>NC_143080.1:16355880-17001760 GCF_052426305.1 Pelodiscus sinensis | reverse complement strand
TCCCAGCTTGGCCCCGACCGCCCCGTTTCCCTCCCGAGCGAGGCCTCGCCCGGCCAGCTTCTCCTCCCAGCCTTGCCCCGCCCGCCCACCTTCCCCTCCCAGGTTAGCCCCGCCCGCCCCGCTTCCCCTCCCGATCCAGGCCCCGCCCGCCCAGATTCTCCTCCCGAGCCCGGCCCCGCCCGCCAAGCTTCCCCTCCCGAGTCCGGCCCCGCCCGCCCATTTTCTCTTCCCGAGCCCGGCCCCGCCTTCCCAGCTTCCCCTCTCGAGCCCGGCCCCGCCCACCTAGCTTCTCCTCCCAGCCTGGCCCCGCCCGCCCAGCTTCCCCTCCCAGGCTGGCGCCGCCCGCCCAGCTTCTCCTCCTGAGCCAGGCCCCGCCCGCCCAGCTTCCCCTCCCAGCCAGGCCCCCGCCCGCCGAGTTTCTCCTCCCGAGCCCGGCCCCGCCCGCCCTGCTTCCTCTCCCAGCCAGGCCCCGCACGCCGAGTTTCTCCTCCCGTTCCCGGCCCTCCCGCCCAGCTTCCCCTCCCGAATCCGGCCCCGCCCGCCAAGGTTCCCCTCCCAGCCTGCCGCCGCCCGCCCAGCTTCTCCTCCTGAGCCAGGCCGCCCCCGCCCAGCTTCCCCTCCCAGCCTGGCCCCGCCCGCCCAGTTTCTCCTCCCGAGCCCGGCCCCGCCCGCCCAGCTCCCCCTCCCGAGCCAGGCCCGCCCACCCAGCTTCTCCTCCCAGCCTGGCCCCGCCCGCCCAGATTCCCCTTCGGAGCCAGGCCCCGCCCGCCCAGCTTCCCCTCCCGAGCCCGGCCCCGCCAACCCAGCTTCTCCCCCCAAGTTGGCCCCGCCCGCCCACCTTCCCCTCCCATCTTGGCCCCGCCCGACCAGCTTCCCCTCCCGAGTCCGTCCCTGCCCGCCCCGCTTCTCCTCCCAAGCCAGGCCTCGCCCTCCCAGCTTCCCCTCCCAGCTTGGCCCCGCCCGCCCAGCTTCCCCTCCAAGCCTGACCCCGCCAGCCCAGCTTCTCCTCCTGAGCCAGGCCCCGCCCGCCCAGCTTCTCCTCCCAAGCCAGGCCCCGCCCGCCCAGCTTCCCCTCCCGAGCCCGGCCCCCCCGCCCACCTTCCCCTCCCTGCCTGGCCGAGCACGCCCTGCTTCCTCTCCCAGCCAGGCCCCGCCCGCCGAGTTTCTCCTCCCGAGCCCGGCCCCGCCCGCCCACCTTCTCCTCCCAGCTTGGCCCCGCCCGCCCATTTTCCCCTCCCGAGCCAGGCCCCGCCCGCCCATCTTCCCCTCCCGAGCCAGGCCCCGCCCGCCCATCTTCCCCTCCCAGCTTGGCCCCGACCGCCCAGCTTCCTCTCTCCAGCCAGGCCCCGCCCGCCCAGCTTCCCCTCCCGAGTCCGGCCCCGCCCGCTCAGCTTCTCCTCCCAGTCTGGTTCCGCCCGCCCACCTTCCCCTCCCATCTTGGCCCCGCCCCCCCAGCTTCCCCTCCCAGCCTGGCCCCGCCCACCCAGCTTCCCCTCCCAGCCAGCCCCCGCCCGCCCAGATTCCCCTCCCAGCCTGGACCGCCCGCCCAGCTTCCCCTCCCAGCCTGGCCCCGCCTGCCCAGCTTCTCCTCCTGAGCCAGGCCCCACCCGCCCAGGTTCTCCTCCCAAGCCAGGCCCCGCCCGCCCAGCTTCCCCTCCCGAGGCAGGCCCCGCAGGCCCAGCTTCCCCTCCCAGCCTGGCCCCGCCCGCCCAGCTTCCCCTCCGGAGTCCGTCCCTGCCCGCCCAGCTTCCCCTCCCGAGTCCGTCCCCGCCCGCCCAGCTTCCCCTCCCAGCCAGGCCCCGCCCGCCCACCTTCCCCTACCTGCCTGGCCCGGCTGCCCAGCTTCCCCTCCCAGCTTGGCCCCGCCCGCCCAGCTTCCCCTCCCGAGTCCGTCCCTGCCCGCCCAGCTTCTCCTCCCAAGCCAGGCCCCGCCCGCCCAGGTTCCCCTCCCAGCCTGGCGCCGCCCGCCCAGCTTCCCCTCCCGAGGCAGGCCCCGCCCGCCCAGCTTCCCCTCTCAGCCTTGCCCCGCCTGCCCAGCTTCTCCTCCTGAGCCAGGCCCCGCCCGCCCAGCTTCCCCTCCCGAGTCCTGGCCCCGCCCGCCCACTTTCTCCTCCCGAGCCCGTCCCCGCCTTCCCAGCTTCCCCTCTCGAGTCCGGCCCCGCCCGCCCAGCTTCCCCTCCCAGCCTGGCCCCGCCCGCCCAGCTTCCCCTCCCGAGTCCGGCCCCGCCCGCCCAGCTTCCCCTCCCAGCCTGGCCCCGACCGCCCAGTTTCTCCTCCCGTTCCCGACCCCGCCCGCCCCGCTTTCCCTCCCAAGCCAGGCCCCGCCCGCCCAGCTTCCCCTCCCAGCCTGGCCCCGCCCGCCCAGCTTCCCCTCCCGAGTCCGTCCCTGCCCGCCCAGCTTCTCCTCCCAAGCCAGGCCCCGCCCGCCAAGCTTCCCCTCCCAGCCTGACCCCGCGCGCCTAGCTTCCCCTTCCAGCCAGGCCCCGCCCGCCCAGCTTCCCCTCCCGAGCCCGGCCACGCCCACCCAGCTTCTCCTCCGAGCCTCGGCCCGCCCGCCCACCTTCCCCTCCCTGCCTGGCCCCGCGCGCCCTGCTTCCCCTCCCAGCCAGGCCCCGCCCGCCCAGTTTCTCCTCCCGAGCCCGGCCCCGCCCGCCCAGCTTCCCCTCCCGAGCCCGGCCCCGCCCACCCACCTTCCCCTCCCAGCTTGGCCCCGCCCGCCCAGCTTCCCCTCTCGAGCCCGGCCCCGCCCACCCAGCTTCTCCTCCCAGCCTGGCCCCGCCCGCCCAGCTTCCCCTCTCGTTCCCGACCCCGCCCGCCCCGCTTCTCCTCCCAAGCCAGGCCTCGGACGCCCAGCTTCCCCTCCCGAGCCAGGCCCCGCCCGCCGAGTTTCTCCTCCCGAGCCCGGCCCCAACCGCCCTGCTTCCCCTCCCAGCCAGGCCCCGCACGCCCAGTTTCTCCTCCCGTTCCCGGCCCCGCCCTCCCAGCTTCCCCTCCCGAGCCCGGCAACGCCCACCCAGCTTCCCCTCCCGAATCCGGCCCCGCCCGCCCTGCTTCCCCTCCCAGCCTGGCGCCGCCCGCCCAGTTTCTCCTCCTTAGCCTGGCCCCGCCCGCCCAGCTTCCCCTCCAGAGCCCGGCCCCGCCCGCCCTGCATCCCCTCCGAGCCAGGCCCCGACCGCCCACTTTCTCCTCCCGTTCCCGACCCCGCCCGCCCCGCTTCTCCTCCCAAGCCAGGCCTCGCACGCCCAGCTTCCCCTCCCAGCTTGGCCCCGACCGCCCCGTTTCCCTCCCGAGCGAGGCCTCGCCCGGCCAGCTTCTCCTCCCAGCCTTGCCCCGCCCGCCCACCTTCCCCTCCCAGGTTAGCCCCGCCCGCCCCGCTTCCCCTCCCGATCCAGGCCCCGCCCGCCCAGATTCTCCTCCCGAGCCCGGCCCCGCCCGCCAAGCTTCCCCTCCCGAGTCCGGCCCCGCCCGCCCATTTTCTCTTCCCGAGCCCGGCCCCGCCTTCCCAGCTTCCCCTCTCGAGCCCGGCCCCGCCCACCTAGCTTCTCCTCCCAGCCTGGCCCCGCCCGCCCAGCTTCCCCTCCCAGGCCGGCGCCGCCCGCCCAGCTTCTCCTCCTGAGCCAGGCCCCGCCCGCCCAGCTTCCCCTCCCAGCCAGGCCCCCGCCCGCCGAGCTTCTCCTCCCAGCCCGGCCCCGCCCGCCCTGCTTCCTCTCCCAGCCAGGCCCCGCACGCCGAGCTTCTCCTCCCAGCCCGGCCCCTCCCGCCCAGCTTCCCCTCCCGAATCCGGCCCCGCCCGCCAAGGTTCCCCTCCCAGCCTGCCGCCGCCCGCCCAGCTTCTCCTCCTGAGCCAGGCCGCCCCCGCCCAGCTTCCCCTCCCAGCCTGGCCCCGCCCGCCCAGTTTCTCCTCCCGAGCCCGGCCCCGCCCGCCCTGCTCCCCCTCCCGAGCTCGGCACCGCCCACCCAGCTTCTCCTCCCAGCCTGGCCCCGCCCGCCCAGATTCCCCTTCGGAGCCAGGCCCCGCCCGCCCAGCTTCCCCTCCCGAGCCCGGCCCCGCCAACCCAGCTTCTCCCCCCAAGTTGGCCCCGCCCGCCCACCTTCCCCTCCCATCTTGGCCCCGCCCGACCAGCTTCCCCTCCCGAGGCCCCGCCCGCCCGCTTCCCCTCCCGGCCCGCCCCGCTTCTCCTCCCAAGCCAGGCCTCGCCCTCCCAGCTTCCCCTCCCAGCTTGGCCCCGCCCGCCCAGCTTCCCCTCCAAGCCTGACCCCGCCAGCCCAGCTTCTCCTCCTGAGCCAGGCCCCGCCCGCCAGCTTCTCCTCCCAAGCCAGGCCCCGCCCGCCCAGCTTCCCCTCCCGAGCCCGGCCACGCCCAGCTTCCCCTCCCTGCCTGGCCGAGCCCGCCCTGCTTCCTCTCCCAGCCAGGCCCCGCCCGCCGAGTTTCTCCTCCCGAGCCCGGCCCCGCCCAGCCACCTTCTACTCCCAGCTTGGCCCCGCCCGCCCATTTTCCCCTCCCGAGCCAGGCCCCGCCCGCCCATCTTCCCCTCCCGAGCCAGGCCCCGCCCGCCCATCTTCCCCTCCCAGCTTGGCCCCGACCGCCCAGCTTCCTCTCTCCAGCCAGGCCCCGCCCGCCCAGCTTCCCCTCCCGAGTCCGGCCCCGCCCGCTCAGCTTCTCCTCCCAGTCTGGTTCCGCCCGCCCACCTTCCCCTCCCATCTTGGCCCCGCCCCCCCAGCTTCCCCTCCCAGCCTGGCCCCGCCCACCCAGCTTCCCCTCCCAGCCAGCCCCCGCCCGCCCAGATTCCCCTCCCAGCCTGGACCGCCCGGCCAGCTTCCCCTCCCAGCCTGGCCCCGCCTGCCCAGCTTCTCCTCCTGAGCCAGGCCCCACCCGCCCAGGTTCTCCTCCCAAGCCAGGCCCCGCCCGCCCAGCTTCCCCTCCCGAGGCAGGCCCCGCAGGCCCAGCTTCCCCTCCCAGCCTGGCCCCGCCTGCCCAGCTTCCCCTCCCGAGCCAGGCCCCGCCCGCCCAGATTCTCCTCCCGAGCCCGGCCCCGCCCGCCAAGCTTCCCCTCCCGAGTCCGGCCCCGCCCGCCCATTTTCTCCTCCCGAGCCCGGCCCCACCCGCCCAGCTTCCCCTCTCGAGCCCGGCCCCGCCCACCCAGCTTCTCCTCCCAGCCTGGCCCCGCCCGCCCAGCTTCCCTTCCCAGGCTGGCGCCGCCCGCCCAGCTTCCCCTCCCGAGTCCGACCCCGCCCGCTCAGCTTCTCCTCCCAGTCTGGCCCCTCCCGCCCACCTTCCCCTCCCAACTTGGCCCCGCCCCCCCAGCTTCCCCTCCCAGCCTGGCCCCGCCCACCCAGCTTCCCCTCCCAGCCAGCCCCCGCCCGCCCAGATTCCCCTCCCAGCCTGGACCGCCCGCCCAGCTTCGCCTCCCAAGCCAGGCCCCGCCCGCCCAGCTTCTCCTCCCGAGGCAGGCCCCGCAGGCCCAGCTTCTCCTCCCAAGCCAGGCCCCGCCCGCCCAGCTTCTCCTCCCGAGGCAGGCCCCGCAGGCCCAGCTTCCCCTCCCAGCCTGGCCCCGCCTGCCCAGCTTCTCTTCCTGAGCCAGGCCCCGCCCGCCCAGTTTTTTCTCCCAAGCCAGTCCCCGCCCGCCCACCTTCCCCTCCCAAGCCAGGCCCCGCCTGCCCAGCTTCCCCTCCTAGCTTGGCCCCGCCCGCCCAGCTTCCCCTCCGGAGTCCGTCCCTGCCCGCCCAGCTTCCCCTCCCGAGTCCGTCCCTGCCCGCCCAGCTTCCCCTCCCAGCCAGGCCCCGCCCGCCCACCTTCCCCTACCTGCCTGGCCCGGCTGCCCAGCTTCCCCTCCCAGCTTGGCCCCGCCCGCCCAGCTTCCCCTCCCGAGTCCGTCCCTGCCCGCCCAGCTTCTCCTCCCAAGCCAGGCCCCGCCCGCCCAGGTTCCCCTCCCAGCCTGGCGCCGCCCGCCCAGCTTCCCCTCCCGAGGCAGGCCCCGCCTGCCCAGCTTCCCCTCTCAGCCTGGCCCCGCCTGCCCAGCTTCTCCTCCTGAGCCAGGCCCCGCCCGCCCAGCTTCCCCTCCCGAGTCCTGGCCCCGCCCGCCCACCTTCTCTTCCCGAGCCCGTCCCCGCCTTCCCAGCTTCCCCTCTCGAGTCCGGCCCGCCCGCCCAGCTTCCCCTCCCAGCCTGGCCCCGCCCGCCCAGCTTCCCCTCCCGAGTCCTGGCCCCGCCCGCCCAGCTTCCCCTCCCAGCCTGGCCCCGACCGCCCAGTTTCTCCTCCCGTTCCCGACCCCGCCCGCCCCGCTTTCCCTCCAAGCCAGGCCCCGGCCGCCCAGCTTCCCGTCCCAGCCTGGCCCCGCCCGCCCAGCTTCCCCTCCCGAGTCCGTCCCTGCCCGCCCAGCTTCTCCTCCCAAGCCAGGCCCCGCCCGCCAAGCTTCCCCTCCCAGCCTGACCCCGCGCGCCTAGCTTCCCCTTCCAGCCAGGCCCCGCCCACCCACCTTCCCCTCCCAGCTTGGCCCCGCCCGCCCAGCTTCCCCTCTCGAGCCCGGCCCCGCCCACCCAGCTTCTCCTCCCAGCCTGGCCCCGCCCGCCCAGCTTCCCCTCTCGTTCCCGACCCCGCCCGCCCCGCTTCTCCTCCCAAGCCAGGCCTCGGACGCCCCGCTTCCCCTCCCGAGCCAGGCCCCGCCCACCGAGTTTCTCCTCCCGAGCCCGGCCCAGCCCGCCCTGCTTCCCCTCCCAGCCAGGCCCCGCACGCCGAGTTTCTCCTCTCGTTCCCGACCCCGCCCGCCCCGCTTCTCCTCCCAAGCCAGGCCTCGGACGCCCCGCTTCCCCTCCCGAGCCAGGCCCCGCCCGCCGAGTTTCTCCTCCCGAGCCCGGCCCCAACCGCCCTGCTTCCCCTCCCAGCCAGGCCCCGCACGCCCAGTTTCTCCTCCCGTTCCCGGCCCCGCCCTCCCAGCTTCCCCTCCCGAGCCCGGCAACGCCCACCCAGCTTCCCCTCCCGAATCCGGCCCCGCCCGCCCTGCTTCCCCTCCCAGCCTGGCGCCGCCCGCCCACCTTCCCCTCCCATCTTGGCCCCGCCCCCCCAGCTTCCCCTCCCAGCCTGGCCCCGCCCACCCAGCTTCCCCTCCCAGCCAGCCCCCGCCCGCCCAGATTCCCCTCCCAGCCTGGACCGCCCGCCCAGCTTCCCCTCCCAGCCTGGCCCCGCCTGCCCAGCTTCTCCTCCTGAGCCAGGCCCCACCCGCCCAGGTTCTCCTCCCAAGCCAGGCCCCGCCCGCCCAGCTTCCCCTCCCGAGGCAGGCCCCGCAGGCCCAGCTTCCCCTCCCAGCCTGGCCCCGCCTGCCCAGCTTCCCCTCCCGAGCCAGGCCCCGCCCGCCCAGATTCTCCTCCCGAGCCCGGCCCCGCCCGCCAAGATTCCCCTTCCGAGTCCGGCCCCGCCCGCCCATTTTCTCTTCCCGAGCCCGGCCCCGCCTTCCCAGCTTCCCTCTCGAGCCCGGCCCCGCCCACCCAGCTTCTCCTCCCAGCCTGGCCCGCCCGCCCAGCTTCCCTTCCCAGGCTGGCGCCGCCCGCCCAGCTTCCCCTCCCGAGTCCGACCCCGCCCGCTCAGCTTCTCCTCCCAGTCTGGCCCCTCCCGCCCACCTTCCCCTCCCAACTTGGCCCCGCCCCCCCAGCTTCCCCTCCCAGCCTGGCCCCGCCCACCCAGCTTACCCTCCCAGCCAGCCCCCGCCCGCCCAGATTCCCCTCCCAGCCTGGACCGCCCGCCCAGCTTCGCCTCCCAAGCCAGGCCCCGCCCGCCCAGCTTCTCCTCCCGAGGCAGGCCCCGCAGGCCCAGCTTCTCCTCCCAGCCAGGCCCCGCCCGCCCAGCTTCTCCTCCCGAGGCAGGCCCCGCAGGCCCAGCTTCCCCTCCCAGCCTGGCCCCGCCTGCCCAGCTTCCCCTCCTGAGCCAGGCCCCGCCCGCCCAGTTTTTTCTCCCAAGCCAGTCCCCGCCCGCCCACCTTCCCCCCCAAGCCAGGCCCCGCCTGCCCAGCTTCCCCTCCTAGCTTGGCCCCGCCCGCCCAGCTTCCCCTCCGGAGTCCGTCCCTGCCCGCCCAGCTTCCCCTCCCGAGTCCGTCCCTGCCCGCCCAGCTTCCCCTCCCAGCCAGGCCCCGCCCGCCCACCTTCCCCTACCTGCCTGGCCCGGCTGCCCAGCTTCCCCTCCCAGCTTGGCCCCGCCCGCCCAGCTTCCCCTCCCGAGTCCGTCCCTGCCCGCCCAGCTTCTCCTCCCAAGCCAGGCCCCGCCCGCCCAGGTTCCCCTCCCAGCCTGGCGCCGCCCGCCCAGCTTCCCCTCCCGAGGCAGGCCCCGCCCGCCCAGCTTCCCCTCTCAGCCTGGCCCCGCCTGCCCAGCTTCTCCTCCTGAGCCAGGCCCCGCCCGCCCAGCTTCCCCTCCCGAGTCCTGGCCCCGCCCGCCCACTTTCCCCTCCCGAGCCCGGCCCCGCCCGCCCAGCTTCCCCTCTCGAGTCCGGCCCCGCCCGCCCAGCTTCCCCTCCCAGCCTGGCCCCGCCCGCCCAGCTTCCCCTCCCGAGTCCGGCCCCGCCCGCCCAGCTTCCCCTCCCAGCCTGGCCCCGACCGCCCAGTTTCTCCTCCCGTTCCCGACCCCGCCCGCCCCGCTTTCCCTCCCAAGCCAGGCCCCGCCCGCCCAGCTTCCCGTCCCAGCCTGGCCCCGCCCGCCCAGCTTCCCCTCCCGAGTCCGTCCCTGCCCGCCCAGCTTCTCCTCCCAAGCCAGGCCCCGCCCGCCAAGCTTCCCCTCCCAGCCTGACCCCGCGCGCCTAGCTTCCCCTTCCAGCCAGGCCCCGCCCACCCACCTTCCCCTCCCAGCTTGGCCCCGCCCGCCCAGCTTCCCCTCTCGAGCCCGGCCCCGCCCACCCAGCTTCTCCTCCCAGCCTGGCCCCGCCCGCCCAGCTTCCCCTCTCCAGCCCGACCCCGCCCGCCCCGCTTCTCCTCCCAAGCCAGGCCTCGGACGCCCCGCTTCCCCTCCCGAGCCAGGCCCCGCCCGCCGAGTTTCTCCTCCCGAGCCCGGCCCAGCCCGCCCTGCTTCCCCTCCCAGCCAGGCCCCGCACGCCGAGTTTCTCCTCTCGTTCCCGACCCCGCCCGCCCCGCTTCTCCTCCCAAGCCAGGCCTCGGACGCCCCGCTTCCCCTCCCGAGCCAGGCCCCGCCCGCCGAGTTTCTCCTCCCGAGCCCGGCCCCAACCGCCCTGCTTCCCCTCCCAGCCAGGCCCCGCACGCCCAGTTTCTCCTCCCGTTCCCGGCCCCGCCCTCCCAGCTTCCCCTCCCGAGCCCGGCAACGCCCACCCAGCTTCCCCTCCCAGCCTGGCCCCGCCCGCCCTGCTTCCCCTCCCAGCCTGGCCCGCCCGCCCAGCTTCTCCCCCCAATCCAGGCCCCGCCCCCCCAGCTTCCCCTCCCAGCCTGGCCCCGCCCACCCAGCTTCCCCTCCCAGCCAGCCCCCGCCCGCCCAGATTCCCCTCCCAGCCTGGACCGCCTGCCCAGCTTCCCCTCCCAGCCTGGCCCCGCCTGCCCAGCTTCTCCTCCTGAGCCAGGCCCCACCCGCCCAGGTTCTCCTCCCAAGCCAGGCCCCGCCCGCCCAGCTTCCCCTCCCGAGGCAGGCCCCGCAGGCCCAGCTTCCCCTCCCAGCCTGGCCCCGCCTGCCCAGCTTCCCCTCCCGAGCCAGGCCCCGCCCGCCCAGATTCTCCTCCCGAGCCCGGCCCCGCCCGCCAAGCTTCCCCTCCCGAGTCCGGCCCCGCCCGCCCGCCCATTTTCTCTTCCCGAGCCCGGCCCCGCCTTCCCAGCTTCCCCTCTCGAGCCCGGCCCCGCCCACCCAGCTTCTCCTCCCAGCCTGGCCCCGCCCGCCCAGCTTCCCTTCCCAGGCTGGCCCCGCCCGCCCAGCTTCCCTCCCGAGTCCGGCCCCGCCCGCTCAGCTTCTCCTCCCAGTCTGGCCCCTCCCGCCCACCTTCCCCTCCCAACTTGGCCCCGCCCCCCCAGCTTCCCCTCCCAGCCTGGCCCCGCCCACCCAGCTTCCCCTCCCAGCCAGCCCCCGCCCGCCCAGATTCCCCTCCCAGCCTGGACCGCCCGCCCAGCTTCGCCTCCCAAGCCAGGCCCCGCCCGCCCAGCTTCTCCTCCCGAGGCAGGCCCCGCAGGCCCAGCTTCTCCTCCCAAGCCAGGCCCCGCCCGCCCAGCTTCTCCTCCCGAGGCAGGCCCCGCAGGCCCAGCTTCCCCTCCCAGCCTGGCCCCGCCTGCCCAGCTTCTCTTCCTGAGCCAGGCCCCGCCCGCCCAGTTTTTTCTCCCAAGCCAGTCCCCGCCCGCCCACCTTCCCCTCCCAAGCCAGGCCCCGCCTGCCCAGCTTCCCCTCCTAGCTTGGCCCCGCCCGCCCAGCTTCCCCTCCGGAGTCCGTCCCTGCCCGCCCAGCTTCCCCTCCCGAGTCCGTCCCTGCCCGCCCAGCTTCCCCTCCCAGCCAGGCCCCGCCCGCCCACCTTCCCCTACCTGCCTGGCCCGGCTGCCCAGCTTCCCCTCCCAGCTTGGCCCCGCCCGCCCAGCTTCCCCTCCCGAGTCCGTCCCTGCCCGCCCAGCTTCTCCTCCCAAGCCAGGCCCCGCCCGCCCAGGTTCCCCTCCCAGCCTGGCGCCGCCCGCCCAGCTTCCCCTCCCGAGGCAGGCCCCGCCCGCCCAGCTTCCCCTCTCAGCCTGGCCCCGCCTGCCCAGCTTCTCCTCCTGAGCCAGGCCCCGCCCGCCCAGCTTCCCCTCCCGAGTCCGGCCCCGCCCGCCCACTTTCTCTTCCCGAGCCCGTCCCCGCCTTCCCAGCTTCCCCTCTCGAGTCCGGCCCCGCCCGCCCAGCTTCCCCTCCCAGCCTGGCCCCGCCCGCCCAGCTTCCCCTCCCGAGTCCGGCCCCGCCCGCCCAGCTTCCCCTCCCAGCCTGGCCCCGACCGCCCAGTTTCTCCTCCCGTTCCCGACCCCGCCCGCCCCGCTTTCCCTCCCAAGCCAGGCCCCGCCCGCCCAGCTTCCCGTCCCAGCCTGGCCCCGCCCGCCCAGCTTCCCCTCCCGAGTCCGTTCCTGCCCGCCCAGCTTCTCCTCCCAAGCCAGGCCCCGCCCGCCAAGCTTCCCCTCCCAGCCTGACCCCGCGCGCCTAGCTTCCCCTTCCAGCCAGGCCCCGCCCACCCACCTTCCCCTCCCAGCTTGGCCCCGCCCGCCCAGCTTCCCCTCTCGAGCCCGGCCCCGCCCACCCAGCTTCTCCTCCCAGCCTGGCCCCGCCCGCCCAGCTTCCCCTCTCGTTCCCGACCCCGCCCGCCCCGCTTCTCCTCCCAAGCCAGGCCCCGGACGCCCCGCTTCCCCTCCCGAGCCAGGCCCCGCCCGCCGAGTTTCTCCTCTCGTTCCCGACCCCGCCCGCCCCGCTTCTCCTCCCAAGCCAGGCCTCGGACGCCCCGCTTCCCCTCCCGAGCCAGGCCCCGCCCGCCGAGTTTCTCCTCCCGAGCCCGGCCCCAACCGCCCTGCTTCCCCTCCCAGCCAGGCCCCGCACGCCCAGTTTCTCCTCCCGTTCCCGGCCCCGCCCTCCCAGCTTCCCCTCCCGAGCCCGGCAACGCCCACCCAGCTTCCCCTCCCGAATCCGGCCCCGCCCGCCCTGCTTCCCCTCCCAGCCTGGCGCCGCCCGCCCACCTTCCCCTCCCATCTTGGCCCCGCCCCCCCAGCTTCCCCTCCCAGCCTGGCCCCGCCCACCCAGCTTCCCCTCCCAGCCAGCCCCCGCCCGCCCAGATTCCCCTCCCAGCCTGGACCGCCCGCCCAGCTTCCCCTCCCAGCCTGGCCCCGCCTGCCCAGCTTCTCCTCCTGAGCCAGGCCCCACCCGCCCAGGTTCTCCTCCCAAGCCAGGCCCCGCCCGCCCAGCTTCCCCTCCCGAGGCAGGCCCCGCAGGCCCAGCTTCCCCTCCCAGCCTGGCCCCGCCCGCCCAGCTTCCCCTCCGGAGTCCGTCCCTGCCCGCCCAGCTTCCCCTCCCGAGTCCGTCCCCGCCCGCCCAGCTTCCCCTCCCAGCCAGGCCCCGCCCGCCCACCTTCCCCTACCTGCCTGGCCCGGCTGCCCAGCTTCCCCTCCCAGCTTGGCCCCGCCCGCCCAGCTTCCCCTCCCGAGTCCGTCCCTGCCCGCCCAGCTTCTCCTCCCAAGCCAGGCCCCGCCCGCCCAGGTTCCCCTCCCAGCCTGGCGCCGCCCGCCCAGCTTCCCCTCCCGAGGCAGGCCCCGCCCGCCCAGCTTCCCCTCTCAGCCTTGCCCCGCCTGCCCAGCTTCTCCTCCTGAGCCAGGCCCCGCCCGCCCAGCTTCCCCTCCCGAGTCCGGCCCCGCCCGCCCACTTTCTCTTCCCGAGCCCGTCCCCGCCTTCCCAGCTTCCCCTCTCGAGTCCGGCCCCGCCCGCCCAGCTTCCCCTCCCAGCCTGGCCCCGCCCGCCCAGCTTCCCCTCCCGAGTCCGGCCCCGCCCGCCCAGCTTCCCCTCCCAGCCTGGCCCCGACCGCCCAGTTTCTCCTCCCGTTCCCGACCCCGCCCGCCCCGCTTTCCCTCCCAAGCCAGGCCCCGCCCGCCCAGCTTCCTGTCCCAGCCTGGCCCCGCCCGCCCAGCTTCCCCTCCCGAGTCCGTCCCTGCCCGCCCAGCTTCTCCTCCCAAGCCAGGCCCCGCCCGCCAAGCTTCCCCTCCCAGCCTGACCCCGCGCGCCTAGCTTCCCCTTCCAGCCAGGCCCCGCCCGCCCAGCTTCCCCTCCCGAGCCCGGCCACGCCCACCCAGCTTCTCCTCCGAGCCTCGGCCCGCCCGCCCACCTTCCCCTCCCTGCCTGGCCCCGCGCGCCCTGCTTCCCCTCCCAGCCAGGCCCCGCCCGCCCAGTTTCTCCTCCCGAGCCCGGCCCCGCCCGCCCAGCTTCCCCTCCCGAGCCCGGCCCCGCCCACCCACCTTCCCCTCCCAGCTTGGCCCCGCCCGCCCAGCTTCCCCTCTCGAGCCCGGCCCCGCCCACCCAGCTTCTCCTCCCAGCCTGGCCCCGCCCGCCCAGCTTCCCCTCTCGTTCCCGACCCCGCCCGCCCCGCTTCTCCTCCCAAGCCAGGCCTCGGACGCCCCGCTTCCCCTCCCGAGCCAGGCCCCGCCCGCCGAGTTTCTCCTCCCGAGCCCGGCCCCAACCGCCCTGCTTCCCCTCCCAGCCAGGCCCCGCACGCCCAGTTTCTCCTCCCGTTCCCGGCCCCGCCCTCCCAGCTTCCCCTCCCGAGCCCGGCAACGCCCACCCAGCTTCCCCTCCCGAATCCGGCCCCGCCCGCCCTGCTTCCCCTCCCAGCCTGGCGCCGCCCGCCCAGTTTCTCCTCCTTAGCCAGGCCCCGCCCGCCCAGCTTCCCCTCCAGAGCCCGGCCCCGCCCGCCCTGCATCCCCTCCGAGCCAGGCCCCGACCGCCCACTTTCTCCTCCCGTTCCCGACCCCGCCCGCCCCGCTTCTCCTCCCAAGCCAGGCCTCGCACGCCCAGCTTCCCCTCCCAGCTTGGCCCCGACCGCCCCGTTTCCCTCCCGAGCGAGGCCTCGCCCGGCCAGCTTCTCCTCCCAGCCTTGCCCCGCCCGCCCACCTTCCCCTCCCAGGTTAGCCCCGCCCGCCCCGCTTCCCCTCCCGATCCAGGCCCCGCCCGCCCAGATTCTCCTCCCGAGCCCGGCCCCGCCCGCCAAGCTTCCCCTCCCGAGTCCGGCCCCGCCCGCCCATTTTCTCTTCCCGAGCCCGGCCCCGCCTTCCCAGCTTCCCCTCTCGAGCCCGGCCCTGCCCACCTAGCTTCTCCTCCCAGCCTGGCCCCGCCCGCCCAGCTTCCCCTCCCAGGCTGGCGCCGCCCGCCCAGCTTCTCCTCCTGAGCCAGGCCCCGCCCGCCCAGCTTCCCCTCCCAGCCAGGCCCCCGCCCGCCGAGTTTCTCCTCCCGAGCCCGGCCCCGCCCGCCCTGCTTCCTCTCCCAGCCAGGCCCCGCACGCCGAGTTTCTCCTCCCGTTCCCGGCCCTCCCGCCCAGCTTCCCCTCCCGAATCCGGCCCCGCCCGCCAAGGTTCCCCTCCCAGCCTGCCGCCGCCCGCCCAGCTTCTCCTCCTGAGCCAGGCCGCCCCCGCCCAGCTTCCCCTCCCAGCCTGGCCCCGCCCGCCCAGTTTCTCCTCCCGAGCCCGGCCCCGCCCGTCCTGCTCCCCCTCCCGAGCTCGGCACCGCCCACCCAGCTTCTCCTCCCAGCCTGGCCCCGCCCGCCCAGATTCCCCTTCGGAGCCAGGCCCCGCCCGCCCAGCTTCCCCTCCCGAGCCCGGCCCCGCCAACCCAGCTTCTCCCCCCAAGTTGGCCCCGCCAACCCACCTTCCCCTCCCATCTTGGCCCCGCCCGACCAGCTTCCCCTCCCGAGTCCGTCCCTGCCCGCCCCGCTTCTCCTCCCAAGCCAGGCCTCGCCCTCCCAGCTTCCCCTCCCAGCTTGGCCCCGCCCGCCCAGCTTCCCCTCCAAGCCTGACCCCGCCAGCCCAGCTTCTCCTCCTGAGCCAGGCCCCGCCCGCCCAGCTTCTCCTCCCAAGCCAGGCCCCGCCCGCCCAGCTTCCCCTCCCGAGCCCGGCCACGCCCACCTTCCCCTCCCTGCCTGGCCGAGCACGCCCTGCTTCCTCTCCCAGCCAGGCCCCGCCCGCCGAGTTTCTCCTCCCGAGCCCGGCCCCGCCCAGCCACCTTCTACTCCCAGCTTGGCCCCGCCCGCCCATTTTCCCCTCCCGAGCCAGGCCCCGCCCGCCCATCTTCCCCTCCCGAGCCAGGCCCCGCCCGCCCATCTTCCCCTCCCAGCTTGGCCCCGACCGCCCAGCTTCCTCTCTCCAGCCAGGCCCCGCCCGCCCAGCTTCCCCTCCCGAGTCCGGCCCCGCCCGCTCAGCTTCTCCTCCCAGTCTGGTTCCGCCCGCCCACCTTCCCCTCCCATCTTGGCCCCGCCCCCCCAGCTTCCCCTCCCAGCCTGGCCCCGCCCACCCAGCTTCCCCTCCCAGCCAGCCCCCGCCCGCCCAGATTCCCCTCCCAGCCTGGACCGCCCGCCCAGCTTCCCCTCCCAGCCTGGCCCCGCCTGCCCAGCTTCTCCTCCTGAGCCAGGCCCCACCCGCCCAGGTTCTCCTCCCAAGCCAGGCCCCGCCCGCCCAGCTTCCCCTCCCGAGGCAGGCCCCGCAGGCCCAGCTTCCCCTCCCAGCCTGGCCCCGCCTGCCCAGCTTCCCCTCCCGAGCCAGGCCCCGCCCGCCCAGATTCTCCTCCCGAGCCCGGCCCCGCCCGCCAAGCTTCCCCTCCCGAGTCCGGCCCCGCCCGCCCATTTTCTCTTCCCGAGCCCGGCCCCGCCTTCCCAGCTTCCCCTCTCGAGCCCGGCCCCGCCCACCCAGCTTCTCCTCCCAGCCTGGCCCCGCCCGCCCAGCTTCCCTTCCCAGGCCGGCGCCGCCCGCCCAGCTTCCCCTCCCGAGTCCGACCCCGCCCGCTCAGCTTCTCCTCCCAGTCTGGCCCCTCCCGCCCACCTTCCCCTCCCAACTTGGCCCCGCCCCCCCAGCTTCCCCTCCCAGCCTGGCCCCGCCCACCCAGCTTCCCCTCCCAGCCAGCCCCCGCCCGCCCAGATTCCCCTCCCAGCCTGGACCGCCCGCCCAGCTTCGCCTCCCAAGCCAGGCCCCGCCCGCCCAGCTTCTCCTCCCGAGGCAGGCCCCGCAGGCCCAGCTTCTCCTCCCAAGCCAGGCCCCGCCCGCCCAGCTTCTCCTCCCGAGGCAGGCCCCGCAGGCCCAGCTTCCCCTCCCAGCCTGGCCCCGCCTGCCCAGCTTCTCTTCCTGAGCCAGGCCCCGCCCGCCCAGTTTTTTCTCCCAAGCCAGTCCCCGCCCGCCCACCTTCCCCTCCCAAGCCAGGCCCCGCCTGCCCAGCTTCCCCTCCTAGCTTGGCCCCGCCCGCCCAGCTTCCCCTCCGGAGTCCGTCCCTGCCCGCCCAGCTTCCCCTCCCGAGTCCGTCCCTGCCCGCCCAGCTTCCCCTCCCAGCCAGGCCCCGCCCGCCCACCTTCCCCTACCTGCCTGGCCCGGCTGCCCAGCTTCCCCTCCCAGCTTGGCCCCTCCCGCCCAGCTTCCCCTCCCGAGTCCGTCCCTGCCCGCCCAGCTTCTCCTCCCAAGCCAGGCCCCGCCCGCCCAGGTTCCCCTCCCAGCCTGGCGCCGCCCGCCCAGCTTCCCCTCCCGAGGCAGGCCCCGCCTGCCCAGCTTCCCCTCTCAGCCTGGCCCCGCCTGCCCAGCTTCTCCTCCTGAGCCAGGCCCCGCCCGCCCAGCTTCCCCTCCCGAGTCCGGCCCCGCCCGCCCACTTTCTCTTCCCGAGCCCGTCCCCGCCTTCCCAGCTTCCCCTCTCGAGTCCGGCCCCGCCCGCCCAGCTTCCCCTCCCAGCCTGGCCCCGCCCGCCCAGCTTCCCCTCCCGAGTCCGGCCCCGCCCGCCCAGCTTCCCCTCCCAGCCTGGCCCCGACCGCCCAGTTTCTCCTCCCGTTCCCGACCCCGCCCGCCCCGCTTTCCCTCCCAAGCCAGGCCCCGCCCGCCCAGCTTCCCGTCCCAGCCTGGCCCCGCCCGCCCAGCTTCCCCTCCCGAGTCCGTCCCTGCCCGCCCAGCTTCTCCTCCCAAGCCAGGCCCCGCCCGCCAAGCTTCCCCTCCCAGCCTGACCCCGCGCGCCTAGCTTCCCCTTCCAGCCAGGCCCCGCCCACCCACCTTCCCCTCCCAGCTTGGCCCCGCCCGCCCAGCTTCCCCTCTCGAGCCCGGCCCCGCCCACCCAGCTTCTCCTCCCAGCCTGGCCCCGCCCGCCCAGCTTCCCCTCTCGTTCCCGACCCCGCCCGCCCCGCTTCTCCTCCCAAGCCAGGCCTCGGACGCCCCGCTTCCCCTCCCGAGCCAGGCCCCGCCCGCCGAGTTTCTCCTCCCGAGCCCGGCCCAGCCCGCCCTGCTTCCCCTCCCAGCCAGGCCCCGCACGCCGAGTTTCTCCTCTCGTTCCCGACCCCGCCCGCCCCGCTTCTCCTCCCAAGCCAGGCCTCGGACGCCCCGCTTCCCCTCCCGAGCCAGGCCCCGCCCGCCGAGTTTCTCCTCCCGAGCCCGGCCCCAACCGCCCTGCTTCCCCTCCCAGCCAGGCCCCGCACGCCCAGTTTCTCCTCCCGTTCCCGGCCCCGCCCTCCCAGCTTCCCCTCCCGAGCCCGGCAACGCCCACCCAGCTTCCCCTCCCGAATCCGGCCCCGCCCGCCCTGCTTCCCCTCCCAGCCTGGCGCCGCCCGCCCACCTTCCCCTCCCATCTTGGCCCCGCCCCCCCAGCTTCCCCTCCCAGCCTGGCCCCGCCCACCCAGCTTCCCCTCCCAGCCAGCCCCCGCCCGCCCAGATTCCCCTCCCAGCCTGGACCGCCCGCCCAGCTTCCCCTCCCAGCCTGGCCCCGCCTGCCCAGCTTCTCCTCCTGAGCCAGGCCCCACCCGCCCAGGTTCTCCTCCCAAGCCAGGCCCCGCCCGCCCAGCTTCCCCTCCCGAGGCAGGCCCCGCAGGCCCAGCTTCCCCTCCCAGCCTGGCCCCGCCTGCCCAGCTTCCCCTCCCGAGCCAGGCCCCGCCCGCCCAGATTCTCCTCCCGAGCCCGGCCCCGCCCGCCAAGCTTCCCCTTCCGAGTCCGGCCCCGCCCGCCCATTTTCTCTTCCCGAGCCCGGCCCCGCCTTCCCAGCTTCCCCTCTCGAGCCCGGCCCCGCCCACCCAGCTTCTCCTCCCAGCCTGGCCCCGCCCGCCCAGCTTCCCTTCCCAGGCTGGCGCCGCCCGCCCAGCTTCCCCTCCCGAGTCCGACCCCGCCCGCTCAGCTTCTCCTCCCAGTCTGGCCCCTCCCGCCCACCTTCCCCTCCCAACTTGGCCCCGCCCCCCCAGCTTCCCCTCCCAGCCTGGCCCCGCCCACCCAGCTTACCCTCCCAGCCAGCCCCCGCCCGCCCAGATTCCCCTCCCAGCCTGGACCGCCCGCCCAGCTTCGCCTCCCAAGCCAGGCCCCGCCCGCCCAGCTTCTCCTCCCGAGGCAGGCCCCGCAGGCCCAGCTTCTCCTCCCAAGCCAGGCCCCGCCCGCCCAGCTTCTCCTCCCGAGGCAGGCCCCGCAGGCCCAGCTTCCCCTCCCAGCCTGGCCCCGCCTGCCCAGCTTCTCTTCCTGAGCCAGGCCCCGCCCGCCCAGTTTTTTCTCCCAAGCCAGTCCCCGCCCGCCCACCTTCCCCTCCCAAGCCAGGCCCCGCCTGCCCAGCTTCCCCTCCTAGCTTGGCCCCGCCCGCCCAGCTTCCCCTCCGGAGTCCGTCCCTGCCCGCCCAGCTTCCCCTCCCGAGTCCGTCCCTGCCCGCCCAGCTTCCCCTCCCAGCCAGGCCCCGCCCGCCCACCTTCCCCTACCTGCCTGGCCCGGCTGCCCAGCTTCCCCTCCCAGCTTGGCCCCGCCCGCCCAGCTTCCCCTCCCGAGCCCGTCCCTGCCCGCCCAGCTTCTCCTCCCAAGCCAGGCCCCGCCCGCCCAGGTTCCCCTCCCAGCCTGGCGCCGCCCGCCCAGCTTCCCCTCCCGAGGCAGGCCCCGCCCGCCCAGCTTCCCCTCTCAGCCTGGCCCCGCCTGCCCAGCTTCTCCTCCTGAGCCAGGCCCCGCCCGCCCAGCTTCCCCTCCCGAGTCCGGCCCCGCCCGCCCACTTCCTCTTCCCGAGCCCGTCCCCGCCTTCCCAGCTTCCCCTCTCGAGTCCGGCCCCGCCCGCCCAGCTTCCCCTCCCAGCCTGGCCCCGCCCGCCCAGCTTCCCCTCCCGAGTCCGGCCCCGCCCGCCCAGCTTCCCCTCCCAGCCTGGCCCCGACCGCCCAGTTTCTCCTCCCGTTCCCGACCCCGCCCGCCCCGCTTTCCCTCCCAAGCCAGGCCCCGCCCGCCCAGCTTCCCGTCCCAGCCTGGCCCCGCCCGCCCAGCTTCCCCTCCCGAGTCCGTCCCTGCCCGCCCAGCTTCTCCTCCCAAGCCAGGCCCCGCCCGCCAAGCTTCCCCTCCCAGCCTGACCCCGCGCGCCTAGCTTCCCCTTCCAGCCAGGCCCTGCCCACCCACCTTCCCCTCCCAGCTTGGCCCCGCCCGCCCAGCTTCCCCTCTCGAGCCCGGCCCCGCCCACCCAGCTTCTCCTCCCAGCCTGGCCCCGCCCGCCCAGCTTCCCCTCTCGTTCCCGACCCCGCCCGCCCCGCTTCTCCTCCCAAGCCAGGCCTCGGACGCCCCGCTTCCCCTCCCGAGCCAGGCCCCGCCCGCCGAGTTTCTCCTCCCGAGCCCGGCCCAGCCCGCCCTGCTTCCCCTCCCAGCCAGGCCCCGCACGCCGAGTTTCTCCTCTCGTTCCCGACCCCGCCCGCCCCGCTTCTCCTCCCAAGCCAGGCCTCGGACGCCCCGCTTCCCCTCCCGAGCCAGGCCCCGCCCGCCGAGTTTCTCCTCCCGAGCCCGGCCCCAACCGCCCTGCTTCCCCTCCCAGCCAGGCCCCGCACGCCCAGTTTCTCCTCCCGTTCCCGGCCCCGCCCTCCCAGCTTCCCCTCCCGAGCCCGGCAACGCCCACCCAGCTTCCCCTCCCGAATCCGGCCCCGCCCGCCCTGCTTCCCCTCCCAGCCTGGCGCCGCCCGCCCACCTTCCCCTCCCATCTTGGCCCCGCCCCCCCAGCTTCCCCTCCCAGCCTGGCCCCGCCCACCCAGCTTCCCCTCCCAGCCAGCCCCCGCCCGCCCAGATTCCCCTCCCAGCCTGGACCGCCTGCCCAGCTTCCCCTCCCAGCCTGGCCCCGCCTGCCCAGCTTCTCCTCCTGAGCCAGGCCCCACCCGCCCAGGTTCTCCTCCCAAGCCAGGCCCCGCCCGCCCAGCTTCCCCTCCCGAGGCAGGCCCCGCAGGCCCAGCTTCCCCTCCCAGCCTGGCCCCGCCTGCCCAGCTTCCCCTCCCGAGCCAGGCCCCGCCCCCCCAGCTTCCCCTCCCAGCCTGGCCCCGCCCACCCAGCTTCCCCTCCCAGCCAGCCCCCGCCCGCCCAGATTCCCCCCCCAGCCTGGACCGCCCGCCCAGCTTCGCCTCCCAAGCCAGGCCCCGCCCGCCCAGCTTCTCCTCCCGAGGCAGGCCCCGCAGGCCCAGCTTCTCCTCCCAAGCCAGGCCCCGCCCGCCCAGCTTCTCCTCCCGAGGCAGGCTCCGCAGGCCCAGCTTCCCCTCCCAGCCTGGCCCCGCCTGCCCAGCTTCTCTTCCTGAGCCAGGCCCCGCCCGCCCAGTTTTTTCTCCCAAGCCAGTCCCCGCCCGCCCACCTTCCCCTCCCAAGCCAGGCCCCGCCTGCCCAGCTTCTCCCCCCAAGTTGGCCCCGCCCGCCCACCTTCCCCTCCCATCTTGGCCCCGCCCGGCCAGCTTCCCCTCCCGAGTCCGTCCCTGCCCGCCCCGCTTCTCCTCCCAAGCCAGGCCCCGCCTGCCCAGCTTCCCCTCCCGAGCCCGGCCCCGCCCGTCCTGCTCACCCTCCCGAGCTCGGCACCGCCCACCCAGCTTCTCCTCCCAGCCTGGCCCCGCCCGCCCAGATTCCCCTTCGGAGCCAGGCCCCGCCCGCCCAGCTTCCCCTCCCGAGCCCGGCCCCGCCAACCCAGCTTCTCCCCCCAAGTTGGCCCCGCCCGCCCACCTTCCCCTCCCATCTTGGCCCCGCCCGACCAGCTTCCCCTCCCGAGTCCGTCCCTGCCCGCCCCGCTTCTCCTCCCAAGCCAGGCCTCGCCCTCCCAGCTTCCCCTCCCAGCTTGGCCCCGCCCGCCCAGCTTCCCCTCCAAGCCTGACCCCGCCAGCCCAGCTTCTCCTCCTGAGCCAGGCCCCGCCCGCCCAGCTTCTCCTCCCAAGCCAGGCCCCGCCCGCCCAGCTTCCCCTCCCGAGCCCGGCCCCCCCGCCCACCTTCCCCTCCCTGCCTGGCCGAGCCCGCCCTGCTTCCTCTCCCAGCCAGGCCCCGCCCGCCGAGTTTCTCCTCCCGAGCCCGGCCCCGCCCAGCCACCTTCTACTCCCAGCTTGGCCCCGCCCGCCCATTTTCCCCTCCCGAGCCAGGCCCCGCCCGCCCATCTTCCCCTCCCGAGCCAGGCCCCGCCCGCCCATCTTCCCCTCCCAGCTTGGCCCCGACCGCCCAGCTTCCTCTCTCCAGCCAGGCCCCGCCCGCCCAGCTTCCCCTCCCGAGTCCGGCCCCGCCCGCTCAGCTTCTCCTCCCAGTCTGGTTCCGCCCGCCCACCTTCCCCTCCCATCTTGGCCCCGCCCCCCCAGCTTCCCCTCCCAGCCTGGCCCCGCCCAACCAGCTTCCCCTCCCAGCCAGCCCCCGCCCGCCCAGATTCCCCTCCCAGCCTGGACCGCCCGCCCAGCTTCCCCTCCCAGCCTGGCCCCGCCTGCCCAGCTTCTCCTCCTGAGCCAGGCCCCACCCGCCCAGGTTCTCCTCCCAAGCCAGGCCCCGCCCGCCCAGCTTCCCCTCCCGAGGCAGGCCCCGCAGGCCCAGCTTCCCCTCCCAGCCTGGCCCCGCCTGCCCAGCTTCCCCTCCCGAGCCAGGCCCCGCCCGCCCAGATTCTCCTCCCGAGCCCGGCCCCGCCCGCCAAGCTTCCCCTCCCGAGTCCGGCCCCGCCCGCCCATTTTCTCCTCCCGAGCCCGGCCCCGCCTTCCCAGCTTCCCCTCTCGAGCCCGGCCCCGCCCACCCAGCTTCTCCTCCCAGCCTGGCCCCGCCCGCCCAGCTTCCCTTCCCAGGCTGGCGCCGCCCGCCCAGCTTCCCCTCCCGAGTCCGACCCCGCCCGCTCAGCTTCTCCTCCCAGTCTGGCCCCTCCCGCCCACCTTCCCCTCCCAACTTGGCCCCGCCCCCCCAGCTTCCCCTCCCAGCCTGGCCCCGCCCACCCAGCTTCCCCTCCCAGCCAGCCCCCGCCCGCCCAGATTCCCCTCCCAGCCTGGACCGCCCGCCCAGCTTCGCCTCCCAAGCCAGGCCCCGCCCGCCCAGCTTCTCCTCCCGAGGCAGGCCCCGCAGGCCCAGCTTCCCCTCCCAGCCTGGCCCCGCCTGCCCAGCTTCTCTTCCTGAGCCAGGCCCCGCCCGCCCAGTTTTTCCTCCCAAGCCAGTCCCCGCCCGCCCACCTTCCCCTCCAAGCCAGGCCCCGCCTGCCCAGCTTCCCCTCCTAGCTTGGCCCCGCCCGCCCAGCTTCCCCTCCGGAGTCCGTCCCTGCCCGCCCAGCTTCCCCTCCCGAGTCCGTCCCTGCCCGCCCAGCTTCCCCTCCCAGCCAGGCCCCGCCCGCCCACCTTCCCCTACCTGCCTGGCCCGGCTGCCCAGCTTCCCCTCCCAGCTTGGCCCCGCCCGCCCAGCTTCCCCTCCCGAGTCCGTCCCTGCCCGCCCAGCTTCTCCTCCCAAGCCAGGCCCCGCCCGCCCAGGTTCCCCTCCCAGGCTGGCGCCGCCCGCCCAGCTTCCCCTCCCGAGGCAGGCCCCGCCCGCCCAGCTTCCCCTCTCAGCCTGGCCCCGCCTGCCCAGCTTCTCCTCCTGAGCCAGGCCCCGCCCGCCCAGCTTCCCCTCCCGAGTCCGGCCCCGCCCGCCCACTTTCTCCTCCCGAGCCCGTCCCCGCCTTCCCAGCTTCCCCTCTCGAGTCCGGCCCCGCCCGCCCAGCTTCCCCTCCCAGCCTGGCCCCGCCCGCCCAGCTTCCCCTCCCGAGTCCGGCCCCGACCGCCCAGCTTCCCCTCCCAGCCTGGCCCCGACCGCCCAGTTTCTCCTCCCGTTCCCGACCCCGCCCGCCCCGCTTTCCCTCCCAAGCCAGGCCCCGCCCGCCCAGCTTCCCGTCCCAGCCTGGCCCCGCCCGCCCAGCTTCCCCTCCCGAGTCCGTCCCTGCCCGCCCAGCTTCTCCTCCCAAGCCAGGCCCCGCCCGCCAAGCTTCCCCTCCCAGCCTGACCCCGCGCGCCTAGCTTCCCCTTCCAGCCAGGCCCCGCCCACCCAGCTTCTCCTCCGAGCCTCGGCCCGCCCGCCCACCTTCCCCTCCCTGCCTGGCCCCGCGCGCCCTGCTTCCCCTCCCAGCCAGGCCCCGCCCGCCCAGTTTCTCCTCCCGAGCCCGGCCCCGCCCGCCCAGCTTCCCCTCCCGAGCCCGGCCCCGCCCACCCACCTTCCCCTCCCAGCTTGGCCCCGCCCGCCCAGCTTCCCCTCTCGAGCCCGGCCCCGCCCACCCAGCTTCTCCTCCCAGCCTGGCCCCGCCCGCCCAGCTTCCCCTCTCGTTCCCGACCCCGCCCGCCCCGCTTCTCCTCCCAAGCCAGGCCTCGGACGCCCGGCTTCCCCTCCCGAGCCAGGCCCCGCCCGCCGAGTTTCTCCTCCCGAGCAGGGCCCAGCACGCCCTGCTTCCCCTCCCAGCCAGGCCCCGCACGCCGAGTTTCTCCTCTCGTTCCCGACCCCGCCCGCCCCGCTTCTCCTCCCAAGCCAGGCCTCGGACGCCCCGCTTCCCCTCCCGAGCCAGGCCCCGCCCGCCGAGTTTCTCCTCCCGAGCCCGGCCTCAACCGCCCTGCTTCCCCTCCCAGCCAGGCCCCGCACGCCCAGTTTCTCCTCCCGTTCCCGGCCCCGCCCTCCCAGCTTCCCCTCCCGAGCCCGGCAACGCCCACCCAGCTTCCCCTCCCGAATCCGGCCCCGCCCGCCCTGCTTCCCCTCCCAGCCTGGCGCCGCCCGCCCAGTTTCTCCTCCTTAGCCAGGCCCCGCCCGCCCAGCTTCCCCTCCAGAGCCCGGCCCCGCCCGCCCTGCATCCCCTCCGAGCCAGGCCCCGACCGCCCACTTTCTCCTCCCGTTCCCGACCCCGCCCGCCCCGCTTCTCCTCCCAAGCCAGGCCTCGCACGCCCAGCTTCCCCTCCCAGCTTGGCCCCGACCGCCCCGTTTCCCTCCCGAGCGAGGCCTCGCCCGGCCAGCTTCTCCTCCCAGCCTTGCCCCGCCCGCCCACCTTCCCCTCCCAGGTTAGACCCGCCCGCCCCGCTTCCCCTCCCGATCCAGGCCCCGCCCGCCCAGATTCTCCTCCCGAGGCCGGCCCCGCCCGCCAAGCTTCCCCTCCCGAGTCCGGCCCCGCCCGCCCATTTTCTCTTCCCGAGCCCGGCCCCGCCTTCCCAGCTTCCCCTCTCGAGCCCGGCCCCGCCCACCCAGCTTCTCCTCCCAGCCTGGCCCCGCCCGCCCAGCTTCCCCTCCCAGGCTGGCGCCGCCCGCCCAGCTTCTCCTCCTGAGCCAGGCCCCGCCCGCCCAGCTTCCCCTCCCAGCCAGGCCCCCGCCCGCCGAGTTTCTCCTCCCGAGCCCGGCCCCGCCCGCCCTGCTTCCTCTCCCAGCCAGGCCCCGCACGCCGAGTTTCTCCTCCCGTTCCCGGCCCGCCCGCCCAGCTTCCCCTCCCGAATCCGGCCCCGCCCGCCAAGGTTCCCCTCCCAGCCTGCCGCCGCCCGCCCAGCTTCTCCTCCTGAGCCAGGCCGCTCCCGCCCAGCTTCCCCTCCCAGCCTGGCCCCGCCCGCCCAGTTTCTCCTCCCGAGCCCGGCCCCGCCCGTCCTGCTTCCCCTCCCGAGCTCGGCACCGCCCACCCAGCTTCTCCTCCCAGCCTGGCCCCGCCCGCCCAGATTCCCCTTCGGAGCCAGGCCCCGCCCGCCCAGCTTCCCCTCCCGAGCCCGGCCCCGCCAACCCAGCTTCTCCCCCCAAGTTGGCCCCGCCCGCCCACCTTCCCCTCCCATCTTGGCCCCGCCCGGCCAGCTTCCCCTCCCGAGTCCGTCCCTGCCCGCCCCGCTTCTCCTCCCAAGCCAGGCCCCGCCTGCCCAGCTTCCCCTCCCGAGCCCGGCCCCGCCCGTCCTGCTCCCCCTCCCGAGCTCGGCACCGCCCACCCAGCTTCTCCTCCCAGCCTGGCCCCGCCCGCCCAGATTCCCCTTCGGAGCCAGGCCCCGCCCGCCCAGCTTCCCCTCCCGAGCCCGGCCCCGCCAACCCAGCTTCTCCCCCCAAGTTGGCCCCGCCCGCCCACCTTCCCCTCCCATCTTGGCCCCGCCCGACCAGCTTCCCCTCCCGAGTCCGTCCCTGCCCGCCCCGCTTCTCCTCCCAAGCCAGGCCTCGCCCTCCCAGCTTCCCCTCCCAGCTTGGCCCCGCCCGCCCAGCTTCCCCTCCCTGCCTGACCCCGCCAGCCCAGCTTCTCCTCCTGAGCCAGGCCCCGCCCGCCCAGCTTCTCCTCCCAAGCCAGGCCCCGCCCGCCCAGCTTCCCCTCCCGAGCCCGGCCACGCCCACCTTCCCCTCCCTGCCTGGCCGAGCCCGCCCTGCTTCCCCTCCCAGCCAGGCCCCGCCCGCCGAGTTTCTCCTCCCGAGCCCGGCCCCGCCCAGCCACCTTCTACTCCCAGCTTGGCCCCGCCCGCCCATTTTCCCCTCCCGAGCCAGGCCCCGCCCGCCCATCTTCCCCTCCCGAGCCAGGCCCCGCCCGCCCATCTTCCCCTCCCAGCTTGGCCCCGACCGCCCAGCTTCCTCTCTCCAGCCAGGCCCCGCCCGCCCAGCTTCCCCTCCCGAGTCCGGCCCCGCCCGCTCAGCTTCTCCTCCCAGTCTGGTTCCGCCCGCCCACCTTCCCCTCCCATCTTGGCCCCGCCCCCCCAGCTTCCCCTCCCAGCCTGGCCCCGCCCACCCAGCTTCCCCTCCCAGCCAGCCCCCGCCCGCCCAGATTCCCCTCCCAGCCTGGACCGCCCGCCCAGCTTCCCCTCCCAGCCTGGCCCCGCCTGCCCAGCTTCTCCTCCTGAGCCAGGCCCCACCCGCCCAGGTTCTCCTCCCAAGCCAGGCCCCGCCCGCCCAGCTTCCCCTCCCGAGGCAGGCCCCGCAGGCCCAGCTTCCCCTCCCAGCCTGGCCCCGCCTGCCCAGCTTCCCCTCCCGAGCCAGGCCCCGCCCGCCCAGATTCTCCTCCCGAGCCCGGCCCCGCCCGCCAAGCTTCCCCTCCCGAGTCCGGCCCCGCCCGCTCATTTTCTCTTCCCGAGCCCGGCCCCGCCTTCCCAGCTTCCCCTCTCGAGCCCGGCCCCGCCCACCCAGCTTCTCCTCCCAGCCTGGCCCCGCCCGCCCAGCTTCCCTTCCCAGGCTGGCGCCGCCCGCCCAGCTTCCCCTCCCGAGTCCGACCCCGCCCGCTCAGCTTCTCCTCCCAGTCTGGCCCCTCCCGCCCACCTTCCCCTCCCAACTTGGCCCCGCCCCCCCAGCCTCCCCTCCCAGCCTGGCCCCGCCCACCCAGCTTCCCCTCCCAGCCAGCCCCCGCCCGCCCAGATTCCCCTCCCAGCCCGGACCGCCCGCCCAGCTTCGCCTCCCAAGCCAGGCCCCGCCCGCCCAGCTTCTCCTCCCGAGGCAGACCCCGCAGGCCCAGCTTCTCCTCCCAAGCCAGGCCCCGCCCGCCCAGCTTCTCCTCCCGAGGCAGGCCCCGCAGGCCCAGCTTCCCCTCCCAGCCTGGCACCGCCTGCCCAGCTTCTCCTCCTGAGCCAGGCCCCGCCCGCCCAGTTTTTTCTCCCAAGCCAGTCCCCGCCCGCCCACCTTCCCCTCTGTGACGTAGTGGGGGTACCTGGCTGGTTTCTATGCTGCTGGCTCTGGGGTAACCCCACTGGCTGCCGTGGGTACCACGACCCAGCAAAACAGGATGAGTCACTATGCAAACCAGTGGCCAGACACCCCCCATGGAGAGGAACAAAGGAAGGTGGAATGCTGCCTTGGCTGGGGGGCAGGGCTGGAAGTGAGGGAGTGGGTTGCTGGCTGTCGGAGGGCATGGAGGGGAGCCTAGGAGAAGGGGCTGGAGTTTAGGGGCCCAGTCTCCCCCATCCCAAGGGGGCCTGAGGCATCCTAGCCCAGTTCCTGTGACCAGACTACATTGGTGCTGCGCTGAGCTGGAGGAGCAATAAACCACCCTCAATTCCACTGGCTGGTGCAGTCTGTTTGTGCCATTTCGGGGTGCAGGAGACGGGGAACCCCCAACGCGCCGTCACACTGGTGTCAGAAGTGGGATGCACTGCACCCCGTGGATGGAGCTTCCAGCGGCAAGCGACAAGGCGCAGTAGAAGCAAGAGCCCTGGAGCCAGGCGTGCTGGAGACAGAGCGAAGCGGTTCCTGGGAATCGTGGGGCGCTGCAGCACTAGACTGGTGAGTCTGCACCGAGGGGCCCAGCGGGCAGATGGCCTACGCCCGACTCTTGAAGGCAGAGCTGGTGGGGCTGTGCAGAGAGAGGGGCTTGCCTGTGCAGAAAGCAACCAAGGCCCAGCTGATTGCCCAGCTGGAAGATAATGACCAGCCACAGGGCCAGGATCTTGTCCCCAGGGGAAGCAGCCAGACCCCCCCTGAGAGTGTGTCAGGCTCAGAGAGGGGGAGGAGCGCTGGAACCCACCGGAGAGATGAGACAGCGTCTCCCGGGAGGCCTGCAAGCCGTAGCCCATCTAGGGCAGGGGCCAGCCCAGCGGAGCTGCGGCGCCTGGAGATCCAGCTGCGGATTAGGGAATTGGAAGTAGAGGACCGAGAGAAGGACCGCCAGGATCGAGAGAGGGAGCGCCAAGATCGAGAGAGGCAGCGGCAGCATGAGCTGGCCATGGCAGAGCGGAGAACCGGCGGGGCACCGGCTGCGCCAAGTGCGGATGGGCCCCAGGGTCCCAGGACTGCCAGACGCTTGGAGAGGCTCGTGGTGGCCCAATTGAAGGACGTGGGCGACATAGACGGGTTCCTCAGCTCCTTTGAGAGGGCCTGTGGACTGCAACGGGTTCCCCCAGCTGACTGGCTGCAGGAGCTCATCCCCGCACTGAACCAGGAGGCGGCCGGAGTGCTCAGTCAGCTGGAGGACCTACAGCCAGGGGATTACAACCGAGTCAAGGAGGCCCTGCTGCACAAGTTCGGGCTGACCCCCGAGATGTACAGGAAGAAGTTCCGGGGGGTACAGAAAGGGCCACGGGAGACCTATGTGGATCTGGCCTCCCGCCTGGCGCAATACTGCCGCAAGTGGGTGTCTGGAGTCGGAGCCCAGACCGCAGAGGAGCTGCTCAAGCTGGTCATGATGGAGCAGTTCTATGAAGCGTGCCCACCCAAACTGAGGCTGTGGCTCAAGGACCGGAGACCAGAGAACCCCCAGGAGGCCGGGAGACTGGCGGATGAGTTCACGGAGAGCCGGTCCGGGTGTGAACGGGAGTCCCGGAGAGAGAGGGAACCGCGCAGAGACTGGATCTCGGATGAGCGACGGAGGGAGTCAACTACGGGGCGAGACCAAGGAACAGGTCATCTGCGCCCCAGAGAACCAGCCAGGGCCTGGACAGAGACAACCCAAAGCCTAACTTGCCATCGCTGTGGGCAAAAAGGCCACAAGAGGGCTCAGTGCACCAGGTCCCAGGACCGGGGACTTTCCAGGGTTAACTGGCTGGGGCGGGAGGAAGGGCAGGCTGCCCCAGAGGCAGGGGCTGGCAGGCAAACCTCAGCTCAGAGAGAGGGGAAGGATGCTCAGTGCACCTCCCCTGGGAGGTCTGATTCTCAGGAGGCGGATTTCTCCGTGTACCGGGTGGGGGCAGGACGGCCCCTGCGGAGCGAGTGCCTCATACCCCTGGAGGTGGATGGTAGGAAGGTGACGGGCTTCTGGGACACGGGGGCGGAGGTGACTCTGGCCCGATCCGACATAGTGGCCCCGGAGCGGATACTACCCCACGCGCAGCTGACCCTGAAGGGCATAGATGGGTCCCCGTTTAAGGTGCCTGTAGCCCGGGAGCATCTGAAATGGGGGGCGAAGGAAGGCCTCAAGGAAGTGGGGGTGCACCCGCACTTGCCCACCGAGGTGCTGATGGGGAATGACCTAGAGGAGTGGCCCCATGAATCCCAGCGGGCTCTAGTCACTACCTGGAGCCAGAGCCAGCGGGGGGCTGACAACGTGGGTCCAGGGAAGGACTCCTGGCAGCATCCTCAGGGTCCCATCCCAGTGGACACGGGGTCCAGCCAGGCTGGGACTCCGGACCTAGGCAGAGGTGGGGGACAGGTCCCGATCCCTGCCTCAGCAGCTGAATTCCAGGCTGAGGTGCAGGCAGACCCCTCCTTGCAGAGGCTGAGGGACCAGGCTGGCCTCCATGCAGCTCAGCCCCGGGGGAGAGGTGGCCAGGAGAGATTCCTGCAGGAGTGTGGGCTCCTGTTCCGTGAGTGGCTTCCCCCCAGGAAGGCGAGGGCATGGAGGGTAGAGCGGCAGCTGGTCGTCCCCCGAAAGTATCGCCTCAAGCTGCTGTATTTGGCCCACGATTCCCCTGTTGGGGGCCACCGGGGGATCCGGAGCACCCGGCTGAAGCTGCTCCAGCACTTCTATTGGCCGGGAATCTTTACAGCCGTGCAGCGGTACTGCCGGTCCTGTGACTCCTGCCAGAGGGGCGGGAAGGCCCAAGACAGGAGGAAAGCGGCTTGGGGGTCTCTACCCCAGATAGACCCTCTGGGCTTGCTGAGAGAGTTATGGGAGGGGAAGGCCTCCCTGGATGGAGCATCGGGGGTGGAAGCCGCCCTGGCTGTCCAGAGAAGGCTCGCTGGGCTCATGGCCCCGGCCCGAGAGACCCTGGCCAGAGATCAAGGCCAGTGGAAGGGTGGGTGTGACCCCCGAGGACAGGCCTGTGCCAGTCGCCCTGGAGCGGGGCGGCGAGTGGACAGAGGGAAGCCAATTCATGTGGGGCCTCGCCACGGCCGGCCCGAGTCAAGGGGAGCACCCATGTCCCCGGGGCGGGTTCCCACGCAGAGGACCCGAACTTCCCTAGGTCACGAGCGGAGTGACCCTGCTCAGTTCGCTCTCGGAGGGGGGAGAACTGTGACGTAGTGGGGGTACCTGGCTGGTTTCTATGCTGCTGGCTCTGGGGTAACCCCCACTGGCTGCCGTGGGGACCACGACCCAGCAAAACAGGATGAGTCACTATGCAAACCAGTGGCCAGACACCCCCCATGGAGAGGAACAAAGGAAGGTGGAATGCTGCCTTGGCTGGGGGGCAGGGCTGGAAGTGAGGGAGTTGGTTGCTGGCTGTCGGAGGGCATGGAGGAGAGCCTAGGGGAAGGGGCTGGAGTTTAGGGGCCCAGTCTCCCCCATCTCAAGGGGGCCTGAGGCATCCTAGCCCAGTTCCTGTGACCAGACTACATTGGTGCTGCGCTGAGCTGGAGGAGCAATAAACCACCCTCAATTCCACTGGCTGGTGCAGTCTGTTTGTGCCATTTCGGGGTGCAGGAGACGGGGAACCCCCAACGCGCCGTCACACCCTCCCAGCCAGGCCCCGCCTGCCCAGCTTCCCCTCCTAGCTTGGCCCCGCCCGCCCTGCTTCCCCTCCGGAGTCCGTCCCTGCCCGCCCAGCTTCCACTCCCGAGTCCGTCCCCGCCCGCCCAGCTTCCCCTCCCAGCCAGGCCCCGCCCGCCCACCTTCCCCTACCTGTCTGGCCCGGCTGCCCAGCTTCCCCTCCCAGCTTGGCCCCGCCCGCCCAGCTTCCCCTCCCGAGTCCGGCCCCGCCCGCCCAGCTTCCCCTCCCAGCCTGGCCCCGACCGCCCAGTTTCTCCTCCCGTTCCCGACCCCGCCCGCCCCGCTTTCCCTCCCAAGCCAGGCCCCGCCCGCCCAGCTTCCCGTCCCAGCCTGGCCCCGCCCGCCCAGCTTCCCCTCCCGAGTCCGTCCCTGCCCGCCCAGCTTCTCCTCCCAAGCCAGGCCCCGCCTGCCAAGCTTCCCCTCCCAGCCTGACCCCGCGCGCCTAGCTTCCCCTTCCAGCCAGGCCCCGCCCACCCAGCTTCTCCTCCGAGCCTCGGCCCGCCCGCCCACCTTCCCCTCCCTGCCTGGCCCCGCGCGCCCTGCTTCCCCTCCCAGCCAGGCCCCGCCCGCCCAGTTTCTCCTCCCGAGCCCGGCCCCACCCGCCCAGCTTCCCCTCCCGAGCCCGGCCCCGCCCACCCACCTTCCCCTCCCAGCTTGGCCCCGCCCGCCCAGATTCCCCTCTCGAGCCCGGCCCCGCCCACCCAGCTTCTCCTCCCAGCCTGGCCCCGCCCGCTCAGCTTCCCCTCTCGTTCCCGACCCCGCCCGCCCCGCTTCTCCTCCCAAGCCAGGCCTCGGACGCCCCGTTTCCCCTCCCGAGCCAGGCCCCGCCCGCCGAGTTTCTCCTCCCGAGCCCGGCCCAGCCCGCCCTGCTTCCCCTCCCAGCCAGGCCCCGCACGCCGAGTTTCTCCTCTCGTTCCCGACCCCGCCCGCCCCGCTTCTCCTCCCAAGCCAGGCCTCGGACGCCCCGCTTCCCCTCCCGAGCCAGGCCCCGCCCGCCGAGTTTCTCCTCCCGAGCCCGGCCCCAACCGCCCTGCTTCCCCTCCCAGCCAGGCCCCGCACGCCCAGTTTCTCCTCCCGTTCCCGGCCCCGCCCTCCCAGCTTCCCCTCCCGAGCCCGGCAACGCCCACCCAGCTTCCCCTCCCGAATCCGGCCCCGCCCGCCCTGCTTCCCCTCCCAGCCTGGCGCCGCCCGCCCAGTTTCTCCTCCTTAGCCAGGCCCCGCCCGCCCAGCTTCCCCTCCAGAGCCCGGCCCCGCCCGCCCTGCATCCCCTCCGAGCCAGGCCCCGACCGCCCACTTTCTCCTCCCGTTCCCGACCCCGCCCGCCCCGCTTCTCCTCCCAAGCCAGGCCTCGCACGCCCAGCTTCCCCTCCCAGCTTGGCCCCGACCGCCCCGTTTCCCTCCCGAGCGAGGCCTCGCCCGGCCAGCTTCTCCTCCCAGCCTTGCCCCGCCCGCCCACCTTCCCCTCCCAGGTTAGCCCCGCCCGCCCTGCTTCCCCTCCCGAGCCAGGCCCCGCCCGCCCAGATTCTCCTCCCGAGCCCGGCCCCGCCCGCCCTGCTTCCCCTCCCAGCCTGGCGCCGCCCGCCCAGTTTCTCCTCCTTAGCCAGGCCCCGCCCGCCCAGCTTCCCCTCCAGAGCCCGGCCCCGCCCGCCCTGCATCCCCTCCGAGCCAGGCCCCGACCGCCCACTTTCTCCTCCCGTTCCCGACCCCGCCCGCCCCGCTTCTCCTCCCAAGCCAGGCCTCGCACGCCCAGCTTCCCCTCCCAGCTTGGCCCCGACCGCCCCGTTTCCCTCCCGAGCGAGGCCTCGCCCGGCCAGCTTCTCCTCCCAGCCTTGCCCCGCCCGCCCACCTTCCCCTCCCAGGTTAGCCCCGCCCGCCCTGCTTCCCCTCCCGAGCCAGGCCCCGCCCGCCCAGATTCTCCTCCCGAGCCCGGCCCCGCCCGCCAAGCTTCCCCTCCCGAGTCCGGCCCCGCCCGCCCATTTTCTCTTCCCGAGCCCGGCCCCCCTTCCCAGCTTCCCCTCTCGAGCCCGGCCCCGCCCACCCAGCTTCTCCTCCCAGCCTGGCTCCGCCCGCCCAGCTTCCCCTCCCAGGCTGGCGCCGCCCGCCCAGCTTCTCCTCCTGAGCCAGGCCCCGCCCGCCCAGCTTCCCCTCCCAGCCAGGCCCCCGCCGCCCGAGTTTCTCCTCCCGAGCCCGGCCCCGCCCGCCCTGCTTCCTCTCCCAGCCAGGCCCCGCACGCCGAGTTTCTCCTCCCGCTCCCGGCCCGCCCGCCCAGCTTCCCCTCCCGAATCCGGCCCCGCCCGCCAAGGTTCCCCTCCCAGCCTGCCGCCGCCCGCCCAGCTTCTCCTCCTGAGCCAGGCCGCTCCCGCCCAGCTTCCCCTCCCAGCCTGGCCCCGCCCGCCCAGTTTCTCCTCCCGAGCCCGGCCCCGCCCGCCCTCCTTCCCCTCCCGAGCTCGGCACCGCCCACCCAGCTTCTCCTCCCAGCCTGGCCCCGCCCGCCCAGATTCCCCTTCGGAGCCAGGCCCCGCCCGCCCAGATTCCCCTTCGGAGCCAGGCCCCGCCCGCCCAGCTTCTCCCCCCAAGTTGGCCCCGCCCGCCCACCTTCCCCTCCCATCTTGGCCCCGCCCGGCCAGCTTCCCCTACCGAGTCCGTCCCCGCCCGCCCCGCTTCTCCTCCCAAGCCAGGCCCCGCCTGCCCAGCTTCCCCTCCCGAGCCCGGCCCCGCCCGTCCTGCTCCCCCTCCCGAGCTCGGCACCGCCCACCCAGCTTCTCCTCCCAGCCTGGCCCCGCCCGCCCAGATTCCCCTTCGGAGCCAGGCCCCGCCCGCCCAGCTTCCCCTCCCGAGCCCGGCCCCGCCAACCCAGCTTCTCCCCCCAAGTTGGCACCGCCCGCCCACCTTCCCCTCCCATCTTGGCCCCGCCCGACCAGCTTCCCCTCCCGAGTCCGTCCCTGCCCGCCCCGCTTCTCCTCCCAAGCCAGGCCTCGCCCTCCCAGCTTCCCCTCCCAGCTTGGCCCCGCCCGCCCAGCTTCCCCTCCAAGCCTGACCCCGCCAGCCCAGCTTCTCCTCCTGAGCCAGGCCCCGCCCGCCCAGCTTCTCCTCCCAAGCCAGGCCCCGCCCGCCCAGCTTCCCCTCCCGCCTGGCCCCGCCCGCCCACCTTCCCCTCCCTGCCTGGCCGAGCCCGCCCTGCTTCCCCTCCCAGCCAGGCCCCGCCCGCCGAGTTTCTCCTCCCGAGCCCGGCCCCGCCCAGCCACCTTCTACTCCCAGCTTGGCCCCGCCCGCCCATTTTCCCCTCCCGAGCCAGGCCCCGCCCGCCCATCTTCCCCTCCCAGCTTGGCCCCGACCGCCCAGCTTCCTCTCTCCAGCCAGGCCCCGCCCGCCCAGCTTCCCCTCCCGAGTCCGGCCCCGCCCGCTCAGCTTCTCCTCCCAGTCTGGTTCCGCCCGCCCACCTTCCCCTCCCATCTTGGCCCCGCCCCCCCAGCTTCCCCTCCCAGCCTGGCCCCGCCCACCCAGCTTCCCCTCCCAGCCTGGCCCCGCCTGCCCAGCTTCTCCTCCTGAGCCAGGCCCCACCCGCCCAGGTTCTCCTCCCAAGCCAGGCCCCGCCCGCCCAGCTTCCCCTCCGGAGGCAGGCCCCGCAGGCCCAGCTTCCCCTCCCAGCCTGGCCCCGCCTGCCCAGCTTCCCCTCCCGAGCCAGGCCCCGCCCGCCCAGATTCTCCTCCCGAGCCCGGCCCCGCCCGCCAAGCTTCCCCTCCCGACTCCGGCCCCGCCCGCCCATTTTCTCTTCCCGAGCCCGGCCCCGCCTTCCCAGCTTCCCCTCTCGAGCCCGGCCCCGCCCACCCAGCTTCTCCTCCCAGCCTGGCCCCGCCCGCCCAGCTTCCCTTCCCAGGCTGGCGCCGCCCGCCCAGCTTCCCCTCCCGAGTCCGACCCCGCCCGCTCAGCTTCTCCTCCCAGTCTGGCCCCTCCCGCCCACCTTCCCCTCCCAACTTGGCCCCGCCCCCCCAGCTTCCCCTCCCAGCCTGGCCCCGCCCACCCAGCTTCCCCTCCCAGCCAGCCCCCGCCCGCCCAGATTCCCCTCCCAGCCTGGACCGCCCGCCCAGCTTCGCCTCCCAAGCCAGGCCCCGCCCGCCCAGCTTCTCCTCCCGAGGCAGACCCCGCAGGCCCAGCTTCTCCTCCCAAGCCAGGCCCCGCCCGCCCAGCTTCTCCTCCCGAGGCAGGCCCCGCAGGCCCAGCTTCCCCTCCCAGCCTGGCCCCGCCTGCCCAGCTTCTCCTCCTGAGCCAGGCCCCGCCCGCCCAGTTTTTTCTCCCAAGCCAGTCCCCGCCCGCCCACCTTCCCCTCCCAAGCCAGGCCCCGCCTGCCCAGCTTCCCCTCCTAGCTTGGCCCCGCCCGCCCAGCTTCCCCTCCGGAGTCCGTCCCTGCCCGCCCAGCTTCCACTCCCGAGTCCGTCCCCGCCCGCCCAGCTTCCCCTCCCAGCCAGGCCCCGCCCGCCCACCTTCCCCTACCTGTCTGGCCCGGCTGCCCAGCTTCCCCTCCCAGCTTGGCCCCGCCCGCCCAGCTTCCCCTCCCGAGTCCGTCCCTGCCCGCCCAGCTTCTCCTCCCAAGCCAGGCCCCGCCCGCCCAGGTTCCCCTCCCAGCCTGGCGCCGCCCGCCCAGCTTCCCCTCCCGAGGCAGGCCCCGCCCGCCCAGCTTCCCCTCTCAGCCTTGCCCCGCCTGCCCAGCTTCTCCTCCTGAGCCAGGCCCCCCCGCCCAGCTTCCCCTCCCGAGTCCGGCCCCGCCCGCCCACTTTCTCTTCCCGAGCCCGTCCCCGCCTTCCCAGCTTCCCCTCTCGAGTCCGGCCCCGCCCGCCCAGCTTCCCCTCCCAGCCTGGCCCCGCCCGCCCAGCTTCCCCTCCCGAGTCCGGCCCCGCCCGCCCAGCTTCCCCTCCCAGCCTGGCCCCGACCGCCCAGTTTCTCCTCCCGTTCCCGACCCCGCCCGCCCCGCTTTCCCTCCCAAGCCAGGCCCCGCCCGCCCAGCTTCCCGTCCCAGCCTGGCCCCGCCCGCCCAGCTTCCCCTCCCGAGTCCGTCCCTGCCCGCCCAGCTTCTCCTCCCAAGCCAGGCCCCGCCCGCCAAGCTTCCCCTCCCAGCCTGACCCCGCGCGCCTAGCTTCCCCTTCCAGCCCGGCCCCGCCCGCCCAGCTTCCCCTCCCGAGCCCGGCCACGCCCACCCAGCTTCTCCTCCGAGCCTCGGCCCGCCCGCCCACCTTCCCCTCCCTGCCTGGCCCCGCGCGCCCTGCTTCCCCTCCCAGCCAGGCCCCGCCCGCCCAGTTTCTCCTCCCGAGCCCGGCCCCGCCCGCCCAGCTTCCCCTCCCGAGCCCGGCCCCGCCCACCCACCTTCCCCTCCCAGCTTGGCCCCGCCCGCCCAGCTTCCCCTCTCGAGCCCTGCCCCGCCCACCCAGCTTCTCCTCCCAGCCTGGCCCCGCCCGCCCAGCTTCCCCTCTCGTTCCCGACCCCGCCCGCCCCGCTTCTCCTCCCAAGCCAGGCCCCGGACGCCCCGCTTCCCCTCCCGAGCCAGGCCCCGCCCGCCGAGTTTCTCCTCCCGAGCCCGGCCCCAACCGCCCTGCTTCCCCTCCCAGCCAGGCCCCGCACGCCCAGTTTCTCCTCCCGTTCCCGGCCCCGCCCTCCCAGCTTCCCCTCCCGAGCCCGGCAACGCCCACCCAGCTTCCCCTCCCGAATCCGGCCCCGCCCGCCCTGCTTCCCCTCCCAGCCTGGCGCCGCCCGCCCAGTTTCTCCTCCTTAGCCAGGCCCCGCCCGCCCAGCTTCCCCTCCAGAGCCCGGCCCCGCCCGCCCTGCATCCCCTCCGAGCCAGGCCCCGACCGCCCACTTTCTCCTCCCGTTCCCGACCCCGCCCGCCCCGCTTCTCCTCCCAAGCCAGGCCTCGCACGCCCAGCTTCCCCTCCCAGCTTGGCCCCGACCGCCCCGTTTCCCTCCCGAGCGAGGCCTCGCCCGGCCAGCTTCTCCTCCCAGCCTTGCCCCGCCCGCCCAACTTCCCCTCCCAGCTTGGCCCCGCCCGCCCAGCTTCCCCTCTCGAGCCCGGCCCCGCCCACCCAGCTTCTCCTCCCAGCCTGGCCCCGCCCGCCCAGCTTCCCCTCTCGTTCCCGACCCCGCCCGCCCCGCTTCTCCTCCCAAGCCAGGCCTCGGACGCCCCGCTTCCCCTCCCGAGCCAGGCCCCGCCCGCCGAGTTTCTCCTCCCGAGCCCGGCCCAGCCCGCCCTGCTTCCCCTCCCAGCCAGGCCCCGCACGCCGAGTTTCTCCTCTCGTTCCCGACCCCGCCCGCCCCGCTTCTCCTCCCAACCCAGGCCTCGGACGCCCCGCTTCCCCTCCCGAGCCAGGCCCCGCCCGCCGAGTTTCTCCTCCCGAGCCCGGCCCCAACCGCCCTGCTTCCCCTCCCAGCCAGGCCCCGCACGCCCAGTTTCTCCTCCCGTTCCCGGCCCCGCCCTCCCAGCTTCCCCTCCCGAGCCCGGCAACGCCCACCCAGCTTCCCCTCCCGAATCCGGCCCCGCCCGCCCTGCTTCCCCTCCCAGCCTGGCGCCGCCCGCCCAGTTTCTCCTCCTTAGCCAGGCCCCGCCCGCCCAGCTTCCCCTCCAGAGCCCGGCCCCGCCCGCCCTGCATCCCCTCCGAGCCAGGCCCCGACCGCCCACTTTCTCCTCCCGTTCCCGACCCCGCCCGCCCCGCTTCTCCTCCCAAGCCAGGCCTCGCACGCCCAGCTTCCCCTCCCAGCTTGGCCCCGACCGCCCCGTTTCCCTCCCGAGCGAGGCCTCGCCCGGCCAGCTTCTCCTCCCAGCCTTGCCCCGCCCGCCCAAGTTCCCCTCCCAGCTTGGCCCCGCCCGCCCAGCTTCCCCTCTCGAGCCCGGCCCCGCCCACCCAGCTTCTCCTCCCAGCCTGGCCCCGCCCGCCCAGCTTCCCCTCCCGCTCCCGACCCCGCCCGCCCCGCTTCTCCTCCCAAGCCAGGCCTCGGACGCCCCGCTTCCCCTCCCGAGCCAGGCCCCGCCCGCCGAGTTTCTCCTCCCGAGCCCGGCCCAGCCCGCCCTGCTTCCCCTCCCAGCCAGGCCCCGCACGCCGAGTTTCTCCTCTCGTTCCCGACCCCGCCCGCCCCGCTTCTCCTCCCAACCCAGGCCTCGGACGCCCCGCTTCCCCTCCCGAGCCAGGCCCCGCCCGCCGAGTTTCTCCTCCCGAGCCCGGCCCCAACCGCCCTGCTTCCCCTCCCAGCCAGGCCCCGCACGCCCAGTTTCTCCTCCCGTTCCCGGCCCCGCCCTCCCAGCTTCCCCTCCCGAGCCCGGCAACGCCCACCCAGCTTCCCCTCCCGAATCCGGCCCCGCCCGCCCTGCTTCCCCTCCCAGCCTGGCGCCGCCCGCCCAGTTTCTCCTCCTTAGCCAGGCCCCGCCCGCCCAGCTTCCCCTCCAGAGCCCGGCCCCGCCCGCCCTGCATCCCCTCCGAGCCAGGCCCCGACCGCCCACTTTCTCCTCCCGTTCCCGACCCCGCCCGCCCCGCTTCTCCTCCCAAGCCAGGCCTCGCACGCCCAGCTTCCCCTCCCAGCTTGGCCCCGACCGCCCCGTTTCCCTCCCGAGCGAGGCCTCGCCCGGCCAGCTTCTCCTCCCAGCCTTGCCCCGCCCGCCCAACTTCCCCTCCCAGCTTGGCCCCGCCCGCCCAGCTTCCCCTCTCGAGCCCGGCCCCGCCCACCCAGCTTCTCCTCCCAGCCTGGCCCCGCCCGCCCAGCTTCCCCTCTCGTTCCCGACCCCGCCCGCCCCGCTTCTCCTCCCAAGCCAGGCCTCGGACGCCCCGCTTCCCCTCCCGAGCCAGGCCCCGCCCGCCGAGTTTCTCCTCCCGAGCCCGGCCCAGCCCGCCCTGCTTCCCCTCCCAGCCAGGCCCCGCACGCCGAGTTTCTCCTCTCGTTCCCGACCCCGCCCGCCCCGCTTCTCCTCCCAACCCAGGCCTCGGACGCCCCGCTTCCCCTCCCGAGCCAGGCCCCGCCCGCCGAGTTTCTCCTCCCGAGCCCGGCCCCAACCGCCCTGCTTCCCCTCCCAGCCAGGCCCCGCACGCCCAGTTTCTCCTCCCGTTCCCGGCCCCGCCCTCCCAGCTTCCCCTCCCGAGCCCGGCAACGCCCACCCAGCTTCCCCTCCCGAATCCGGCCCCGCCCGCCCTGCTTCCCCTCCCAGCCTGGCGCCGCCCGCCCAGTTTCTCCTCCTTAGCCAGGCCCCGCCCGCCCAGCTTCCCCTCCAGAGCCCGGCCCCGCCCGCCCTGCATCCCCTCCGAGCCAGGCCCCGACCGCCCACTTTCTCCTCCCGTTCCCGACCCCGCCCGCCCCGCTTCTCCTCCCAAGCCAGGCCTCGCACGCCCAGCTTCCCCTCCCAGCTTGGCCCCGACCGCCCCGTTTCCCTCCCGAGCGAGGCCTCGCCCGGCCAGCTTCTCCTCCCAGCCTTGCCCCGCCTGCCCACCTTCCCCTCCCAGGTTAGCCCCGCCCGCCCTGCTTCCCCTCCCGAGCCAGGCCCCGCCCGCCCAGATTCTCCTCCCGAGCCCGGCCCCGCCCGCCAAGCTTCCCCTCCCGAGTCCGGCCCCGCCCGCCCATTTTCTCTTCCCGAGCCCGGCCCCGCCTTCCCAGCTTCCCCTCTCGAGCCCGGCCCCGCCCACCCAGCTTCTCCTCCCAGCCTGGCCCCGCCCGCCCAGCTTCCCCTCCCAGGCTGGCGCCGCCCGCCCAGCTTCTCCTCCTGAGCCAGGCCCCGCCCGCCCAGCTTCCCCTCCCAGCCAGGCCCCCGCCCGCCGAGTTTCTCCTCCCGAGCCCGGCCCCGCCCGCCCTGCTTCCTCTCCCAGCCAGGCCCCGCACGCCGAGTTTCTCCTCCCGCTCCCGGCCCGCCCGCCCAGCTTCCCCTCCCGAATCCGGCCCCGCCCGCCAAGGTTCCCCTCCCAGCCTGCCGCCGCCCGCCCAGCTTCTCCTCCTGAGCCAGGCCGCTCCCGCCCAGCTTCCCCTCCCAGCCTGGCCCCGCCCGCCCAGTTTCTCCTCCCGAGCCCGGCCCCGCCCGTCCTCCTTCCCCTCCCGAGCTCGGCACCGCCCACCCAGCTTCTCCTCCCAGCCTGGCCCCGCCCGCCCAGATTCCCCTTCGGAGCCAGGCCCCGCCCGCCCAGCTTCCCCTCCCGAGCCCGGCCCCGCCAACCCAGCTTCTCCCCCCAAGTTGGCCCCGCCCGCCCACCTTCCCCTCCCATCTTGGCCCCGCCCGGCCAGCTTCCCCTCCCGAGTCCGTCCCTGCCCGCCCCGCTTCTCCTCCCAAGCCAGGCCCCGCCTGCCCAGCTTCTCCTCCCAGCCCGGCCCCGCCCGTCCTGCTCCCCCTCCCCAGCTCGGCACCGCCCACCCAGCTTCTCCTCCCAGCCTGGCCCCGCCCGCCCAGATTCCCCTTCGGAGCCAGGCCCTGCCCGCCCAGCTTCCCCTCCCGAGCCCGGCCCCGCCAACCCAGCTTCTCCCCCCAAGTTGGCCCCGCCCGCCCGCCCACCTTCCCCTCCCATCTTGGCCCCGCCCGACCAGCTTCCCCTCCCGAGTCCGTCCCTGCCCGCCCCGCTTCTCCTCCCAAGCCAGGCCTCGCCCTCCCAGCTTCCCCTCCCAGCTTGGCCCCGCTCGCCCAGCTTCCCCTCCAAGCCTGACCCCGCCAGCCCAGCTTCTCCTCCTGAGCCAGGCCCCGCCCGCCCAGCTTCTCCTCCCAAGCCAGGCCCCGCCCGCCCAGCTTCCCCTCCCGAGCCCGGCCACGCCCAGCTTCCCCTCCCTGCCTGGCCGAGCCCGCCCTGCTTCCTCTCCCAGCCAGGCCCCGCCCGCCGAGCTTCTCCTCCCGAGCCCGGCCCCGCCCGCCCACCTTCTCCTCCCAGCCCCGCCCCGCCCGCCCATTTTCCCCTCCCGAGCCAGGCCCCGCCCGCCCATCTTCCCCTCCCGAGCCAGGCCCCGCCCGCCCATCTTCCCCTCCCAGCTTGGCCCCGACCGCCCAGCTTCCTCTCTCCAGCCAGGCCCCGCCCGCCCAGCTTCCCCTCCCGAGTCCGGCCCCGCCCGCTCAGCTTCTCCTCCCAGTCTGGTTCCGCCCGCCCACCTTCCCCTCCCATCTTGGCCCCGCCCACCCAGCTTCCCCTCCCAGCCTGGCCCCGCCCACCCAGCTTCCCCTCCCAGCCAGCCCCCGCCCGCCCAGATTCCCCTCCCAGCCTGGACCGCCCGCCCAGCTTCCCCTCCCAGCCTGGCCCCGCCTGCCCAGCTTCTCCTCCTGAGCCAGGCCCCACCCGCCCAGGTTCTCCTCCCAAGCCAGGCCCCGCCCGCCCAGCTTCCCCTCCCGAGGCAGGCCCCGCAGGCCCAGCTTCCCCTCCCAGCCTGGCCCCGCCTGCCCAGCTTCCCCTCCCGAGCCAGGCCCCGCCCGCCCAGATTCTCCTCCCGAGCCCGGCCCCGCCCGCCAAGCTTCCCCTCCCGAGTCCGGCCCCGCCCGCCCATTTTCTCTTCCCGAGCCCGGCCCCGCCTTCCCAGCTTCCCCTCTCGAGCCCGGCCCCGCCCACCCAGCTTCTCCTCCCAGCCTGGCCCCGCCCGCCCAGCTTCCCTTCCCAGGCTGGCGCCGCCCGCCCAGCTTCCCCTCCCGAGTCCGACCCCGCCCCCCCAGCTTCCCCTCCCAGCCTGGCCCCGCCCACCCAGCTTACCCTCCCAGCCAGCCCCCGCCCGCCCAGATTCCCCTCCCAGCCTGGACCGCCCGCCCAGCTTCGCCTCCCAAGCCAGGCCCCGCCCGCCCAGCTTCTCCTCCCGAGGCAGGCCCCGCAGGCCCAGCTTCTCCTCCCAAGCCAGGCCCCGCCCGCCCAGCTTCTCCTCCCGAGGCAGGCCCCGCAGGCCCAGCTTCCCCTCCCAGCCCGGCCCCGCCTTCCCAGCTTCCCCTCTCGAGCCCGGCCCCGCCCACCCAGCTTCTCCTCCCAGCCTGGCCCCGCCCGCCCAGCTTCCCTTCCCAGGCTGGCGCCGCCCGCCCAGCTTCCCCTCTCGTTCCCGACCCCGCCCGCCCCGCTTCTCCTCCCAAGCCAGGCCTCGGACGCCCCGCTTCCCCTCCCGAGCCAGGCCCCGCCCGCCGAGTTTCTCCTCCCGAGCCCGGCCCAGCCCGCCCTGCTTCCCCTCCCAGCCAGGCCCCGCACGCCGAGTTTCTCCTCTCGTTCCCGACCCCGCCCGCCCCGCTTCTCCTCCCAACCCAGGCCTCGGACGCCCCGCTTCCCCTCCCGAGCCAGGCCCCGCCCGCCGAGTTTCTCCTCCCGAGCCCGGCCCCAACCGCCCTGCTTCCCCTCCCAGCCAGGCCCCGCACGCCCAGTTTCTCCTCCCGTTCCCGCCCCGCCCTCCCAGCTTCCCCTCCCGAGCCCGGCAACGCCCACCCAGCTTCCCCTCCCGAATCCGGCCCCGCCCGCCCTGCTTCCCCTCCCAGCCTGGCGCCGCCCGCCCAGTTTCTCCTCCTTAGCCAGGCCCCGCCCGCCCAGCTTCCCCTCCAGAGCCCGGCCCCGCCCGCCCTGCATCCCCTCCGAGCCAGGCCCCGACCGCCCACTTTCTCCTCCCGTTCCCGACCCCGCCCGCCCCGCTTCTCCTCCCAAGCCAGGCCTCGCACGCCCAGCTTCCCCTCCCAGCTTGGCCCCGACCGCCCCGTTTCCCTCCCGAGCGAGGCCTCGCCCGGCCAGCTTCTCCTCCCAGCCTTGCCCCGCCTGCCCACCTTCCCCTCCCAGGTTAGCCCCGCCCGCCCTGCTTCCCCTCCCGAGCCAGGCCCCGCCCGCCCAGATTCTCCTCCCGAGCCCGGCCCCGCCCGCCAAGCTTCCCCTCCCGAGTCCGGCCCCGCCCGCCCATTTTCTCTTCCCGAGCCCGGCCCCGCCTTCCCAGCTTCCCCTCTCGAGCCCGGCCCCGCCCACCCAGCTTCTCCTCCCAGCCTGGCCCCGCCCGCCCAGCTTCCCCTCCCAGGCTGGCGCCGCCCGCCCAGCTTCTCCTCCTGAGCCAGGCCCCGCCCGCCCAGCTTCCCCTCCCAGCCAGGCCCCCGCCCGCCGAGTTTCTCCTCCCGAGCCCGGCCCCGCCCGCCCTGCTTCCTCTCCCAGCCAGGCCCCGCACGCCGAGTTTCTCCTCCCGCTCCCGGCCCGCCCGCCCAGCTTCCCCTCCCGAAGCCGGCCCCGCCCGCCAAGGTTCCCCTCCCAGCCTGCCGCCGCCCGCCCAGCTTCTCCTCCTGAGCCAGGCCGCTCCCGCCCAGCTTCCCCTCCCAGCCTGGCCCCGCCCGCCCAGTTTCTCCTCCCGAGCCCGGCCCCGCCCGCCCTCCTTCCCCTCCCGAGCCTGGCACCGCCCGCCCAGCTTCTCCTCCCAGCCTGGCCCCGCCCGCCCAGATTCCCCTTCGGAGCCAGGCCCCGCCCGCCCAGCTTCCCCTCCCGAGCCCGGCCCCGCCAACCCAGCTTCTCCCCCCAAGTTGGCCCCGCCCGCCCACCTTCCCCTCCCATCTTGGCCCCGCCCGGCCAGCTTCCCCTCCCGAGTCCGTCCCTGCCCGCCCCGCTTCTCCTCCCAAGCCAGGCCCCGCCTGCCCAGCTTCCCCTCCCGAGCCCGGCCCCGCCCGTCCTGCTCCCCCTCCCGAGCTCGGCACCGCCCACCCAGCTTCTCCTCCCAGCCTGGCCCCGCCCGCCCAGATTCCCCTTCGGAGCCAGGCCCTGCCCGCCCAGCTTCCCCTCCCGAGCCCGGCCCCGCCAACCCAGCTTCTCCCCCCAAGTTGGCCCCGCCCGCCCGCCCACCTTCCCCTCCCATCTTGGCCCCGCCCGACCAGCTTCCCCTCCCGAGTCCGTCCCTGCCCGCCCCGCTTCTCCTCCCAAGCCAGGCCTCGCCCTCCCAGCTTCCCCTCCCAGCTTGGCCCCGCTCGCCCAGCTTCCCCTCCAAGCCTGACCCCGCCAGCCCAGCTTCTCCTCCTGAGCCAGGCCCCGCCCGCCCAGCTTCTCCTCCCAAGCCAGCCCCCGCCCGCCCAGCTTCCCCTCCCGAGCCCGGCCACGCCCACCTTCCCCTCCCTGCCTGGCCGAGCACGCCCTGCTTCCTCTCCCAGCCAGGCCCCGCCCGCCGAGTTTCTCCTCCCGAGCCCGGCCCCGCCCAGCCACCTTCTACTCCCAGCTTGGCCCCGCCCGCCCATTTTCCCCTCCCGAGCCAGGCCCCGCCCGCCCATCTTCCCCTCCCGAGCCAGGCCCCGCCCGCCCATCTTCCCCTCCCAGCTTGGCCCCGACCGCCCAGCTTCCTCTCTCCAGCCAGGCCCCGCCCGCCCAGCTTCCCCTCCCGAGTCCGGCCCCGCCCGCTCAGCTTCTCCTCCCAGTCTGGTTCCGCCCGCCCACCTTCCCCTCCCATCTTGGCCCCGCCCACCCAGCTTCCCCTCCCAGCCTGGCCCCGCCCACCCAGCTTCCCCTCCCAGCCAGCCCCCGCCCGCCCAGATTCCCCTCCCAGCCTGGACCGCCCGCCCAGCTTCCCCTCCCAGCCTGGCCCCGCCTGCCCAGCTTCTCCTCCTGAGCCAGGCCCCACCCGCCCAGGTTCTCCTCCCAAGCCAGGCCCCGCCCGCCCAGCTTCCCCTCCCGAGGCAGGCCCCGCAGGCCCAGCTTCCCCTCCCAGCCTGGCCCCGCCTGCCCAGCTTCCCCTCCCGAGCCAGGCCCCGCCCGCCCAGATTCTCCTCCCGAGCCCGGCCCCGCCCGCCAAGCTTCCCCTCCCGAGTCCGGCCCCGCCCGCCCATTTTCTCTTCCCGAGCCCGGCCCCGCCTTCCCAGCTTCCCCTCTCGAGCCCGGCCCCGCCCACCCAGCTTCTCCTCCCAGCCTGGCCCCGCCCGCCCAGCTTCCCTTCCCAGGCTGGCGCCGCCCGCCCAGCTTCCCCTCCCGAGTCCGACCCCGCCCCCCCAGCTTCCCCTCCCAGCCTGGCCCCGCCCACCCAGCTTACCCTCCCAGCCAGCCCCCGCCCGCCCAGATTCCCCTCCCAGCCTGGACCGCCCGCCCAGCTTCGCCTCCCAAGCCAGGCCCCGCCCGCCCAGCTTCTCCTCCCGAGGCAGGCCCCGCAGGCCCAGCTTCTCCTCCCAAGCCAGGCCCCGCCCGCCCAGCTTCTCCTCCCGAGGCAGGCCCCGCAGGCCCAGCTTCCCCTCCCAGCCTGGCCCCGCCTGCCCAGCTTCTCTTCCTGAGCCAGGCCCCGCCCGCCCAGTTTTTTCTCCCAAGCCCGTCCCCGCCCGCCCACCTTCCCCTCCCAAGCCAGGCCCCGCCTGCCCAGCTTCCCCTCCTAGCTTGGCCCCGCCCGCCCAGCTTCCCCTCCGGAGTCCGTCCCTGCCCGCCCAGCTTCCCCTCCCGAGTCCGTCCCTGCCCGCCCAGCTTCCCCTCCCAGCCAGGCCCCGCCCGCCCACCTTCCCCTACCTGCCTGGCCCGGCTGCCCAGCTTCCCCTCCCAGCTTGGCCCCGCCCGCCCAGCTTCCCCTCCCGAGTCCGTCCCTGCCCGCCCAGCTTCTCCTCCCAAGCCAGGCCCCGCCCGCCCAGGTTCCCCTCCCAGCCTGGCGCCGCCCGCCCAGCTTCCCCTCCCGAGGCAGGCCCCGCCCGCCCAGCTTCCCCTCTCAGCCTGGCCCCGCCTGCCCAGCTTCTCCTCCTGAGCCAGGCCCCGCCCGCCCAGCTTCCCCTCCCGAGTCCGGCCCCGCCCGCCCACTTTCTCTTCCCGAGCCCGTCCCCGCCTTCCCAGCTTCCCCTCTCGAGTCCGGCCCCGCCCGCCCAGCTTCCCCTCCCAGCCTGGCCCCGCCCGCCCAGCTTCCCCTCCCGAGTCCTGGCCCCGCCCGCCCAGCTTCCCCTCCCAGCCTGGCCCCGACCGCCCAGTTTCTCCTCCCGTTCCCGACCCCGCCCGCCCCGCTTTCCCTCCCAAGCCAGGCCCCGCCCGCCCAGCTTCCCGTCCCAGCCTGGCCCCGCCCGCCCAGCTTCCCCTCCCGAGTCCGTCCCTGCCCGCCCAGCTTCTCCTCCCAAGCCAGGCCCCGCCCGCCAAGCTTCCCCTCCCAGCCTGACCCCGCGCGCCTAGCTTCCCCTTCCAGCCAGGCCCCGCCCACCCAGCTTCTCCTCCGAGCCTCGGCCCGCCCGCCCACCTTCCCCTCCCTGCCTGGCCCCGCGCGCCCTGCTTCCCCTCCCAGCCAGGCCCCGCCCGCCCAGTTTCTCCTCCCGAGCCCGCCCCGCCCCGCCCAGCTTCCCCTCCCGAGCCCGGCCCCGCCCACCCACCTTCCCCTCCCAGCTTGGCCCCGCCCGCCCAGCTTCCCCTCTCGAGCCCGGCCCCGCCCACCCAGCTTCTCCTCCCAGCCTGGCCCCGCCCGCCCAGCTTCCCCTCTCGTTCCCGACCCCGCCCGCCCCGCTTCTCCTCCCAAGCCAGGCCTCGGACGCCCCGCTTCCCCTCCCGAGCCAGGCCCCGCCCGCCGAGTTTCTCCTCCCGAGCCCGGCCCAGCCCGCCCTGCTTCCCCTCCCAGCCAGGCCCCGCACGCCGAGTTTCTCCTCTCGTTCCCGACCCCGCCCGCCCCGCTTCTCCTCCCAAGCCAGGCCTCGGACGCCCCGCTTCCCCTCCCGAGCCAGGCCCCGCCCGCCGAGTTTCTCCTCCCGAGCCCGGCCCCAACCGCCCTGCTTCCCCTCCCAGCCAGGCCCCGCACGCCCAGTTTCTCCTCCCGTTCCCGGCCCCGCCCTCCCAGCTTCCCCTCCCGAGCCCGGCAACGCCCACCCAGTTTCTCCTCCCAGCCAGGCCCCGCCCGCCCAGCTTCCCCTCCAGAGCCCGGCCCCGCCCGCCCTGCATCCCCTCCGAGCCAGGCCCCGACCGCCCACTTTCTCCTCCCGTTCCCGACCCCGCCCGCCCCGCTTCTCCTCCCAAGCCAGGCCTCGCACGCCCAGCTTCCCCTCCCAGCTTGGCCCCGACCGCCCCGTTTCCCTCCCGAGCGAGGCCTCGCCCGGCCAGCTTCTCCTCCCAGCCTTGCCCCGCCCGCCCACCTTCCCCTCCCAGGTTAGCCCCGCCCGCCCTGCTTCCCCTCCCGAGCCAGGCCCCGCCCGCCCAGATTCTCCTCCCGAGCCCGGCCCCGCCCGCCAAGCTTCCCCTCCCGAGTCCGGCCCCGCCCGCCCATTTTCTCTTCCCGAGCCCGGCCCCGCCTTCCCAGCTTCCCCTCTCGAGCCCGGCCCCGCCCACCCAGCTTCTCCTCCCAGCCTGGCCCCGCCCGCCCAGCTTCCCCTCCCAGGCTGGCGCCGCCCGCCCAGCTTCTCCTCCTGAGCCAGGCCCCGCCCGCCCAGCTTCCCCTCCCAGCCAGGCCCCCGCCCGCCGAGTTTCTCCTCCCGAGCCCGGCCCCGCCCGCCCTGCTTCCTCTCCCAGCCAGGCCCCGCACGCCGAGCTTCTCCTCCCAGCCCGGCCCGCCCGCCCAGCTTCCCCTCCCGAATCCGGCCCCGCCCGCCGAGCTTCCCCTCCCAGCCAGCCGCCGCCCGCCCACCTTCCCCTCCTGAGCCAGGCCCCGCCCGCCCAGCCTCCCCGCCCAGCCTCCCCTCCCAGCCTGGCCCCGCCCGCCCAGTTTCTCCTCCCGAGCCCGGCCCCGCCCGTCCTCCTTCCCCTCCCGAGCTCGGCACCGCCCACCCAGCTTCTCCTCCCAGCCTGGCCCCGCCCGCCCAGATTCCCCTTCGGAGCCAGGCCCCGCCCGCCCAGCTTCCCCTCCCGAGCCCGGCCCCGCCAACCCAGCTTCTCCCCCCAAGTTGGCCCCGCCCGCCCACCTTCCCCTCCCATCTTGGCCCCGCCCGGCCAGCTTTCCCTCCCGAGTCCGTCCCTGCCCGCCCCGCTTCTCCTCCCAAGCCAGGCCCCGCCTGCCCAGCTTCCCCTCCCGAGCCCGGCCCCGCCCGTCCTGCTCCCCCTCCCGAGCTCGGCACCGCCCACCCAGCTTCTCCTCCCAGCCTGGCCCCGCCCGCCCAGATTCCCCTTCGGAGCCAGGCCCCGCCCGCCCAGCTTCCCCTCCCGAGCCCGGCCCCGCCAACCCAGCTTCTCCCCCCAAGCCTGGCCCCGCCCGTCCACCTTCCCCTCCCATCTTGGCCCCGCCCGACCAGCTTCCCCTCCCGAGTCCGTCCCTGCCCGCCCCGCTTCTCCTCCCAAGCCAGGCCTCGCCCTCCCAGCTTCCCCTCCCAGCTTGGCCCCGCCCGCCCAGCTTCCCCTCCAAGCCTGACCCCGCCAGCCCAGCTTCTCCTCCTGAGCCAGGCCCCGCCCGCCCAGCTTCTCCTCCCAAGCCAGGCCCCGCCCGCCCAGCTTCCCCTCCCGAGCCCGGCCACGCCCAGCTTCCCCTCCCTGCCAGGCCGAGCACGCCCTGCTTCCCCTCCCAGCCAGGCCCCGCCCGCCGAGTTTCTCCTCCCGAGCCCGGCCCCGCCCAACCACCTTCTACTCCCAGCTTGGCCCCGCCCGCCCATTTTCCCCTCCCGAGCCAGGCCCCGCCCGCCCATCTTCCCCTCCCGAGCCAGGCCCCGCCCGCCCATCTTGCCCTCCCAGCTTGGCCCCGACCGCCCAGCTTCCTCTCTCCAGCCAGGCCCCGCCCGCCCAGCTTCCCCTCCCGAGTCCGGCCCCGCCCGCTCAGCTTCTCCTCCCAGTCTGGTTCCGCCCGCCCACCTTCCCCTCCCATCTTGGCCCCGCCCCCCCAGCTTCCCCTCCCAGCCTGGCCCCGCCCACCCAGCTTCCCCTCCCAGCCAGCCCCCGCCCGCCCAGATTCCCCTCCCAGCCTGGACCGCCCGCCCAGCTTCCCCTCCCAGCCTGGCCCCGCCTGCCCAGCTTCTCCTCCTGAGCCAGGCCCCACCCGCCCAGGTTCTCCTCCCAAGCCAGGCCCCGCCCGCCCAGCTTCCCCTCCCGAGGCAGGCCCCGCAGGCCCAGCTTCCCCTCCCAGCCTGGCCCCGCCTGCCCAGCTTCCCCTCCCGAGCCAGGCCCCGCCCGCCCAGATTCTCCTCCCGAGCCCGGCCCCGCCCGCCAAGCTTCCCCTCCCGAGTCCGGCCCCGCCCGCCCATTTTCTCTTCCCGAGCCCGGCCCCGCCTTCCCAGCTTCCCCTCTCGAGCCCGGCCCCGCCCACCCAGCTTCTCCTCCCAGCCTGGCCCCGCCCGCCCAGCTTCCCTTCCCAGGCTGGCGCCGCCCGCCCAGCTTCCCCTCCCGAGTCCGACCCCGCCCGCTCAGCTTCTCCTCCCAGTCTGGCCCCTCCCGCCCACCTTCCCCTCCCAACTTGGCCCCGCCCCCCCAGCTTCCCCTCCCAGCCTGGCCCCGCCCACCCAGCTTCCCCTCCCAGCCAGCCCCCGCCCGCCCAGATTCCCCTCCCAGCCTGGACCGCCCGCCCAGCTTCGCCTCCCAAGCCAGGCCCCGCCCGCCCAGCTTCTCCTCCCGAAGCAGACCCCGCAGGCCCAGCTTCTCCTCCCAAGCCAGGCCCCGCCCGCCCAGCTTCTCCTCCCGAGGCAGGCCCCGCAGGCCCAGCTTCCCCTCCCAGCCTGGCCCCGCCTGCCCAGCTTCTCCTCCTGAGCCAGGCCCCGCCCGCCCAGTTTTTTCTCCCAAGCCAGTCCCCGCCCGCCCACCTTCCCCTCCCAAGCCAGGCCCCGCCTGCCCAGCTTCCCCTCCTAGCTTGGCCCCGCCCGCCCAGCTTCCCCTCCGGAGTCCGTCCCTGCCCGCCCAGCTTCCCCTCCCGAGTCCGTCCCCGCCCGCCCAGCTTCCCCTCCCAGCCAGGCCCCGCCCGCCCACCTTCCCCTACCTGCCTGGCCCGGCTGCCCAGCTTCCCCTCCCAGCTTGGCCCCGCCCGCCCAGCTTCCCCTCCCGAGTCCGTCCCTGCCCGCCCAGCTTCTCCTCCCAAGCCAGGCCCCGCCCGCCCAGGTTCCCCTCCCAGCCTGGCGCCGCCCGCCCAGCTTCCCCTCCCGAGGCAGGCCCCGCCCGCCCAGCTTCCCCTCTCAGCCTTGCCCCGCCCGCCCAGCTTCCCCTCCCGAGTCCGGCCCCGCCCGCCCACTTTCTCTTCCCGAGCCCGTCCCCGCCTTCCCAGCTTCCCCTCTCGAGTCCGGCCCCGCCCGCCCAGCTTCCCCTCCCAGCCTGGCCCCGCCCGCCCAGCTTCCCCTCCCGAGTCCGGCCCCGCCCGCCCAGCTTCCCCTCCCAGCCTGGCCCCGACCGCCCAGTTTCTCCTCCCCGCCCGGCCCCGCCCGCCCCGCTTCCCCTCCCGGGCCAGGCCCCGCCCGCCCAGCTTCCCGTCCCAGCCTGGCCCCGCCCGCCCAGCTCCCCTCCCGAGTCCGTCCCTGCCCGCCCAGCTTCTCCTCCCAAGCCAGGCCCCGCCCGCCAAGCTTCCCCTCCCAGCCTGACCCCGCGCGCCTAGCTTCCCCTTCCAGCCAGGCCCCGCCCGCCCAGCTTCCCCTCCCGAGCCCGGCCACGCCCACCCAGCTTCTCCTCCGAGCCTCGGCCCGCCCGCCCACCTTCCCCTCCCTGCCTGGCCCCGCGCGCCCTGCTTCCCCTCCCAGCCAGGCCCCGCCCGCCCAGTTTCTCCTCCCGAGCCCGGCCCCGCCCGCCCAGCTTCCCCTCCCGAGCCCGGCCCCGCCCGCCCACCTTCCCCTCCCAGCTTGGCCCCGCCCGCCCAGCTTCCCCTCTCGAGCCCGGCCCCGCCCACCCAGCTTCTCCTCCCAGCCTGGCCCCGCCCGCCCAGCTTCCCCTCTCGTTCCCGACCCCGCCCGCCCCGCTTCTCCTCCCAAGCCAGGCCCCGGACGCCCCGCTTCCCCTCCCGAGCCAGGCCCCGCACGCCCAGTTTCTCCTCCCGTTCCCGGCCCCGCCCTCCCAGCTTCCCCTCCCGAGCCCGGCAACGCCCACCCAGCTTCCCCTCCCGAATCCGGCCCCGCCCGCCCTGCTTCCCCTCCCAGCCTGGCGCCGCCCGCCCAGTTTCTCCTCCTTAGCCAGGCCCCGCCCGCCCAGCTTCCCCTCCAGAGCCCGGCCCCGCCCGCCCTGCATCCCCTCCGAGCCAGGCCCCGACCGCCCAGATTCTCCTCCCGTTCCCGACCCCGCCCGCCCCGCTTCTCCTCCCAAGCCAGGCCTCGCACGCCCAGCTTCCCCTCCCAGCTTGGCCCCGACCGCCCCGTTTCCCTCCCGAGCGAGGCCTCGCCCGGCCAGCTTCTCCTCCCAGCCTTGCCCCGCCCGCCCACCTTCCCCTCCCAGGTTAGCCCCGCCCGCCCCGCTTCCCCTCCCGATCCAGGCCCCGCCCGCCCAGATTCTCCTCCCGAGCCCGGCCCCGCCCGCCAAGCTTCCCCTCCCGAGTCCGGCCCCGCCCGCCCATTTTCTCTTCCCGAGCCCGGCCCCGCCTTCCCAGCTTCCCCTCTCGAGCCCGGCCCCGCCCACCTAGCTTCTCCTCCCAGCCTGGCCCCGCCCGCCCAGCTTCCCCTCCCAGGCTGGCGCCGCCCGCCCAGCTTCTCCTCCCGAGCCAGGCCCCGCCCGCCCAGCTTCCCCTCCCAGCCAGGCCCCCGCCCGCCGAGTTTCTCCTCCCGAGCCCGGCCCCGCCCCCCAGCTTCCTCTCCCAGCCAGGCCCCGCACGCCGAGTTTCTCCTCCCGTTCCCGGCCCTCCCGCCCAGCTTCCCCTCCCGAATGCGGCCCCGCCCGCCAAGGTTCCCCTCCCAGCCTGCCGCCGCCCGCCCAGCTTCTCCTCCTGAGCCAGGCCGCCCCCGCCCAGCTTCCCCTCCCAGCCTGGCCCCGCCCGCCCAGTTTCTCCTCCCGAGCCCGGCCCCGCCCGCCCAGCTCCCCCTCCCAGCCTGGCACCGCCCACCCAGCTTCTCCTCCCAGCCTGGCCCCGCCCGCCCAGATTCCCCTTCGGAGCCAGGCCCCGCCCGCCCAGCTTCCCCTCCCGAGCCCGGCCCCGCCAACCCAGCTTCTCCCCCCCAGCCTGGCCCCGCCCGCCCACCTTCCCCTCCCATCTTGGCCCCGCCCGACCAGCTTCCCCTCCCGAGTCCGTCCCTGCCCGCCCCGCTTCTCCTCCCAAGCCAGGCCTCGCCCTCCCAGCTTCCCCTCCCAGCTTGGCCCCGCCCGCCCAGCTTCCCCTCCAAGCCTGACCCCGCCAGCCCAGCTTCTCCTCCTGAGCCAGGCCCCGCCCGCCCAGCTTCTCCTCCCAAGCCAGGCCCCGCCCGCCCAGCTTCCCCTCCCGAGCCCGGCCACGCCCAGCTTCCCCTCCCTGCCTGGCCGAGCCCGCCCTGCTTCCTCTCCCAGCCAGGCCCCGCCCGCCGAGTTTCTCCTCCCGAGCCCGGCCCCGCCCAGCCACCTTCTACTCCCAGCTTGGCCCCGCCCGCCCATTTTCCCCTCCCGAGCCAGGCCCCGCCCGCCCATCTTCCCCTCCCGAGCCAGGCCCCGCCCGCCCATCTTCCCCTCCCAGCTTGGCCCCGACCGCCCAGCTTCCTCTCTCCAGCCAGGCCCCGCCCGCCCAGCTTCCCCTCCCGAGTCCGGCCCCGCCCGCTCAGCTTCTCCTCCCAGTCTGGTTCCGCCCGCCCACCTTCCCCTCCCATCTTGGCCCCGCCCCCCCAGCTTCCCCTCCCAGCCTGGCCCCGCCCACCCAGCTTCCCCTCCCAGCCAGCCCCCGCCCGCCCAGATTCCCCTCCCAGCCTGGACCGCCCGCCCAGCTTCCCCTCCCAGCCTGGCCCCGCCTGCCCAGCTTCTCCTCCTGAGCCAGGCCCCACCCGCCCAGGTTCTCCTCCCAAGCCAGGCCCCGCCCGCCCAGCTTCCCCTCCCGAGGCAGGCCCCGCAGGCCCAGCTTCCCCTCCCAGCCTGGCCCCGCCCGCCCAGCTTCCCCTCCGGAGTCCGTCCCTGCCCGCCCAGCTTCCCCTCCCGAGTCCGTCCCTGCCCGCCCAGCTTCCCCTCCCAGCCAGGCCCCGCCCGCCCACCTTCCCCTACCTGCCTGGCCCGGCTGCCCAGCTTCCCCTCCCAGCTTGGCCCCGCCCGCCCAGCTTCCCCTCCCGAGTCCGTCCCTGCCCGCCCAGCTTCTCCTCCCAAGCCAGGCCCCGCCCGCCCAGGTTCCCCTCCCAGCCTGGCGCCGCCCGCCCAGCTTCCCCTCCCGAGGCAGGCCCCGCCCGCCCAGCTTCCCCTCTCAGCCTTGCCCCGCCTGCCCAGCTTCTCCTCCTGAGCCAGGCCCCGCCCGCCCAGCTTCCCCTCCCGAGTCCGGCCCCGCCCGCCCACTTTCTCCTCCCGAGCCCGCCCCCGCCTTCCCAGCTTCCCCTCTCGAGTCCGGCCCCGCCCGCCCAGCTTCCCCTCCCAGCCTGGCCCCGCCCGCCCAGCTTCCCCTCCCGAGTCCGGCCCCGCCCGCCCAGCTTCCCCTCCCAGCCTGGCCCCGACCGCCCAGCTTCTCCTCCCAGCCCGACCCCGCCCGCCCCGCTTTCCCTCCCAAGCCAGGCCCCGCCCGCCCAGCTTCCCGTCCCAGCCTGGCCCCGCCCGCCCAGCTTCCCCTCCCGAGTCCGTCCCTGCCCGCCCAGCTTCTCCTCCCAAGCCAGGCCCCACCCGCCAAGCTTCCCCTCCCAGCCTGACCCCGCGCGCCTAGCTTCCCCTTCCAGCCAGGCCCCGCCCGCCCAGCTTCCCCTCCCGAGCCCGGCCACGCCCACCCAGCTTCTCCTCCGAGCCTCGGCCCGCCCGCCCACCTTCCCCTCCCTGCCTGGCCCCGCGCGCCCTGCTTCCCCTCCCAGCCAGGCCCCGCCCGCCCAGTTTCTCCTCCCGAGCCCGGCCCCGCCCGCCCAGCTTCCCCTCCCGAGCCCGGCCCCGCCCACCCACCTTCCCCTCCCAGCTTGGCCCCGCCCGCCCAGCTTCCCCTCTCGAGCCCGGCCCCGCCCACCCAGCTTCTCCTCCCAGCCTGGCCCCGCCCGCCCAGCTTCCCCTCTCGTTCCCGACCCCGCCCGCCCCGCTTCTCCTCCCAAGCCAGGCCTCGGACGCCCCGCTTCCCCTCCCGAGCCAGGCCCCGCCCGCCGAGTTTCTCCTCCCGAGCCCGGCCCCAACCGCCCTGCTTCCCCTCCCAGCCAGGCCCCGCACGCCCAGTTTCTCCTCCCGTTCCCGGCCCCGCCCTCCCAGCTTCCCCTCCCGAGCCCGGCAACGCCCACCCAGCTTCCCCTCCCGAATCCGGCCCCGCCCGCCCTGCTTCCCCTCCCAGCCTGGCGCCGCCCGCCCAGTTTCTCCTCCTTAGCCAGGCCCCGCCCGCCCAGCTTCCCCTCCAGAGCCCGGCCCCGCCCGCCCTGCATCCCCTCCGAGCCAGGCCCCGACCGCCCACTTTCTCCTCCCGTTCCCGACCCCGCCCGCCCCGCTTCTCCTCCCAAGCCAGGCCTCGCACGCCCAGCTTCCTCTCCCAGCTTGGCCCCGACCGCCCCCTTTCTCCTCCCGAGCGAGGCCTCGCCCGCCCAGCTTCTCCTCCCCGCCTTGCCCCGCCCGCCCACCTTCCCCTCCCAGGTTAGCCCCGCCCGCCCCGCTTCCCCTCCCGATCCAGGCCCCGCCCGCCCAGATTCTCCTCCCGAGCCCGGCCCCGCCCGCCAAGCTTCCCCTCCCGAGTCCGGCCCCGCCCGCCCATTTTCTCTTCCCGAGCCCGGCCCCGCCTTCCCAGCTTCCCCTCTCGAGCCCGGCCCCGCCCACCTAGCTTCTCCTCCCAGCCTGGCCCCGCCCGCCCAGCTTCCCCTCCCAGGCTGGCGCCGCCCGCCCAGCTTCTCCTCCTGAGCCAGGCCCCGCCCGCCCAGCTTCCCCTCCCAGCCAGGCCCCCGCCCGCCGAGTTTCTCCTCCCGAGCCCGGCCCCGCCCGCCCTGCTTCCTCTCCCAGCCAGGCCCCGCACGCCGAGTTTCTCCTCCCGTTCCCGGCCCTCCCGCCCAGCTTCCCCTCCCGAATCCGGCCCCCCCCGCCCAGGTTCCCCTCCCAGCCTGCCGCCGCCCGCCCAGCTTCTCCTCCTGAGCCAGGCCGCCCCCGCCCAGCTTCCCCTCCCAGCCTGGCCCCGCCCGCCCAGTTTCTCCTCCCGAGCCCGGCCCCGCCCGCCCAGCTCCCCCTCCCAGCTCGGCCCCGCCCACCCAGCTTCTCCTCCCAGCCTGGCCCCGCCCGCCCAGATTCCCCTTCGGAGCCAGGCCCCGCCCGCCCAGCTTCCCCTCCCGAGCCCGGCCCCGCCAACCCAGCTTCTCCCCCCAAGTTGGCCCCGCCCGCCCACCTTCCCCTCCCATCTTGGCCCCGCCCGACCAGCTTCCCCTCCCGAGTCCGTCCCTGCCCGCCCCGCTTCTCCTCCCAAGCCAGGCCTCGCCCTCCCAGCTTCCCCTCCCAGCTTGGCCCCGCCCGCCCAGCTTCCCCTCCAAGCCTGACCCCGCCAGCCCAGCTTCTCCTCCTGAGCCAGGCCCCGCCCGCCCAGCTTCTCCTCCCAAGCCAGGCCCCGCCCGCCCAGCTTCCCCTCCCGAGCCCGGCCACGCCCAGCTTCCCCTCCCTGCCTCGCCCCCGCCCGCCCAGCTTCCTCTCCCAGCCAGGCCCCGCCCGCCGAGTTTCTCCTCCCGAGCCCGGCCCCGCCCAGCCACCTTCTACTCCCAGCTTGGCCCCGCCCGCCCATTTTCCCCTCCCGAGCCAGGCCCCGCCCGCCCATCTTCCCCTCCCGAGCCAGGCCCCGCCCGCCCATCTTCCCCTCCCAGCTTGGCCCCGACCGCCCAGCTTCCTCTCTCCAGCCAGGCCCCGCCCGCCCAGCTTCCCCTCCCGAGTCCGGCCCCGCCCGCTCAGCTTCTCCTCCCAGTCTGGTTCCGCCCGCCCACCTTCCCCTCCCATCTTGGCCCCGCCCCCCCAGCTTCCCCTCCCAGCCTGGCCCCGCCCACCCAGCTTCCCCTCCCAGCCAGCCCCCGCCCGCCCAGATTCCCCTCCCAGCCTGGACCGCCCGCCCAGCTTCCCCTCCCAGCCTGGCCCCGCCTGCCCAGCTTCTCCTCCTGAGCCAGGCCCCACCCGCCCAGGTTCTCCTCCCAAGCCAGGCCCCGCCCGCCCAGCTTCCCCTCCCGAGGCAGGCCCCGCAGGCCCAGCTTCCCCTCCCAGCCTGGCCCCGCCTGCCCAGCTTCCCCTCCCGAGCCAGGCCCCGCCCGCCCAGATTCTCCTCCCGAGCCCGGCCCCGCCCGCCAAGCTTCCCCTCCCGAGTCCGGCCCCGCCCGCCCATTTTCTCTTCCCGAGCCCGGCCCCGCCTTCCCAGCTTCCCCTCTCGAGCCCGGCCCCGCCCACCCAGCTTCTCCTCCCAGCCTGGCCCCGCCCGCCCAGCTTCCCTTCCCAGGCTGGCGCCGCCCGCCCAGCTTCCCCTCCCGAGTCCGACCCCGCCCGCTCAGCTTCTCCTCCCAGTCTGGCCCCTCCCGCCCACCTTCCCCTCCCAACTTGGCCCCGCCCCCCCAGCTTCCCCTCCCAGCCTGGCCCCGCCCACCCAGCTTCCCCTCCCAGCCAGCCCCCGCCCGCCCAGATTCCCCTCCCAGCCTGGACCGCCCGCCCAGCTTCGCCTCCCAAGCCAGGCCCCGCCCGCCCAGCTTCTCCTCCCGAGGCAGGCCCCGCAGGCCCAGCTTCTCCTCCCAAGCCAGGCCCCGCCCGCCCAGCTTCTCCTCCCGAGGCAGGCCCCGCAGGCCCAGCTTCCCCTCCCAGCCTGGCCCCGCCTGCCCAGCTTCTCTTCCTGAGCCAGGCCCCGCCCGCCCAGTTTTTTCTCCCAAGCCAGTCCCCGCCCGCCCACCTTCCCCTCCCAAGCCAGGCCCCGCCTGCCCAGCTTCCCCTCCTAGCTTGGCCCCGCCCGCCCAGCTTCCCCTCCGGAGTCCGTCCCTGCCCGCCCAGCCTCCCCTCCCGAGCCCGTCCCCGCCCGCCCAGCTTCCCCTCCCAGCCAGGCCCCGCCCGCCCACCTTCCCCTACCTGCCTGGCCCGGCTGCCCAGCTTCCCCTCCCAGCTTGGCCCCGCCCGCCCAGCTTCCCCTCCCGAGTCCGTCCCTGCCCGCCCAGCTTCTCCTCCCAAGCCAGGCCCCGCCCGCCCAGCTTCCCCTCCCCAGTCCGGCGCCGCCCGCCCAGCTTCCCCTCCCGAGGCAGGCCCCGCCTGCCCAGCTTCCCCTCTCAGCCTGGCCCCGCCTGCCCAGCTTCTCCTCCTGAGCCAGGCCCCGCCCGCCCAGCTTCCCCTCCCGAGTCCGGCCCCGCCCGCCCACTTTCTCTCCCCGAGCCCGTCCCCGCCTTCCCAGCTTCCCCTCTCGAGTCCGGCCCCGCCCGCCCAGCTTCCCCCCCCAGCCTGGCCCCGCCCGCCCAGCTTCCCCTCCCGAGTCCGGCCCCGCCCGCCCAGCTTCCCCTCCCAGCCTGGCCCCGACCGCCCAGTTTCTCCTCCCGTTCCCGACCCCGCCCGCCCCGCTTTCCCTCCCAAGCCAGGCCCCGGCCGCCCAGCTTCCCGTCCCAGCCTGGCCCCGCCCGCCCAGCTTCCCCTCCCGAGTCCGTCCCTGCCCGCCCAGCTTCTCCTCCCAAGCCAGGCCCCGCCCCCCAGCTTCCCCTCCCGTTCCCGACCCCGCCCGCCCCGCTTCTCCTCCCAAGCCAGGCCTCGGACGCCCCGCTTCCCCTCCCGAGCCAGGCCCCGCCCGCCGAGTTTCTCCTCCCGAGCCCGGCCCAGCCCGCCCTGCTTCCCCTCCCAGCCAGGCCCCGCACGCCGAGTTTCTCCTCTCGTTCCCGACCCCGCCCGCCCCGCTTCTCCTCCCAAGCCAGGCCCCGGACGCCCCGCTTCCCCTCCCAGTCAGGCCCCGCCCGCCGAGCTTCTCCTCCCGAGCCCGGCCCCAACCGCCCTGCTTCCCCTCCCAGCCAGGCCCCGCACGCCCAGTTTCTCCTCCCGTTCCCGGCCCCGCCCTCCCAGCTTCCCCTCCCGAGCCCGGCAACGCCCACCCAGCTTCCCCTCCCGAATCCGGCCCCGCCCGCCCTGCTTCCCCTCCCAGCCTGGCGCCGCCCGCCCACCTTCCCCTCCCATCTTGGCCCCGCCCCCCCAGCTTCCCCTCCCAGCCTGGCCCCGCCCACCCAGCTTCCCCTCCCAGCCAGCCCCCGCCCGCCCAGATTCCCCTCCCAGCCTGGACCGCCCGCCCAGCTTCCCCTCCCAGCCTGGCCCCGCCTGCCCAGCTTCTCCTCCTGAGCCAGGCCCCACCCGCCCAGGTTCTCCTCCCAAGCCAGGCCCCGCCCGCCCAGCTTCCCCTCCCGAGGCAGGCCCCGCAGGCCCAGCTTCCCCTCCCAGCCTGGCCCCGCCTGCCCAGCTTCCCCTCCCGAGCCAGGCCCCGCCCGCCCAGATTCTCCTCCCGAGCCCGGCCCCGCCCGCCAAGCTTCCCCTTCCGAGTCCGGCCCCGCCCGCCCATTTTCTCTTCCCGAGCCCGGCCCCGCCTTCCCAGCTTCCCCTCTCGAGCCCGGCCCCGCCCACCCAGCTTCTCCTCCCAGCCTGGCCCCGCCCGCCCAGCTTCCCTTCCCAGGCTGGCGCCGCCCGCCCAGCTTCCCCTCCCGAGTCCGACCCCGCCCGCTCAGCTTCTCCTCCCAGTCTGGCCCCTCCCGCCCACCTTCCCCTCCCAACTTGGCCCCGCCCCCCCAGCTTCCCCTCCCAGCCTGGCCCCGCCCACCCAGCTTCCCCTCCCAGCCAGCCCCCGCCCGCCCAGATTCCCCTCCCAGCCTGGACCGCCCGCCCAGCTTCGCCTCCCAAGCCAGGCCCCGCCCGCCCAGCTTCTCCTCCCGAGGCAGGCCCCGCAGGCCCAGCTTCTCCTCCCAAGCCAGGCCCCGCCCGCCCAGCTTCTCCTCCCGAGGCAGGCCCCGCAGGCCCAGCTTCCCCTCCCAGCCTGGCCCCGCCTGCCCAGCTTCTCTTCCTGAGCCAGGCCCCGCCCGCCCAGTTTTTTCTCCCAAGCCAGTCCCCGCCCGCCCACCTTCCCCTCCCAAGCCAGGCCCCGCCTGCCCAGCTTCCCCTCCTAGCTTGGCCCCGCCCGCCCAGCTTCCCCTCCGGAGTCCGTCCCTGCCCGCCCAGGTTCCCCTCCCGAGTCCGTCCCTGCCCGCCCAGCTTCCCCTCCCAGCCAGGCCCCGCCCGCCCACCTTCCCCTACCTGCCTGGCCCGGCTGCCCAGCTTCCCCTCCCAGCTTGGCCCCGCCCGCCCAGCTTCCCCTCCCGAGTCCGTCCCTGCCCGCCCAGCTTCTCCTCCCAAGCCAGGCCCCGCCCGCCCAGGTTCCCCTCCCAGCCTGGCGCCGCCCGCCCAGCTTCCCCTCCCGAGGCAGGCCCCGCCCGCCCAGCTTCCCCTCTCAGCCTGGCCCCGCCTGCCCAGCTTCTCCTCCTGAGCCAGGCCCCGCCCGCCCAGCTTCCCCTCCCGAGTCCGGCCCCGCCCGCCCACTTTCTCTTCCCGAGCCCCGCCCCGCCTTCCCAGCTTCCCCTCTCGAGTCCGGCCCCGCCCGCCCAGCTTCCCCTCCCAGCCTGGCCCCGCCCGCCCAGCTTCCCCTCCCGAGCCCCGGCCCCGCCCCTCCCGCCCAGCTTCCCCTCCCAGCCTGGCCCCGACCGCCCAGTTTCTCCTCCCAGCCCGACCCCGCCCGCCCCGCTTTCCCTCCCAAGCCAGGCCCCGCCCGCCCAGCTTCCCGTCCCAGCCTGGCCCCGCCCGCCCAGCTTCCCCTCCCGAGTCCGTTCCTGCCCGCCCAGCTTCTCCTCCCAAGCCAGGCCCCGCCCGCCAAGCTTCCCCTCCCAGCCTGACCCCGCGCGCCTAGCTTCCCCTTCCAGCCAGGCCCCGCCCACCCACCCTCCCCTCCCAGCTTGGCCCCGCCCGCCCAGCTTCCCCTCTCGAGCCCGGCCCCGCCCACCCAGCTTCTCCTCCCAGCCTGGCCCCGCCCGCCCAGCCTGGCCCCCCCGCCCAGCTTCCCCCCCCCCGCCCGCCCCGCTTCTCCTCCCAAGCCCGGCCCCGGACGCCCCGCTTCCCCTCCCGAGCCAGGCCCCGCCCGCCGAGCTTCTCCTCCCAGCCCGGCCCAGCCCGCCCTGCTTCCCCTCCCAGCCAGGCCCCGCACGCCGAGTTTCTCCTCTCGTTCCCGACCCCGCCCGCCCCGCTTCTCCTCCCAAGCCAGGCCTCGGACGCCCCGCTTCCCCTCCCGAGCCAGGCCCCGCCCGCCGAGTTTCTCCTCCCGAGCCCGGCCCCAACCGCCCTGCTTCCCCTCCCAGCCAGGCCCCGCACGCCCAGTTTCTCCTCCCGTTCCCGGCCCCGCCCTCCCAGCTTCCCCTCCCGAGCCCGGCAACGCCCACCCAGCTTCCCCTCCCGAATCCGGCCCCGCCCGCCCTGCTTCCCCTCCCAGCCTGGCGCCGCCCGCCCACCTTCCCCTCCCATCTTGGCCCCGCCCGCCCAGCTTCACCTCCCAGCCTGGCCCCGCCCACCCAGCTTCCCCTCCCAGCCAGCCCCCGCCCGCCCAGATTCCCCTCCCAGCCTGGACCGCCCGCCCAGCTTCCCCTCCCAGCCTGGCCCCGCCTGCCCAGCTTCTCCTCCTGAGCCAGGCCCCACCCGCCCAGGTTCTCCTCCCAAGCCAGGCCCCGCCCGCCCAGCTTCCCCTCCCGAGGCAGGCCCCGCAGGCCCAGCTTCCCCTCCCAGCCTGGCCCCGCCTGCCCAGCTTCCCCTCCCGAGCCAGGCCCCGCCCGCCCAGATTCTCCTCCCGAGCCCGGCCCCGCCCGCCAAGCTTCCCCTCCCGAGTCCGGCCCCGCCCGCCCATTTTCTCTTCCCGAGCCCGGCCCCGCCTTCCCAGCTTCCCCTCTCGAGCCCGGCCCCGCCCACCCAGCTTCTCCTCCCAGCCTGGCCCCGCCCGCCCAGCTTCCCTTCCCAGGCTGGCCCCGCCCGCCCAGCTTCCCCTCCCAGCCGACCCCGCCCGCCCAGCTTCTCCTCCCAGCCCGGCCCCTCCCGCCCACCTTCCCCTCCCAACTTGGCCCCGCCCCCCCAGCTTCCCCTCCCAGCCTGGCCCCGCCCGCCCAGCTTCCCCTCCCGAGCCAGCCCCCGCCCGCCCAGATTCCCCTCCCAGCCTGGACCGCCCGCCCAGCTTCGCCTCCCAAGCCAGGCCCCGCCCGCCCAGCTTCCCCTCCCCAGGCAGGCCCCGCAGGCCCAGCTTCTCCTCCCAAGCCAGGCCCCGCCCGCCCAGCTTCTCCTCCCGAGGCAGGCCCCGCAGGCCCAGCTTCCCCTCCCAGCCTGGCCCCGCCTGCCCAGCTTCTCTTCCTGAGCCAGGCCCCGCCCGCCTAGTTTTTTCTCCCAAGCCAGTCCCCGCCCGCCCACCTTCCCCTCCCAAGCCAGGCCCCGCCTGCCCAGCTTCCCCTCCTAGCTTGGCCCCGCCCGCCCAGCTTCCCCTCCGGAGTCCGCCCCGCCCGCCCAGCTTCCCCTCCCGAGCCCGTCCCTGCCCGCCCAGCTTCCCCTCCCAGCCAGGCCCCGCCCGCCCACCTTCCCCTACCTGCCTGGCCCGGCTGCCCAGCTTCCCCTCCCAGCTTGGCCCCGCCCGCCCAGCTTCCCCTCCCGAGTCCGTCCCTGCCCGCCCAGCTTCTCCTCCCAAGCCAGGCCCCGCCCGCCCAGGTTCCCCTCCCAGCCTGGCGCCGCCCGCCCAGCTTCCCCTCCCGAGGCAGGCCCCGCCCGCCCAGCTTCCCCTCTCAGTCTGGCCCCGCCCGCCCAGCTTCTCCTCCTGAGCCAGGCCCCGCCCGCCCAGCTTCCCCTCCCGAGTCCGGCCCCGCCCGCCCACTTTCTCTTCCCGAGCCCGTCCCCGCCTTCCCAGCTTCCCCTCTCGAGTCCGGCCCCGCCCGCCCAGCTTCCCCTCCCAGCCTGGCCCCGCCCGCCCAGCTTCCCCTCCCGAGTCCGGCCCCGCCCGCCCAGCTTCCCCTCCCAGCCTGGCCCCGACCGCCCAGTTTCTCCTCCCGTTCCCGACCCCGCCCGCCCCGCTTTCCCTCCCAAGCCAGGCCCCGCCCGCCCAGCTTCCCGTCCCAGCCTGGCCCCGCCCGCCCAGCTTCCCCTCCCGAGTCCGTCCCTGCCCGCCCAGCTTCCCCTCCCAGCCTGGCGCCGCCCGCCCACCTTCCCCTCCCAGCCCCGCCCCCCCAGCTTCCCCCCCAGCCAGGCCCCGCCCAGCTTCCTCTCCCAGCTTGCCCCCGCCCGCCCAGATTCCCCTCCCAGCCTGGACCGCCCGCCCAGCTTCCCCTCCCAGCCTGGACCGCCCGCCCAGCTTCCCCTCCCAGCCTGGCCCCGCCTGCCCAGCTTCTCCTCCTGAGCCAGGCCCCACCCGCCCAGGTTCTCCTCCCAAGCCAGGCCCCGCCCGCCCAGCTTCCCCTCCCGAGGCAGGCCCCGCAGGCCCAGCTTCCCCTCCCAGCCTGGCCCCGCCTGCCCAGCTTCCCCTCCCGAGCCAGGCCCCGCCCGCCCAGATTCTCCTCCCGAGCCCGGCCCCGCCCGCCAAGCTTCCCCTCCCGAGTCCGGCCCCGCCCGCCCATTTTCTCTTCCCGAGCCCGGCCCCGCCTTCCCAGCTTCCCCTCTCGAGCCCGGCCCCGCCCACCCAGCTTCTCCTCCCAGCCTGGCCCCGCCCGCCCAGCTTCCCTTCCCAGGCCGGCGCCGCCCGCCCAGCTTCCCCTCCCGAGTCCGACCCCGCCCGCTCAGCTTCTCCTCCCAGTCTGGCCCCTCCCGCCCACCTTCCCCTCCCAACTTGGCCCCGCCCCCCCAGCTTCCCCTCCCAGCCTGGCCCCGCCCACCCAGCTTCCCCTCCCAGCCAGCCCCCGCCCGCCCAGATTCCCCTCCCAGCCTGGACCGCCCGCCCAGCTTCGCCTCCCAAGCCAGGCCCCGCCCGCCCAGCTTCTCCTCCCGAGGCAGGCCCCGCAGGCCCAGCTTCTCCTCCCAAGCCAGGCCCCGCCCGCCCAGCTTCTCCTGCCGAGCCCGGCCCCGCCCGCCCAGCCTCCCCTCCCAGCCTGGCCCCGCCTGCCCAGCTTCTCTTCCTGAGCCAGGCCCCGCCCGCCCAGTTTTTCCTCCCAAGCCAGTCCCCGCCCGCCCACCTTCCCCTCCCAAGCCAGGCCCCGCCTGCCCAGCTTCCCCTCCTAGCTTGGCCCCGCCCGCCCAGCTTCCCCTCCGGAGTCCGTCCCTGCCCGCCCAGCTTCCCCTCCCGAGTCCGTCCCTGCCCGCCCAGCTTCCCCTCCCAGCCAGGCCCCGCCCGCCCACCTTCCCCTACCTGCCTGGCCCGGCTGCCCAGCTTCCCCTCCCAGCTTGGCCCCGCCCGCCCAGCTTCCCCTCCCGAGTCCGTCCCTGCCCGCCCAGCTTCTCCTCCCAAGCCAGGCCCCGCCCGCCCAGGTTCCCCTCCCAGCCTGGCGCCGCCCGCCCAGCTTCCCCTCCCGAGGCAGGCCCCGCCTGCCCAGCTTCCCCTCTCAGCCTGGCCCCGCCTGCCCAGCTTCTCCTCCTGAGCCAGGCCCCGCCCGCCCAGCTTCCCCTCCCGAGTCCGGCCCCGCCCGCCCACTTTCTCTTCCCGAGCCCGTCCCCGCCTTCCCAGCTTCCCCTCTCGAGTCCGGCCCCGCCCGCCCAGCTTCCCCTCCCAGCCTGGCCCCGCCCGCCCCGCTTTCCCTCCCAAGCCAGGCCCCGCCGCCCAGCTTCCCCTCCCAGCCTGGCCCCGCCCGCCCAGCTTCCCCTCCCGAGTCCGTCCCTGCCCGCCCAGCTTCTCCTCCCAAGCCAGGCCCCGCCCGCCAAGCTTCCCGTCCCAGCCTGACCCCGCGCGCCCAGCTTCCCCTTCCGAGCCAGGTCCCGCCCGCCCACCTTCTCCTCCCAGCTTGGCCCCGCCCGCCCAGCTTCCCCTCTCGAGCCCGGCCCCGCCCACCCAGCTTCTCCTCCCAGCCTGGCCCCGCCCGCCCAGCTTCCCCTCTCGTTCCCGGCCCCGCCCGCCCCGCTTCTCCTCCCAAGCCAGGCCTCCGACGCCCCGCTTCCCCTCCCGAGCCAGGCCCCGCCCGCCGAGTTTCTCCTCCCGAGCCTGGCCCAGCCCGCCCTGCTTCCCCTCCCAGCCAGGCCCCGCACGCCGAGCTTCTCCTCCCGTTCCGGGCCCCGCCCGCCCCGCTTCTCCTCCCAAGCCAGGCCACGGACGCCCCGCTTCCCCTCCCGAGCCAGGCCCCGCCCGCCGAGTTTCTCCTCCCGAGCCCGGCCCCAACCGCCCTGCTTCCCCTCCCAGCCAGGCCCCGCACGCCCAGTTTCTCCTCCCGTCCCCGGCCCCGCCCTCCCAGCCTCCCCTCCCCCTCCCGGCTCCGCCCGCCCAGCATCCCCTCCCGAATCCGGCCCCGCCCGCCCTGTTCCCCTCCCAGCCTGGGCCGCCCGCCCACCTTCCCCTCCCATCTTGGCCCCGCCCCCCAGCTTCCCCTCCCAGCCTGGCCCCGCCCACCCAGCTTCCCCTCCCAGCCAGCCCCCGCCCGCCCAGATTCCTCTCCCAGCCTGGCCCGCCCGCCCAGCTTCCCCTCCCAGCCTGGCCCCGCCTGCCCAGCTTCTCCTCCTGAGCCAGGCCCCACCCGCCCAGGTTCTCCTCCCAAGCCAGGCCCCGCCCGCCCAGCTTCCCCTCCCGAGGCAGGCCCCGCAGGCCCAGCTTCCCCTCCCAGCCTGGCCCCGCCTGCCCAGCTTCCCCTCCCGAGCCAGGCCCCGCCCGCCCAGATTCTCCTCCCGAGCCCGGCGCCGCCCGCCAAGCTTCCCCTCCCCAGTCCGGCCCCGCCCGCCCATTTTCTCTTCCCGAGCCCGGCCCCGCCTTCCCAGCTTCCCCTCTCGAGCCCGGCGCCGCCCACCCAGCTTCCCCTCCCAGACTGGCCCAGCCCGCCCAGCTTCCCCTCCCAGACTGGCGCCGCCCGCCCAGCTTCCCCTCCCGAGTCCGACCCCGCCCGCTCAGCTTCTCCTCCCAGTCTGGCCCCTCCCGCCCACCTTCCCCTCCCAACTTGGCCCCGCCCCCCCAGCTTCCCCTCCCAGCCTGGCCCCGCCCACCCAGCTTACCCTCCCAGCCAGCCCCCGCCCGCCCAGATTCCCCTCCCAGCCTGGACCGCCCGCCCAGCTTCGCCTCCCAAGCCAGGCCCCGCCCGCCCAGCTTCTCCTCCCGAGGCAGGCCCCGCAGCCCCAGCTTCTCCTCCCAAGCCAGGCCCCGCCCGCCCAGCTTCTCCTCCCGAGGCAGGCCCCGCAGGCCCAGCTTCCCCTCCCAGCCTGGCCCCGCCTGCCCAGCTTCTCCCCCCCCCGCCCCCCTCCCCCCCCCCCCCCCGCCCGCCCAGCTTCCCCTCCCGAGCCCCGCCCCGCCTGCCCAGCTTCCCCTCCTAGCTTGGCCCCGCCCGCCCAGCTTCCCCTCCGGAGTCCGTCCCTGCCCGCCCAGCTTCCCCTCCCGAGTCCGTCCCTGCCCGCCCAGCTTCCCCTCCCAGCCAGGCCCCGCCCGCCCACCTTCCCCTACCTGCCTGGCCCGGCTGCCCAGCCTCCCCTCCCAGCTTGGCCCCGCCCGCCCAGCTTCCCCTCCCGAGTCCGTCCCTGCCCGCCCAGCTTCTCCTCCCAAGCCAGGCCCCGCCCGCCCAGGTTCCCCTCCCAGCCTGGCGCCGCCCGCCCAGCTTCCCCTCCCGAGGCAGGCCCCGCCCGCCCAGCTTCCCCTCTCAGCCTGGCCCCGCCTGCCCAGCTTCTCCTCCTGAGCCAGGCCCCGCCCGCCCAGCTTCCCCTCCCGAGTCCGGCCCCGCCCGCCCACTTTCTCTTCCCGAGCCCGTCCCCGCCTTCCCAGCTTCCCCTCTCGAGTCCGGCCCCGCCCGCCCAGCTTCCCCTCCCAGCCTGGCCCCGCCCGCCCAGCTTCCCCCTCCCAGTCCGGCCCCGCCCGCCCAGCTTCCCCTCCCAGCCTGGCCCCGACCGCCCAGTTTCTCCTCCCGTTCCCGACCCCGCCCGCCCCGCTTTCCCTCCCAAGCCAGGCCCCGCCCGCCCAGCTTCCCGTCCCAGCCTGGCCCCGCCCGCCCAGCTTCCCCTCCCGAGTCCTGGCCCCGCCCGCCCAGCTTCTCCTCCCAAGCCAGGCCCCGCCCGCCAAGCTTCCCCTCCCAGCCTGACCCCGCGCGCCTAGCTTCCCCTTCCAGCCAGGCCCCGCCCACCCACCTTCCCCTCCCAGCTTGGCCCCGCCCGCCCAGCTTCCCCTCTCGAGCCCGGCCCCGCCCACCCAGCTTCTCCTCCCAGCCTGGCCCCGCCCGCCCAGCTTCCCCTCTCCAGCCCGACCCCGCCCGCCCCGCTTCTCCTCCCAAGCCAGGCCTCGGACGCCCCGCTTCCCCTCCCGAGCCAGGCCCCGCCCGCCGCGCTTCCCCTCCCAGCCCCGCCCCGCCCGCCCTGCTTCCCCTCCCAGCCAGGCCCCGCACGCCGAGTTTCTCCTCTCGTTCCCGACCCCGCCCGCCCCGCTTCTCCTCCCAAGCCAGGCCTCGGACGCCCCGCTTCCCCTCCCGAGCCAGGCCCCGCCCGCCGAGTTTCTCCTCCCGAGCCCGGCCCCAACCGCCCTGCTTCCCCTCCCAGCCAGGCCCCGCACGCCCAGTTTCTCCTCCCGTTCCCGGCCCCGCCCTCCCAGCTTCCCCTCCCGAGCCCGGCAACGCCCACCCAGCTTCCCCTCCCGAATCCGGCCCCGCCCGCCCTGCTTCCCCTCCCAGCCTGGCGCCGCCCGCCCACCTTCCCCTCCCATCTTGGCCCCGCCCCCCCAGCTTCCCCTCCCCGCCTGGCCCCGCCCACCCAGCTTCCCCTCCAGAGCCAGCCCCCGCCCGCCCAGATTCCCCTCCCAGCCTGGACCGCCTGCCCAGCTTCCCCTCCCAGCCTGGCCCCGCCTGCCCAGCTTCTCCTCCTGAGCCAGGCCCCACCCGCCCAGGTTCTCCTCCCAAGCCAGGCCCCGCCCGCCCAGCTTCCCCTCCCGAGGCAGGCCCCGCCCGCCCAGATTCTCCTCCCGAGCCCGGCCCCGCCCGCCAAGCCTCCCCTCCCGAGTCCGGCCCCGCCCCCCCAGCTTCTCTTCCCGAGCCCGGCCCCACCTTCCCAGCTTCCCCTCTCGAGCCCGGCCCCGCCCACCCAGCTTCTCCTCCCAGCCTGGCCCCGCCCGCCCAGCTTCCCTTCCCAGGCAGGCGCCGCCCGCCCAGCTTCCCCTCCCGAGTCCGACCCCGCCCGCTCAGCTTCTCCTCCCAGTCTGGCCCCTCCCGCCCACCTTCCCCTCCCAACTTGGCCCCGCCCCCCCAGCTTCCCCTCCCAGCCTGGCCCCGCCCACCCAGCTTCCCCTCCCAGCCAGCCCCCGCCCGCCCAGATTCCCCTCCCAGCCTGGACCGCCCGCCCAGCTTCGCCTCCCAAGCCAGGCCCCGCCCGCCCAGCTTCTCCTCCCGAGGCAGGCCCCGCAGGCCCAGCTTCTCCTCCCAAGCCAGGCCCCGCCCGCCCAGCTTCTCCTCCCGAGGCAGGCCCCGCAGGCCCAGCTTCCCCTCCCAGCCTGGCCCCGCCTGCCCAGCTTCTCTTCCTGAGCCAGGCCCCGCCCGCCCAGTTTTTTCTCCCAAGCCAGTCCCCGCCCGCCCACCTTCTCCTCCCAAGCCCGGCCCCGCCTGCCCAGCTTCCCCTCCTAGCTTGGCCCCGCCCGCCCAGCTTCCCCTCCGGAGTCCGTCCCCGCCCGCCCAGCTTCTCCTCCCGAGCCCGTCCCTGCCCGCCCAGCTTCCCCTCCCAGCCAGGCCCCGCCCGCCCACCTTCCCCTACCTGCCTGGCCCGGCTGCCCAGCTTCCCCTCCCAGCTTGGCCCCGCCCGCCCAGCTTCCCCTCCCGAGCCCGTCCCTGCCCGCCCAGCTTCTCCTCCCAAGCCAGGCCCCGCCCGCCCAGGTTCCCCTCCCAGCCTGGCGCCGCCCGCCCAGCTTCCCCGCCCGAGGCAGGCCCCGCCCGCCCAGCTTCCCCTCTCAGCCTGGCCCCGCCTGCCCAGCTTCTCCTCCTGAGCCAGGCCCCGCCCGCCCAGCTTCCCCTCCCGAGTCCGGCCCCGCCCGCCCACTTTCTCTTCCCCAGCCCGTCCCCGCCTTCCCAGCTTCCCCTCTCGAGTCCGGCCCCGCCCGCCCAGCTTCCCCTCCCAGCCTGGCCCCGCCCGCCCAGCTTCCCCTCCCGAGTCCGGCCCCGCCCGCCCAGCTTCCCCTCCCAGCCTGGCCCCGACCGCCCAGTTTCTCCTCCCGTTCCCGACCCCGCCCGCCCCGCTTTCCCTCCCAAGCCAGGCCCCGCCCGCCCAGCTTCCCGTCCCTGCCTGGCCCCGCCCGCCCAGCTTCCCCTCCCGAGTCCGTTCCTGCCCGCCCAGCTTCTCCTCCCAAGCCAGGCCCCGCCCGCCAAGCTTCCCCTCCCAGCCTGACCCCGCGCGCCTAGCTTCCCCTTCCAGCCAGGCCCCGCCCACCCACCTTCCCCTCCCAGCTTGGCCCCGCCCGCCCAGCTTCCCCTCTCGAGCCCGGCCCCGCCCACCCAGCTTCTCCTCCCAGCCTGGCCCCGCCCGCCCAGCTTCTCCGCCCAGCCTTGCCCCGCCCTCCCACCTTCTCCTCCCAAGCCAGGCCTCGGACGCCCCGCTTCCCCTCCCGAGCCAGGCCCCGCCCGCCGAGTTTCTCCTCCCGAGCCCGGCCCAGCCCGCCCTGCTTCCCCTCCCAGCCAGGCCCCGCACGCCGAGTTTCTCCTCCCCAGCCCGACCCCGCCCACCCCGCTTCTCCTCCCAAGCCAGCCCTCGGACGCCCCGCTTCCCCTCCCAGCCAGGCCCAGCCCGCCGAGCTTCTCCTCCCCAGCCCGGCCCCAACCGCCCTGCTTCCCCTCCCAGCCAGGCCCCGCACGCCCAGTTTCCGCTCCCAGCCCGGCCCCACCCTCCCAGCTTCCCCTCCCGAGCCCGACAACGCCCACCCAGCTTCCCCTCCCGAATCCGGCCCCGCCCGCCCTGCTTCCCCTCCCAGCCTGGCGCCGCCCGCCCACCTTCCCCTCCCGATCTTGGCCCCGCCCGCCCAGCTTCACCTCCCAGCCTGGCCCCGCCCACCCAGCTTCCCCTCCCAGCCAGCCCCCGCCCGCCCAGATTCCCCTCCCAGCCTGGACCGCCCGCCCAGCTTCCCCTCCCAGCCTGGCCCCGCCTGCCCAGCTTCTCCTCCTGAGCCAGGCCCCACCCGCCCAGGTTCTCCTCCCAAGCCAGGCCCCGCCCGCCCAGCTTCCCCTCCCGAGGCAGGCCCCGCCCGCCCCGCCTCCCAGCCCCGCCCCGCCTGCCCAGCTTCCCCTCCCGAGCCAGGCCCCGCCCGCCCAGATTCTCCTCCCGAGCCCGGCCCCGCCCATCCTGCTTCCCCTCCCGAGATCGGCCCCGCCCGCCCAGTTTCTCCTCCCGAGCCCCGCCCCGCCTTCCCAGCTTCCCCTCCCGGGCCCGGCCCCGCCCGCCCAGCTCCTCCTCCCAGCCTGGCCCCGCCCGCCCAGCTTCCCTTCCCAGGCTGGCGCCGCCCGCCCAGCTTCCCCTCCCGAGTCCGGCCCCGCCCGCGCAGCTTCTCCTCCCGTTCCGGCCCCGCCCGCCCACCTTCTCCTCCCAACTTGGCCCCGCCCCCCCAGCTTCCCCTCCCAGCCTGGCCCCGCCCACCCAGCTTCCCCTCCCAGCCAGCCCCCGCCCGCCCAGATTCCCCTCCCAGCCTGGACCGCCCGCCCAGCTTCGCCTCCCAAGCCAGGCCCCGCCCGCCCAGCTTCTCCTCCCGAGGCAGGCCCCGCAGGCCCAGCTTCTCCTCCCAAGCCAGGCCCCGCCCGCCCAGCTTCTCCTCCCGAGGCAGGCCCCGCAGGCCCAGCTTCCCCTCCCAGCCTGGCCCCGCCTGCCCAGCTTCTCTTCCTGAGCCAGGCCCCGCCCGCCTAGTTTTTTCTCCCAAGCCAGTCCCCGCCCGCCCACCTTCCCCTCCCAAGCCAGGCCCCGCCTGCCCAGCTTCCCCTCCTAGCTTGGCCCCGCCCGCCCAGCTTCCCCTCCGGAGTCTGTCCCTGCCCGCCCAGCTTCTCCTCCAGAGCCCGGCTCCACCCGCCCAGCTTCCCCTCCCAGCCAGGCCCCGCCCGCCCACCTTCCCCTACCAGCCTGGCCCCGCCCGCCCAGCTTCCCCTCCCAGAATGGCCCCGCCCGCCCAGCTGCCCCTCCCGAGTCCGTCCCTGCCCGCCCAGCTTCTCCTCCCAAGCCAGGCCCCGCCCGCCCAGGTTCCCCTCCCAGCCTGGCGCCGCCCGCCCAGCTTCCCCTCCCGAGGCAGGCCCCGCCCGCCCAGCTTCCCCTCTCAGTCTGGCCCCGCCTGCCCAGCTTCTCCTCCTGAGCCAGGCCCCGCCCGCCCAGCTTCCCCTCCCCAGTCCGGCCCCGCCCGCCCACTTCCCCCTCCCGAGCCCGGCCCCGCCTTCCCAGCTTCCCCTCTCCAGTCCGGCCCCGCCCGCCCAGCTTCCCCTCCCAGCCTGGCCCCGCCCGCCCAGCTTCCCCTCCCGAGTCCGGCCCCGCCCGCCCAGCTTCCCCTCCCAGCCTGGCCCCGACCGCCCAGTTCCTCCTCCCGTTCCCGGCCCCGACCGCCCCGCTTTCCCTCCCAAGCCAGGCCCCGCCCGCCCAGCTTCCCGTCCCAGCCTGGCCCCGCCCGCCCAGCTTCCCCTCCCGAGTCCGTCCCTGCCCGCCCAGCTTCCCCTCCCAGCCTGGCGCCGCCCGCCCACCTTCCCCTCCCATCTTGGCCCCGCCCCCCCCAGCTTCCCCTCCCAGCCTGGCCCCGCCCACCCAGCTTCCCCTCCCAGCCAGCCCCCGCCCGCCCAGATTCCCCTCCCAGCCTGGACCGCCCGCCCAGCTTCCCCTCCCAGCCTGGCCCCGCCTGCCCAGCTTCTCCTCCTGAGCCAGGCCCCACCCGCCCAGGTTCTCCTCCCAAGCCAGGCCCCGCCCGCCCAGCTTCCCCTCCCGAGGCAGGCCCCGCAGGCTCAGCTTCCCCTCCCAGCCTGGCCCCGCCTGCCCAGCTTCCCCTCCCGAGCCAGGCCCCGCCCGCCCAGATTCTCCTCCCGAGCCCGGCCCCGCCCGCCAAGCTTCCCCTCCCGAGTCCGGCCCCGCCCGCCCATTTTCTCTTCCCGAGCCCGGCCCCGCCTTCCCAGCTTCCCCTCTCGAGCCCGGCCCCGCCCACCCAGCTTCTCCTCCCAGCCTGGCCCCGCCCGCCCAGCTTCCCTTCCCAGGCCGGCGCCGCCCGCCCAGCTTCCCCTCCCGAGTCCGACCCCGCCCGCTCAGCTTCTCCTCCCAGTCTGGCCCCTCCCGCCCACCTTCCCCTCCCAACTTGGCCCCGCCCCCCCAGCTTCCCCTCCCAGCCTGGCCCCGCCCACCCAGCTTCCCCTCCCAGCCAGCCCCCGCCCGCCCAGATTCCCCTCCCAGCCTGGACCGCCCGCCCAGCTTCGCCTCCCAAGCCAGGCCCCGCCCGCCCAGCTTCTCCTCCCGAAGCAGACCCCGCAGGCCCAGCTTCTCCTCCCAAGCCAGGCCCCGCCCGCCCAGCTTCCCCTCCCGAGTCCTGGCCCCGCCCGCCCAGCTTCCCCTCCCAGCCTGGCCCCGACCGCCCAGTTTCTCCTCCCGTTCCCGACCCCGCCCGCCCCGCTTTCCCTCCCAAGCCAGGCCCCGCCCGCCCAGCTTCCCGTCCCAGCCTGGCCCCGCCCGCCCAGCTTCCCCTCCCGAGTCCGTCCCTGCCCGCCCAGCTTCTCCTCCCAAGCCAGGCCCCGCCCGCCAAGCTTCCCCTCCCAGCCTGACCCCGCGCGCCTAGCTTCCCCTTCCAGCCAGGCCCCGCCCTCCCCCTTCCCCTCCCAGCTTGCCCCCGCCCGCCCAGCTTCCCCTCTCGAGCCCGGCCCCGCCCACCCAGCTTCTCCTCCCAGCCTGGCCCCGCCCGCCCAGCTTCCCCTCTCCAGCCCGACCCCGCCCGCCCCGCTTCTCCTCCCAAGCCAGGCCTCGGACGCCCCGCTTCCCCTCCCGAGCCAGGCCCCGCCCGCCGAGTTTCTCCTCCCGAGCCCGGCCCAGCCCGCCCTGCTTCCCCTCCCAGCCAGGCCCCGCACGCCGAGTTTCTCCTCTCGTTCCCGACCCCGCCCGCCCCGCTTCTCCTCCCAAGCCAGGCCTCCGCCGCCCCGCTTCCCCTCCCGAGCCAGGCCCCGCCCGCCGAGTTTCTCCTCCCGAGCCCGGCCCCAACCGCCCTGCTTCCCCTCCCAGCCAGGCCCCGCACGCCCAGTTTCTCCTCCCGTTCCCGGCCCCGCCCTCCCAGCTTCCCCTCCCGAGCCCGGCAACGCCCACCCAGCTTCCCCTCCCGAATCCGGCCCCGCCCGCCCTGCTTCCCCTCCCAGCCTGGCGCCGCCCGCCCACCTTCCCCTCCCATCTTGGCCTCGCCCCCCCAGCTTCCCCTCCCAGCCTGGCCCCGCCCACCCAGCTTCCCCTCCCAGCCAGCCCCCGCCCGCCCAGACTCCCCTCCCAGCCTGGACCGCCCGCCCAGCTTCCCCTCCCAGCCTGGCCCCGCCTGCCCAGCTTCTCCTCCTGAGCCAGGCCCCACCCGCCCAGGTTCTCCTCCCAAGCCAGGCCCCGCCCGCCCAGCTTCCCCTCCCGAGGCAGGCCCCGCAGGCCCAGCTTCCCCTCCCAGCCTGGCCCCGCCTGCCCAGCTTCCCCTCCCGAGCCAGGCCCCGCCCGCCCAGATTCTCCTCCCGAGCCCGGCCCCGCCCGCCAAGCTTCCCCTCCCGAGTCCGGCCCCGCCCGCCCATTTTCTCTTCCCGAGCCCGGCCCCGCCTTCCCAGCTTCCCCTCTCGAGCCCGGCCCCGCCCACCCAGCTTCTCCTCCCAGCCTGGCCCCGCCCGCCCAGCTTCCCTTCCCAGGCTGGCGCCGCCCGCCCAGCTTCCCCTCCCGAGTCCGACCCCGCCCGCTCAGCTTCTCCTCCCAGTCTGGCCCCTCCCGCCCACCTTCCCCTCCCAACTTGGCCCCGCCCCCCCAGCTTTTCCTCCCAGCCTGGCCCCGCCCACCCAGCTTACCCTCCCAGCCAGCCCCCGCCCGCCCAGATTCCCCTCCCAGCCTGGACCGCCCGCCCAGCTTCGCCTCCCAAGCCAGGCCCCGCCCGCCCAGCTTCTCCTCCCGAGGCAGGCCCCGCAGGCCCAGCTTCTCCTCCCAAGCCAGGCCCCGCCCGCCCAGCTTCTCCTCCCGAGGCAGGCCCCGCAGGCCCAGCTTCCCCTCCCAGCCTGGCCCCGCCTGCCCAGCTTCTCTTCCTGAGCCAGGCCCCGCCCGCCCAGTTTTTTCTCCCAAGCCAGTCCCCGCCCGCCCACCTTCCCCTCCCAAGCCAGGCTCCGCCTGCCCAGCTTCCCCTCCTAGCTTGGCCCCGCCCGCCCAGCTTCCCCTCCGGAGTCCGTCCCTGCCCGCCCAGCTTCCCCTCCCGAGTCCGTCCCTGCCCGCCCAGCTTCCCCTCCCAGCCAGGCCCCGCCCGCCCACCTTCCCCTACCTGCCTGGCCCGGCTGCCCAGCTTCCCCTCCCAGCTTGGCCCCGCCCGCCCAGCTTCCCCTCCCGAGTCCGTCCCTGCCCGCCCAGCTTCTCCTCCCAAGCCAGGCCCCGCCCGCCCAGGTTCCCCTCCCAGCCTGGCGCCGCCCGCCCAGCTTCCCCTCCCGAGGCAGGCCCCGCCCGCCCAGCTTCCCCTCTCAGCCTGGCCCCGCCTGCCCAGCTTCTCCTCCTGAGCCAGGCCCCGCCCGCCCAGCTTCCCCTCCCGAGTCCGGCCCCGCCCGCCCACTTTCTCTTCCCGAGCCCGTCCCGCCTTCCCAGCTTCCCCTCTCGAGTCCGGCCCCGCCCGCCCAGCTTCCCCTCCCAGCCTGGCCCCGCCCGCCCAGCTTCCCCTCCCGAGTCCGGCCCCGCCCGCCCAGCTTCCCCTCCCAGCCTGGCCCCGACCGCCCAGTTTCTCCTCCCGTTCCCGACCCCGCCCGCCCCGCTTTCCCTCCCAAGCCAGGCCCCGCCCGCCCAGCTTCCCGTCCCAGCCTGGCCCCGCCCGCCCAGCTTCCCCTCCCGAGTCCGTCCCTGCCCGCCCAGCTTCTCCTCCCAAGCCAGGCCCCGCCCGCCAAGCTTCCCCTCCCAGCCTGACCCCGCGCGCCTAGCTTCCCCTTCCAGCCAGGCCCCGCCCACCCACCTTCCCCTCCCAGCTTGGCCCCGCCCGCCCAGCTTCCCCTCTCGAGCCCGGCCCCGCCCACCCAGCTTCTCCTCCCAGCCTGGCCCCGCCCGCCCAGCTTCCCCTCCCGTTCCGGGCCCCGCCCGCCCCGCTTCTCCTCCCAAGCCAGGCCTCGGACGCCCCGCTTCCCCTCCCGAGCCAGGCCCCGCCCGCCGAGTTTCTCCTCCCGAGCCCGGCCCAGCCCGCCCTGCTTCCCCTCCCAGCCAGGCCCCGCACGCCGAGTTTCTCCTCTCGTTCCCGACCCCGCCCGCCCCGCTTCTCCTCCCAAGCCAGGCCTCGGACGCCCCGCTTCCCCTCCCGAGCCAGGCCCCGCCCGCCGAGTTTCTCCTCCCGAGCCCGGCCCCAACCGCCCTGCTTCCCCTCCCAGCCAGGCCCCGCACGCCCAGTTTCTCCTCCCGTTCCCGGCCCCGCCCTCCCAGCTTCCCCTCCCGAGCCCGGCAACGCCCACCCAGCTTCCCCTCCCGAATCCGGCCCCGCCCGCCCTGCTTCCCCTCCCAGCCTGGCGCCGCCCGCCCACCTTCCCCTCCCATCTTGGCCCCGCCCCCCCAGCTTCCCCTCCCAGCCTGGCCCCGCCCACCCAGCTTCCCCTCCCAGCCAGCCCCCGCCCGCCCAGATTCCCCTCCCAGCCTGGACCGCCCGCCCAGCTTCCCCTCCCAGCCTGGCCCCGCCTGCCCAGCTTCTCCTCCTGAGCCAGGCCCCACCCGCCCAGGTTCTCCTCCCAAGCCAGGCCCCGCCCGCCCAGCTTCCCCTCCCGAGGCAGGCCCCGCAGGCCCAGCTTCCCCTCCCAGCCTGGCCCCGCCTGCCCAGCTTCCCCTCCCGAGCCAGGCCCCGCCCGCCCAGATTCTCCTCCCGAGCCCGGCCCCGCCCGCCAAGCTTCCCCTCCCGAGTCCGGCCCCGCCCGCCCATTTTCTCTTCCCGAGCCCGGCCCCGCCTTCCCAGCTTCCCCTCTCGAGCCCGGCCCCGCCCACCCAGCTTCTCCTCCCAGCCTGGCCCCGCCCGCCCAGCTTCCCCTCCCAGGTTGGCGCCGCCCGCCCAGCTTCCCCTCCCGAGCCAGGCCCCGCCCGCTCAGCTTCTCCTCCCAGTCTGGCCCCTCCCGCCCACCTTCCCCTCCCAACTTGGCCCCGCCCCCCCAGCTTCCCCTCCCAGCCTGGCCCCGCCCACCCAGCTTCCCCTCCCAGCCTGCCCCCGCCCGCCCAGATTCCCCTCCCAGCCTGGACCGCCCGCCCAGCTTCGCCTCCCAAGCCAGGCCCCGCCCGCCCAGCTTCTCCTCCCGAGGCAGGCCCCGCAGGCCCAGCTTCTCCTCCCAAGCCAGGCCCCGCCCGCCCAGCTTCTCCTCCCGAGGCAGGCCCCGCAGGCCCAGCTTCCCCTCCCAGCCTGGCCCCGCCTGCCCAGCTTCTCTTCCTGAGCCAGGCCCCGCCCGCCCAGTTTTTTCTCCCAAGCCAGTCCCCGCCCGCCCACCTTCCCCTCCCAAGCCAGGCCCCGCCTGCCCAGCTTCCCCTCCTAGCTTGGCCCCGCCCGCCCAGCTTCCCCTCCGGAGTCCGTCCCTGCCCGCCCAGCTTCCCCTCCCGAGTCCGTCCCTGCCCGCCCAGCTTCCCCTCCCAGCCAGGCCCCGCCCGCCCACCTTCCCCTACCTGCCTGGCCCGGCTGCCCAGCTTCCCCTCCCAGCTTGGCCCCGCCCGCCCAGCTTCCCCTCCCGAGTCCGTCCCTGCCCGCCCAGCTTCTCCTCCCAAGCCAGGCCCCGCCCGCCCAGGTTCCCCTCCCAGCCTGGCGCCGCCCGCCCAGCTTCCCCTCCCGAGGCAGGCCCCGCCCGCCCAGCTTCCCCTCTCAGCCTGGCCCCGCCTGCCCAGCTTCTCCTCCTGAGCCAGGCCCCGCCCGCCCAGCTTCCCCTCTCGAGTCCGGCCCCGCCCGCCCAGCTTCCCCTCCCAGCCTGGCCCCGCCCGCCCAGCTTCCCCTCCCGAGTCCGGCCCCGCCCGCCCAGCTTCCCCTCCCAGCCTGGCCCCGACCGCCCAGTTTCTCCTCCCGTTCCCGACCCCGCCCGCCCCGCTTTCCCTCCCAAGCCAGGCCCCGCCCGCCCAGCTTCCCCTCCCAGCCTGGCCCCGCCCGCCCAGCTTCCCCTCCCGAGTCCGTCCCTGCCCGCCCAGCTTCTCCTCCCAAGCCAGGCCCCGCCCGCCAAGCTTCCCCTCCCAGCCTGACCCCGCGCGCCTAGCTTCCCCTTCCAGCCAGGCCCCGCCCACCCACCTTCCCCTCCCAGCTTGGCCCCGCCCGCCCAGCTTCCCCTCTCGAGCCCGGCCCCGCCCACCCAGCTTCTCCTCCCAGCCTGGCCCCGCCCGCCCAGCTTCCCCTCTCGTTCCCGACCCCGCCCGCCCCGCTTCTCCTCCCAAGCCAGGCCTCGGACGCCCCGCTTCCCCTCCCGAGCCAGGCCCCGCCCGCCGAGTTTCTCCTCCCGAGCCCGGCCCAGCCCGCCCTGCTTCCCCTCCCAGCCAGGCCCCGCACGCCGAGTTTCTCCTCTCGTTCCCGACCCCGCCCGCCCCGCTTCTCCTCCCAAGCCAGGCCTCGGACGCCCAGCTTCCCCTCCCGAGCCAGGCCCCGCCCGCCGAGTTTCTCCTCCCGAGCCCGGCCCCAACCGCCCTGCTTCCCCTCCCAGCCAGGCCCCGCACGCCCAGTTTCTCCTCCCGTTCCCGGCCCCGCCCTCCCAGCTTCCCCTCCCGAGCCCGGCAACGCCCACCCAGCTTCCCCTCCCGAATCCGGCCCCGCCCGCCCTGCTTCCCCTCCCAGCCTGGCGCCGCCCGCCCACCTTCCCCTCCCATCTTGGCCCCGCCCCCCCAGCTTCCCCTCCCAGCCTGGCCCCGCCCACCCAGCTTCCCCTCCCAGCCAGCCCCCGCCCGCCCAGATTCCCCTCCCAGCCTGGACCGCCCGCCCAGCTTCCCCTCCCAGCCTGGCCCCGCCTGCCCAGCTTCTCCTCCTGAGCCAGGCCCCACCCGCCCAGGTTCTCCTCCCAAGCCAGGCCCCGCCCGCCCAGCTTCCCCTCCCGAGGCAGGCCCCGCAGGCCCAGCTTCCCCTCCCAGCCTGGCCCCGCCTGCCCAGCTTCCCCTCCCGAGCCAGGCCCCGCCCGCCCAGATTCTCCTCCCAGCCCGGCCCCGCCCGCCAAGCTTCCCCTCCCGAGTCCGGCCCCGCCCGCCCATTTTCTCTTCCCGAGCCCGGCCCCGCCTTCCCAGCTTCCCCTCTCGAGCCCGGCCCCGCCCACCCAGCTTCTCCTCCCAGCCTGGCCCCGCCCGCCCAGCTTCCCTTCTCAGGCTGGCGCCGCCCGCCCAGCTTCCCCTCCCGAGTCCGACCCCGCCCGCTCAGCTTCTCCTCCCAGTCTGGCCCCTCCCGCCCACCTTCCCCTCCCAACTTGGCCCCGCCCCCCCAGCTTCCCCTCCCAGCCTGGCCCCGCCCACCCAGCTTCCCCTCCCAGCCAGCCCCCGCCCGCCCAGATTCCCCTCCCAGCCTGGACCGCCCGCCCAGCTTCGCCTCCCAAGCCAGGCCCCGCCCGCCCAGCTTCTCCTCCCGAGGCAGGCCCCGCAGGCCCAGCTTCTCCTCCCAAGCCAGGCCCCGCCCGCCCAGCTTCTCCTCCCGAGGCAGGCCCCGCAGGCCCAGCTTCCCCTCCCAGCCTGGCCCCGCCTGCCCAGCTTCTCTTCCTGAGCCAGGCCCCGCCCGCCTAGTTTTATCTCCCAAGCCAGTCCCCGCCCGCCCACCTTCCCCTCCCAAGCCAGGCCCCGCCTGCCCAGCTTCCCCTCCTAGCTTGGCCCCGCCCGCCCAGCTTCCCCTCCGGAGTCCGTCCCTGCCCGCCCAGCTTCCCCTCCCGAGTCCGTCCCTGCCCGCCCAGCTTCCCCTCCCAGCCAGGCCCCGCCCGCCCACCTTCCCCTACCTGCCTGGCCCGGCTGCCCAGCTTCCCCTCCCAGCTTGGCCCCGCCCGCCCAGCTTCCCCTCCCGAGTCCGTCCCTCCCCGCCCAGCTTCTCCTCCCAAGCCAGGCCCCGCCCGCCCAGGTTCCCCTCCCAGCCTGGGCCGCCCGCCCAGCTTCCCCTCCCGAGGCAGGCCCCGCCCGCCCAGCTTCCCCTCTCAGTCTGGCCCCGCCTGCCCAGCTTCTCCTCCTGAGCCAGGCCCCGCCCGCCCAGCTTCCCCTCCCGAGTCCGGCCCCGCCCGCCCACTTTCTCTTCCCGAGCCCGTCCCCGCCTTCCCAGCTTCCCCTCTCGAGTCCGGCCCCGCCCGCCCAGCTTCCCCTCCCAGCCTGGCCCCGCCCGCCCAGCTTCCCCTCCCGAGTCCGGCCCCGCCCGCCCAGCTTCCCCTCCCAGCCTGGCCCCGACCGCCCAGTTTCTCCTCCCCGCTCCCCCCCGCCCGCCCCGCTTTCCCTCCAAGCCAGGCCCCGCCCGCCCAGCTTCCCGTCCCAGCCTGGCCCCGCCCGCCCAGCTTCCCCTCCCGAGTCCGTCCCTGCCCGCCCAGCTTCTCCTCCCAAGCCAGGCCCCGCCCGCCAAGCTTCCCCTCCCAGCCTGACCCCGCGCGCCTAGCTTCCCCTTCCAGCCAGGCCCCGCCCACCCACCTTCCCCTCCCAGCTTGGCCCCGCCCGCCCAGCTTCCCCTCTCGAGCCCGGCCCCGCCCACCCAGCTTCTCCTCCCAGCCTGGCCCCGCCCGCCCAGCTTCCCCTCTCGTTCCCGACCCCGCCCGCCCCGCTTCTCCTCCCAAGCCAGGCCTCGGACGCCCCGCTTCCCCTCCCGAGCCAGGCCCCGCCCGCCGAGTTTCTCCTCCCGAGCCCGGCCCAGCCCGCCCTGCTTCCCCTCCCAGCCAGGCCCCGCACGCCGAGTTTCTCCTCTCGTTCCCGACCCCGCCCGCCCCGCTTCTCCTCCCAAGCCAGGCCTCGGACGCCCCGCTTCCCCTCCCGAGCCAGGCCCCGCCCGCCGAGTTTCTCCTCCCGAGCCCGGCCCCAACCGCCCTGCTTCCCCTCCCAGCCAGGCCCCGCACGCCCAGTTTCTCCTTCCGTTCCCGGCCCCGCCCTCCCAGCTTCCCCTCCCGAGCCCGGCAACGCCCACCCAGCTTCCCCTCCCGAATCCGGCCCCGCCCGCCCTGCTTCCCCTCCCAGCCTGGCGCCGCCCGCCCAGTTCCTCCTCCTTAGCCAGGCCCCGCCCGCCCAGCTTCCCCTCCAGAGCCCGGCCCCGCCCGCCCTGCATCCCCTCCGAGCCAGGCCCCGACCGCCCACTTTCTCCTCCCGTTCCCGACCCCGCCCGCCCCGCTCCTCCTCCCAAGCCCGGCCTCGCACGCCCAGCTTCCCCTCCCAGCTTGGCCCCGACCGCCCCGTTTCCCTCCCGAGCGAGGCCTCGCCCGGCCAGCTTCTCCTCCCAGCCTTGCCCCGCCCGCCCACCTTCCCCTCCCAGGTTAGCCCCGCCCGCCCTGCTTCCCCTCCCGAGCCAGGCCCCGCCCGCCCAGATTCTCCTCCCGAGCCCGGCCCCGCCCGCCAAGCTTCCCCTCCCGAGTCCGGCCCCGCCCGCCCATTTTCTCTTCCCGAGCCCGGCCCCGCCTTCCCAGCTTCCCCTCTCGAGCCCGGCACCGCCCACCCAGCTTCTCCTCCCCAGCCCCGCCCCGCCCGCCCAGCTTCCCCTCCCAGGCTGGCGCCGCCCGCCCAGCTTCTCCTCCTGAGCCAGGCCCCGCCCGCCCAGCTTCCCCTCCCAGCCAGGCCCCCGCCCGCCGAGTTTCTCCTCCCGAGCCCGGCCCCGCCCGCCCTGCTTCCTCTCCCAGCCAGGCCCCGCACGCCGAGTTTCTCCTCCCGTTCCCGGCCCGCCCGTCCAGCTTCCCCTCCCGAATCCGGCCCCGCCCGCCAAGGTTCCCCTCCCAGCCTGCCGCCGCCCGCCCAGCTTCTCCTCCTGAGCCAGGCAGCTCCCGCCCAGCTTCCCCTCCCAGCCTGGCCCCGCCCGCCCAGTTTCTCCTCCCAGCCCGGCCCCGCCCGCCCTCCTTCCCCTCCCGAGCTCGGCACCGCCCACCCAGCTTCTCCTCCCAGCCTGGCCCCGCCCGCCCAGATTCCCCTTCGAAGCCAGGCCCCGCCCGCCCAGCTTCCCCTCCCGAGCCCGGCCCCGCCAACCCAGCTTCTCCCCCCAAGTTGGCCCCGCTCGCCCACCTTCCCCTCCCATCTTGGCCCCCGCCCCCAGCTTCCCCTCCCCAGTCCGGCCCCGCGCGCCCCGCTTCTCCTCCCAAGCCAGGCCCCGCCTGCCCAGCTTCCCCTCCCGAGCCCGGCCCCGCCCGTCCTGCTCCCCCTCCCGAGCTCGGCACCGCCCACCCAGCTTCTCCTCCCAGCCTGGCCCCGCCCGCCCAGATTCCCCTTCGGAGCCAGGCCCCGCCCGCCCAGCTTCCCCTCCCGAGCCCGGCCCCGCCAACCCAGCTTCTCCCCCCAAGTTGGCCCCGCCCGCCCACCTTCCCCTCCCATCTTGGCCCCGCCCGTCCAGCTTCCCCTCCCGAGTCCGTCCCTGCCCGCCCCGCTTCTCCTCCCAAGCCAGGCCTCGCCCTCCCAGCTTCCCCTCCCAGCTTGGCCCCGCCCGCCCAGCTTCCCCTCCAAGCCTGACCCCGCCAGCCCAGCTTCTCCTCCTGAGCCAGGCCCCGCCCGCCCAGCTTCTCCTCCCAAGCCAGGCCCCGCCCGCCCAGCTTCCCCTCCCGAGCCCGGCCACGCCCACCTTCCCCTCCCTGCCTGGCCGAGCACGCCCTGCTTCCCCTCCCAGCCAGGCCCCGCCCGCCGAGTTTCTCCTCCCGAGCCCGGCCCCGCCCAGCCACCTTCTACTCCCAGCTTGGCCCCGCCCGCCCATTTTCCCCTCCCGAGCCAGGCCCCGCCCGCCCATCTTCCCCTCCCGAGCCAGGCCCCGCCGGCCCATCTTCCCCTCCCAGCTTGGCCCCGACCGCCCAGCTTCCTCTCTCCAGCCAGGCCCCGCCCGCCCAGCTTCCCCTCCCGAGTCCGGCCCCGCCCGCTCAGCTTCTCCTCCCAGTCTGGTTCCGCCCGCCCACCTTCCCCTCCCATCTTGGCCCCGCCCCCCCAGCTTCCCCTCCCAGCCTGGCCCCGCCCACCCAGCTTCCCCTCCCAGCCAGCCCCCGCCCGCCCAGATTCCCCTCCCAGCCTGGACCGCCCGCCCAGCTTCCCCTCCCAGCCTGGCCCCGCCTGCCCAGCTTCTCCTCCTGAGCCAGGCCCCACCCGCCCAGGTTCTCCTCCCAAGCCAGGCCCCGCCCGCCCAGCTTCCCCTCCCGAGGCAGGCCCCGCAGGCCCAGCTTCCCCTCCCAGCCTGGCCCCGCCTGCCCAGCTTCCCCTCCCGAGCCAGGCCCCGCCCGCCCAGATTCTCCTCCCGAGCCCGGCCCCGCCCGCCAAGCTTCCCCTCCCGAGTCCGGCCCCGCCCGCCCATTTTCTCTTCCCGAGCCCGGCCCCGCCTTCCCAGCTTCCCCTCTCGAGCCCGGCCCCGCCCACCCAGCTTCTCCTCCCAGCCTGGCCCCGCCCGCCCAGCTTCCCTTCCCAGGCTGGCGCCGCCCGCCCAGCTTCCCCTCCCGAGTCCGACCCCGCCCGCTCAGCTTCTCCTCCCAGTCTGGCCCCTCCCGCCCACCTTCCCCTCCCAACTTGGCCCCGCCCCCCCAGCTTCCCCTCCCAGCCTGGCCCCGCCCACCCAGCTTCCCCTCCCAGCCAGCCCCCGCCCGCCCAGATTCACCTCCCAGCCTGGACCGCCCGCCCAGCTTCGCCTCCCAAGCCAGGCCCCGCCCGCCCAGCTTCTCCTCCCGAGGCAGACTCCGCAGGCCCAGCTTCTCCTCCCAAGCCAGGCCCCGCCCGCCCAGCTTCTCCTCCCGAGGCAGGCCCCGCAGGCCCAGCTTCCCCTCCCAGCCTGGCCCCGCCTGCCCAGCTTCTCCTCCTGAGCCAGGCCCCGCCCGCCCAGTTTTTTCTCCCAAGCCAGTCCCCGCCCGCCCACCTTCCCCTCCCAAGCCAGGCCCCGCCTGCCCAGCTTCCCCTCCTAGCTTGGCCCCGCCCGCCCAGCTTCCCCTCCGGAGTCCGTCCCTGCCCGCCCAGCTTCCCCTCCCGAGTCCGTCCCCGCCCGCCCAGCTTCCCCTCCCAGCCAGGCCCCGCCCGCCCACCTTCCCCTACCTGCCTGGCCCGGCTGCCCAGCTTCCCCTCCCAGCTTGGCCCCGCCCGCCCAGCTTCCCCTCCCGAGTCCGTCCCTGCCCGCCCAGCTTCTCCTCCCAAGCCAGGCCCCGCCCGCCCAGGTTCCCCTCCCAGCCTGGCGCCGCCCGCCCAGCTTCCCCTCCCGAGGCAGGCCCCGCCCCCCCAGCTTCCCCTCTCAGCCTTGCCCCGCCTGCCCAGCTTCTCCTCCTGAGCCAGGCCCCGCCCGCCCAGCTTCCCCTCCCGAGTCCGGCCCCGCCCGCCCACTTTCTCCTCCCGAGCCCGTCCCCGCCTTCCCAGCTTCCCCTCTCGAGTCCGGCCCCGCCCGCCCAGCTTCCCCTCCCAGCCTGGCCCCGCCCGCCCAGCTTCCCCTCCCGAGTCCGGCCCCGCCCGCCCAGCTTCCCCTCCCAGCCTGGCCCCGACCGCCCAGTTTCTCCTCCCGTTCCCGACCCCGCCCGCCCCGCTTTCCCTCCCAAGCCAGGCCCCGCCCGCCCAGCTTCCCGTCCCAGCCTGGCCCCGCCCGCCCAGCTTCCCCTCCCGAGTCCGTCCCTGCCCGCCCAGCTTCTCCTCCCAAGCCAGGCCCCGCCCGCCAAGCTTCCCCTCCCAGCCTGACCCCGCGCGCCTAGCTTCCCCTTCCAGCCAGGCCCCGCCCGCCCAGCTTCCCCTCCCGAGCCCGGCCACGCCCACCCAGCTTCTCCTCCGAGCCTCGGCCCGCCCGCCCACCTTCCCATCCCTGCCTGGCCCCGCGCGCCCTGCTTCCCCTCCCAGCCAGGCCCCGCCCGCCCAGCTTCCCCTCCCAGCTTGGCCCCGCCCGCCCAGCTTCCCCTCTCGAGCCCGGCCCCGCCCACCCAGCTTCTCCTCCCAGCCTGGCCCCGCCCGCCCAGCTTCCCCTCTCGTTCCCGACCCCGCCCGCCCCGCTTCTCCTCCCAAGCCAGGCCTCGGACGCCCCGCTTCCCCTCCCGAGCCAGGCCCCGCCCGCCGAGTTTCTCCTCCCGAGCCCGGCCCCAACCGCCCTGCTTCCCCTCCCAGCCAGGCCCCGCACGCCAGTTTCTCCTCCCGTTCCCGGCCCCGCCCTCCCAGCTTCCCCTCCCGAGCCCGGCAACGCCCACCCAGCTTCCCCTCCCGAATCCGGCCCCGCCCGTCCTGCTTCCCCTCCCAGCCTGGCGCCGCCCGCCCAGTTTCTCCTCCTTAGCCAGGCCCCGCCCGCCCAGCTTCCCCTCCAGAGCCCGGCCCCGCCCGCCCTGCATCCCCTCCGAGCCAGGCCCCGACCGCCCACTTTCTCCTCCCGTTCCCGACCCCGCCCGCCCCGCTTCTCCTCCCAAGCCAGGCCTCGCACGCCCAGCTTCCCCTCCCAGCTTGGCCCCGACCGCCCCGTTTCCCTCCCGAGCGAGGCCTCGCCCGGCCAGCTTCTCCTCCCAGCCTTGCCCCGCCCGCCCACCTTCCCCTCCCAGGTTAGCCCCGCCCGCCCCGCTTCCCCTCCCGAGCCAGGCCCCGCCCGCCCAGATTCTCCTCCCGAGCCCGGCCCCGCCCGCCAAGCTTCCCCTCCCGAGTCCGGCCCCGCCCGCCCATTTTGTCTTCCCGAGCCCGGCCCCCCTTCCCAGCTTCCCCTCTCGAGCCCGGCCCCGCCCACCCAGCTTCTCCTCCCAGCCTGGCCCCGCCCGCCCAGCTTCCCCTCCCAGGCTGGCGCCGCCCGCCCAGCTTCTCCTCCTGAGCCAGGCCCCGCCCGCCCAGCTTCCCCTCCCAGCCAGGCCCCCGCCCGCCGAGTTTCTCCTCCCGAGCCCGGCCCCGCCCGCCCTGCTTCTCCTCCCAGCCAGCCCCCGCACGCCGAGTTTCTCCTCCCGTTCCCGGCCCGCCCGCCCAGCTTCCCCTCCCGAATCCGGCCCCGCCCGCCAAGGTTCCCCTCCCAGCCTGCCGCCGCCCGCCCAGCTTCTCCTCCTGAGCCAGGCCGCTCCCGCCCAGCTTCCCCTCCCAGCCTGGCCCCGCCCGCCCAGTTTCTCCTCCCGAGCCCGGCCCCGCCCGTCCTGCTTCCCCTCCCGAGCTCGGCACCGCCCACCCAGCTTCTCCTCCCAGCCTGGCCCCGCCCGCCCAGATTCCCCTTCGGAGCCAGGCCCCGCCCGCCCAGCTTCCCCTCCCGAGCCCGGCCCCGCCAACCCAGCTTCTCCCCCCAAGTTGGCCCCGCCCGCTCACCTTCCCCTCCCATCTTGGCCCCGCCAGGCCAGCTTCCCCTCCCGAGTCCGTCCCTGCCCGCCCCGCTTCTCCTCCCAAGCCTGGCCCCGCCCGCCCAGTTTCTCCTCCCGAGCCCGGCCCCGCCCGTCCTCCTTCCCCTCCCGAGCTCGGCACCGCCCACCCAGCTTCTCCTCCCAGCCTGGCCCCGCCCGCCCAGATTCCCCTTCGGAGCCAGGCCCCGCCCGCCCAGCTTCCCCTCCCGAGCCCGGCCCCGCCAACCCAGCTTCTCCCCCCAAGTTGGCCCCGCCCGCCCACCTTCCCCTCCCATCTTGGCCCCGCCCGGCCAGCTTCCCCTCCCGAGTCCGTCCCTGCCCGCCCCGCTTCTCCTCCCAAGCCAGGCCCCGCCTGCCCAGCTTCCCCTCCCGAGCCCGGCCCCGCCCGCCCAGCTCCCCCTCCCGAGCTCGGCACCGCCCACCCAGCTTCTCCTCCCAGCCTGGCCCCGCCCGCCCAGCTTCCCCTTCAGAGCCAGGCCCCGCCCGCCCAGCTTCCCCTCCCGAGTCCGGCCCCGCCCGCCCACTTTCTCTTCCCGAGCCCGTCCCCGCCTTCCCAGCTTCCCCTCTCGAGTCCGGCCCCGCCCGCCCAGCTTCCCCTCCCAGCCTGGCCCCGCCCGCCCAGCTTCCCCTCCCGAGTCCGGCCCCGCCCGCCCAGCTTCCCCTCCCAGCCTGGCCCCGACCGCCCAGTTTCTCCTCCCGTTCCCGACCCCGCCCGCCCCGCTTTCCCTCCCAAGCCAGGCCCCGCCCGCCCAGCTTCCCGTCCCAGCCTGGCCCCGCCCGCCCAGCTTCCCCTCCCGAGTCCGTCCCTGCCCGCCCAGCTTCTCCTCCCAAGCCAGGCCCCGCCCGCCAAGCTTCCCCTCCCAGCCTGACCCCGCGCGCCTAGCTTCCCCTTCCAGCCAGGCCCCGCCCACCCACCTTCCCCTCCCAGCTTGGCCCCGCCCGCCCAGCTTCCCCTCTCGAGCCCGGCCCCGCCCCCCCAGCTTCTCCTCCCAGCCTGGCCCCGCCCGCCCAGCTTCCCCTCTCGTTCCCGACCCCGCCCGCCCCGCTTCTCCTCCCAAGCCAGGCCTCGGACGCCCCGCTTCCCCTCCCGAGCCAGGCCCCGCCCGCCGAGTTTCTCCTCCCGAGCCCGGCCCAGCCCGCCCTGCTTCCCCTCCCAGCCAGGCCCCGCACGCCGAGTTTCTCCTCTCGTTCCCGACCCCGCCCGCCCCGCTTCTCCTCCCAAGCCAGGCCTCGGACGCCCCGCTTCCCCTCCCGAGCCAGGCCCCGCCCGCCGAGTTTCTCCTCCCGAGCCCGGCCCCAACCGCCCTGCTTCCCCTCCCAGCCAGGCCCCGCACGCCCAGTTTCTCCTCCCGTTCCCGGCCCCGCCCTCCCAGCTTCCCCTCCCGAGCCCGGCAACGCCCACCCAGCTTCCCCTCCCGAATCCGGCCCCGCCCGCCCTGCTTCCCCTCCCAGCCTGGCGCCGCCCGCCCACCTTCCCCTCCCATCTTGGCCCCGCCCCCCCAGCTTCCCCTCCCAGCCTGGCCCCGCCCACCCAGCTTCCCCTCCCAGCCAGCCCCCGCCCGCCCAGATTCCCCTCCCAGCCTGGACCGCCCGCCCAGCTTCCCCTCCCAGCCTGGCCCCGCCTGCCCAGCTTCTCCTCCTGAGCCAGGCCCCACCCGCCCAGGTTCTCCTCCCAAGCCAGGCCCCGCCCGCCCAGCTTCCCCTCCCGAGGCAGGCCCCGCAGGCCCAGCTTCCCCTCCCAGCCTGGCCCCGCCTGCCCAGCTTCCCCTCCCGAGCCAGGCCCCGCCCGCCCAGATTCTCCTCCCGAGCCCGGCCCCGCCCGCCAAGCTTCCCCTCCCGAGTCCGGCCCCGCCCGCCCATTTTCTCTTCCCAGCCTGGCCCCGCCTTCCCAGCTTCCCCTCTCGAGCCCGGCCCCGCCCACCCAGCTTCTCCTCCCAGCCTGGCCCCGCCCGCCCAGCTTCCCTTCCCAGGCTGGCGCCGCCCGCCCAGCTTCCCCTCCCGAGTCCGACCCCGCCCGCTCAGCTTCTCCTCCCAGTCTGGCCCCTCCCGCCCAGATTCCCCTTCGGAGCCAGGCCCCGCCCGCCCAGCTTCCCCTCCCGAGTCCGGCCCCGCCCGCCCACTTTCTCTTCCCGAGCCCGTCCCCGCCTTCCCAGCTTCCCCTCTCGAGTCCGGCCCCGCCCGCCCAGCTTCCCCTCCCAGCCTGGCCCCGCCCGCCCAGCTTCCCCTCCCGAGTCCGGCCCCGCCCGCCCAGCTTCCCCTCCCAGCCTGGCCCCGACCGCCCAGTTTCTCCTCCCGTTCCCGACCCCGCCCGCCCCGCTTTCCCTCCCAAGCCAGGCCCCGCCCGCCCAGCTTCCCGTCCCAGCCTGGCCCCGCCCGCCCAGCTTCCCCTCCCGAGTCCGTCCCTGCCCGCCCAGCTTCTCCTCCCAAGCCAGGCCCCGCCCGCCAAGCTTCCCCTCCCAGCCTGACCCCGCGCGCCTAGCTTCCCCTTCCAGCCAGGCCCCGCCCACCCACCTTCCCCTCCCAGCTTGGCCCCGCCCGCCCAGCTTCCCCTCTCGAGCCCGGCCCCGCCCACCCAGCTTCTCCTCCCAGCCTGGCCCCGCCCGCCCAGCTTCCCCTCTCGTTCCCGACCCCGCCCGCCCCGCTTCTCCTCCCAAGCCAGGCCTCGGACCCCCCGCTTCCCCTCCCGAGCCAGGCCCCGCCCGCCGAGTTTCTCCTCCCGAGCCTGGCCCAGCCCGCCCTGCTTCCCCTCCCAGCCAGGCCCCGCACGCCGAGTTTCTCCTCTCGTTCCCGGCCCCCCCCGCCCCGCTTCTCCTCCCAAGCCAGGCCTCGGACGCCCCGCTTCCCCTCCCGAGCCAGGCCCCGCCCGCCGAGTTTCTCCTCCCGAGCCCGGCCCCAACCGCCCTGCTTCCCCTCCCAGCCAGGCCCCGCACGCCCAGTTTCTCCTCCCGTTCCCGGCCCCGCCCTCCCAGCTTCCCCTCCCGAGCCCGGCAACGCCCACCCAGCTTCCCCTCCCGAATCCGGCCCCGCCCGCCCTGCTTCCCCTCCCAGCCTGGCGCCGCCCGCCCACCTTCCCCTCCCATCTTGGCCCCGCCCCCCCAGCTTCCCCTCCCAGCCTGGCCCCGCCCACCCAGCTTCCCCTCCCAGCCAGCCCCCGCCCGCCCAGATTCCCCTCCCAGCCTGGACCGCCCGCCCAGCTTCCCCTCCCAGCCTGGCCCCGCCTGCCCAGCTTCTCCTCCTGAGCCAGGCCCCACCCGCCCAGGTTCTCCTCCCAAGCCAGGCCCCGCCCGCCCAGCTTCCCCTCCCGAGGCAGGCCCCGCAGGCCCAGCTTCCCCTCCCAGCCTGGCCCCGCCTGCCCAGCTTCCCCTCCCGAGCCAGGCCCCGCCCGCCCAGATTCTCCTCCCGAGCCCGGCCCCGCCCGCCAAGCTTCCCCTCCCGAGTCCGGCCCCGCCCGCCCATTTTCTCTTCCCGAGCCCGGCCCCGCCTTCCCAGCTTCCCCTCTCGAGCCCGGCCCCGCCCACCCAGCTTCTCCTCCCAGCCTGGCCCCGCCCGCCCAGCATCCCTTCCCAGGCTGGCGCCGCCCGCCCAGCTTCCCCTCCCGAGTCCGACCCCGCCCGCTCAGCTTCTCCTCCCAGTCTGGCCCCTCCCGCCCACCTTCCCCTCCCAACTTGGCCCCGCCCCCCCAGCTTCCCCTCCCAGCCTGGCCCCGCCCACCCAGCTTCCCCTCCCAGCCAGCCCCCGCCCGCCCAGATTCCCCTCCCAGCCTGGACCGCCCGCCCAGCTTCGCCTCCCAAGCCAGGCCCCGCCCGCCCAGCTTCTCCTCCCGAGGCAGGCCCCGCAGGCCCAGCTTCTCCTCCCAAGCCAGGCCCCGCCCGCCCAGCTTCTCCTCCCGAGGCAGGCCCCGCAGGCCCAGCTTCCCCTCCCAGCCTGGCCCCGCCTGCCCAGCTTCTCTTCCTGAGCCAGGCCCCGCCCGCCCAGTTTTTTCTCCCAAGCCAGTCCCCGCCCGCCCACCTTCCCCTCCCAAGCCAGGCCCCGCCTGCCCAGCTTCCCCTCCTAGCCCGGCCCCGCCCGCCCAGCTTCCCCTCCGGAGTCCGTCCCTGCCCGCCCAGCTTCCCCTCCCGAGTCCGTCCCTGCCCGCCCAGCTTCCCCTCCCAGCCAGGCCCCGCCCGCCCACCTTCCCCTACCTGCCTGGCCCCGGCTGCCCAGCTTCCCCTCCCAGCTTGGCCCCGCCCGCCCAGCTTCCCCTCCCGAGTCCGTCCCTGCCCGCCCAGCTTCTCCTCCCAAGCCAGGCCCCGCCCGCCCAGGTTCCCCTCCCAGCCTGGCGCCGCCCGCCCAGCTTCCCCTCCCGAGGCAGGCCCCGCCCGCCCAGCTTCCCCTCTCAGCCTGGCCCCGCCTGCCCAGCTTCTCCTCCTGAGCCAGGCCCCGCCCGCCCAGCTTCCCCTCCCGAGTCCGGCCCCGCCCGCCCACTTTCTCTTCCCGAGCCCGTCCCCGCCTTCCCAGCTTCCCCTCTCGAGTCCCGCCCCGCCCGCCCAGCTTCCCCTCCCAGCCTGGCCCCGCCCGCCCAGCTTCCCCTCCCGAGTCCGGCCCCGCCCGCCCAGCTTCCCCTCCCAGCCTGGCCCCGACCGCCCAGTTTCTCCTCCCGTTCCCGACCCCGCCCGCCCCGCTTTCCCTCCCAAGCCAGGCCCAGCCCGCCCAGCTTCCCGTCCCAGCCTGGCCCCGCCCGCCCAGCTTCCCCTCCCGAGTCCGTCCCTGCCCGCCCAGCTTCTCCTCCCAAGCCAGGCCCCGCCCGCCAAGCTTCCCCTCCCAGCCTGACCCCGCGCGCCTAGCTTCCCCTTCCAGCCAGGCCCCGCCCACCCACCTTCCCCTCCCAGCTTGGCCCCGCCCGCCCAGCTTCCCCTCTCGAGCCCGGCCCCGCCCACCCAGCTTCTCCTCCCAGCCTGGCCCCGCCCGCCCAGCTTCCCCTCTCGTTCCCGACCCCGCCCGCCCCGCTTCTCCTCCCAAGCCAGGCCCCGGACGCCCCGCTTCCCCTCCTGAGCCAGGCCCCGCCCGCCGAGTTTCTCCTCCCGAGCCCGGCCCAGCCCGCCCTGCTTCCCCTCCCAGCCAGGCCCCGCACGCCGAGTTTCTCCTCTCGTTCCCGACCCCGCCCGCCCCGCTTCTCCTCCCAAGCCAGGCCCCGGACGCCCCGCTTCCCCTCCCGAGCCAGGCCCCGCCCGCCGAGTTTCTCCTCCCGAGCCCGGCCCCAACCGCCCTGCTTCCCCTCCCAGCCAGGCCCCGCACGCCCAGTTTCTCCTCCCGTTCCCGGCCCCGCCCTCCCAGCTTCCCCTCCCGAGCCCGGCAACGCCCACCCAGCTTCCCCTCCCGAATCCGGCCCCGCCCGCCCCGCTTCCCCTCCCCGCCTGGCGCCGCCCGCCCACCTTCCCCTCCCATCTTGGCCCCGCCCCCCCAGCTTCCCCTCCCAGCCTGGCCCCGCCCACCCAGCTTCCCCTCCCAGCCAGCCCCCGCCCGCCCAGATTCCCCTCCCAGCCTGGACCGCCCGCCCAGCTTCCCCTCCCAGCCTGGCCCCGCCTGCCCAGCTTCTCCTCCTGAGCCAGGCCCCACCCGCCCAGGTTCTCCTCCCAAGCCAGGCCCCGCCCGCCCAGCTTCCCCTCCCGAGGCAGGCCCCGCAGGCCCAGCTTCCCCTCCCAGCCTGGCACCGCCTGCCCAGCTTCCCCTCCCGAGCCAGGCCCCGCCCGCCCAGATTCTCCTCCCGAGCCCGGCCCCGCCCGCCAAGCTTCCCCTCCCGAGTCCGGCCCCGCCCGCCCATTTTCTCTTCCCGAGCCCGGCCCCGCCTTCCCAGCTTCCCCTCTCGAGCCCGGCCCCGCCCACCCAGCTTCTCCTCCCAGCCTGGCCCCGCCCGCCCAGCCTCCCCTCCCAGGCTGGCGCCGCCCGCCCAGCTTCCCCTCCCGAGTCCGACCCCGCCCGCTCAGCTTCTCCTCCCAGTCTGGCCCCTCCCGCCCACCTTCCCCTCCCAACTTGGCCCCGCCCCCCCAGCTTCCCCTCCCAGCCTGGCCCCGCCCACCCAGCTTCCCCTCCCAGCCAGCCCCCGCCCGCCCAGATTCCCCTCCCAGCCTGGACCGCCCGCCCAGCTTCGCCTCCCAAGCCAGGCCCCGCCCGCCCAGCTTCTCCTCCCGAGGCAGGCCCCGCAGGCCCAGCTTCTCCTCCCAAGCCAGGCCCCGCCCGCCCAGCTTCTCCTCCCGAGGCAGGCCCCGCAGGCCCAGCTTCCCCTCCCAGCCTGGCCCCGCCTGCCCAGCTTCTCTTCCTGAGCCAGGCCCCGCCCGCCTAGTTTTTTCTCCCAAGCCAGTCCCCGCCCGCCCACCTTCCCCTCCCAAGCCAGGCCCCGCCTGCCCAGCTTCCCCTCCTAGCTTGGCCCCGCCCGCCCAGCTTCCCCTCCGGAGTCCGTCCCTGCCCGCCCAGCTTCCCCTCCCGAGTCCGTCCCTGCCCGCCCAGCTTCCCCTCCCAGCCAGGCCCCGCCCGCCCACCTTCCCCTACCTGCCTGGCCCGGCTGCCCAGCTTCCCCTCCCAGCTTGGCCCCGCCCGCCCAGCTTCCCCTCCCGAGTCCGTCCCTGCCCGCCCAGCTTCTCCTCCCAAGCCAGGCCCCGCCCGCCCAGGTTCCCCTCCCAGCCTGGCGCCGCCCGCCCAGCTTCCCCTCCCGAGTCCGTCCCTGCCCGCCCAGCTTCTCCTCCCAAGCCAGGCCCCGCCCGCCCAGGTTCCCCTCCCAGCCTGGCGCCGCCCGCCCAGCTTCCCCTCCCGAGGCAGGCCCCGCCCGCCCAGCTTCCCCTCTCAGCCTGGCCCCGCCTGCCCAGCTTCTCCTCCTGAGCCAGGCCCCGCCCGCCCAGCTTCCCCTCCCGAGTCCGGCCCCGCCCGCCCACTTTCTCTTCCCGAGCCCGTCCCCGCCTTCCCAGCTTCCCCTCTCGAGTCCGGCCCCGCCCGCCCAGCTTCCCCTCCCAGCCTGGCCCCGCCCGCCCAGCTTCCCCTCCCGAGTCCGGCCCCGCCCGCCCAGCTTCCCCTCCCAGCCTGGCCCCGACCGCCCAGTTTCTCCTCCCGTTCCCGACCCCGCCCGCCCCGCTTTCCCTCCCAAGCCAGGCCCCGCCCGCCCAGCTTCCCGTCCCAGCCTGGCCCCGCCCGCCCAGCTTCCCCTCCCGAGTCCGTCCCTGCCCGCCCAGCTTCTCCTCCCAAGCCAGGCCCCGCCCGCCAAGCTTCCCCTCCCAGCCTGACCCCGCGCGCCTAGCTTCCCCTTCCAGCCAGGCCCCGCCCACCCACCTTCCCCTCCCAGCTTGGCCCCGCCCGCCCAGCTTCCCCTCTCGAGCCCGGCCCCGCCCACCCAGCTTCTCCTCCCAGCCTGGCCCCGCCCGCCCAGCTTCCCCTCTCCAGCCCGACCCCGCCCGCCCCGCTTCTCCTCCCAAGCCAGGCCTCGGACGCCCCGCTTCCCCTCCCGAGCCAGGCCCCGCCCGCCGAGTTTCTCCTCCCGAGCCCGGCCCAGCCCGCCCTGCTTCCCCTCCCAGCCAGGCCCCGCACGCCGAGTTTCTCCTCTCGTTCCCGACCCCGCCCGCCCCGCTTCTCCTCCCAAGCCAGGCCTCGGACGCCCCGCTTCCCCTCCCGAGCCAGGCCCCGCCCGCCGAGTTTCTCCTCCCGAGCCCGGCCCCAACCGCCCTGCTTCCCCTCCCAGCCAGGCCCCGCACGCCCAGTTTCTCCTCCCGTTCCCGGCCCCGCCCTCCCAGCTTCCCCTCCCGAGCCCGGCAACGCCCACCCAGCTTCCCCTCCCGAATCCGGCCCCGCCCGCCCTGCTTCCCCTCCCAGCCTGGCGCCGCCCGCCCAGTTTCTCCTCCTTAGCCAGGCCCCGCCCGCCCAGCTTCCCCTCCAGAGCCCGGCCCCGCCCGCCCTGCATCCCCTCCGAGCCAGGCCCCGACCGCCCACTTTCTCCTCCCGTTCCCGACCCCGCCCGCCCCGCTTCTCCTCCCAAGCCAGGCCTCGCACGCCCAGCTTCCCCTCCCAGCTTGGCCCCGACCGCCCCGTTTCCCTCCCGAGCGAGGCCTCGCCCGGCCAGCTTCTCCTCCCAGCCTTGCCCCGCCCGCCCACCTTCCCCTCCCAGGTTAGCCCCGCCCGCCCTGCTTCCCCTCCCGAGCCAGGCCCCGCCCGCCCAGATTCTCCTCCCGAGCCCGGCCCCGCCCGCCAAGCTTCCCCTCCCGAGTCCGGCCCCGCCCGCCCATTTTCTCTTCCCGAGCCCGGCCCCGCCTTCCCAGCTTCCCCTCTCGAGCCCGGCCCCGCCCACCCAGCTTCTCCTCCCAGCCTGGCCCCGCCCGCCCAGCTTCCCCTCCCAGACTGGCGCCGCCCGCCCAGCTTCTCCTGAGCCAGGCCCCGCCCGCCCAGCTTCCCCTCCCAGCCAGGCCCCCGCCCGCCGAGTTTCTCCTCCCGAGCCCGGCCCCGCCCGCCCTGCTTCCTCTCCCAGCCAGGCCCCGCACGCCGAGTTTCTCCTCCCGTTCCCGGCCCGCCCGCCCAGCTTCCCCTCCCGAATCCGGCCCCGCCCGCCAAGGTTCCCCTCCCAGCCTGCCGCCGCCCGCCCAGCTTCTCCTCCTGAGCCAGGCAGCTCCCGCCCAGCTTCCCCTCCCAGCCTGGCCCCGCCCGCCCAGTTTCTCCTCCCGAGCCCGGCCCCGCCCGCCCTCCTTCCCCTCCCGAGCTCGGCACCGCCCACCCAGCTTCTCCTCCCAGCCTGGCCCCGCCCGCCCAGATTCCCCTTCGGAGCCAGGCCCCGCCCGCCCAGCTTCCCCTCCCGAGCCCGGCCCCGCCAACCCAGCTTCTCCCCCCAAGTTGGCCCCGCCCGCCCACCTTCCCCTCCCATCTTGGCCCCGCCCGGCCAGCTTCCCCTCCCGAGTCCGTCCCTGCCCGCCCCGCTTCTCCTCCCAAGCCAGGCCCCGCCTGCCCAGCTTCCCCTCCCGAGCCCGGCCCCGCCCGTCCTGCTCCCCCTCCCGAGCTCGGCACCGCCCACCCAGCTTCTCCTCCCAGCCTGGCCCCGCCCGCCCAGATTCCCCTTCGGAGCCAGGCCCCGCCCGCCCAGCTTCCCCTCCCGAGCCCGGCCCCGCCAACCCAGCTTCTCCCCCCAAGTTGGCCCCGCCCGCCCACCTTCCCCTCCCATCTTGGCCCCGCCCGACCAGCTTCCCCTCCCGAGTCCGTCCCTGCCCGCCCCGCTTCTCCTCCCAAGCCAGGCCTCGCCCTCCCAGCTTCCCCTCCCAGCTTGGCCCCGCCCGCCCAGCTTCCCCTCCAAGCCTGACCCCGCCAGCCCAGCTTCTCCTCCTGAGCCAGGCCCCGCCCGCCCAGCTTCTCCTCCCAAGCCAGGCCCCGCCCGCCCAGCTTCCCCTCCCGAGCCCGGCCACGCCCACCTTCCCCTCCCTGCCTGGCCGAGCACGCCCTGCTTCCCCTCCCAGCCAGGCCCCGCCCGCCGAGTTTCTCCTCCCGAGCCCGGCCCCGCCCAGCCACCTTCTACTCCCAGCTTGGCCCCGCCCGCCCATTTTCCCCTCCCGAGCCAGGCCCCGCCCGCCCATCTTCCCCTCCCGAGCCAGGCCCCGCCCGCCCATCTTCCCCTCCCAGCTTGGCCCCGACCGCCCAGCTTCCTCTCTCCAGCCAGGCCCCGCCCGCCCAGCTTCCCCTCCCGAGTCCGGCCCCGCCCGCTCAGCTTCTCCTCCCAGTCTGGTTCCGCCCGCCCACCTTCCCCTCCCATCTTGGCCCCGCCCCCCCAGCTTCCCCTCCCAGCCTGGCCCCGCCCACCCAGCTTCCCCTCCCAGCCAGCCCCCGCCCGCCCAGATTCCCCTCCCAGCCTGGACCGCCCGCCCAGCTTCCCCTCCCAGCCTGGCCCCGCCTGCCCAGCTTCTCCTCCTGAGCCAGGCCCCACCCGCCCAGGTTCTCCTCCCAAGCCAGGCCCCGCCCGCCCAGCTTCCCCTCCCGAGGCAGGCCCCGCAGGCCCAGCTTCCCCTCCCAGCCTGGCCCCGCCTGCCCAGCTTCCCCTCCCGAGCCAGGCCCCGCCCGCCCAGATTCTCCTCCCGAGCCCGGCCCCGCCCGCCAAGCTTCCCCTCCCGAGTCCGGCCCCGCCCGCCCATTTTCTCTTCCCGAGCCCGGCCCCGCCTTCCCAGCTTCCCCTCTCGAGCCCGGCCCCGCCCACCCAGCTTCTCCTCCCAGCCTGGCCCCGCCCGCCCAGCTTCCCCTCCCGAGTCCGACCCCGCCCGCTCAGCTTCTCCTCCCAGTCTGGCCCCTCCCGCCCACCTTCCCCTCCCAACTTGGCCCCGCCCCCCCAGCTTCCCCTCCCAGCCTGGCCCCGCCCACCCAGCTTCCCCTCCCAGCCAGCCCCCGCCCGCCCAGATTCCCCTCCCAGCCTGGACCGCCCGCCCAGCTTCGCCTCCCAAGCCAGGCCCCGCCCGCCCAGCTTCTCCTCCCGAGGCAGGCCCCGCAGGCCCAGCTTCTCCTCCCAAGCCAGGCCCCGCCCGCCCAGCTTCTCCTCCCGAGGCAGGCCCCGCAGGCCCAGCTTCCCCTCCCAGCCTGGCCCCGCCTGCCCAGCTTCTCTTCCTGAGCCAGGCCCCGCCCGCCCAGTTTTTTCTCCCAAGCCAGTCCCCGCCCGCCCACCTTCCCCTCCCAAGCCAGGCCCCGCCTGCCCAGCTTCCCCTCCTAGCTTGGCCCCGCCCGCCCAGCTTCCCCTCCGGAGTCCGTCCCTGCCCGCCCAGCTTCCCCTCCCGAGTCCGTCCCTGCCCGCCCAGCTTCCCCTCCCAGCCAGGCCCCGCCCGCCCACCTTCCCCTACCTGCCTGGCCCGGCTGCCCAGCTTCCCCTCCCAGCTTGGCCCCGCCCGCCCAGCTTCCCCTCCCGAGTCCGTCCCTGCCCGCCCAGCTTCTCCTCCCAAGCCAGGCCCCGCCCGCCCAGGTTCCCCTCCCAGCCTGGCGCCGCCCGCCCAGCTTCCCCTCCCGAGGCAGGCCCCGCCCGCCCAGCTTCCCCTCTCAGCCTGGCCCCGCCTGCCCAGCTTCTCCTCCTGAGCCAGGCCCCGCCCGCCCAGCTTCCCCTCCCGAGTCCGGCCCCGCCCGCCCACTTTCTCTTCCCGAGCCCGTCCCCGCCTTCCCAGCTTCCCCTCTCGAGTCCGGCCCCGCCCGCCCAGCTTCCCCTCCCAGCCTGGCCCCGCCCGCCCAGCTTCCCCTCCCGAGTCCGGCCCCGCCCGCCCAGCTTCCCCTCCCAGCCTGGCCCCGACCGCCCAGTTTCTCCTCCCGTTCCCGACCCCGCCCGCCCCGCTTTCCCTCCCAAGCCAGGCCCAGCCCGCCCAGCTTCCCGTCCCAGCCTGGCCCCGCCCGCCCAGCTTCCCCTCCCGAGTCCGTCCCTGCCCGCCCAGCTTCTCCTCCCAAGCCAGGCCCCGCCCGCCAAGCTTCCCCTCCCAGCCTGACCCCGCGCGCCTAGCTTCCCCTTCCAGCCAGGCCCCGCCCACCCACCTTCCCCTCCCAGCTTGGCCCCGCCCGCCCAGCTTCCCCTCTCGAGCCCGGCCCCGCCCACCCAGCTTCTCCTCCCAGCCTGGCCCCGCCCGCCCAGCTTCCCCTCTCGTTCCCGACCCCGCCCGCCCCGCTTCTCCTCCCAAGCCAGGCCTCGGACGCCCCGCTTCCCCTCCCGAGCCAGGCCCCGCCCGCCGAGTTTCTCCTCCCGAGCCCCTCCCAGCCCGCCCTGCTTCCCCTCCCAGCCAGGCCCCGCACGCCGAGCTTCTCCTCTCGTTCCCGACCCCGCCCGCCCCGCTTCTCCTCCCAAGCCAGGCCTCGGACGCCCCGCTTCCCCTCCCGAGCCAGGCCCCGCCCGCCGAGTTTCTCCTCCCGAGCCCGGCCCCAACCGCCCTGCTTCCCCTCCCAGCCAGGCCCCGCACGCCCAGTTTCTCCTCCCGTTCCCGGCCCCGCCCTCCCAGCTTCCCCTCCCGAGCCCGGCAACGCCCACCCAGCTTCCCCTCCCGAATCCGGCCCCGCCCGCCCTGCTTCCCCTCCCAGCCTGGCGCCGCCCGCCCAGTTTCTCCTCCTTAGCCAGGCCCCGCCCGCCCAGCTTCCCCTCCAGAGCCCGGCCCCGCCCGCCCTGCATCCCCTCCGAGCCAGGCCCCGACCGCCCACTTTCTCCTCCCGTTCCCGACCCCGCCCGCCCCGCTTCTCCTCCCAAGCCAGGCCTCGCACGCCCAGCTTCCCCTCCCAGCTTGGCCCCGACCGCCCCGTTTCCCTCCCGAGCGAGGCCTCGCCCGGCCAGCTTCTCCTCCCAGCCTTGCCCCGCCCGCCCACCTTCCCCTCCCAGGTTAGCCCCGCCCGCCCTGCTTCCCCTCCCGAGCCAGGCCCCGCCCGCCCAGATTCTCCTCCCGAGCCCGGCCCCGCCCGCCAAGCTTCCCCTCCCGAGTCCGGCCCCGCCCGCCCATTTTCTCTTCCCGAGCCCGGCCCCGCCTTCCCAGCTTCCCCTCTCGAGCCCGGCCCCGCCCACCCAGCTTCTCCTCCCAGCCTGGCCCCGCCCGCCCAGCTTCCCCTCCCAGGCAGGCGCCGCCCGCCCAGCTTCTCCTCCTGAGCCAGGCCCCGCCCGCCCAGCTTCCCCTCCCAGCCAGGCCCCCGCCCGCCGAGTTTCTCCTCCCGAGCCCGGCCCCGCCCGCCCTGCTTCCTCTCCCAGCCAGGCCCCGCACGCCGAGTTTCTCCTCCCGTTCCCGGCCCGCCCGCCCAGCTTCCCCTCCCGAAGCCGGCCCCGCCCGCCAAGGTTCCCCTCCCAGCCTGCCGCCGCCCGCCCAGCTTCTCCTCCTGAGCCAGGCAGCTCTCGCCCAGCTTCCCCTCCCAGCCTGGCCCCGCCCGCCCAGTTTCTCCTCCCGAGCCCGGCCCCGCCCGTCCTCCTTTCCCTCCCGAGCTCGGCACCGCCCACCCAGCTTCTCCTCCCAGCCTGGCCCCGCCCGCCCAGATTCCCCTTCGGAGCCAGGCCCCGCCCGCCCAGCTTCCCCTCCCGAGCCCGGCCCCGCCCGCCCAGCTTCTCCCCCCAAGCCAGGCCCCGCTCGCCCACCTTCCCCTCCCATCTTGGCCCCGCCCGGCCAGCTTCCCCTCCCGAGTCCGTCCCTGCCCGCCCCGCTTCTCCTCCCAAGCCAGGCCCCGCCTGCCCAGCTTCCCCTCCCGAGCCCGGCCCCGCCCGTCCTGCTCCCCCTCCCGAGGTCGGCACCGCCCACCCAGCTTCTCCTCCCAGCCTGGCCCCGCCCGCCCAGATTCCCCTTCGGAGCCAGGCCCCGCCCGCCCAGCTTCCCCTCCCGAGCCCGGCCCCGCCAACCCAGCTTCTCCCCCCAAGCCTGGCCCCGCCCGCCCACCTTCCCCTCCCATCTTGGCCCCGCCCGTCCAGCTTCCCCTCCCGAGTCCGTCCCTGCCCGCCCCGCTTCTCCTCCCAAGCCAGGCCTCGCCCTCCCAGCTTCCCCTCCCAGCTTGGCCCCGCCCGCCCAGCTTCCCCTCCAAGCCTGACCCCGCCAGCCCAGCTTCTCCTCCTGAGCCAGGCCCCGCCCGCCCAGCTTCTCCTCCCAAGCCAGGCCCCGCCCGCCCAGCTTCCCCTCCCGAGCCCGGCCACGCCCACCTTCCCCTCCCTGCCTGGCCGAGCACGCCCTGCTTCCCCTCCCAGCCAGGCCCCGCCCGCCGAGTTTCTCCTCCCGAGCCCGGCCCCGCCCAGCCACCTTCTACTCCCAGCTTGGCCCCGCCCGCCCATTTTCCCATCCCGAGCCAGGCCCCGCCCGCCCATCTTCCCCTCCCGAGCCAGGCCCCGCCCGCCCATCTTCCCCTCCCAGCTTGGCCCCGACCGCCCAGCTTCCTCTCTCCAGCCAGGCCCCGCCCGCCCAGCTTCCCCTCCCGAGTCCGGCCCCGCCCGCTCAGCTTCTCCTCCCAGTCTGGTTCCGCCCGCCCACCTTCCCCTCCCATCTTGGCCCCGCCCCCCCAGCTTCCCCTCCCCGCCTGGCCCCGCCCACCCAGCTTCCCCTCCCAGCCAGCCCCCGCCCGCCCAGATTCCCCTCCCAGCCTGGACCGCCCGCCCAGCTTCCCCTCCCAGCCTGGCCCCGCCTGCCCAGCTTCTCCTCCTGAGCCAGGCCCCACCCGCCCAGGTTCTCCTCCCAAGCCAGGCCCCGCCCGCCCAGCTTCCCCTCCCGAGGCAGGCCCCGCAGGCCCAGCTTCCCCTCCCAGCCTGGCCCCGCCCGCCAAGCTTCCCCTCCCGAGTCCGGCCCCGCCCGCCCATTTTCTCTTCCCGAGCCCGGCCCCGCCTTCCCAGCTTCCCCTCTCGAGCCCGGCCCCGCCCACCCAGCTTCTCCTCCCAGCCTGGCCCCGCCCGCCCAGCTTCCCTTCCCAGGCTGGCGCCGCCCGCCCAGCTTCCCCTCCCGAGTCCGACCCCGCCCGCTCAGCTTCTCCTCCCAGTCTGGCCCCTCCCGCCCACCTTCCCCTCCCAACTTGGCCCCGCCCCCCCAGCTTCCCCTCCCAGCCTGGCCCCGCCCACCCAGCTTCCCCTCCCAGCCAGCCCCCGCCCGCCCAGATTCCCCTCCCAGCCTGGACCGCCCGCCCAGCTTCGCCTCCCAAGCCAGGCCCCGCCCGCCCAGCTTCTCCTCCCGAGGCAGACCCCGCAGGCCCAGCTTCTCCTCCCAAGCCAGGCCCCGCCCGCCCAGCTTCTCCTCCCGAGGCAGGCCCCGCAGGCCCAGCTTCCCCTCCCAGCCTGGCCCCGCCTGCCCAGCTTCTCCTCCTGAGCCAGGCCCCGCCCGCCCAGTTTTTTCTCCCAAGCCAGTCCCCGCCCGCCCACCTTCCCCTCCCAAGCCAGGCCCCGCCTGCCCAGCTTCCCCTCCTAGCTTGGCCCCGCCCGCCCAGCTTCCCCTCCGGAGTCCGTCCCTGCCCGCCCAGCTTCCCCTCCCAGCCAGGCCCCGCCCGCCCACCTTCCCCTACCTGCCTGGCCCGGCTGCCCAGCTTCCCCTCCCAGCTTGGCCCCGCCCGCCCAGCTTCCCCTCCCGAGTCCGTCCCTGCCCGCCCAGCTTCTCCTCCCAAGCCAGGCCCCGCCCGCCCAGGTTCCCCTCCCAGCCTGGCGCCGCCCGCCCAGCTTCCCCTCCCGAGGCAGGCCCCGCCCGCCCAGCTTCCCCTCTCAGCCTTGCCCCGCCTGCCCAGCTTCTCCTCCTGAGCCAGGCCCCGCCCGCCCAGCTTCCCCTCCCGAGTCCGGCCCCGCCCGCCCACTTTCTCTTCCCGAGCCCGTCCCCGCCTTCCCAGCTTCCCCTCTCGAGTCCGGCCCCGCCCGCCCAGCTTCCCCTCCCAGCCTGGCCCCGCCCGCCCAGCTTCCCCTCCCGAGTCCGGCCCCGCCCGCCCAGCTTCCCCTCCCAGCCTGGCCCCGACCGCCCAGTTTCTCCTCCCGTTCCCGACCCCGCCCGCCCCGCTTTCCCTCCCAAGCCAGGCCCCGCCCGCCCAGCTTCCCGTCCCAGCCTGGCCCCGCCCGCCCAGCTTCCCCTCCCGAGTCCGTCCCTGCCCGCCCAGCTTCTCCTCCCAAGCCAGGCCCCGCCCGCCAAGCTTCCCCTCCCAGCCTGACCCCGCGCGCCTAGCTTCCCCTTCCAGCCAGGCCCCGCCCGCCCAGCTTCCCCTCCCGAGCCCGGCCACGCCCACCCAGCTTCTCCTCCGAGCCTCGGCCCGCCCGCCCACCTTCCCCTCCCTGCCTGGCCCCGCGCGCCCTGCTTCCCCTCCCAGCCAGGCCCCGCCCGCCCAGTTTCTCCTCCCGAGCCCGGCCCCGCCCGCCCAGCTTCCCCTCCCGAGCCCGGCCCCGCCCACCCACCTTCCCCTCCCAGCTTGGCCCCGCCCGCCCAGCTTCCCCTCTCGAGCCCGGCCCCGCCCACCCAGCTTCTCCTCCCAGCCTGGCCCCGCCCGCCCAGCTTCCCCTCTCGTTCCCGACCCCGCCCGCCCCGCTTCTCCTCCCAAGCCAGGCCTCGGACGCCCCGCTTCCCCTCCCGAGCCAGGCCCCGCCCGCCGAGTTTCTCCTCCCGAGCCCGGCCCCAACCGCCCTGCTTCCCCTCCCAGCCAGGCCCCGCACGCCAGTTTCTCCTCCCGTTCCCGGCCCCGCCCTCCCAGCTTCCCCTCCCGAGCCCGGCAACGCCCACCCAGCTTCCCCTCCCGAATCCGGCCCCGCCCGTCCTGCTTCCCCTCCCAGCCTGGCGCCGCCCGCCCAGTTTCTCCTCCTTAGCCAGGCCCCGCCCGCCCAGCTTCCCCTCCAGAGCCCGGCCCCGCCCGCCCTGCATCCCCTCCGAGCCAGGCCCCGACCGCCCACTTTCTCCTCCCGTTCCCGACCCCGCCCGCCCCGCTTCTCCTCCCAAGCCAGGCCTCGCACGCCCAGCTTCCCCTCCCAGCTTGGCCCCGACCGCCCCGTTTCCCTCCCGAGCGAGGCCTCGCCCGGCCAGCTTCTCCTCCCAGCCTTGCCCCGCCCGCCCACCTTCCCCTCCCAGGTTAGCCCCGCCCGCCCCGCTTCCCCTCCCGAGCCAGGCCCCGCCCGCCCAGATTCTCCTCCCGAGCCCGGCCCCGCCCGCCAAGCTTCCCCTCCCGAGTCCGGCCCCGCCCGCCCATTTTCCCTTCCCGAGCCCGGCCCCGCCTTCCCAGCTTCCCCTCTCGAGCCCGGCCCCGCCCACCCAGCTTCTCCTCCCAGCCTGGCCCCGCCCGCCCAGCTTCCCCTCCCAGGCTGGCGCCGCCCGCCCAGCTTCTCCTCCTGAGCCAGGCCCCGCCCGCCCAGCTTCCCCTCCCAGCCAGGCCCCGCCCGCCGAGTTTCTCCTCCCGAGCCCGGCCCCGCCCGCCCTGCTTCCTCTCCCAGCCAGGCCCCGCACGCCGAGTTTCTCCTCCCGTTCCCGGCCCGCCCGCCCAGCTTCCCCTCCCGAATCCGGCCCCGCCCGCCAAGGTTCCCCTCCCAGCCTGCCGCCGCCCGCCCAGCTTCTCCTCCTGAGCCAGGCCGCTCCCGCCCAGCTTCCCCTCCCAGCCTGGCCCCGCCCGCCCAGTTTCTCCTCCCGAGCCCGGCCCCGCCCGTCCTGCTTCCCCTCCCGAGCTCGGCACCGCCCACCCAGCTTCTCCTCCCAGCCTGGCCCCGCCCGCCCAGATTCCCCTTCGGAGCCAGGCCCCGCCCGCCCAGCTTCCCCTCCCGAGCCCGGCCCCGCCAACCCAGCTTCTCCCCCCAAGTTGGCCCCGCCCGCCCACCTTCCCCTCCCATCTTGGCCCCGCCAGGCCAGCTTCCCCTCCCGAGTCCGTCCCTGGCCGCCCCGCTTCTCTTCCCAAGCCTGGCCCCGCCCGCCCAGTTTCTCCTCCCGAGCCCGGCCCCGCCCGTCCTCCTTCCCCTCCCGAGCTCGGCACCGCCCACCCAGCTTCTCCTCCCAGCCTGGCCCCGCCCGCCCAGATTCCCCTTCGGAGCCAGGCCCCGCCCGCCCAGCTTCCCCTCCCGAGCCCGGCCCCGCCAACCCAGCTTCTCCCCCCAAGTTGGCCCCGCCCGCCCACCTTCCCCTCCCATCTTGGCCCCGCCCGGCCAGCTTCCCCTCCCGAGTCCGTCCCTGCCCGCCCCGCTTCTCCTCCCAAGCCAGGCCCCGCCTGCCCAGCTTCCCCTCCCGAGCCCGGCCCCGCCCGCCCTGCTCCCCCTCCCGAGCTCGGCACCGCCCACCCAGCTTCTCCTCCCAGCCTGGCCCCGCCCGCCCAGATTCCCCTTCGGAGCCAGGCCCCGCCCGCCCAGCTTCCCCTCCCGAGCCCGGCCCCGCCAACCCAGCTTCTCCCCCCAAGTTGGCCCCGCCCGCCCACCTTCCCCTCCCATCTTGGCCCCGCCCGACCAGCTTCCCCTCCCGAGTCCGTCCCTGCCCGCCCCGCTTCTCCTCCCAAGCCAGGCCTCGCCCTCCCAGCTTCCCCTCCCAGCTTGGCCCCGCCCGCCCAGCTTCCCCTCCAAGCCTGACCCCGCCAGCCCAGCTTCTCCTCCTGAGCCAGGCCCCGCCCGCCCAGCTTCTCCTCCCAAGCCAGGCCCCGCCCGCCCAGCTTCCCCTCCCGAGCCCGGCCACGCCCACCTTCCCCTCCCTGCCTGGCCGAGCACGCCCTGCTTCCCCTCCCAGCCAGGCCCCGCCCGCCGAGTTTCTCCTCCCGAGCCCGGCCCCGCCCAGCCACCTTCTACTCCCAGCTTGGCCCCGCCCGCCCATTTTCCCCTCCCGAGCCAGGCCCCGCCCGCCCATCTTCCCCTCCCGAGCCAGGCCCCGCCCGCCCATCTTCCCCTCCCAGCTTGGCCCCGACCGCCCAGCTTCCTCTCTCCAGCCAGGCCCCGCCCGCCCAGCTTCCCCTCCCGAGTCCGGCCCCGCCCGCTCAGCTTCTCCTCCCAGTCTGGTTCCGCCCGCCCACCTTCCCCTCCCATCTTGGCCCCCGCCCCCCCAGCTTCCCCTCCCAGCCTGGCCCCGCCCACCCAGCTTCCCCTCCCAGCCAGCCCCCGCCCGCCCAGATTCCCCTCCCAGCCTGGACCGCCCGCCCAGCTTCCCCTCTGTGACGGCGCGTTGGGGGTTCCCCGTCTCCTGCACCCCGAAATGGCACAAACAGACCGCACCAGCCAGTGGAATTGAGGGTGGTTTATTGCTCCTCCAGCACAGCGCAGCACAGATGTAATCTGGTTACAGGAACTGGGCTAGGATGCCTCAGGCCCCCTTGAGATGGGGGAGACTGGGCCCCTAAACTCCAGCCCCTTCCCCTAGGCTCTCCTCCATGCCCTCCGACAGCCAGCAACCAACTCACTCACTTCCAGCCCTGCCCCCCAGCCAAGGCAGCATTCCACCTTCCTTTGTTCCTCTCCATGGGGGGTGTCTGGCCACTGGTTTGCATAGTGACTCATCCTGTTTTGCTGGGTCGTGGTCCCCACGACAGCCAGTGGGGGTTACCCCAGAGCCAGCAGCATAGAAACCAGCCAGGTACCCCCACTACGTCACACCCTCCCAGCCTGGCCCCGCCTGCCCAGCTTCTCCTCCTGAGCCAGGCCCCACCCGCCCAGGTTCTCCTCCCAAGCCAGGCCCCGCCCGCCCAGCTTCCCCTCCCGAGGCAGGCCCCGCAGGCCCAGCTTCCCCTCCCGAGCCCGGCCCCGCCCACCCACCTTCCCCTCCCAGCTTGGCCCCGCCCGCCCAGCTTCCCCTCTCGAGCCCGGCCCCGCCCACCCAGCTTCTCCTCCCAGCCTGGCCCCGCCCGCCCAGCTTCCCCTCTCGTTCCCGACCCCGCCCGCCCCGCTTCTCCTCCCAAGCCAGGCCTCGGACGCCCCGCTTCCCCTCCCGAGCCAGGCCCCGCCCGCCGAGTTTCTCCTCCCGAGCCCGGCCCCAACCGCCCTGCTTCCCCTCCCAGCCAGGCCCCGCACGCCAGTTTCTCCTCCCGTTCCCGGCCCCGCCCTCCCAGCTTCCCCTCCCGAGCCCGGCAACGCCCACCCAGCTTCCCCTCCCGAATCCGGCCCCGCCCGCCCTGCTTCCCCTCCCAGCCTGGCCCCGCCTGCCCAGCTTCCCCTCCGGAGCCAGGCCCCGCCCGCCCAGCTTCCCCTCCCGAGTCCGTCCCTGCCCGCCCAGCTTCTCCTCCCAAGCCAGGCCCCGCCCGCCAAGCTTCCCCTCCCAGCCTGACCCCGCGCGCCTAGCTTCCCCTTCCAGCCAGGCCCCGCCCACCCACCTTCCCCTCCCAGCTTGGCCCCGCCCGCCCAGCTTCCCCTCTCGAGCCCGGCCCCGCCCACCCAGCTTCTCCTCCCAGCCTGGCCCCGCCCGCCCAGCTTCCCCTCTCGTTCCCGACCCCGCCCGCCCCGCTTCTCCTCCCAAGCCAGGCCTCGGACGCCCCGCTTCCCCTCCCGAGCCAGGCCCCGCCCGCCGAGTTTCTCCTCCCGAGCCCGGCCCAGCCCGCCCTGCTTCCCCTCCCAGCCAGGCCCCGCACGCCGAGTTTCTCCTCTCGCTCCCGACCCCGCCCGCCCCGCTTCTCCTCCCAAGCCAGGCCTCGGACGCCCCGCTTCCCCTCCCGAGCCAGGCCCCGACCGCCGAGTTTCTCCTCCCAAGCCCGGCCCCAACCGCCCTGCTTCCCCTCCCAGCCAGGCCCCGCACGCCCAGTTTCTCCTCCCGTTCCCGGCCCCGCCCTCCCAGCTTCCCCTCCCGAGCCCGGCAACGCCCACCCAGCTTCCCCTCCCGAATCCGGCCCCGCCCGCCCTGCTTCCCCTCCCAGCCTGGCGCCGCCCGCCCACCTTCCCCTCCCATCTTGGCCCCGCCCCCCCCAGCTTCCCCTCCCAGCCTGGCCCCGCCCACCCAGCTTCCCCTCCCAGCCAGCCCCCGCCCGCCCAGATTCCCCTCCCAGCCTGGACCGCCCGCCCAGCTTCCCCTCCCAGCCTGGCCCCGCCTGCCCAGCTTCTCCTCCTGAGCCAGGCCCCACCCGCCCAGGTTCTCCTCCCAAGCCAGGCCCCGCCCGCCCAGCTTCCCCTCCCGAGGCAGGCCCCGCAGGCCCAGCTTCCCCTCCCAGCCTGGCCCCGCCTGCCCAGCTTCCCCTCCCGAGCCAGGCCCCGCCCGCCCAGATTCTCCTCCCGAGCCCGGCCCCGCCCGCCAAGCTTCCCCTCCCGAGTCCGGCCCCGCCCGCCCATTTTCTCTTCCCGAGCCCGGCCCCGCCTTCCCAGCTTCCCCTCTCGAGCCCGGCCCCGCCCACCCAGCTTCTCCTCCCAGCCTGGCCCCGCCCGCCCAGCTTCCCTTCCCAGGCTGGCGCCGCCCGCCCAGCTTCCCCTCCCGAGTCCGACCCCGCCCGCTCAGCTTCTCCTCCCAGTCTGGCCCCTCCCGCCCACCTTCCCCTCCCAACTTGGCCCCGCCCCCCCAGCTTCCCCTCCCAGCCTGGCCCCGCCCACCCAGCTTCCCCTCCCAGCCAGCCCCCGCCCGCCCAGATTCCCCTCCCAGCCTGGACCGCCCGCCCAGCTTCGCCTCCCAAGCCAGGCCCCGCCCGCCCAGCTTCTCCTCCCGAGGCAGGCCCCGCAGGCCCAGCTTCTCCTCCCAAGCCAGGCCCCGCCCGCCCAGCTTCTCCTCCCGAGGCAGGCCCCGCAGGCCCAGCTTCCCCTCCCAGCCTGGCCCCGCCTGCCCAGCTTCTCTTCCTGAGCCAGGCCCCGCCCGCCTAGTTTTATCTCCCAAGCCAGTCCCCGCCCGCCCACCTTCCCCTCCCAAGCCAGGCCCCGCCTGCCCAGCTTCCCCTCCTAGCTTGGCCCCGCCCGCCCAGCTTCCCCTCCGGAGTCCGTCCCTGCCCGCCCAGCTTCCCCTCCCGAGTCCGTCCCTGCCCGCCCAGCTTCCCCTCCCAGCTTGGCCCCGCCCGCCCAGCTTCCCCTCCCGAGTCCGTCCCTGCCCGCCCAGCTTCTCCTCCCAAGCCAGGCCCCGCCCGCCCAGGTTCCCCTCCCAGCCTGGCGCCGCCCGCCCAGCTTCCCCTCCCGAGGCAGGCCCCGCCCGCCCAGCTTCCCCTCTCAGTCTGGCCCCGCCTGCCCAGCTTCTCCTCCTGAGCCAGGCCCCGCCCGCCCAGCTTCCCCTCCCGAGTCCGGCCCCGCCCGCCCACTTTCTCTTCCCGAGCCCGTCCCCGCCTTCCCAGCTTCCCCTCTCGAGTCCGGCCCCGCCCGCCCAGCTTCCCCTCCCAGCCTGGCCCCGCCCGCCCAGCTTCCCCTCCCGAGTCCGGCCCCGCCCGCCCGCTTCCCCTCCCAGCCTGGCCCCGACCGCCCAGTTTCTCCTCCCGTTCCCGACCCCGCCCGCCCCGCTTTCCCTCCCAAGCCAGGCCCCGCCCGCCCAGCTTCCCGTCCCAGCCTGGCCCTGCCCGCCCAGCTTCCCCTCCCGAGTCCGTCCCTGCCCGCCCAGCTTCTCCTCCCAAGCCAGGCCCCGCCCGCCAAGCTTCCCCTCCCAGCCTGACCCCGCGCGCCTAGCTTCCCCTTCCAGCCAGGCCCCGCCCACCCACCTTCCCCTCCCAGCTTGGCCCCGCCCGCCCAGCTTCCCCTCTCGAGCCCGGCCCCGCCCACCCAGCTTCTCCTCCCAGCCTGGCCCCGCCCGCCCAGCTTCCCCTCTCGTTCCCGACCCCGCCCGCCCCGCTTCTCCTCCCAAGCCAGGCCTCGGACGCCCCGCTTCCCCTCCCGAGCCAGGCCCCGCCCGCCGAGTTTCTCCTCCCGAGCCCGGCCCAGCCCGCCCTGCTTCCCCTCCCAGCCAGGCCCCGCACGCCGAGTTTCTCCTCTCGTTCCCGACCCCGCCCGCCCCGCTTCTCCTCCCAAGCCAGGCCTCGGACGCCCCGCTTCCCCTCCCGAGCCAGGCCCCGCCCGCCGAGTTTCTCCTCCCGAGCCCGGCCCCAACCGCCCTGCTTCCCCTCCCAGCCAGGCCCCGCACGCCCAGTTTCTCCTTCCGTTCCCGGCCCCGCCCTCCCAGCTTCCCCTCCCGAGCCCGGCAACGCCCACCCAGCTTCCCCTCCCGAATCCGGCCCCGCCCGCCCTGCTTCCCCTCCCAGCCTGGCGCCGCCCGCCCAGTTTCTCCTCCTTAGCCAGGCCCCGCCCGCCCAGCTTCCCCTCCAGAGCCCGGCCCCGCCCGCCCTGCATCCCCTCCGAGCCAGGCCCCGACCGCCCACTTTCTCCTCCCGTTCCCGACCCCGCCCGCCCCGCTTCTCCTCCCAAGCCAGGCCTCGCACGCCCAGCTTCCCCTCCCAGCTTGGCCCCGACCGCCCCGTTTCCCTCCCGAGCGAGGCCTCGCCCGGCCAGCTTCTCCTCCCAGCCTTGCCCCGCCCGCCCACCTTCCCCTCCCAGGTTAGCCCCGCCCGCCCTGCTTCCCCTCCCGAGCCAGGCCCCGCCCGCCCAGATTCTCCTCCCGAGCCCGGCCCCGCCCGCCAAGCTTCCCCTCCCGAGTCCGGCCCCGCCCGCCCATTTTCTCTTCCCGAGCCCGGCCCCGCCTTCCCAGCTTCCCCTCTCGAGCCCGGCCCCGCCCACCCAGCTTCTCCTCCCAGCCTGGCCCCGCCCGCCCAGCTTCCCCTCCCAGGCTGGCCCGCCCGCCCAGCTTCTCCTGAGCCAGGCCCCGCCCGCCCAGCTTCCCCTCCCAGCCAGGCCCCCGCCCGCCGAGTTTCTCCTCCCGAGCCCGGCCCCGCCCGCCCTGCTTCCTCTCCCAGCCAGGCCCCGCACGCCGAGTTTCTCCTCCCGTTCCCGGCCCGCCCGCCCAGCTTCCCCTCCCGAATCCGGCCCCGCCCGCCAAGGTTCCCCTCCCAGCCTGCCGCCGCCCGCCCAGCTTCTCCTCCTGAGCCAGGCAGCTCCCGCCCAGCTTCCCCTCCCAGCCTGGCCCCGCCCGCCCAGTTTCTCCTCCCGAGCCCGGCCCCGCCCCTCCTCCTTCCCCTCCCGAGCTCGGCACCGCCCACCCAGCTTCTCCTCCCAGCCTGGCCCCGCCCGCCCAGATTCCCCTTCGGAGCCAGGCCCCGCCCGCCCAGCTTCCCCTCCCGAGCCCGGCCCCGCCAACCCAGCTTCTCCCCCCAAGTTGGCCCCGCCCGCCCACCTTCCCCTCCCATCTTGGCCCCGCCCGGCCAGCTTCCCCTCCCGAGTCCGTCCCTGCCCGCCCCGCTTCTCCTCCCAAGCCAGGCCCCGCCTGCCCAGCTTCCCCTCCCGAGCCCGGCCCCGCCCGTCCTGCTCCCCCTCCCGAGCTCGGCACCGCCCACCCAGCTTCTCCTCCCAGCCTGGCCCCGCCCGCCCAGATTCCCCTTCGGAGCCAGGCCCCGCCCGCCCAGCTTCCCCTCTCGAGCCCGGCCCCGCCAACCCAGCTTCTCCCCCCAAGTTGGCCCCGCCCGCCCACCTTCCCCTCCCATCTTGGCCCCGCCCGACCAGCTTCCCCTCCCGAGTCCGTCCCTGCCCGCCCCGCTTCTCCTCCCAAGCCAGGCCTCGCCCTCCCAGCTTCCCCTCCCAGCTTGGCCCCGCCCGCCCAGCTTCCCCTCCAAGCCTGACCCCGCCAGCCCAGCTTCTCCTCCTGAGCCAGGCCCCGCCCGCCCAGCTTCTCCTCCCAAGCCAGGCCCCGCCCGCCCAGCTTCCCCTCCCGAGCCCGGCCACGCCCACCTTCCCCTCCCTGCCTGGCCGAGCACGCCCTGCTTCCCCTCCCAGCCAGGCCCCGCCCGCCGAGTTTCTCCTCCCGAGCCCGGCCCCGCCCAGCCACCTTCTACTCCCAGCTTGGCCCCGCCCGCCCATTTTCCCCTCCCGAGCCAGGCCCCGCCCGCCCATCTTCCCCTCCCGAGCCAGGCCCCGCCCGCCCATCTTCCCCTCCCAGCTTGGCCCCGACCGCCCAGCTTCCTCTCTCCAGCCAGGCCCCGCCCGCCCAGCTTCCCCTCCCGAGTCCGGCCCCGCCCGCTCAGCTTCTCCTCCCAGTCTGGTTCCGCCCGCCCACCTTCCCCTCCCATCTTGGCCCCGCCCCCCCAGCTTCCCCTCCCAGCCTGGCCCCGCCCACCCAGCTTCCCCTCCCAGCCAGCCCCCGCCCGCCCAGATTCCCCTCCCAGCCTGGACCGCCCGCCCAGCTTCCCCTCCCAGCCTGGCCCCGCCTGCCCAGCTTCTCCTCCTGAGCCAGGCCCCACCCGCCCAGGTTCTCCTCCCAAGCCAGGCCCCGCCCGCCCAGCTTCCCCTCCCGAGGCAGGCCCCGCAGGCCCAGCTTCCCCTCCCAGCCTGGCCCCGCCTGCCCAGCTTCCCCTCCCGAGCCAGGCCCCGCCCGCCCAGATTCTCCTCCCGAGCCCGGCCCCGCCCGCCAAGCTTCCCCTCCCGAGTCCGGCCCCGCCCGCCCATTTTCTCTTCCCGAGCCCGGCCCCGCCTTCCCAGCTTCCCCTCTCGAGCCCGGCCCCGCCCACCCAGCTTCTCCTCCCAGCCTGGCCCCGCCCGCCCAGCTTCCCTTCCCAGGCTGGCGCCGCCCGCCCAGCTTCCCCTCCCGAGTCCGACCCCGCCCGCTCAGCTTCTCCTCCCAGTCTGGCCCCTCCCGCCCACCTTCCCCTCCCAACTTGGCCCCGCCCCCCCAGCTTCCCCTCCCAGCCTGGCCCCGCCCACCCAGCTTCCCCTCCCAGCCAGCCCCCGCCCGCCCAGATTCACCTCCCAGCCTGGACCGCCCGCCCAGCTTCGCCTCCCAAGCCAGGCCCCGCCCGCCCAGCTTCTCCTCCCGAGGCAGACCCCGCAGGCCCAGCTTCTCCTCCCAAGCCAGGCCCCGCCCGCCCAGCTTCTCCTCCCGAGGCAGGCCCCGCAGGCCCAGCTTCCCCTCCCAGCCTGGCCCCGCCTGCCCAGCTTCTCCTCCTGAGCCAGGCCCCGCCCGCCCAGTTTTTTCTCCCAAGCCAGTCCCCGCCCGCCCACCTTCCCCTCCCAAGCCAGGCCCCGCCTGCCCAGCTTCCCCTCCTAGCTTGGCCCCGCCCGCCCAGCTTCCCCTCCGGAGTCCGTCCCTGCCCGCCCAGCTTCCCCTCCCGAGTCCGTCCCCGCCCGCCCAGCTTCCCCTCCCAGCCAGGCCCCGCCCGCCCACCTTCCCCTACCTGCCTGGCCCGGCTGCCCAGCTTCCCCTCCCAGCTTGGCCCCGCCCGCCCAGCTTCCCCTCCCGAGTCCGTCCCTGCCCGCCCAGCTTCTCCTCCCAAGCCAGGCCCCGCCCGCCCAGGTTCCCCTCCCAGCCTGGCGCCGCCCGCCCAGCTTCCCCTCCCGAGGCAGGCCCCGCCCGCCCAGCTTCCCCTCTCAGCCTTGCCCCGCCTGCCCAGCTTCTCCTCCTGAGCCAGGCCCCGCCCGCCCAGCTTCCCCTCCCGAGTCCGGCCCCGCCCGCCCACTTTCTCTTCCCGAGCCCGTCCCCGCCTTCCCAGCTTCCCCTCTCGAGTCCGGCCCCGCCCGCCCAGCTTCCCCTCCCAGCCTGGCCCCGCCCGCCCAGCTTCCCCTCCCGAGTCCGGCCCCGCCCGCCCAGCTTCCCCTCCCAGCCTGGCCCCGACCGCCCAGTTTCTCCTCCCGTTCCCGACCCCGCCCGCCCCGCTTTCCCTCCCAAGCCAGGCCCCGCCCGCCCAGCTTCCCGTCCCAGCATGGCCCCGCCCGCCCAGCTTCCCCTCCCGAGTCCGTCCCTGCCCGCCCAGCTTCTCCTCCCAAGCCAGGCCCCGCCCGCCAAGCTTCCCCTCCCAGCCTGACCCCGCGCGCCTAGCTTCCCCTTCCAGCCAGGCCCCGCCCGCCCAGCTTCCCCTCCCGAGCCCGGCCACGCCCACCCAGCTTCTCCTCCGAGCCTCGGCCCGCCCGCCCACCTTCCCATCCCTGCCTGGCCCCGCGCGCCCTGCTTCCCCTCCCAGCCAGGCCCCGCCCGCCCAGTTTCTCCTCCCGAGCCCGGCCCCGCCCGCCCAGCTTCCCCTCCCGAGCCCGGCCCCGCCCACCCACCTTCCCCTCCCAGCTTGGCCCCGCCCGCCCAGCTTCCCCTCTCGAGCCCGGCCCCGCCCACCCAGCTTCTCCTCCCAGCCTGGCCCCGCCCGCCCAGCTTCCCCTCTCGTTCCCGACCCCGCCCGCCCCGCTTCTCCTCCCAAGCCAGGCCTCGGACGCCCCGCTTCCCCTCCCGAGCCAGGCCCCGCCCGCCGAGTTTCTCCTCCCGAGCCCGGCCCCAACCGCCCTGCTTCCCCTCCCAGCCAGGCCCCGCACGCCAGTTTCTCCTCCCGTTCCCGGCCCCGCCCTCCCAGCTTCCCCTCCCGAGCCCGGCAACGCCCACCCAGCTTCCCCTCCCGAATCCGGCCCCGCCCGTCCTGCTTCCCCTCCCAGCCTGGCGCCGCCCGCCCAGTTTCTCCTCCTTAGCCAGGCCCCGCCCGCCCAGCTTCCCCTCCAGAGCCCGGCCCCGCCCGCCCTGCATCCCCTCCGAGCCAGGCCCCGACCGCCCACTTTCTCCTCCCGTTCCCGACCCCGCCCGCCCCGCTTCTCCTCCCAAGCCAGGCCTCGCACGCCCAGCTTCCCCTCCCAGCTTGGCCCCGACCGCCCCGTTTCCCTCCCGAGCGAGGCCTCGCCCGGCCAGCTTCTCCTCCCAGCCTTGCCCCGCCCGCCCACCTTCCCCTCCCAGGTTAGCCCCGCCCGCCCCGCTTCCCCTCCCGAGCCAGGCCCCGCCCGCCCAGATTCTCCTCCCGAGCCCGGCCCCGCCCGCCAAGCTTCCCCTCCCGAGTCCGGCCCCGCCCGCCCATTTTGTCTTCCCGAGCCCGGCCCCGCCTTCCCAGCTTCCCCTCTCGAGCCCGGCCCCGCCCACCCAGCTTCTCCTCCCAGCCTGGCCCCGCCCGCCCAGCTTCCCCTCCCAGGCTGGCGCCGCCCGCCCAGCTTCTCCTCCTGAGCCAGGCCCCGCCCGCCCAGCTTCCCCTCCCAGCCAGGCCCCCGCCCGCCGAGTTTCTCCTCCCGAGCCCGGCCCCGCCCGCCCTGCTTCCTCTCCCAGCCAGGCCCCGCACGCCGAGTTTCTCCTCCCGTTCCCGGCCCGCCCGCCCAGCTTCCCCTCCTGAATCCGGCCCCGCCCGCCAAGGTTCCCCTCCCAGCCTGCCGCCGCCCGCCCAGCTTCTCCTCCTGAGCCAGGCCGCTCCCGCCCAGCTTCCCCTCCCAGCCTGGCCCCGCCCGCCCAGTTTCTCCTCCCGAGCCCGGCCCCGCCCGTCCTGCTTCCCCTCCCGAGCTCGGCACCGCCCACCCAGCTTCTCCTCCCAGCCTGGCCCCGCCCGCCCAGATTCCCCTTCGGAGCCAGGCCCCGCCCGCCCAGCTTCCCCTCCCGAGCCCGGCCCCGCCAACCCAGCTTCTCCCCCCAAGTTGGCCCCGCCCGCTCACCTTCCCCTCCCATCTTGGCCCCGCCAGGCCAGCTTCCCCTCCCGAGTCCGTCCCTGCCCGCCCCGCTTCTCCTCCCAAGCCTGGCCCCGCCCGCCAAGCTTCCCCTCCCAGCCTGACCCCGCGCGCCTAGCTTCCCCTTCCAGCCAGGCCCCGCCCACCCACCTTCCCCTCCCAGCTTGGCCCCGCCCGCCCAGCTTCCCCTCTCGAGCCCGGCCCCGCCCACCCAGCTTCTCCTCCCAGCCTGGCCCCGCCCGCCCAGCTTCCCCTCTCGTTCCCGACCCCGCCCGCCCCGCTTCTCCTCCCAAGCCAGGCCTCGGACGCCCCGCTTCCCCTCCTGAGCCAGGCCCCGCCCGCCGAGTTTCTCCTCCCGAGCCCGGCCCAGCCCGCCCTGCTTCCCCTCCCAGCCAGGCCCCGCACGCCGAGTTTCTCCTCTCGTTCCCGACCCCGCCCGCCCCGCTTCTCCTCCCAAGCCAGGCCTCGGACGCCCCGCTTCCCCTCCCGAGCCAGGCCCCGCCCGCCGAGTTTCTCCTCCCGAGCCCGGCCCCAACCGCCCTGCTTCCCCTCCCAGCCAGGCCCCGCACGCCCAGTTTCTCCTCCCGTTCCCGGCCCCGCCCTCCCAGCTTCCCCTCCCGAGCCCGGCAACGCCCACCCAGCTTCCCCTCCCGAATCCGGCCCCGCCCGCCCTGCTTCCCCTCCCAGCCTGGCGCCGCCCGCCCACCTTCCCCTCCCATCTTGGCCCCGCCCCCCCAGCTTCCCCTCCCAGCCTGGCCCCGCCCACCCAGCTTCCCCTCCCAGCCAGCCCCCGCCCGCCCAGATTCCCCTCCCAGCCTGGACCGCCCGCCCAGCTTCCCCTCCCAGCCTGGCCCCGCCTGCCCAGCTTCTCCTCCTGAGCCAGGCCCCACCCGCCCAGGTTCTCCTCCCAAGCCAGGCCCCGCCCGCCCAGCTTCCCCTCCCGAGGCAGGCCCCGCAGGCCCAGCTTCCCCTCCCAGCCTGGCCCCGCCTGCCCAGCTTCCCCTCCCGAGCCAGGCCCCGCCCGCCCAGATTCTCCTCCCCAGCCCGGCCCCGCCCGCCAAGCTTCCCCTCCCGAGTCCGGCCCCGCCCGCCCATTTTCTCTTCCCGAGCCCGGCCCCGCCTTCCCAGCTTCCCCTCTCGAGCCCGGCCCCGCCCACCCAGCTTCTCCTCCCAGCCTGGCCCCGCCCGCCCAGCTTCCCTTCCCAGGCTGGCGCCGCCCGCCCAGCTTCCCCTCCCGAGTCCGACCCCGCCCGCTCAGCTTCTCCTCCCAGTCTGGCCCCTCCCGCCCACCTTCCCCTCCCAACTTGGCCCCGCCCCCCCAGCTTCCCCTCCCAGCCTGGCCCCGCCCACCCAGCTTCCCCTCCCAGCCAGCCCCCGCCCGCCCAGATTCCCCTCCCAGCCTGGACCGCCCGCCCAGCTTCGCCTCCCAAGCCAGGCCCCGCCCGCCCAGCTTCTCCTCCCGAGGCAGGCCCCGCAGGCCCAGCTTCTCCTCCCAAGCCAGGCCCCGCCCGCCCAGCTTCTCCTCCCGAGGCAGGCCCCGCAGGCCCAGCTTCCCCTCCCAGCCTGGCCCCGCCTGCCCAGCTTCTCTTCCTGAGCCAGGCCCCGCCCGCCTAGTTTTTTCTCCCAAGCCAGTCCCCGCCCGCCCACCTTCCCCTCCCAAGCCAGGCCCCGCCTGCCCAGCTTCCCCTCCTAGCTTGGCCCCGCCCGCCCAGCTTCCCCTCCGGAGTCCGTCCCTGCCCGCCCAGCTTCCCCTCCCGAGTCCGTCCCCGCCCGCCCAGCTTCCCCTCCCAGCCAGGCCCCGCCCGCCCACCTTCCCCTACCTGCCTGGCCCGGCTGCCCAGCTTCCCCTCCCAGCTTGGCCCCGCCCGCCCAGCTTCCCCTCCCGAGTCCGTCCCTGCCCGCCCAGCTTCTCCTCCCAAGCCAGGCCCCGCCCGCCCAGGTTCCCCTCCCAGCCTGGCGCCGCCCGCCCAGCTTCCCCTCCCGAGTCCGTCCCTGCCCGCCCAGCTTCTCCTCCCAAGCCAGGCCCCGCCCGCCCAGGTTCCCCTCCCAGCCTGGCGCCGCCCGCCCAGCTTCCCCTCCCGAGGCAGGCCCCGCCCGCCCAGCTTCCCCTCTCAGCCTGGCCCCGCCTGCCCAGCTTCTCCTCCTGAGCCAGGCCCCGCCCGCCCAGCTTCCCCTCCCGAGTCCGGCCCCGCCCGCCCACTTTCTCTTCCCGAGCCCGTCCCCGCCTTCCCAGCTTCCCCTCTCGAGTCCGGCCCCGCCCGCCCAGCTTCCCCTCCCAGCCTGGCCCCGCCCGCCCAGCTTCCCCTCCCGAGTCCGGCCCCGCCCGCCCAGCTTCCCCTCCCAGCCTGGCCCCGACCGCCCAGTTTCTCCTCCCGTTCCCGACCCCGCCCGCCCCGCTTTCCCTCCCAAGCCAGGCCCCGCCCGCCCAGCTTCCCGTCCCAGCCTGGCCCCGCCCGCCCAGCTTCCCCTCCCGAGTCCGTCCCTGCCCGCCCAGCTTCTCCTCCCAAGCCAGGCCCCGCCCGCCAAGCTTCCCCTCCCAGCCTGACCCCGCGCGCCTAGCTTCCCCTTCCAGCCAGGCCCCGCCCACCCACCTTCCCCTCCCAGCTTGGCCCCGCCCGCCCAGCTTCCCCTCTCGAGCCCGGCCCCGCCCACCCAGCTTCTCCTCCCAGCCTGGCCCCGCCCGCCCAGCTTCCCCTCTCGTTCCCGACCCCGCCCGCCCCGCTTCTCCTCCCAAGCCAGGCCTCGGACGCCCCGCTTCCCCTCCCGAGCCAGGCCCCGCCCGCCGAGTTTCTCCTCCCGAGCCCGGCCCAGCCCGCCCTGCTTCCCCTCCCAGCCAGGCCCCGCACGCCGAGTTTCTCCTCTCGTTCCCGACCCCGCCCGCCCCGCTTCTCCTCCCAAGCCAGGCCTCGGACGCCCCGCTTCCCCTCCCGAGCCAGGCCCCGCCCGCCGAGTTTCTCCTCCCGAGCCCGGCCCCAACCGCCCTGCTTCCCCTCCCAGCCAGGCCCCGCACGCCCAGTTTCTCCTCCCGTTCCCGGCCCCGCCCTCCCAGCTTCCCCTCCCGAGCCCGGCAACGCCCACCCAGCTTCCCCTCCCGAATCCGGCCCCGCCCGCCCTGCTTCCCCTCCCAGCCTGGCGCCGCCCGCCCAGTTTCTCCTCCTTAGCCAGGCCCCGCCCGCCCAGCTTCCCCTCCAGAGCCCGGCCCCGCCCGCCCTGCATCCCCTCCGAGCCAGGCCCCGACCGCCCACTTTCTCCTCCCGTTCCCGACCCCGCCCGCCCCGCTTCTCCTCCCAAGCCAGGCCTCGCACGCCCAGCTTCCCCTCCCAGCTTGGCCCCGACCGCCCCGTTTCCCTCCCGAGCGAGGCCTCGCCCGGCCAGCTTCTCCTCCCAGCCTTGCCCCGCCCGCCCACCTTCCCCTCCCAGGTTAGCCCCGCCCGCCCTGCTTCCCCTCCCGAGCCAGGCCCCGCCCGCCCAGATTCTCCTCCCGAGCCCGGCCCCGCCCGCCAAGCTTCCCCTCCCGAGTCCGGCCCCGCCCGCCCATTTTCTCTTCCCGAGCCCGGCCCCGCCTTCCCAGCTTCCCCTCTCGAGCCCGGCCCCGCCCACCCAGCTTCTCCTCCCAGCCTGGCCCCGCCCGCCCAGCTTCCCCTCCCAGGCTGGCGCCGCCCGCCCAGCTTCTCCTGAGCCAGGCCCCGCCCGCCCAGCTTCCCCTCCCAGCCAGGCCCCCGCCCGCCGAGTTTCTCCTCCCGAGCCCGGCCCCGCCCGCCCTGCTTCCTCTCCCAGCCAGGCCCCGCACGCCGAGTTTCTCCTCCCGTTCCCGGCCCGCCCGCCCAGCTTCCCCTCCCGAATCCGGCCCCGCCCGCCAAGGTTCCCCTCCCAGCCTGCCGCCGCCCGCCCAGCTTCTCCTCCTGAGCCAGGCAGCTCCCGCCCAGCTTCCCCTCCCAGCCTGGCCCCGCCCGCCCAGTTTCTCCTCCCGAGCCCGGCCCCGCCCGTCCTCCTTCCCCTCCCGAGCTCGGCACCGCCCACCCAGCTTCTCCTCCCAGCCTGGCCCCGCCCGCCCAGATTCCCCTTCGGAGCCAGGCCCCGCCCGCCCAGCTTCCCCTCCCGAGCCCGGCCCCGCCAACCCAGCTTCTCCCCCCAAGTTGGCCCCGCCCGCCCACCTTCCCCTCCCATCTTGGCCCCGCCCGGCCAGCTTCCCCTCCCGAGTCCGTCCCTGCCCGCCCCGCTTCTCCTCCCAAGCCAGGCCCCGCCTGCCCAGCTTCCCCTCCCGAGCCCGGCCCCGCCCGTCCTGCTCCCCCTCCCGAGCTCGGCACCGCCCACCCAGCTTCTCCTCCCAGCCTGGCCCCGCCCGCCCAGATTCCCCTTCGGAGCCAGGCCCCGCCCGCCCAGCTTCCCCTCCCGAGCCCGGCCCCGCCAACCCAGCTTCTCCCCCCAAGTTGGCCCCGCCCGCCCACCTTCCCCTCCCATCTTGGCCCCGCCCGACCAGCTTCCCCTCCCGAGTCCGTCCCTGCCCGCCCCGCTTCTCCTCCCAAGCCAGGCCTCGCCCTCCCAGCTTCCCCTCCCAGCTTGGCCCCGCCCGCCCAGCTTCCCCTCCAAGCCTGACCCCGCCAGCCCAGCTTCTCCTCCTGAGCCAGGCCCCGCCCGCCCAGCTTCTCCTCCCAAGCCAGGCCCCGCCCGCCCAGCTTCCCCTCCCGAGCCCGGCCACGCCCACCTTCCCCTCCCTGCCTGGCCGAGCACGCCCTGCTTCCCCTCCCAGCCAGGCCCCGCCCGCCGAGTTTCTCCTCCCGAGCCCGGCCCCGCCCAGCCACCTTCTACTCCCAGCTTGGCCCCGCCCGCCCATTTCCCCCTCCCGAGCCAGGCCCCGCCCACCCATCTTCCCCTCCCGAGCCAGGCCCCGCCCGCCCATCTTCCCCTCCCAGCTTGGCCCCGACCGCCCAGCTTCCTCTCTCCAGCCAGGCCCCGCCCGCCCAGCTTCCCCTCCCGAGTCCGGCCCCGCCCGCTCAGCTTCTCCTCCCAGTCTGGTTCCGCCCGCCCACCTTCCCCTCCCATCTTGGCCCCGCCCCCCCAGCTTCCCCTCCCAGCCTGGCCCCGCCCACCCAGCTTCCCCTCCCAGCCTGGCCCCGCCCACCCAGCTTCCCCTCCCAGCCAGCCCCCGCCCGCCCAGATTCCCCTCCCAGCCTGGACCGCCCGCCCAGCTTCCCCTCCCAGCCTGGCCCCGCCTGCCCAGCTTCTCCTCCTGAGCCAGGCCCCACCCGCCCAGGTTCTCCTCCCAAGCCAGGCCCCGCCCGCCCAGCTTCCCCTCCCGAGGCAGGCCCCGCAGGCCCAGCTTCCCCTCCCAGCCTGGCCCCGCCTGCCCAGCTTCCCCTCCCGAGCCAGGCCCCGCCCGCCCAGATTCTCCTCCCGAGCCCGGCCCCGCCCGCCAAGCTTCCCCTCCCGAGTCCGGCCCCGCCCGCCCATTTTCTCTTCCCGAGCCCGGCCCCGCCTTCCCAGCTTCCCCTCTCGAGCCCGGCCCCGCCCACCCAGCTTCTCCTCCCAGCCTGGCCCCGCCCGCCCAGCTTCCCCTCCCGAGTCCGACCCCGCCCGCTCAGCTTCTCCTCCCAGTCTGGCCCCTCCCGCCCACCTTCCCCTCCCAACTTGGCCCCGCCCCCCCAGCTTCCCCTCCCAGCCTGGCCCCGCCCACCCAGCTTCCCCTCCCAGCCAGCCCCCGCCCGCCCAGATTCCCCTCCCAGCCTGGACCGCCCGCCCAGCTTCGCCTCCCAAGCCAGGCCCCGCCCGCCCAGCTTCTCCTCCCGAGGCAGGCCCCGCAGGCCCAGCTTCTCCTCCCAAGCCAGGCCCCGCCCGCCCAGCTTCTCCTCCCGAGGCAGGCCCCGCAGGCCCAGCTTCCCCTCCCAGCCTGGCCCCGCCTGCCCAGCTTCTCTTCCTGAGCCAGGCCCCGCCCGCCCAGTTTTTTCTCCCAAGCCAGTCCCCGCCCGCCCACCTTCCCCTCCCAAGCCAGGCCCCGCCTGCCCAGCTTCCCCTCCTAGGTTGGCCCCGCCCGCCCAGCTTCCCCTCCGGAGTCCGTCCCTTCCCGCCCAGCTTCCCCTCCCGAGTCCGTCCCTGCCCGCCCAGCTTCCCCTCCCAGCCAGGCCCCGCCCGCCCACCTTCCCCTACCTGCCTGGCCCGGCTGCCCAGCTTCCCCTCCCAGCTTGGCCCCGCCCGCCCAGCTTCCCCTCCCGAGTCCGTCCCTGCCCGCCCAGCTTCTCCTCCCAAGCCAGGCTCCGCCCGCCCAGGTTCCCCTCCCAGCCTGGCGCCGCCCGCCCAGCTTCCCCTCCCGAGGCAGGCCCCGCCCGCCCAGCTTCCCCTCTCAGCCTGGCCCCGCCTGCCCAGCTTCTCCTCCTGAGCCAGGCCCCGCCCGCCCAGCTTCCCCTCCCGAGTCCGGCCCCGCCCGCCCACTTTCTCTTCCCGAGCCCGTCCCCGCCTTCCCAGCTTCCCCCTCTCGAGCCCGGCCCCGCCCGCCCAGCTTCCCCTCCCAGCCTGGCCCCGCCCGCCCAGCTTCCCCTCCCGAGTCCGGCCCCGCCCGCCCAGCTTCCCCTCCCAGCCTGGCCCCGACCGCCCAGTTTCTCCTCCCGTTCCCGACCCCGCCCGCCCCGCTTTCCCTCCCAAGCCAGGCCCCGCCCGCCCAGCTTCCCGTCCCAGCCTGGCCCCGCCCGCCCAGCTTCCCCTCCCGAGTCCGTCCCTGCCCGCCCAGCTTCTCCTCCCAAGCCAGGCCCCGCCCGCCAAGCTTCCCCTCCCAGCCTGACCCCGCGCGCCTAGCTTCCCCTTCCAGCCAGGCCCCGCCCACCCACCTTCCCCTCCCAGCTTGGCCCCGCCCGCCCAGCTTCCCCTCTCGAGCCCGGCCCCGCCCACCCAGCTTCTCCTCCCAGCCTGGCCCCGCCCGCCCAGCTTCCCCTCTCGTTCCCGACCCCGCCCGCCCCGCTTCTCCTCCCAAGCCAGGCCTCGGACGCCCCGCTTCCCCTCCCGAGCCAGGCCCCGCCCGCCGAGTTTCTCCTCCCGAGCCCCGCCCAGCCCGCCCTGCTTCCCCTCCCAGCCAGGCCCCGCACGCCGAGTTTCTCCTCTCGTTCCCGACCCCGCCCGCCCCGCTTCTCCTCCCAAGCCAGGCCTCGGACGCCCCGCTTCCCCTCCCGAGCCAGGCCCCGCCCGCCGAGTTTCTCCTCCCGAGCCCGGCCCCAACCGCCCTGCTTCCCCTCCCAGCCAGGCCCCGCACGCCCAGTTTCTCCTCCCGTTCCCGGCCCCGCCCTCCCAGCTTCCCCTCCCGAGCCCGGCAACGCCCACCCAGCTTCCCCTCCCGAATCCGGCCCCGCCCGCCCTGCTTCCCCTCCCAGCCTGGCGCCGCCCGCCCAGTTTCTCCTCCTTAGCCAGGCCCCGCCCGCCCAGCTTCCCCTCCAGAGCCCGGCCCCGCCCGCCCTGCATCCCCTCCGAGCCAGGCCCCGACCGCCCACTTTCTCCTCCCGTTCCCGACCCCGCCCGCCCCGCTTCTCCTCCCAAGCCAGGCCTCGCACGCCCAGCTTCCCCTCCCAGCTTGGCCCCGACCGCCCCGTTTCCCTCCCGAGCGAGGCCTCGCCCGGCCAGCTTCTCCTCCCAGCCTTGCCCCGCCCGCCCACCTTCCCCTCCCAGGTTAGCCCCGCCCGCCCTGCTTCCCCTCCCGAGCCAGGCCCCGCCCGCCCAGATTCTCCTCCCGAGCCCGGCCCCGCCCGCCAAGCTTCCCCTCCCGAGTCCGGCCCCGCCCGCCCATTTTCTCTTCCCGAGCCCGGCCCCGCCTTCCCAGCTTCCCCTCTCGAGCCCGGCCCCGCCCACCCAGCTTCTCCTCCCAGCCTGGCCCCGCCCGCCCAGCTTCCCCTCCCAGGCTGGCGCCGCCCGCCCAGCTTCTCCTCCTGAGCCAGGCCCCGCCCGCCCAGCTTCCCCTCCCAGCCAGGCCCCCGCCCGCCGAGTTTCTCCTCCCGAGCCCGGCCCCGCCCGCCCTGCTTCCTCTCCCAGCCAGGCCCCGCACGCCGAGTTTCTCCTCCCGTTCCCGGCCCGCCCGCCCAGCTTCCCCTCCCGAATCCGGCCCCGCCCGCCAAGGTTCCCCTCCCAGCCTGCCGCCGCCCGCCCAGCTTCTCCTCCTGAGCCAGGCAGCTCTCGCCCAGCTTCCCCTCCCAGCCTGGCCCCGCCCGCCCAGTTTCTCCTCCCGAGCCCGGCCCCGCCCGTCCTCCTTCCCCTCCCGAGCTCGGCACCGCCCACCCAGCTTCTCCTCCCAGCCTGGCCCCGCCCGCCCAGATTCCCCTTCGGAGCCAGGCCCCGCCCGCCCAGCTTCCCCTCCCGAGCCCGGCCCCGCCAACCCAGCTTCTCCCCCCAAGTTGGCCCCGCTCGCCCACCTTCCCCTCCCATCTTGGCCCCGCCCGGCCAGCTTCCCCTCCCGAGTCCGTCCCTGCCCGCCCCGCTTCTCCTCCCAAGCCAGGCCCCGCCTGCCCAGCTTCCCCTCCCGAGCCCGGCCCCGCCCGTCCTGCTCCCCCTCCCGAGGTCGGCACCGCCCACCCAGCTTCTCCTCCCAGCCTGGCCCCGCCCGCCCAGATTCCCCTTCGGAGCCAGGCCCCGCCCGCCCAGCTTCCCCTCCCGAGCCCGGCCCCGCCAACCCAGCTTCTCCCCCCAAGTTGGCCCCGCCCGCCCACCTTCCCCTCCCATCTTGGCCCCGCCCGTCCAGCTTCCCCTCCCGAGTCCGTCCCTGCCCGCCCCGCTTCTCCTCCCAAGCCAGGCCTCGCCCTCCCAGCTTCCCCTCCCAGCTTGGCCCCGCCCGCCCAGCTTCCCCTCCAAGCCTGACCCCGCCAGCCCAGCTTCTCCTCCTGAGCCAGGCCCCGCCCGCCCAGCTTCTCCTCCCAAGCCAGGCCCCGCCCGCCCAGCTTCCCCTCCCGAGCCCGGCCACGCCCACCTTCCCCTCCCTGCCTGGCCGAGCACGCCCTGCTTCCCCTCCCAGCCAGGCCCCGCCCGCCGAGTTTCTCCTCCCGAGCCCGGCCCCGCCCAGCCACCTTCTACTCCCAGCTTGGCCCCGCCCGCCCATTTTCCCATCCCGAGCCAGGCCCCGCCCGCCCATCTTCCCCTCCCGAGCCAGGCCCCGCCCGCCCATCTTCCCCTCCCAGCTTGGCCCCGACCGCCCAGCTTCCTCTCTCCAGCCAGGCCCCGCCCGCCCAGCTTCCCCTCCCGAGTCCGGCCCCGCCCGCTCAGCTTCTCCTCCCAGTCTGGTTCCGCCCGCCCACCTTCCCCTCCCATCTTGGCCCCGCCCCCCCAGCTTCCCCTCCCAGCCTGGCCCCGCCCACCCAGCTTCCCCTCCCAGCCAGCCCCCGCCCGCCCAGATTCCCCTCCCAGCCTGGACCGCCCGCCCAGCTTCCCCTCCCAGCCTGGCCCCGCCTGCCCAGCTTCTCCTCCTGAGCCAGGCCCCACCCGCCCAGGTTCTCCTCCCAAGCCAGGCCCCGCCCGCCCAGCTTCCCCTCCCGAGGCAGGCCCCGCAGGCCCAGCTTCCCCTCCCAGCCTGGCCCCGCCCGCCAAGCTTCCCCTCCCGAGTCCGGCCCCGCCCGCCCATTTTCTCTTCCCGAGCCCGGCCCCGCCTTCCCAGCTTCCCCTCTCGAGCCCGGCCCCGCCCACCCAGCTTCTCCTCCCAGCCTGGCCCCGCCCGCCCAGCTTCCCTTCCCAGGCTGGCGCCGCCCGCCCAGCTTCCCCTCCCGAGTCCGACCCCGCCCGCTCAGCTTCTCCTCCCAGTCTGGCCCCTCCCGCCCACCTTCCCCTCCCAACTTGGCCCCGCCCCCCCAGCTTCCCCTCCCAGCCTGGCCCCGCCCACCCAGCTTCCCCTCCCAGCCAGCCCCCGCCCGCCCAGATTCCCCTCCCAGCCTGGACCGCCCGCCCAGCTTCGCCTCCCAAGCCAGGCCCCGCCCGCCCAGCTTCTCCTCCCGAGGCAGACCCCGCAGGCCCAGCTTCTCCTCCCAAGCCAGGCCCCGCCCGCCCAGCTTCTCCTCCCGAGGCAGGCCCCGCAGGCCCAGCTTCCCCTCCCAGCCTGGCCCCGCCTGCCCAGCTTCTCCCCCTGAGCCAGGCCCCGCCCGCCCAGTTTTTTCTCCCAAGCCAGTCCCCGCCCGCCCACCTTCCCCTCCCAAGCCAGGCCCCGCCTGCCCAGCTTCCCCTCCTAGCTTGGCCCCGCCCGCCCAGCTTCCCCTCCGGAGTCCGTCCCTGCCCGCCCAGCTTCCCCTCCCGAGTCCGTCCCCGCCCGCCCAGCTTCCCCTCCCAGCCAGGCCCCGCCCGCCCACCTTCCCCTACCTGCCTGGCCCGGCTGCCCAGCTTCCCCTCCCAGCTTGGCCCCGCCCGCCCAGCTTCCCCTCCCGAGTCCGTCCCTGCCCGCCCAGCTTCTCCTCCCAAGCCAGGCCCCGCCCGCCCAGGTTCCCCTCCCAGCCTGGCGCCGCCCGCCCAGCTTCCCCTCCCGAGGCAGGCCCCGCCCGCCCAGCTTCCCCTCTCAGCCTTGCCCCGCCTGCCCAGCTTCTCCTCCTGAGCCAGGCCCCGCCCGCCCAGCTTCCCCTCCCGAGTCCGGCCCCGCCCGCCCACTTTCTCTTCCCGAGCCCGTCCCCGCCTTCCCAGCTTCCCCTCTCGAGTCCGGCCCCGCCCGCCCAGCTTCCCCTCCCAGCCTGGCCCCGCCCGCCCAGCTTCCCCTCCCGAGTCCGGCCCCGCCCGCCCAGCTTCCCCTCCCAGCCTGGCCCCGACCGCCCAGTTTCTCCTCCCGTTCCCGACCCCGCCCGCCCCGCTTTCCCTCCCAAGCCAGGCCCCGCCCGCCCAGCTTCCCGTCCCAGCCTGGCCCCGCCCGCCCAGCTTCCCCTCCCGAGTCCGTCCCTGCCCGCCCAGCTTCTCCTCCCAAGCCAGGCCCCGCCCGCCAAGCTTCCCCTCCCAGCCTGACCCCGCGCGCCTAGCTTCCCCTTCCAGCCAGGCCCCGCCCGCCCAGCTTCCCCTCCCGAGCCCGGCCACGCCCACCCAGCTTCTCCTCCGAGCCTCGGCCCGCCCGCCCACCTTCCCCTCCCTGCCTGGCCCCGCGCGCCCTGCTTCCCCTCCCAGCCAGGCCCCGCCCGCCCAGTTGCTCCTCCCGAGCCCGGCCCCGCCCGCCCAGCTTCCCCTCCCGAGCCCGGCCCCGCCCACCCACCTTCCCCTCCCAGCTTGGCCCCGCCCGCCCAGCTTCCCCTCTCGAGCCCGGCCCCGCCCACCCAGCTTCTCCTCCCAGCCTGGCCCCGCCCGCCCAGCTTCCCCTCTCGTTCCCGACCCCGCCCGCCCCGCTTCTCCTCCCAAGCCAGGCCTCGGACGCCCCGCTTCCCCTCCCGAGCCAGGCCCCGCCCGCCGGGTTTCTCCTCCCGAGCCCGGCCCCAACCGCCCTGCTTCCCCTCCCAGCCAGGCCCCGCACGCCAGTTTCTCCTCCCGTTCCCGGCCCCGCCCTCCCAGCTTCCCCTCCCGAGCCCGGCAACGCCCACCCAGCTTCCCCTCCCGAATCCGGCCCCGCCCGTCCTGCTTCCCCTCCCAGCCTGGCGCCGCCCGCCCAGTTTCTCCTCCTTAGCCAGGCCCCGCCCGCCCAGCTTCCCCTCCAGAGCCCGGCCCCGCCCGCCCTGCATCCCCTCCGAGCCAGGCCCCGACCGCCCACTTTCTCCTCCCGTTCCCGACCCCGCCCGCCCCGCTTCTCCTCCCAAGCCAGGCCTCGCACGCCCAGCTTCCCCTCCCAGCTTGGCCCCGACCGCCCCGTTTCCCTCCCGAGCGAGGCCTCGCCCGGCCAGCTTCTCCTCCCAGCCTTGCCCCGCCCGCCCACCTTCCCCTCCCAGGTTAGCCCCGCCCGCCCCGCTTCCCCTCCCGAGCCAGGCCCCGCCCGCCCAGATTCTCCTCCGAGCCCGGCCCCGCCCGCCAAGCTTCCCCTCCCGAGTCCGGCCCCGCCCGCCCATTTTGTCTTCCCGAGCCCGGCCCCGCCTTCCCAGCTTCCCCTCTCGAGCCCGGCCCCGCCCACCCAGCTTCTCCTCCCAGCCTGGCCCCGCCCGCCCAGCTTCCCCTCCCAGGCTGGCGCCGCCCGCCCAGCTTCTCCTCCTGAGCCAGGCCCCGCCCGCCCAGCTTCCCCTCCCAGCCAGGCCCCCGCCCGCCGAGTTTCTCCTCCCGAGCCCGGCCCCGCCCGCCCTGCTTCCTCTCCCAGCCAGGCCCCGCACGCCGAGTTTCTCCTCCCGTTCCCGGCCCGCCCGCCCAGCTTCCCCTCCCGAATCCGGCCCCGCCCGCCAAGGTTCCCCTCCCAGCCTGCCGCCGCCCGCCCAGCTTCTCCTCCTGAGCCAGGCCGCTCCCGCCCAGCTTCCCCTCCCAGCCTGGCCCCGCCCGCCCAGTTTCTCCTCCCGAGCCCGGCCCCGCCCGTCCTGCTTCCCCTCCCGAGCTCGGCACCGCCCACCCAGCTTCTCCTCCCAGCCTGGCCCCGCCCGCCCAGATTCCCCTTCGGAGCCAGGCCCCGCCCGCCCAGCTTCCCCTCCCGAGCCCGGCCCCGCCAACCCAGCTTCTCCCCCCAAGTTGGCCCCGCCCGCCCACCTTCCCCTCCCATCTTGGCCCCGCCAGGCCAGCTTCCCCTCCCGAGTCCGTCCCTGCCCGCCCCGCTTCTCTTCCCAAGCCTGGCCCCGCCCGCCCAGTTTCTCCTCCCGAGCCCGGCCCCGCCCGTCCTCCTTCCCCTCCCGAGCTCGGCACCGCCCACCCAGCTTCTCCTCCCAGCCTGGCCCCGCCCGCCCAGATTCCCCTTCGGAGCCAGGCCCCGCCCGCCCAGCTTCCCCTCCCGAGCCCGGCCCCGCCAACCCAGCTTCTCCCCCCAAGTTGGCCCCGCCCGCCCACCTTCCCCTCCCATCTTGGCCCCGCCCGGCCAGCTTCCCCTCCCGAGTCCGTCCCTGCCCGCCCCGCTTCTCCTCCCAAGCCAGGCCCCGCCTGCCCAGCTTCCCCTCCCGAGCCCGGCCCCGCCCGTCCTGCTCCCCCTCCCGAGCTCGGCACCGCCCACCCAGCTTCTCCTCCCAGCCTGGCCCCGCCCGCCCAGATTCCCCTTCGGAGCCAGGCCCCGCCCGCCCAGCTTCCCCTCCCGAGCCCGGCCCCGCCAACCCAGCTTCTCCCCCCAAGTTGGCCCCGCCCGCCCACCTTCCCCTCCCATCTTGGCCCCGCCCGACCAGCTTCCCCTCCCGAGTCCGTCCCTGCCCGCCCCGCTTCTCCTCCCAAGCCAGGCCTCGCCCTCCCAGCTTCCCCTCCCAGCTTGGCCCCGCCCGCCCAGCTTCCCCTCCAAGCCTGACCCCGCCAGCCCAGCTTCTCCTCCTGAGCCAGGCCCCGCCCGCCCAGCTTCTCCTCCCAAGCCAGGCCCCGCCCGCCCAGCTTCCCCTCCCGAGCCCGGCCACGCCCACCTTCCCCTCCCTGCCTGGCCGAGCACGCCCTGCTTCCCCTCCCAGCCAGGCCCCGCCCGCCGAGTTTCTCCTCCCGAGCCCGGCCCCGCCCAGCCACCTTCTACTCCCAGCTTGGCCCCGCCCGCCCATTTTCCCCTCCCGAGCCAGGCCCCGCCCGCCCATCTTCCCCTCCCGAGCCAGGCCCCGCCCGCCCATCTTCCCCTCCGAGCTTGGCCCCGACCGCCCAGCTTCCTCTCTCCAGCCAGGCCCCGCCCGCCCAGCTTCCCCTCCCGAGTCCGGCCCCGCCCGCTCAGCTTCTCCTCCCAGTCTGGTTCCGCCCGCCCACCTTCCCCTCCCATCTTGGCCCCGCCCCCCCAGCTTCCCCTCCCAGCCTGGCCCCGCCCACCCAGCTTCCCCTCCCAGCCAGCCCCCGCCCGCCCAGATTCCCCTCCCAGCCTGGACCGCCCGCCCAGCTTCCCCTCTGTGACGGCGCGTTGGGGGTTCCCCGTCTCCTGCACCCCGAAATGGCACAAACAGACCGCACCAGCCAGTGGAATTGAGGGTGGTTTATTGCTCCTCCAGCACAGCGCAGCACAGATGTAATCTGGTTACAGGAACTGGGCTAGGATGCCTCAGGCCCCCTTGAGATGGGGGAGACTGGGCCCCTAAACTCCAGCCCCTTCCCCTAGGCTCTCCTCCATGCCCTCCGACAGCCAGCAACCAACTCACTCACTTCCAGCCCTGCCCCCCAGCCAAGGCAGCATTCCACCTTCCTTTGTTCCTCTCCATGGGGGGTGTCTGGCCACTGGTTTGCATAGTGACTCATCCTGTTTTGCTGGGTCGTGGTCCCCACGACAGCCAGTGGGGGTTACCCCAGAGCCAGCAGCATAGAAACCAGCCAGGTACCCCCACTACGTCACACCCTCCCAGCCTGGCCCCGCCTGCCCAGCTTCTCCTCCTGAGCCAGGCCCCACCCGCCCAGGTTCTCCTCCCAAGCCAGGCCCCGCCCGCCCAGCTTCCCCTCCCGAGGCAGGCCCCGCAGGCCCAGCTTCCCCTCCCGAGCCCGGCCCCGCCCACCCACCTTCCCCTCCCAGCTTGGCCCCGCCCGCCCAGCTTCCCCTCTCGAGCCCGGCCCCGCCCACCCAGCTTCTCCTCCCAGCCTGGCCCCGCCCGCCCAGCTTCCCCTCTCGTTCCCGACCCCGCCCGCCCCGCTTCTCCTCCCAAGCCAGGCCTCGGACGCCCCGCTTCCCCTCCCGAGCCAGGCCCCGCCCGCCGAGTTTCTCCTCCCGAGCCCGGCCCCAACCGCCCTGCTTCCCCTCCCAGCCAGGCCCCGCACGCCAGTTTCTCCTCCCGTTCCCGGCCCCGCCCTCCCAGCTTCCCCTCCCGAGCCCGGCAACGCCCACCCAGCTTCCCCTCCCGAATCCGGCCCCGCCCGCCCTGCTTCCCCTCCCAGCCTGGCCCCGCCTGCCCAGCTTCCCCTCCCGAGTCCGTCCCTGCCCGCCCAGCTTCTCCTCCCAAGCCAGGCCCCGCCCGCCAAGCTTCCCCTCCCAGCCTGACCCCGCGCGCCTAGCTTCCCCTTCCAGCCAGGCCCCGCCCACCCACCTTCCCCTCCCAGCTTGGCCCCGCCCGCCCAGCTTCCCCTCTCGAGCCCGGCCCCGCCCACCCAGCTTCTCCTCCCAGCCTGGCCCCGCCCGCCCAGCTTCCCCTCTCGTTCCCGACCCCGCCCGCCCCGCTTCTCCTCCCAAGCCAGGCCTCGGACGCCCCGCTTCCCCTCCCGAGCCAGGCCCCGCCCGCCGAGTTTCTCCTCCCGAGCCCGGCCCAGCCCGCCCTGCTTCCCCTCCCAGCCAGGCCCCGCACGCCGAGTTTCTCCTCTCGTTCCCGACCCCGCCCGCCCCGCTTCTCCTCCCAAGCCAGGCCTCGGACGCCCCGCTTCCCCTCCCGAGCCAGGCCCCGCCCGCCGAGTTTCTCCTCCCGAGCCCGGCCCCAACCGCCCTGCTTCCCCTCCCAGCCAGGCCCCGCACGCCCAGTTTCTCCTCCCGTTCCCGGCCCCGCCCTCCCAGCTTCCCCTCCCGAGCCCGGCAACGCCCACCCAGCTTCCCCTCCCGAATCCGGCCCCGCCCGCCCCTGCTTCCCCTCCCAGCCTGGCGCCGCCCGCCCACCTTCCCCTCCCATCTTGGCCCCGCCCCCCCAGCTTCCCCTCCCAGCCTGGCCCCGCCCACCCAGCTTCCCCTCCCAGCCAGCCCCCGCCCGCCCAGATTCCCCTCCCAGCCTGGACCGCCCGCCCAGCTTCCCCTCCCAGCCTGGCCCCGCCTGCCCAGCTTCTCCTCCTGAGCCAGGCCCCACCCGCCCAGGTTCTCCTCCCAAGCCAGGCCCCGCCCGCCCAGCTTCCCCTCCCGAGGCAGGCCCCGCAGGCCCAGCTTCCCCTCCCAGCCTGGCCCCGCCTGCCCAGCTTCCCCTCCCGAGCCAGGCCCCGCCCGCCCAGATTCTCCTCCCGAGCCCGGCCCCGCCCGCCAAGCTTCCCCTCCCGAGTCCGGCCCCGCCCGCCCATTTTCTCTTCCCGAGCCCGGCCCCGCCTTCCCAGCTTCCCCTCTCGAGCCCGGCCCCGCCCACCCAGCTTCTCCTCCCAGCCTGGCCCCGCCCGCCCAGCTTCCCTTCCCAGGCTGGCGCCGCCCGCCCAGCTTCCCCTCCCGAGTCCGACCCCGCCCGCTCAGCTTCTCCTCCCAGTCTGGCCCCTCCCGCCCACCTTCCCCTCCCAACTTGGCCCCGCCCCCCCAGCTTCCCCTCCCAGCCTGGCCCCGCCCACCCAGCTTCCCCTCCCAGCCAGCCCCCGCCCGCCCAGATTCCCCTCCCAGCCTGGACCGCCCGCCCAGCTTCGCCTCCCAAGCCAGGCCCCGCCCGCCCAGCTTCTCCTCCCGAGGCAGGCCCCGCAGGCCCAGCTTCTCCTCCCAAGCCAGGCCCCGCCCGCCCAGCTTCTCCTCCCGAGGCAGGCCCCGCAGGCCCAGCTTCCCCTCCCAGCCTGGCCCCGCCTGCCCAGCTTCTCTTCCTGAGCCAGGCCCCGCCCGCCTAGTTTTATCTCCCAAGCCAGTCCCCGCCCGCCCACCTTCCCCTCCCAAGCCAGGCCCCGCCTGCCCAGCTTCCCCTCCTAGCTTGGCCCCGCCCGCCCAGCTTCCCCTCCGGAGTCCGTCCCTGCCCGCCCAGCTTCCCCTCCCGAGTCCGTCCCTGCCCGCCCAGCTTCCCCTCCCAGCTTGGCCCCGCCCGCCCAGCTTCCCCTCCCGAGTCCGTCCCTGCCCGCCCAGCTTCTCCTCCCAAGCCAGGCCCCGCCCGCCCAGGTTCCCCTCCCAGCCTGGCGCCGCCCGCCCAGCTTCCCCTCCCGAGGCAGGCCCCGCCCGCCCAGCTTCCCCTCTCAGTCTGGCCCCGCCTGCCCAGCTTCTCCTCCTGAGCCAGGCCCCGCCCGCCCAGCTTCCCCTCCCGAGTCCGGCCCCGCCCGCCCACTTTCTCTTCCCGAGCCCGTCCCCGCCTTCCCAGCTTCCCCTCTCGAGTCCGGCCCCGCCCGCCCAGCTTCCCCTCCCAGCCTGGCCCCGCCCGCCCAGCTTCCCCTCCCGAGTCCGGCCCCGCCCGCCCAGCTTCCCCTCCCAGCCTGGCCCCGACCGCCCAGTTTCTCCTCCCGTTCCCGACCCCGCCCGCCCCGCTTTCCCTCCCAAGCCAGGCCCCGCCCGCCCAGCTTCCCGTCCCAGCCTGGCCCTGCCCGCCCAGCTTCCCCTCCCGAGTCCGTCCCTGCCCGCCCAGCTTCTCCTCCCAAGCCAGGCCCCGCCCGCCAAGCTTCCCCTCCCAGCCTGACCCCGCGCGCCTAGCTTCCCCTTCCAGCCAGGCCCCGCCCACCCACCTTCCCCTCCCAGCTTGGCCCCGCCCGCCCAGCTTCCCCTCTCGAGCCCGGCCCCGCCCACCCAGCTTCTCCTCCCAGCCTGGCCCCGCCCGCCCAGCTTCCCCTCTCGTTCCCGACCCCGCCCGCCCCGCTTCTCCTCCCAAGCCAGGCCTCGGACGCCCCGCTTCCCCTCCCGAGCCAGGCCCCGCCCGCCGAGTTTCTCCTCCCGAGCCCGGCCCAGCCCGCCCTGCTTCCCCTCCCAGCCAGGCCCCGCACGCCGAGTTTCTCCTCTCGTTCCCGACCCCGCCCGCCCCGCTTCTCCTCCCAAGCCAGGCCTCGGACGCCCCGCTTCCCCTCCCGAGCCAGGCCCCGCCCGCCGAGTTTCTCCTCCCGAGCCCGGCCCCAACCGCCCTGCTTCCCCTCCCAGCCAGGCCCCGCACGCCCAGTTTCTCCTTCCGTTCCCGGCCCCGCCCTCCCAGCTTCCCCTCCCGAGCCCGGCAACGCCCACCCAGCTTCCCCTCCCGAATCCGGCCCCGCCCGCCCTGCTTCCCCTCCCAGCCTGGCGCCGCCCGCCCAGTTTCTCCTCCTTAGCCAGGCCCCGCCCGCCCAGCTTCCCCTCCAGAGCCCGGCCCCGCCCGCCCTGCATCCCCTCCGAGCCAGGCCCCGACCGCCCACTTTCTCCTCCCGTTCCCGACCCCGCCCGCCCCGCTTCTCCTCCCAAGCCAGGCCTCGCACGCCCAGCTTCCCCTCCCAGCTTGGCCCCGACCGCCCCGTTTCCCTCCCGAGCGAGGCCTCGCCCGGCCAGCTTCTCCTCCCAGCCTTGCCCCGCCCGCCCACCTTCCCCTCCCAGGTTAGCCCCGCCCGCCCTGCTTCCCCTCCCGAGCCAGGCCCCGCCCGCCCAGATTCTCCTCCCGAGCCCGGCCCCGCCCGCCAAGCTTCCCCTCCCGAGTCCGGCCCCGCCCGCCCATTTTCTCTTCCCGAGCCCGGCCCCGCCTTCCCAGCTTCCCCTCTCGAGCCCGGCCCCGCCCACCCAGCTTCTCCTCCCAGCCTGGCCCCGCCCGCCCAGCTTCCCCTCCCAGGCTGGCGCCGCCCGCCCAGCTTCTCCTGAGCCAGGCCCCGCCCGCCCAGCTTCCCCTCCCAGCCAGGCCCCCGCCCGCCGAGTTTCTCCTCCCGAGCCCGGCCCCGCCCGCCCTGCTTCCTCTCCCAGCCAGGCCCCGCACGCCGAGTTTCTCCTCCCGTTCCCGGCCCGCCCGCCCAGCTTCCCCTCCCGAATCCGGCCCCGCCCGCCAAGGTTCCCCTCCCAGCCTGCCGCCGCCCGCCCAGCTTCTCCTCCTGAGCCAGGCAGCTCCCGCCCAGCTTCCCCTCCCAGCCTGGCCCCGCCCGCCCAGTTTCTCCTCCCGAGCCCGGCCCCGCCCGTCCTCCTTCCCCTCCCGAGCTCGGCACCGCCCACCCAGCTTCTCCTCCCAGCCTGGCCCCGCCCGCCCAGATTCCCCTTCGGAGCCAGGCCCGCCCGCCCAGCTTCCCCCCCGAGCCCGGCCCCGCCAACCCAGCTTCTCCCCCCAAGTTGGCCCCGCCCGCCCACCTTCCCCTCCCATCTTGGCCCCGCCCGGCCAGCTTCCCCTCCCGAGTCCGTCCCTGCCCGCCCCGCTTCTCCTCCCAAGCCAGGCCCCGCCTGCCCAGCTTCCCCTCCCGAGCCCGGCCCCGCCCGTCCTGCTCCCCCTCCCGAGCTCGGCACCGCCCACCCAGCTTCTCCTCCCAGCCTGGCCCCGCCCGCCCAGATTCCCCTTCGGAGCCAGGCCCCGCCCGCCCAGCTTCCCCTCTCGAGCCCGGCCCCGCCAACCCAGCTTCTCCCCCCAAGTTGGCCCCGCCCGCCCACCTTCCCCTCCCATCTTGGCCCCGCCCGACCAGCTTCCCCTCCCGAGTCCGTCCCTGCCCGCCCCGCTTCTCCTCCCAAGCCAGGCCTCGCCCTCCCAGCTTCCCCTCCCAGCTTGGCCCCGCCCGCCCAGCTTCCCCTCCAAGCCTGACCCCGCCAGCCCAGCTTCTCCTCCTGAGCCAGGCCCCGCCCGCCCAGCTTCTCCTCCCAAGCCAGGCCCCGCCCGCCCAGCTTCCCCTCCCGAGCCCGGCCACGCCCACCTTCCCCTCCCTGCCTGGCCGAGCACGCCCTGCTTCCCCTCCCAGCCAGGCCCCGCCCGCCGAGTTTCTCCTCCCGAGCCCGGCCCCGCCCAGCCACCTTCTACTCCCAGCTTGGCCCCGCCCGCCCATTTTCCCCTCCCGAGCCAGGCCCCGCCCGCCCATCTTCCCCTCCCGAGCCAGGCCCCGCCCGCCCATCTTCCCCTCCCAGCTTGGCCCCGACCGCCCAGCTTCCTCTCTCCAGCCAGGCCCCGCCCGCCCAGCTTCCCCTCCCGAGTCCGGCCCCGCCCGCTCAGCTTCTCCTCCCAGTCTGGTTCCGCCCGCCCACCTTCCCCTCCCATCTTGGCCCCCGCCCCCCAGCTTCCCCTCCCAGCCTGGCCCCGCCCACCCAGCTTCCCCTCCCAGCCAGCCCCCGCCCGCCCAGATTCCCCTCCCAGCCTGGACCGCCCGCCCAGCTTCCCCTCCCAGCCTGGCCCCGCCTGCCCAGCTTCTCCTCCTGAGCCAGGCCCCACCCGCCCAGGTTCTCCTCCCAAGCCAGGCCCCGCCCGCCCAGCTTCCCCTCCCGAGGCAGGCCCCGCAGGCCCAGCTTCCCCTCCCAGCCTGGCCCCGCCTGCCCAGCTTCCCCTCCCGAGCCAGGCCCCGCCCGCCCAGATTCTCCTCCCGAGCCCGGCCCCGCCCGCCAAGCTTCCCCTCCCGAGTCCGGCCCCGCCCGCCCATTTTCTCTTCCCGAGCCCGGCCCCGCCTTCCCAGCTTCCCCTCTCGAGCCCGGCCCCGCCCACCCAGCTTCTCCTCCCAGCCTGGCCCCGCCCGCCCAGCTTCCCTTCCCAGGCTGGCGCCGCCCGCCCAGCTTCCCCTCCCGAGTCCGACCCCGCCCGCTCAGCTTCTCCTCCCAGTCTGGCCCCTCCCGCCCACCTTCCCCTCCCAACTTGGCCCCGCCCCCCCAGCTTCCCCTCCCAGCCTGGCCCCGCCCACCCAGCTTCCCCTCCCAGCCAGCCCCCGCCCGCCCAGATTCACCTCCCAGCCTGGACCGCCCGCCCAGCTTCGCCTCCCAAGCCAGGCCCCGCCCGCCCAGCTTCTCCTCCCGAGGCAGACCCCGCAGGCCCAGCTTCTCCTCCCAAGCCAGGCCCCGCCCGCCCAGCTTCTCCTCCCGAGGCAGGCCCCGCAGGCCCAGCTTCCCCTCCCAGCCTGGCCCCGCCTGCCCAGCTTCTCCTCCTGAGCCAGGCCCCGCCCGCCCAGTTTTTTCTCCCAAGCCAGTCCCCGCCCACCCACCTTCCCCTCCCAAGCCAGGCCCCGCCTGCCCAGCTTCCCCTCCTAGCTTGGCCCCGCCCGCCCAGCTTCCCCTCCGGAGTCCGTCCCTGCCCGCCCAGCTTCCCCTCCCGAGTCCGTCCCCGCCCGCCCAGCTTCCCCTCCCAGCCAGGCCCCGCCCGCCCACCTTCCCCTACCTGCCTGGCCCGGCTGCCCAGCTTCCCCTCCCAGCTTGGCCCCGCCCGCCCAGCTTCCCCTCCCGAGTCCGTCCCTGCCCGCCCAGCTTCTCCTCCCAAGCCAGGCCCCGCCCGCCCAGGTTCCCCTCCCAGCCTGGCGCCGCCCGCCCAGCTTCCCCTCCCGAGGCAGGCCCCGCCCGCCCAGCTTCCCCTCTCAGCCTTGCCCCGCCTGCCCAGCTTCTCCTCCTGAGCCAGGCCCCGCCCGCCCAGCTTCCCCTCCCGAGTCCGGCCCCGCCCGCCCACTTTCTCTTCCCGAGCCCGTCCCCGCCTTCCCAGCTTCCCCTCTCGCGTCCGGCCCCGCCCGCCCAGCTTCCCCTCCCAGCCTGGCCCCGCCCGCCCAGCTTCCCCTCCCGAGTCCGGCCCCGCCCGCCCAGCTTCCCCTCCCAGCCTGGCCCCGACCGCCCAGTTTCTCCTCCCGTTCCCGACCCCGCCCGCCCCGCTTTCCCTCCCAAGCCAGGCCCCGCCCGCCCAGCTTCCCGTCCCAGCCTGGCCCCGCCCGCCCAGCTTCCCCTCCCGAGTCCGTCCCTGCCCGCCCAGCTTCTCCTCCCAAGCCAGGCCCCGCCCGCCAAGCTTCCCCTCCCAGCCTGACCCCGCGCGCCTAGCTTCCCCTTCCAGCCAGGCCCCGCCCGCCCAGCTTCCCCTCCCGAGCCCGGCCACGCCCACCCAGCTTCTCCTCCGAGCCTCGGCCCGCCCGCCCACCTTCCCATCCCTGCCTGGCCCCGCGCGCCCTGCTTCCCCTCCCAGCCAGGCCCCGCCCGCCCAGTTTCTCCTCCCGAGCCCGGCCCCACCCGCCCAGCTTCCCCTCCCGAGCCCGGCCCCGCCCACCCACCTTCCCCTCCCAGCTTGGCCCCGCCCGCCCAGCTTCCCCTCTCGAGCCCGGCCCCGCCCACCCAGCTTCTCCTCCCAGCCTGGCCCCGCCCGCCCAGCTTCCCCTCTCGTTCCCGACCCCGCCCGCCCCGCTTCTCCTCCCAAGCCAGGCCTCGGACGCCCCGCTTCCCCTCCCGAGCCAGGCCCCGCCCGCCGAGTTTCTCCTCCCGAGCCCGGCCCCAACCGCCCTGCTTCCCCTCCCAGCCAGGCCCCGCACGCCAGTTTCTCCTCCCGTTCCCGGCCCCGCCCTCCCAGCTTCCCCTCCCGAGCCCGGCAACGCCCACCCAGCTTCCCCTCCCGAATCCGGCCCCGCCCGTCCTGCTTCCCCTCCCAGCCTGGCGCCGCCCGCCCAGTTTCTCCTCCTTAGCCAGGCCCCGCCCGCCCAGCTTCCCCTCCAGAGCCCGGCCCCGCCCGCCCTGCATCCCCTCCGAGCCAGGCCCCGACCGCCCACTTTCTCCTCCCGTTCCCGACCCCGCCCGCCCCGCTTCTCCTCCCAAGCCAGGCCTCGCACGCCCAGCTTCCCCTCCCAGCTTGGCCCCGACCGCCCCGTTTCCCTCCCGAGCGAGGCCTCGCCCGGCCAGCTTCTCCTCCCAGCCTTGCCCCGCCCGCCCACCTTCCCCTCCCAGGTTAGCCCCGCCCGCCCCGCTTCCCCTCCCGAGCCAGGCCCCGCCCGCCCAGATTCTCCTCCCGAGCCCGGCCCCGCCCGCCAAGCTTCCCCTCCCGAGTCCGGCCCCGCCCGCCCATTTTGTCTTCCCGAGCCCGGCCCCGCCTTCCCAGCTTCCCCTCTCGAGCCCGGCCCCGCCCACCCAGCTTCTCCTCCCAGCCTGGCCCCGCCCGCCCAGCTTCCCCTCCCAGGCTGGCGCCGCCCGCCCAGCTTCTCCTCCTGAGCCAGGCCCCGCCCGCCCAGCTTCCCCTCCCAGCCAGGCCCCCGCCCGCCGAGTTTCTCCTCCCGAGCCCGGCCCCGCCCGCCCTGCTTCCTCTCCCAGCCAGGCCCCGCACGCCGAGTTTCTCCTCCCGTTCCCGGCCCGCCCGCCCAGCTTCCCCTCCTGAATCCGGCCCCGCCCGCCAAGGTTCCCCTCCCAGCCTGCCGCCGCCCGCCCAGCTTCTCCTCCTGAGCCAGGCCGCTCCCGCCCAGCTTCCCCTCCCAGCCTGGCCCCGCCCGCCCAGTTTCTCCTCCCGAGCCCGGCCCCGCCCGTCCTGCTTCCCCTCCCGAGCTCGGCACCGCCCACCCAGCTTCTCCTCCCAGCCTGGCCCCGCCCGCCCAGATTCCCCTTCGGAGCCAGGCCCCGCCCGCCCAGCTTCCCCTCCCGAGCCCGGCCCCGCCAACCCAGCTTCTCCCCCCAAGTTGGCCCCGCCCGCTCACCTTCCCCTCCCATCTTGGCCCCGCCAGGCCAGCTTCCCCTCCCGAGTCCGTCCCTGCCCGCCCCGCTTCTCCTCCCAAGCCTGGCCCCGCCCGCCCAGTTTCTCCTCCCGAGCCCGGCCCCGCCCGTCCTCCTTCCCCTCCCGAGCTCGGCACCGCCCACCCAGCTTCTCCTCCCAGCCTGGCCCCGCCCGCCCAGATTCCCCTTCGGAGCCAGGCCCCGCCCGCCCAGCTTCCCCTCCCGAGCCCGGCCCCGCCAACCCAGCTTCTCCCCCCAAGTTGGCCCCGCCCGCCCACCTTCCCCTCCCATCTTGGCCCCGCCCGGCCAGCTTCCCCTCCCGAGTCCGTCCCTGCCCGCCCCGCTTCTCCTCCCAAGCCAGGCCCCGCCTGCCCAGCTTCCCCTCCCGAGCCCGGCCCCGCCCGTCCTGCTCCCCCTCCCGAGCTCGGCACCGCCCACCCAGCTTCTCCTCCCAGCCTGGCCCCGCCCGCCCAGATTCCCCTTCGGAGCCAGGCCCCGCCCGCCCAGCTTCCCCTCCCGAGTCCGGCCCCGCCCGCCCACTTTCTCTTCCCGAGCCCGTCCCCGCCTTCCCAGCTTCCCCTCTCGAGTCCGGCCCCGCCCGCCCAGCTTCCCCTCCCAGCCTGGCCCCGCCCGCCCAGCTTCCCCTCCCGAGTCCGGCCCCGCCCGCCCAGCTTCCCCTCCCAGCCTGGCCCCGACCGCCCAGTTTCTCCTCCCGTTCCCGACCCCGCCCGCCCCGCTTTCCCTCCCAAGCCAGGCCCCGCCCGCCCAGCTTCCCGTCCCAGCCTGGCCCCGCCCGCCCAGCTTCCCCTCCCGAGTCCGTCCCTGCCCGCCCAGCTTCTCCTCCCAAGCCAGGCCCCGCCCGCCAAGCTTCCCCTCCCAGCCTGACCCCGCGCGCCTAGCTTCCCCTTCCAGCCAGGCCCCGCCCACCCACCTTCCCCTCCCAGCTTGGCCCCGCCCGCCCAGCTTCCCCTCTCGAGCCCGGCCCCGCCCACCCAGCTTCTCCTCCCAGCCTGGCCCCGCCCGCCCAGCTTCCCCTCTCGTTCCCGACCCCGCCCGCCCCGCTTCTCCTCCCAAGCCAGGCCTCGGACGCCCCGCTTCCCCTCCCAAGCCAGGCCCCGCCCGCCGAGTTTCTCCTCCCGAGCCCGGCCCAGCCCGCCCTGCTTCCCCTCCCAGCCAGGCCCCGCACGCCGAGTTTCTCCTCTCGTTCCCGACCCCGCCCGCCCCGCTTCTCCTCCCAAGCCAGGCCCCGGACGCCCCGCTTCCCCTCCCGAGCCAGGCCCCGCCCGCCGAGTTTCTCCTCCCGAGCCCGGCCCCAACCGCCCTGCTTCCCCTCCCAGCCAGGCCCCGCACGCCCAGTTTCTCCTCCCGTTCCCGGCCCCGCCCTCCCAGCTTCCCCTCCCGAGCCCGGCAACGCCCACCCAGCTTCCCCTCCCGAATCCGGCCCCGCCCGCCCTGCTTCCCCTCCCAGCCTGGCGCCGCCCGCCCACCTTCCCCTCCCATCTTGGCCCCGCCCCCCCAGCTTCCCCTCCCAGCCTGGCCCCGCCCACCCAGCTTCCCCTCCCAGCCAGCCCCCGCCCGCCCAGATTCCCCTCCCAGCCTGGACCGCCCGCCCAGCTTCCCCTCCCAGCCTGGCCCCGCCTGCCCAGCTTCTCCTCCTGAGCCAGGCCCCACCCGCCCAGGTTCTCCTCCCAAGCCAGGCCCCGCCCGCCCAGCTTCCCCTCCCGAGGCAGGCCCCGCAGGCCCAGCTTCCCCTCCCAGCCTGGCCCCGCCTGCCCAGCTTCCCCTCCCGAGCCAGGCCCCGCCCGCCCAGATTCTCCTCCCGAGCCCGGCCCCGCCCGCCAAGCTTCCCCTCCCGAGTCCGGCCCCGCCCGCCCATTTTCTCTTCCCGAGCCCGGCCCCGCCTTCCCAGCTTCCCCTCTCGAGCCCGGCCCCGCCCACCCAGCTTCTCCTCCCAGCCTGGCCCCGCCCGCCCAGCTTCCCTTCCCAGGCTGGCGCCGCCCGCCCAGCTTCCCCTCCCGAGTCCGACCCCGCCCGCTCAGCTTCTCCTCCCAGTCTGGCCCCTCCCGCCCACCTTCCCCTCCCAACTTGGCCCCGCCCCCCCAGCTTCCCCTCCCAGCCTGGCCCCGCCCACCCAGCTTCCCCTCCCAGCCAGCCCCCGCCCGCCCAGATTCCCCTCCCAGCCTGGACCGCCCGCCCAGCTTCGCCTCCCAAGCCAGGCCCCGCCCGCCCAGCTTCTCCTCCCGAGGCAGGCCCCGCAGGCCCAGCTTCTCCTCCCAAGCCAGGCCCCGCCCGCCCAGCTTCTCCTCCCGAGGCAGGCCCCGCAGGCCCAGCTTCCCCTCCCAGCCTGGCCCCGCCTGCCCAGCTTCTCTTCCTGAGCCAGGCCCCGCCCGCCCAGTTTTTTCTCCCAAGCCAGTCCCCGCCCGCCCACCTTCCCCTCCCAAGCCAGGCCCCGCCTGCCCAGCTTCCCCTCCTAGCTTGGCCCCGCCCGCCCAGCTTCCCCTCCGGAGTCCGTCCCTGCCCGCCCAGCTTCCCCTCCCGAGTCCGTCCCTGCCCGCCCAGCTTCCCCTCCCAGCCAGGCCCCGCCCGCCCACCTTCCCCTACCTGCCTGGCCCGGCTGCCCAGCTTCCCCTCCCAGCTTGGCCCCGCCCGCCCAGCTTCCCCTCCCGAGTCCGTCCCTGCCCGCCCAGCTTCTCCTCCCAAGCCAGGCCCCGCCCGCCCAGGTTCCCCTCCCAGCCTGGCGCCGCCCGCCCAGCTTCCCCTCCCGAGGCAGGCCCCGCCCGCCCAGCTTCCCCTCTCAGCCTGGCCCCGCCTGCCCAGCTTCTCCTCCTGAGCCAGGCCCCGCCCGCCCAGCTTCCCCTCCCGAGTCCGGCCCCGCCCGCCCACTTTCTCTTCCCGAGCCCGTCCCCGCCTTCCCAGCTTCCCCTCTCGAGTCCGGCCCCGCCCGCCCAGCTTCCCCTCCCAGCCTGGCCCCGCCCGCCCAGCTTCCCCTCCCGAGTCCGGCCCCGCCCGCCCAGCTTCCCCTCCCAGCCTGGCCCCGACCGCCCAGTTTCTCCTCCCGTTCCCGACCCCGCCCGCCCCGCTTTCCCTCCCAAGCCAGGCCCCGCCCGCCCAGCTTCCCGTCCCAGCCTGGCCCCGCCCGCCCAGCTTCCCCTCCCGAGTCCGTCCCTGCCCGCCCAGCTTCTCCTCCCAAGCCAGGCCCCGCCCGCCAAGCTTCCCCTCCCAGCCTGACCCCGCGCGCCTAGCTTCCCCTTCCAGCCAGGCCCCGCCCACCCACCTTCCCCTCCCAGCTTGGCCCCGCCCGCCCAGCTTCCCCTCTCGAGCCCGGCCCCGCCCACCCAGCTTCTCCTCCCAGCCTGGCCCCGCCCGCCCAGCTTCCCCTCTCGTTCCCGACCCCGCCCGCCCCGCTTCTCCTCCCAAGCCAGGCCTCGGACGCCCCGCTTCCCCTCCCGAGCCAGGCCCCGCCCGCCGAGTTTCTCCTCCCGAGCCCGGCCCAGCCCGCCCTGCTTCCCCTCCCAGCCAGGCCCCGCACGCCGAGTTTCTCCTCTCGTTCCCGACCCCGCCCGCCCCGCTTCTCCTCCCAAGCCAGGCCCCGGACGCCCCGCTTCCCCTCCCGAGCCAGGCCCCGCCCGCCGAGTTTCTCCTCCCGAGCCCGGCCCCAACCGCCCTGCTTCCCCTCCCAGCCAGGCCCCGCACGCCCAGTTTCTCCTCCCGTTCCCGGCCCCGCCCTCCCAGCTTCCCCTCCCGAGCCCGGCAACGCCCACCCAGCTTCCCCTCCCGAATCCGGCCCCGCCCGCCCTGCTTCCCCTCCCAGCCTGGCGCCGCCCGCCCACCTTCCCCTCCCATCTTGGCCCCGCCCCCCCAGCTTCCCCTCCCAGCCTGGCCCCGCCCACCCAGCTTCCCCTCCCAGCCAGCCCCCGCCCGCCCAGATTCCCCTCCCAGCCTGGACCGCCCGCCCAGCTTCCCCTCCCAGCCTGGCCCCGCCTGCCCAGCTTCTCCTCCTGAGCCAGGCCCCACCCGCCCAGGTTCTCCTCCCAAGCCAGGCCCCGCCCGCCCAGCTTCCCCTCCCGAGGCAGGCCCCGCAGGCCCAGCTTCCCCTCCCAGCCTGGCCCCGCCTGCCCAGCTTCCCCTCCCGAGCCAGGCCCCGCCCGCCCAGATTCTCCTCCCGAGCCCGGCCCCGCCCGCCAAGCTTCCCCTCCCGAGTCCGGCCCCGCCCGCCCATTTTCTCTTCCCGAGCCCGGCCCCGCCTTCCCAGCTTCCCCTCTCGAGCCCGGCCCCGCCCACCCAGCTTCTCCTCCCCAGCCTGGCCCCGCCCGCCCAGCTTCCCTTCCCAGGCTGGCGCCGCCCGCCCAGCTTCCCCTCCCAGTCCGGCCCCGCCCGCTCAGCTTCTCCTCCCAGTCTGGCCCCTCCCGCCCACCTTCCCCTCCCAACTTGGCCCCGCCCCCCCAGCTTCCCCTCCCAGCCTGGCCCCGCCCACCCAGCTTCCCCTCCGAGCCAGCCCCCGCCCGCCCAGATTCCCCTCCCAGCCTGGACCGCCCGCCCAGCTTCGCCTCCCAAGCCAGGCCCCGCCCGCCCAGCTTCTCCTCCCGAGGCAGGCCCCGCAGGCCCAGCTTCTCCTCCCAAGCCAGGCCCCGCCCGCCCAGCTTCTCCTCCCGAGGCAGGCCCCGCAGGCCCAGCTTCCCCTCCCAGCCTGGCCCCGCCTGCCCAGCTTCTCTTCCTGAGCCAGGCCCCGCCCGCCTAGTTTTTTCTCCCAAGCCAGTCCCCGCCCGCCCACCTTCCCCTCCCAAGCCAGGCCCCGCCTGCCCAGCTTCCCCTCCTAGCTTGGCCCCGCCCGCCCAGCTTCCCCTCCGGAGTCCGTCCCTGCCCGCCCAGCTTCCCCTCCCGAGTCCGCCCCCGCCCGCCCAGCTTCCCCTCCCAGCCAGGCCCCGCCCGCCCACCTTCCCCTACCTGCCCGGCCCGGCTGCCCAGCTTCCCCTCCCAGCTTGGCCCCGCCCGCCCAGCTTCCCCTCCCGAGTCCGTCCCTGCCCGCCCAGCTTCTCCTCCCAAGCCAGGCCCCGCCCGCCCAGGTTCCCCTCCCAGCCTGGCGCCGCCCGCCCAGCTTCCCCTCCCGAGGCAGGCCCCGCCCGCCCAGCTTCCCCTCTCAGCCTGGCCCCGCCTGCCCAGCTTCTCCTCCTGAGCCAGGCCCCGCCCGCCCAGCTTCCCCTCCCGAGTCCGGCCCCGCCCGCCCACTTTCTCTTCCCGAGCCCGTCCCCGCCTTCCCAGCTTCCCCTCTCGAGTCCGGCCCCGCCCGCCCAGCTTCCCCTCCCAGCCTGGCCCCGCCCGCCCAGCTTCCCCTCCCGAGTCCGGCCCCGCCCGCCCAGCTTCCCCTCCCAGCCTGGCCCCGACCGCCCAGTTTCTCCTCCCGTTCCCGACCCCGCCCGCCCCGCTTTCCCTCCCAAGCCAGGCCCCGCCCGCCCAGCTTCCCGTCCCAGCCTGGCCCCGCCCGCCCAGCTTCCCCTCCCGAGTCCGTCCCTGCCCGCCCAGCTTCTCCTCCCAAGCCAGGCCCCGCCCGCCAAGCTTCCCCTCCCAGCCTGACCCCGCGCGCCTAGCTTCCCCTTCCAGCCAGGCCCCGCCCACCCACCTTCCCCTCCCAGCTTGGCCCCGCCCGCCCAGCTTCCCCTCTCGAGCCCGGCCCCGCCCACCCAGCTTCTCCTCCCAGCCTGGCCCCGCCCGCCCAGCTTCCCCTCTCGTTCCCGACCCCGCCCGCCCCGCTTCTCCTCCCAAGCCAGGCCTCGGACGCCCCGCTTCCCCTCCCGAGCCAGGCCCCGCCCGCCGAGTTTCTCCTCCCGAGCCCGGCCCAGCCCGCCCTGCTTCCCCTCCCAGCCAGGCCCCGCACGCCGAGTTTCCCCTCTCGTTCCCGACCCCGCCCGCCCCGCTTCTCCTCCCAAGCCAGGCCTCGGACGCCCCGCTTCCCCTCCCGAGCCAGGCCCCGCCCGCCGAGTTTCTCCTCCCGAGCCCGGCCCCAACCGCCCTGCTTCCCCTCCCAGCCAGGCCCCGCACGCCCAGTTTCTCCTCCCGTTCCCGGCCCCGCCCTCCCAGCTTCCCCTCCCGAGCCCGGCAACGCCCACCCAGCTTCCCCTCCCGAATCCGGCCCCGCCCGCCCTGCTTCCCCTCCCAGCCTGGCGCCGCCCGCCCAGTTTCTCCTCCTTAGCCAGGCCCCGCCCGCCCAGCTTCCCCTCCAGAGCCCGGCCCCGCCCGCCCTGCATCCCCTCCTAGCCAGGCCCCGACCGCCCACTTTCTCCTCCCGTTCCCGACCCCGCCCGCCCCGCTTCTCCTCCCAAGCCTGGCCTCGCACGCCCAGCTTCCCCTCCCAGCTTGGCCCCGACCGCCCCGTTTCCCTCCCGAGCGAGGCCTCGCCCGGCCAGCTTCTCCTCCCAGCCTTGCCCCGCCCGCCCACCTTCCCCTCCCAGGTTAGCCCCGCCCGCCCTGCTTCCCCTCCCGAGCCAGGCCCCGCCCGCCCAGATTCTCCTCCCGAGCCCGGCCCCGCCCGCCAAGCTTCCCCTCCCGAGTCCGGCCCCGCCCGCCCATTTTCTCTTCCCGAGCCCGGCCCCGCCTTCCCAGCTTCCCCTCTCGAGCCCGGCCCCGCCCACCCAGCTTCTCCTCCCAGCCTGGCCCCGCCCGCCCAGCTTCCCCTCCCAGGCTGGCGCCGCCCGCCCAGCTTCTCCTGAGCCAGGCCCCGCCCGCCCAGCTTCCCCTCCCAGCCAGGCCCCCGCCCGCCGAGTTTCTCCTCCCGAGCCCGGCCCCGCCCGCCCTGCTTCCTCTCCCAGCCAGGCCCCGCACGCCGAGTTTCTCCTCCCGTTCCCGGCCCGCCCGCCCAGCTTCCCCTCCCGAAGCCGGCCCCGCCCGCCCAGCTTCCCCTCCCAGCCCCCCGCCCGCCCAGCTTCCCCTCCTGAGCCAGGCCCCCCCCGCCCAGCTTCCCCTCCCAGCCTGGCCCCGCCCGCCCAGTTTCTCCTCCCGAGCCCGGCCCCGCCCGTCCTCCTTCCCCTCCCGAGCTCGGCACCGCCCACCCAGCTTCTCCTCCCAGCCTGGCCCCGCCCGCCCAGATTCCCCTTCGGAGCCAGGCCCCGCCCGCCCAGCTTCCCCCCCGAGCCCGGCCCCGCCAACCCAGCTTCTCCCCCCAGCCTGGCCCCGCCCGCCCACCTTCCCCTCCCATCTTGGCCCCGCCCGGCCAGCTTCCCCTCCCGAGTCCGTCCCTGCCCGCCCCGCTTCTCCTCCCAAGCCAGGCCCCGCCTGCCCAGCTTCCCCTCCCGAGCCCGGCCCCGCCCGTCCTGCTCCGCCTCCCGAGCTCGGCACCGCCCGCCCAGCTTCTCCTCCCAGCCTGGCCCCGCCCGCCCAGATTCCCCTTCGGAGCCAGGCCCCGCCCGCCCAGCTTCCCCTCCCGAGCCCGGCCCCGCCAACCCAGCTTCTCCCCCCAAGTTGGCCCCGCCCGCCCACCTTCCCCTCCCATCTTGGCCCCGCCCGACCAGCTTCCCCTCCCGAGTCCGTCCCTGCCCGCCCCGCTTCTCCTCCCAAGCCAGGCCTCGCCCTCCCAGCTTCCCCTCCCAGCTTGGCCCCGCCCGCCCAGCTTCCCCTCCAAGCCTGACCCCGCCAGCCCAGCTTCTCCTCCTGAGCCAGGCCCCGCCCGCCCAGCTTCTCCTCCCAAGCCAGGCCCCGCCCGCCCAGCTTCCCCTCCCGAGCCCGGCCACGCCCACCTTCCCCTCCCTGCCTGGCCGAGCACGCCCTGCTTCCCCTCCCAGCCAGGCCCCGCCCGCCGAGTTTCTCCTCCCGAGCCCGGTCCCGCCCAGCCACCTTCTACTCCCAGCTTGGCCCCGCCCGCCCATTTTCCCCTCCCGAGCCAGGCCCCGCCCGCCCATCTTCCCCTCCCGAGCCAGGCCCCGCCCGCCCATCTTCCCCTCCCAGCTTGGCCCCGACCGCCCAGCTTCCTCTCTCCAGCCAGGCCCCGCCCGCCCAGCTTCCCCTCCCGAGTCCGGCCCCGCCCGCTCAGCTTCTCCTCCCAGTCTGGTTCCGCCCGCCCACCTTCCCCTCCCATCTTGGCCCCGCCCCCCCAGCTTCCCCTCCCAGCCTGGCCCCGCCCACCCAGCTTCCCCTCCCAGCCAGCCCCCGCCCGCCCAGATTCCCCTCCCAGCCTGGACCGCCCGCCCAGCTTCCCCTCCCAGCCTGGCCCCGCCTGCCCAGCTTCTCCTCCTGAGCCAGGCCCCACCCGCCCAGGTTCTCCTCCCAAGCCAGGCCCCGCCCGCCCAGCTTCCCCTCCCGAGGCAGGCCCCGCAGGCCCAGCTTCCCCTCCCAGCCTGGCCCCGCCTGCCCAGCTTCCCCTCCCGAGCCAGGCCCCGCCCGCCCAGATTCTCCTCCCGAGCCCGGCCCCGCCCGCCAAGCTTCCCCTCCCGAGTCCGGCCCCGCCCGCCCATTTTCTCTTCCCGAGCCCGGCCCCGCCTTCCCAGCTTCCCCTCTCGAGCCCGGCCCCGCCCACCCAGCTTCTCCTCCCAGCCTGGCCCCGCCCGCCCAGCTTCCCCTCCCGAGTCCGACCCCGCCCGCTCAGCTTCTCCTCCCAGTCTGGCCCCTCCCGCCCACCTTCCCCTCCCAACTTGGCCCCGCCCCCCAGCTTCCCCTCCCAGCCTGGCCCCGCCCACCCAGCTTCCCCTCCCAGCCAGCCCCCGCCCGCCCAGATTCCCCTCCCAGCCTGGACCGCCCGCCCAGCTTCGCCTCCCAAGCCAGGCCCCGCCCGCCCAGCTTCTCCTCCCGAGGCAGGCCCCGCAGGCCCAGCTTCTCCTCCCAAGCCAGGCCCCGCCCGCCCAGCTTCTCCTCCCGAGGCAGGCCCCGCAGGCCCAGCTTCCCCTCCCAGCCTGGCCCCGCCTGCCCAGCTTCTCTTCCTGAGCCAGGCCCCGCCCGCCCAGTTTTTTCTCCCAAGCCAGTCCCCGCCCGCCCACCTTCCCCTCCCAAGCCAGGCCCCGCCTGCCCAGCTTCCCCTCCTAGGTTGGCCCCGCCCGCCCAGCTTCCCCTCCGGAGTCCGTCCCTGCCCGCCCAGCTTCCCCTCCCGAGTCCGTCCCTGCCCGCCCAGCTTCCCCTCCCAGCCAGGCCCCGCCCGCCCACCTTCCCCTACCTGCCTGGCCCGGCTGCCCAGCTTCCCCTCCCAGCTTGGCCCCGCCCGCCCAGCTTCCCCTCCCGAGTCCGTCCCTGCCCGCCCAGCTTCTCCTCCCAAGCCAGGCCCCGCCCGCCCAGGTTCCCCTCCCAGCCTGGCGCCGCCCGCCCAGCTTCCCCTCCCGAGGCAGGCCCCGCCCGCCCAGCTTCCCCTCTCAGCCTGGCCCCGCCTGCCCAGCTTCTCCTCCTGAGCCAGGCCCCGCCCGCCCAGCTTCCCCTCCCGAGTCCGGCCCCGCCCGCCCACTTTCTCTTCCCGAGCCCGTCCCCGCCTTCCCAGCTTCCCCTCTCGAGTCCGGCCCCGCCCGCCCAGCTTCCCCTCCCAGCCTGGCCCCGCCCGCCCAGCTTCCCCTCCCGAGTCCGGCCCCGCCCGCCCAGCTTCCCCTCCCAGCCTGGCCCCGACCGCCCAGTTTCTCCTCCCGTTCCCGACCCCGCCCGCCCCGCTTTCCCTCCCAAGCCAGGCCCCGCCCGCCCAGCTTCCCGTCCCAGCCGGGCCCCGCCCGCCCAGCTTCCCCTCCCGAGTCCGTCCCTGCCCGCCCAGCTTCTCCTCCCAAGCCAGGCCCCGCCCGCCAAGCTTCCCCTCCCAGCCTGACCCCGCGCGCCTAGCTTCCCCTTCCAGCCAGGCCCCGCCCACCCACCTTCCCCTCCCAGCTTGGCCCCGCCCGCCCAGCTTCCCCTCTCGAGCCCGGCCCCGCCCACCCAGCTTCTCCTCCCAGCCTGGCCCCGCCCGCCCAGCTTCCCCTCTCGTTCCCGACCCCGCCCGCCCCGCTTCTCCTCCCAAGCCAGGCCTCGGACGCCCAGCTTCCCCTCCCGAGCCAGGCCCCGCCCGCCGAGTTTCTCCTCCCGAGCCCGGCCCAGCCCGCCCTGCTTCCCCTCCCAGCCAGGCCCCGCACGCCGAGTTTCTCCTCTCGTTCCCGACCCCGCCCACCCCGCTTCTCCTCCCAAGCCAGGCCCCGGACGCCCCGCTTCCCCTCCCGAGCCAGGCCCCGCCCGCCGAGTTTCTCCTCCCGAGCCCGGCCCCAACCGCCCTGCTTCCCCTCCCAGCCAGGCCCCGCACGCCCAGTTTCTCCTCCCGTTCCCGGCCCCGCCCTCCCAGCTTCCCCTCCCGAGCCTGGCAACGCCCACCCAGCTTCCCCTCCCGAATCCGGCCCCGCCCGCCCTGCTTCCCCTCCCAGCCTGGCGCCGCCCGCCCAGTTTCTCCTCCTTAGCCAGGCCCCGCCCGCCCAGCTTCCCCTCCAGAGCCCGGCCCCGCCCGCCCTGCATCCCCTCCGAGCCAGGCCCCGACCGCCCAGCTTCTCCTCCCAGCCCGACCCCGCCCGCCCCGCTTCTCCTCCCAAGCCAGGCCTCGCACGCCCAGCTTCCCCTCCCAGCTTGGCCCCGACCGCCCCGTTTCCCTCCCGAGCGAGGCCTCGCCCGGCCAGCTTCTCCTCCCAGCCTTGCCCCGCCCGCCCACCTTCCCCTCCCAGGTTAGCCCCGCCCGCCCTGCTTCCCCTCCCGAGCCAGGCCCCGCCCGCCCAGATTCTCCTCCCGAGCCCGGCCCCGCCCGCCAAGCTTCCCCTCCCGAGTCCGGCCCCGCCCGCCCATTTTGTCTTCCCGAGCCCGGCCCCGCCTTCCCAGCTTCCCCTCTCGAGCCCGGCCCCGCCCACCCAGCTTCTCCTCCCAGCCTGGCCCCGCCCGCCCAGCTTCCCCTCCCAGGCTGGCGCCGCCCGCCCAGCTTCTCCTGAGCCAGGCCCCGCCCGCCCAGCTTCCCCTCCCAGCCAGGCCCCGCCTGCCCAGCTTCCCCTCCCAGCCTGGCCCCGCCTGCCCAGCTTCCCCTCCCGAGCCAGGCCCCGCCCGCCCAGATTCTCCTCCCGAGCCCGGCCCCGCCCGCCAAGCTTCCCCTCCCCAGTCCGGCCCCGCCCGCCCATTTTCTCTTCCCGAGCCCGGCCCCGCCTTCCCAGCTTCCCCTCTCGAGCCCGGCCCCGCCCACCCAGCTTCTCCTCCCAGCCTGGCCCCGCCCGCCCAGCTTCCCTTCCCAGGCTGGCGCCGCCCGCCCAGCTTCCCCTCCCGAGTCCGACCCCGCCCGCTCAGCTTCTCCTCCCAGTCTGGCCCCTCCCGCCCACCTTCCCCTCCCAACTTGGCCCCGCCCCCCCAGCTTCCCCTCCCAGCCTGGCCCCGCCCACCCAGCTTCCCCTCCCAGCCAGCCCCCGCCCGCCCAGATTCCCCTCCCAGCCTGGACCGCCCGCCCAGCTTCGCCTCCCAAGCCAGGCCCCGCCCGCCCAGCTTCTCCTCCCGAGGCAGACCCCGCAGGCCCAGCTTCTCCTCCCAAGCCAGGCCCCGCCCGCCCAGCTTCTCCTCCCGAGGCCGGCCCCGCAGGCCCAGCTTCCCCTCCCAGCCTGGCCCCGCCTGCCCAGCTTCTCCTCCTGAGCCAGGCCCCGCCCGCCCAGTTTTTTCTCCCAAGCCAGTCCCCGCCCGCCCACCTTCCCCTCCCAAGCCAGGCCCCGCCTGCCCAGCTTCCCCTCCTAGCTTGGCCCGCCCGCCCAGCTTCCCCTCCGGAGCCCGTCCCTGCCCGCCCAGCTTCCCCTCCCGAGTCCGTCCCCGCCCGCCCAGCTTCCCCTCCCAGCCAGGCCCCGCCCGCCCACCTTCCCCTACCTGCCTGGCCCGGCTGCCCAGCTTCCCCTCCCAGCTTGGCCCCGCCCGCCCAGCTTCCCCTCCCGAGTCCGTCCCTGCCCGCCCAGCTTCTCCTCCCAAGCCAGGCCCCGCCCGCCCAGGTTCCCCTCCCAGCCTGGCGCCGCCCGCCCAGCTTCCCCTCCCGAGGCAGGCCCCGCCCGCCCAGCTTCCCCTCTCAGCCTTGCCCCGCCTGCCCAGCTTCTCCTCCTGAGCCAGGCCCCGCCCGCCCAGCTTCCCCTCCCGAGTCCGGCCCCGCCCGCCCACTTTCTCTTCCCGAGCCCGTCCCCGCCTTCCCAGCTTCCCCTCTCGAGTCCGGCCCCGCCCGCCCAGCTTCCCCTCCCAGCCTGGCCCCGCCCGCCCAGCTTCCCCTCCCGAGTCCGGCCCCGCCCGCCCAGCTTCCCCTCCCAGCCTGGCCCCGACCGCCCAGTTTCTCCTCCCGTTCCCGACCCCGCCCGCCCCGCTTTCCCTCCCAAGCCAGGCCCCGCCCGCCCAGCTTCCCGTCCCAGCCTGGCCCCGCCCGCCCAGCTTCCCCTCCCGAGTCCGTCCCTGCCCGCCCAGCTTCTCCTCCCAAGCCAGGCCCCGCCCGCCAAGCTTCCCCTCCCAGCCTGACCCCGCGCGCCTAGCTTCCCCTTCCAGCCAGGCCCCGCCCGCCCAGCTTCCCCTCCCGAGCCCGGCCACGCCCACCCAGCTTCTCCTCCGAGCCTCGGCCCGCCCGCCCACCTTCCCCTCCCTGCCTGGCCCCGCGCGCCCTGCTTCCCCTCCCAGCCAGGCCCCGCCCGCCCAGTTTCTCCTCCCGAGCCCGGCCCCGCCCGCCCAGCTTCCCCTCCCGAGCCCGGCCCCGCCCACCCACCTTCCCCTCCCAGCTTGGCCCCGCCCGCCCAGCTTCCCCTCTCGAGCCCGGCCCCGCCCACCCAGCTTCTCCTCCCAGCCTGGCCCCGCCCGCCCAGCTTCCCCTCTCCAGCCCGACCCCGCCCGCCCCGCTTCTCCTCCCAAGCCAGGCCTCGGACGCCCCGCTTCCCCTCCCGAGCCAGGCCCCGCCCGCCGAGTTTCTCCTCCCGAGCCCGGCCCCAACCGCCCTGCTTCCCCTCCCAGCCAGGCCCCGCACGCCAGTTTCTCCTCCCGTTCCCGGCCCCGCCCTCCCAGCTTCCCCTCCCGAGCCCGGCAACGCCCACCCAGCTTCCCCTCCCGAATCCGGCCCCGCCCGTCCTGCTTCCCCTCCCAGCCTGGCGCCGCCCGCCCAGTTTCTCCTCCTTAGCCAGGCCCCGTCCGCCCAGCTTCCCCTCCAGAGCCCGGCCCCGCCCGCCCTGCATCCCCTCCGAGCCAGGCCCCGACCGCCCACTTTCTCCTCCCGTTCCCGACCCCGCCCGCCCCGCTTCTCCTCCCAAGCCAGGCCTCGCACGCCCAGCTTCCCCTCCCAGCTTGGCCCCGACCGCCCCGTTTCCCTCCCGAGCGAGGCCTCGCCCGGCCAGCTTCTCCTCCCAGCCTTGCCCCGCCCGCCCACCTTCCCCTCCCAGGTTAGCCCCGCCCGCCCCGCTTCCCCTCCCGAGCCAGGCCCCGCCCGCCCACCTTCTCCTCCCGAGCCCGGCCCCGCCCGCCAAGCTTCCCCTCCCGAGTCCGGCCCCGCCCGCCCATTTTCTCCTCCCGAGCCCGGCCCCGCCTTCCCAGCTTCCCCTCTCGAGCCCGGCCCCGCCCACCCAGCTTCTCCTCCTGAGCCAGGCCCCGCCCGCCCAGCTTCCCCTCCCAGCCAGGCCCCCGCCCGCCGGGTTTCTCCTCCCGAGCCCGGCCCCGCCCGCCCTGCTTCCTCTCCCAGCCAGGCCCCGCACGCCGAGTTTCTCCTCCCGTTCCCGGCCCGCCCGCCCAGCTTCCCCTCCCGAATCCGGCCCCGCCCGCCAAGGTTCCCCTCCCAGCCTGCCGCCGCCCGCCCAGCTTCTCCTCCTGAGCCAGGCCGCTCCCGCCCAGCTTCCCCTCCCAGCCTGGCCCCGCCCGCCCAGTTTCTCCTCCCGAGCCCGGCCCCGCCCGTCCTGCTTCCCCTCCCGAGCTCGGCACCGCCCACCCAGCTTCTCCTCCCAGCCTGGCCCCGCCCGCCCAGATTCCCCTTCGGAGCCAGGCCCCGCCCGCCCAGCTTCCCCTCCCGAGCCCGGCCCCGCCAACCCAGCTTCTCCCCCCAAGTTGGCCCCGCCCGCCCACCTTCCCCTCCCATCTTGGCCCCGCCAGGCCAGCTTCCCCTCCCGAGTCCGTCCCTGCCCGCCCCGCTTCTCTTCCCAAGCCTGGCCCCGCCCGCCCAGTTTCTCCTCCCGAGCCCGGCCCCGCCCGCCCTCCTTCCCCTCCCGAGCCTGGCCCCGCCCACCCAGCTTTTCCTCCCAGCCTGGCCCCGCCCGCCCAGATTCCCCTTCGGAGCCAGGCCCCGCCCGCCCAGCTTCCCCTCCCGAGCCCGGCCCCGCCAACCCAGCTTCTCCCCCCAAGTTGGCCCCGCCCGCCCACCTTCCCCTCCCATCTTGGCCCCGCCCGGCCAGCTTCCCCTCCCGAGTCCGTCCCTGCCCGCCCCGCTTCTCCTCCCAAGCCAGGCCCCGCCTGCCCAGCTTCCCCTCCCGAGCCCGGCCCCGCCCGTCCTGCTCCCCCTCCCGAGCTCGGCACCGCCCACCCAGCTTCTCCTCCCAGCCTGGCCCCGCCCGCCCAGATTCCCCTTCGGAGCCAGGCCCCGCCCGCCCAGCTTCCCCTCCCGAGCCCGGCCCCGCCAACCCAGCTTCTCCCCCCAAGTTGGCCCCGCCCGCCCACCTTCCCCTCCCATCTTGGCCCCGCCCGACCAGCTTCCCCTCCCGAGTCCGTCCCTGCCCGCCCCGCTTCTCCTCCCAAGCCAGGCCTCGCCCTCCCAGCTTCCCCTCCCAGCTTGGCCCCGCCCGCCCAGCTTCCCCTCCAAGCCCGACCCCGCCAGCCCAGCTTCTCCTCCTGAGCCAGGCCCCGCCCGCCCAGCTTCTCCTCCCAAGCCAGGCCCCGCCCGCCCAGCTTCCCCTCCCGAGCCCGGCCACGCCCACCTTCCCCTCCCTGCCTGGCCGAGCACGCCCTGCTTCCCCTCCCAGCCAGGCCCCGCCCGCCGAGTTTCTCCTCCCGAGCCCGGCCCCGCCCAGCCACCTTCTACTCCCAGCTTGGCCCCGCCCGCCCATTTTCCCCTCCCGAGCCAGGCCCCGCCCGCCCATCTTCCCCTCCCGAGCCAGGCCCCGCCCGCCCATCTTCCCCTCCGAGCTTGGCCCCGACCGCCCAGCTTCCTCTCTCCAGCCAGGCCCCGCCCGCCCAGCTTCCCCTCCCGAGTCCGGCCCCGCCCGCTCAGCTTCTCCTCCCAGTCTGGTTCCGCCCGCCCACCTTCCCCTCCCATCTTGGCCCCGCCCCCCCAGCTTCCCCTCCCAGCCTGGCCCCGCCCACCCAGCTTCCCCTCCCCAGCCCTGCCCCCGCCCGCCCAGATTCCCCTCCCAGCCTGGACCGCCCGCCCAGCTTCCCCTCCCAGCCTGGCCCCGCCTGCCCAGCTTCCCCTCCTGAGCCAGGCCCCACCCGCCCAGGTTCTCCTCCCAAGCCAGGCCCCGCCCGCCCAGCTTCCCCTCCCGAGGCAGGCCCCGCAGGCCCAGCTTCCCCTCCCGAGCCCGGCCCCGCCCACCCACCTTCCCCTCCCAGCTTGGCCCCGCCCGCCCAGCTTCCCCTCTCGAGCCCGGCCCCGCCCACCCAGCTTCTCCTCCCAGCCTGGCCCCGCCCGCCCAGCTTCCCCTCTCGTTCCCGACCCCGCCCGCCCCGCTTCTCCTCCCAAGCCAGGCCTCGGACGCCCCGCTTCCCCTCCCGAGCCAGGCCCCGCCCGCCGAGTTTCTCCTCCCGAGCCCGGCCCCAACCGCCCTGCTTCCCCTCCCAGCCAGGCCCCGCACGCCAGTTTCTCCTCCCGTTCCCGGCCCCGCCCTCCCAGCTTCCCCTCCCGAGCCCGGCAACGCCCACCCAGCTTCCCCTCCCGAATCCGGCCCCGCCCGCCCTGCTTCCCCTCCCAGCCTGGCCCCGCCTGCCCAGCTTCCCCTCCCGAGCCAGGCCCCGCCCGCCCAGATTCTCCTCCCGAGCCCGGCCCCGCCCGCCAAGCTTCCCCTCCCGAGTCCGGCCCCGCCCGCCCATTTTCTCTTCCCGAGCCCGGCCCCGCCTTCCCAGCTTCCCCTCTCGAGCCCGGCCCCGCCCACCCAGCTTCTCCTCCCAGCCTGGCCCCTCCCGCCCACCTTCCCCTCCCAACTTGGCCCCGCCCCCCCAGCTTCCCCTCCCAGCCTGGCCCCGCCCACCCAGCTTCCCCTCCCAGCCAGCCCCCGCCCGCCCAGATTCCCCTCCCAGCCTGGACCGCCCGCCCAGCTTCGCCTCCCAAGCCAGGCCCCACCCGCCCAGCTTCTCCTCCCGAGGCAGACCCCGCAGGCCCAGCTTCTCCTCCCAAGCCAGGCCCCGCCCGCCCAGCTTCTCCTCCCGAGGTAGGCCCCGCAGGCCCAGCTTCCCCTCCCAGCCTGGCCCCGCCTGCCCAGCTTCTCCTCCTGAGCCAGGCCCCGCCCGCCCAGTTTTTTCTCCCAAGCCAGTCCCCGCCCGCCCACCTTCCCCTCCCAAGCCAGGCCCCGCCTGCCCAGCTTCCCCTCCTAGCTTGGCCCCGCCCGCCCAGCTTCCCCTCCGGAGTCCGTCCCTGCCCGCCCAGCTTCCCCTCCCGAGTCCGTCCCCGCCCGCCCAGCTTCCCCTCCCAGCCAGGCCCCGCCCGCCCACCTTCCCCTACCTGCCTGGCCCGGCTGCCCAGCTTCCCCTCCCAGCTTGGCCCCGCCCGCCCAGCTTCCCCTCCCGAGTCCGTCCCTGCCCGCCCAGCTTCTCCTCCCAAGCCAGGCCCCGCCCGCTCAGGTTCTCCTCCCAGCCTGGCGCCGCCCGCCCAGCTTCCCCTCCCGAGGCAGGCCCCGCCCGCCCAGCTTCCCCTCTCAGCCTTGCCCCGCCTGCCCAGCTTCTCCTCCTGAGCCAGGCCCCGCCCGCCCAGCTTCCCCTCCCGAGTCCGGCCCCGCCCGCCCACTTTCTCTTCCCGAGCCCGTCCCCGCCTTCCCAGCTTCCCCTCTCGAGTCCGGCCCCGCCCGCCCAGCTTCCCCTCCCAGCCTGGCCCCGCCCGCCCAGCTTCCCCTCCCGAGTCCGGCCCCGCCCGCCCAGCTTCCCCTCCCAGCCTGGCCCCGACCGCCCAGTTTCTCCTCCCGTTCCCGACCCCGCCCGCCCCGCTTTCCCTCCCAAGCCAGGCCCCGCCCGCCCAGCTTCCCGTCCCAGCCTGGCCCCGCCCGCCCAGCTTCCCCTCCCGAGTCCGTCCCTGCCCGCCCAGCTTCTCCTCCCAAGCCAGGCCCCGCCCGCCAAGCTTCCCCTCCCAGCCTGACCCCGCGCGCCTAGCTTCCCCTTCCAGCCAGGCCCCGCCCGCCCAGCTTCCCCTCCCGAGCCCGGCCACGCCCACCCAGCTTCTCCTCCGAGCCTCGGCCCGCCCGCCCACCTTCCCCTCCCTGCCTGGCCCCGCGCGCCCTGCTTCCCCTCCCAGCCAGGCCCCGCCCGCCCAGTTTCTCCTCCCGAGCCCGGCCCCGCCCGCCCAGCTTCCCCTCCCGAGCCCGGCCCCGCCCACCCACCTTCCCCTCCCAGCTTGGCCCCGCCCGCCCAGCTTCCCCTCTCGAGCCCGGCCCCGCCCACCCAGCTTCTCCTCCCAGCCTGGCCCCGCCCGCCCAGCTTCCCCTCTCGTTCCCGACCCCGCCCGCCCCGCTTCTCCTCCCAAGCCAGGCCTCGGACGCCCCGCTTCCCCTCCCGAGCCAGGCCCCGCCCGCCGAGTTTCCCCTCCCAGCCTGGCCCCGCCCGCCCTGCTTCCCCCCCCCCGGCCCCGCCCGCCCCCCCCTCCCCCTGGCCCCCCCCCCCCTCCCCCCCTTGCCCCGCCCGCCCCCCCCTCCCCCGGCCCCGCCCGCCCCCCCTCCCCCCCCCCCCCCCCCCCCCCCCCCCCCCCTCCCCCCCCGGCCCCCCCCCCCCAGCCCCCCCTCCCAGCCAGGCCCCGCACGCCAGTTTCTCCTCCCGTTCCCGGCCCCGCCCTCCCAGCTTCCCCTCCCGAGCCCGGCAACGCCCACCCAGCTTCCCCTCCCGAATCCGGCCCCGCCCGCCCTGCTTCCCCTCCCAGCCTGGCGCCGCCCGCCCAGTTTCTCCTCCTTAGCCAGGCCCCGCCCGCCCAGCTTCCCCTCCAGAGCCCGGCCCCGCCCGCCCTGCATCCCCTCCGAGCCAGGCCCCGACCGCCCACTTTCTCCTCCCGTTCCCGACCCCGCCCGCCCCGCTTCTCCTCCCAAGCCAGGCCTCGCACGCCCAGCTTCCCCTCCCAGCTTGGCCCCGACCGCCCCGTTTCCCTCCCGAGCGAGGCCTCGCCCGGCCAGCTTCTCCTCCCAGCCTTGCCCCGCCCGCCCACCTTCCCCTCCCAGGTTAGCCCCGCCCGCCCCGCTTCCCCTCCCAAGCCAGGCCCCGCCCGCCCAGATTCTCCTCCCGAGCCCGGCCCCGCCCGCCAAGCTTCCCCTCCCGAGTCCGGCCCCGCCCGCCCATTTTCTCTTCCCGAGCCCGGCCCCGCCTTCCCAGCTTCCCCTCTCGAGCCCGGCCCCGCCCACCCAGCTTCTCCTCCCAGCCTGGCCCCGCCCGCCCAGCTTCCCCTCCCAGGCTGGCGCCGCCCGCCCAGCTTCTCCTCCTGAGCCAGGCCCCGCCCGCCCAGCTTCCCCTCCCAGCCAGGCCCCCGCCCGCCGAGTTTCTCCTCCCGAGCCCGGCCCCGCCCGCCCTGCTTCCTCTCCCAGCCAGGCCCCGCACGCCGAGTTTCTCCTCCCGTTCCAGGCCCCGCCCGCCCAGCTTCCCCTCCCGAATCTGGCCCCGCCCACCAAGGTTCCCCTCCCAGCCTGCCGCCGCCCGCCCAGCTTCTCCTCCTGAGCCAGGCCGCTCCCGCCCAGCTTCCCCTCCCAGCCTGGCCCCGCCCGCCCAGTTTCTCCTCCCGAGCCCGGCCCCGCCCGTCCTGCTTCCCCTCCCGAGCTCGGCACCGCCCACCCAGCTTCTCCTCCCAGCCTGGCCCCGCCCGCCCAGATTCCCCTTCGGAGCCAGGCCCCGCCCGCCCAGCTTCCCCTCCCGAGCCCGGCCCCGCCAACCCAGCTTCTCCCCCCAAGTTGGCCCCGCCCGCCCACCTTCCCCTCCCATCTTGGCCCCGCCAGGCCAGCTTCCCCTCCCGAGTCCGTCCCTGCCCGCCCCGCTTCTCCTCCCAAGCCAGGCCCCGCCTGCCCAGCTTCCCCTCCCGAGCCCGGCCCCGCCCGTCCTGCTCCCCCTCCCGAGCTCGGCACCGCCCACCCAGCTTCTCCTCCCAGCCTGGCCCCGCCCGCCCAGATTCCCCTTCGGAGCCAGGCCCCGCCCGCCCAGCTTCCCCTCCCGAGCCCGGCCCCGCCAACCCAGCTTCTCCCCCCAAGTTGGCCCCGCCCGCCCACCTTCCCCTCCCATCTTGGCCCCGCCCGACCAGCTTCCCCTCCCGAGTCCGTCCCTGCCCGCCCCGCTTCTCCTCCCAAGCCAGGCCTCGCCCTCCCAGCTTCCCCTCCCAGCTTGGCCCCGCCCGCCCAGCTTCCCCTCCAAGCCTGACCCCGCCAGCCCAGCTTCTCCTCCTGAGCCAGGCCCCGCCCGCCCAGCTTCTCCTCCCAAGCCAGGCCCCGCCCGCCCAGCTTCCCTCCCGAGCCCGGCCCCCCCCCCACCTTCCCCTCCCTGCCAGGCCGAGCACGCCCTGCTTCCCCTGCCAGCCAGGCCCCGCCCGCCGAGTTTCTCCTCCCGAGCCCGGCCCCGCCCAGCCACCTTCTACTCCCAGCTTGGCCCCGCCCGCCCATTTTCCCCTCCCGAGCCAGGCCCCGCCCGCCCATCTTCCCCTCCCGAGCCAGGCCCCGCCCGCCCATCTTCCCCTCCCAGCTTGGCCCCGACCGCCCAGTTTCTCCTCCTGAGCCAGGCCCCACCCGCCCAGGTTCTCCTCCCAAGCCAGGCCCCGCCCGCCCAGCTTCCCCTCCCGAGGCAGGCCCCGCAGGCCCAGCTTCCCCTCCCAGCCTGGCCCCGCCTGCCCAGCTTCCCCTCCCGAGCCAGGCCCCGCCCGCCCAGATTCTCCTCCCGAGCCCGGCCCCGCCCGCCAAGCTTCCCCTCCCGAGTCCGGCCCCGCCCGCCCATTTTCTCTTCCCGAGCCCGGCCCCGCCCGCCACGCTTCTCCTCCCAAGCCAGGCCCCGTCCTCCCAGCTTCCCCTCCCAGCTTGGCCCCGCCCGCCCAGCTTCCCCTCCAAGCCTGACCCCGCCAGCCCAGCTTCTCCTCCTGAGACAGGCCCCGCCCGCCCAGCTTCCCCTCCCAGCCAGGCCCCGCCCGCCCAGTTTCTCCTCCCGTTCCCGGCCCCGCCCGCCCCGTTTCTCCTCCCAAGCCAGGCCCCGCCCGCCCAGCTTCCCCTCCAAGCCTGACCCCGCCAGCCCAGCTTCTCCTCCTGAGCCAGGCCCCGCCCGCCCAGCTTCCCCTCCCGAGCCCGGCCACGCCCACGCAGCTTCTCCTCCCAGCCTCTCCCCGCCCGCCCACCTTCCCCTCCCTGCCTGGCCCCGCACGCCCTGCTTCCCCTCCCAGCCAGGCCCCGCCCGCCCAGCTTCCCCTCCCGAGCCTGGCCCCGCCCGGCCAGCTTCCCCTCCCGAGCCTGGCCCCGCCCGGCCAGCTTCCCCTCCCGAGTCCGTCCCTGCCCGCCCAGCTTCCCCTCCCAGCCAGGCCCCGCCCCCCCCGCCCAGCTTCTCCCCCCAAGCCAGGCCCCGCCCGCCCACCTTCCCCTCCCATCTTGGCCCCGCCCGGCCAGCTTCCCCTCCCGAGTCCGTCCCTGCCCGCCCCGCTTCTCCTCCCAAGCCAGGCCCCGCCTGCCCAGCTTCCCCTCCCGAGCCCGGCCCCGCCCGCCCAGCTCCCCCTCCCGAGCTCGGCACCGCCCACCCAGCTTCTCCTCCCAGCCTGGCCCCGCCCGCCCAGATTCCCCTTCGGAGCCAGGCCCCGCCCTCCCAGCTTCCCCTCCCGAGCCCGGCCCCGCCAACCCAGCTTCTCCCCCCAAGTTGGCCCCGCCCGCCCACCTTCCCCTCCCATCTTGGCCCCGCCCGACCAGCTTCCCCTCCCGAGTCCGTCCCTGCCCGCCCCGCTTCTCCTCCCAAGCCAGGCCTCGCCCTCCCAGCTTCCCCTCCCAGCTTGGCCCCGCCCGCCCAGCTTCCCCTCCAAGCCTGACCCCGCCAGCCCAGCTTCTCCTCCTGAGCCAGGCCCCGCCCGCCCAGCTTCTCCTCCCAAGCCAGGCCCCGCCCGCCCAGCTTCCCCTCCCGAGCCCGGCCACGCCCACCTTCCCCTCCCTGCCTGGCCGAGCACGCCCTGCTTCCCCTCCCAGCCAGGCCCCGCCCGCCGAGTTTCTCCTCCCGAGCCCGGCCCCGCCCAGCCACCTTCTACTCCCAGCTTGGCCCCGCCCGCCCATTTTCCCCTCCCGAGCCAGGCCCCGCCCGCCCATCTTCCCCTCCCGAGCCAGGCCCCGCCCGCCCATCTTCCCCTCCCAGCTTGGCCCCGACCGCCCAGCTTCCTCTCTCCAGCCAGGCCCCGCCCGCCCAGCTTCCCCTCCCGAGTCCGGCCCCGCCCGCTCAGCTTCTCCTCCCAGTCTGGTTCCGCCCGCCCACCTTCCCCTCCCATCTTGGCCCCGCCCCCCCAGCTTCCCCTCCCAGCCTGGCCCCGCCCACCCAGCTTCCCCTCCCAGCCAGCCCCCGCCCGCCCAGATTCCCCTCCCAGCCTGGACCGCCCGCCCAGCTTCCCCTCCCAGCCTGGCCCCGCCTGCCCAGCTTCTCCTCCTGAGCCAGGCCCCACCCGCCCAGGTTCTCCTCCCAAGCCAGGCCCCGCCCGCCCAGCTTCCCCTCCCGAGGCAGGCCCCGCAGGCCCAGCTTCCCCTCCCGAGCCCGGCCCCGCCCACCCACCTTCCCCTCCCAGCTTGGCCCCGCCCGCCCAGCTTCCCCTCTCGAGCCCGGCCCCGCCCACCCAGCTTCTCCTCCCAGCCTGGCCCCGCCCGCCCAGCTTCCCCTCTCGTTCCCGACCCCGCCCGCCCCGCTTCTCCTCCCAAGCCAGGCCTCGGACGCCCCGCTTCCCCTCCCGAGCCAGGCCCCGCCCGCCGAGTTTCCCCTCCCGAGCCCGGCCCCAACCGCCCTGCTTCCCCTCCCAGCCAGGCCCCGCACGCCAGTTTCTCCTCCCGTTCCCGGCCCCGCCCTCCCAGCTTCCCCTCCCGAGCCCGGCAACGCCCACCCAGCTTCCCCTCCCGAATCCGGCCCCGCCCGCCCTGCTTCCCCTCCCAGCCTGGCCCCGCCTGCCCAGCTTCCCCTCCCGAGCCAGGCCCCGCCCGCCCAGATTCTCCTCCCGAGCCCGGCCCCGCCCGCCAAGCTTCCCCTCCCGAGTCCGGCCCCGCCCGCCCATTTTCTCTTCCCGAGCCCGGCCCCGCCTTCCCAGCTTCCCCTCTCGAGCCCGGCCCCGCCCACCCAGCTTCTCCTCCCAGCCTGGCCCCGCCCGCCCAGCTTCCCTTCCCAGGCTGGCGCCGCCCGCCCAGCTTCCCCTCCCGAGTCCGACCCCGCCCGCTCAGCTTCTCCTCCCAGTCTGGCCCCTCCCGCCCACCTTCCCCTCCCAACTTGGCCCCGCCCCCCCAGCTTCCCCTCCCAGCCTGGCCCCGCCCACCCAGCTTCCCCTCCCAGCCAGCCCCCGCCCGCCCAGATTCCCCTCCCAGCCTGGACCGCCCGCCCAGCTTCGCCTCCCAAGCCAGGCCCCACCCGCCCAGCTTCTCCTCCCGAGGCAGACCCCGCAGGCCCAGCTTCTCCTCCCAAGCCAGGCCCCGCCCGCCCAGCTTCTCCTCCCGAGGTAGGCCCCGCAGGCCCAGCTTCCCCTCCCAGCCTGGCCCCGCCAGCCCAGCTTCTCCTCCTGAGCCAGGCCCCGCCCGCCCAGCTTCCCCTCCCAGCCAGGCCCCGCGAGCCCAGCTTCCCCTCCCAGCCAGGCCCCGCCCGCCCAGTTTCTCCTCTCGTTCCCGACCCCGCCCGCCCCGCTTCTCCTCCCAAGCCAGGCCTCGCACGCCCCGCTTCGGCTCCCGAGACAGGCCCCGCCCGCCGAGTTTCTACTCCCGAGCCCGGCCCAGCCCGCCCTGTTTCCCCTCCCAGCCAGGCCCCGCACGCCCAGTTTCTCCTCTCGTTCCCGACCCCGCCCGCCCCGCTTCTCCTCCCAAGCCAGGCCTCGGACGCCCCGGTTCCCCTCCCGAGCCAGGCCCCGCCCGCCGAGTTTCTCCTCCCGAGCCCGGCCCCAACCGCCCTGCTTCCCCTCCCAGCCAGGCCCCGCACGCCCAGTTTCTCCTCCCGAGCCCGGCCCCGCCCGCCAAGCTTCCCCTCCCGAGCCCCACCCCGCCCACCCACCTTCCCCTCCCAGCTTGGCTCCGCCCGCCCATCTTCCCCTCCCGAGCCAGGCCCCGCCCGCCGAGTTTCTCCTCCCGAGCCCAGCCCCAACCGCCCTGCTTCCCCTCCCGAGCCAGGCCCCGCACGCCCAGTTTCTCCTCCCGTTCCCGACCCCGCCCGCCCCGCTTCTCCTCCCAAGCCAGGCCTCGCACGCCACGCTTCCCCTCCCGAGCCAGGCCCCGCCCGCCGAATTTCTCCTCCCGAGCCCGGCCCCGCCCGCCCTGCTTCCCCTCCCAGCAAGGCCCCGCACGCCCAGTTTCTCCTCCCGTTCCCGGCCCTGCCCTCCCAGCTTCCCCTCCCGAGCCCGGCAACGCCCGCCCAGCTTCCCCTCCCGAATCCGGCCCCGCCCGCCCAGGTTCCCCTCCCAGCCTGGCGCCGCCCTCCCAGCTTCCCCTCCCGAATCCGGCCCCGCCCGCCCAGGTTCCCCTCCCAGCCTGGCGCCGCCCGCCCAGCTTCTCCTCCCGAGTCCATCCCTGCCCGCCCAGCTTCCCCTCCCAGCCAGGCCCCGCCCGCCCAGTTTCTCCTCCCGTTCCCGGCCCCGCCCGCCCCGCTTCTCCTCCCAAGCCAGGCCCCGCCCTCCCAGCTTCCCCTCCCAGCCTGGCCCCGCCCGCCCAGCTTCCCCTCCAAGCCTGACCCCGCCAGCCCAGCTTCTCCTCCTGAGCCAGGCCCCGCCCGCCCAGCTTCTCCTCCAAGCCAGGCCCCGCCCGCCCAGCTTCCCCTCCCGAGGCAGGCCCCGCCCGCCCAGCTTCCCCTCTCAGCCTGGCCCCGCCTGCCCAGCTTCTCCTCCTGAGCCAGGCCCCGCCCGCCCAGCTTCCCCTCCCAGCCAGGCCCCGCCCGCCCAGTTTCTCCTCCCGTTCCCGGCCCCGCCCGCCCCGCTTCTCCTCCCAAGCCAGGCCCCGTCCTCCCAGCTTCCCCTCCCAGCTTGGCCCCGCCCGCCCAGCTTCTCCTCTCCAGCCAGGCCCCGCGAGCCCAGCTTCCCCTCCCAGCCAGGCCCCGCCCGCCCAGTTTCTCCTCTCGTTCCCGACCCCGCCCGCCCCGATTCTCCTCCCAAGCCAGGCCTCGCACGCCCCGCTTCGGCTCCCGAGACAGGCCCCGCCCGCCGAGTTTCTACTCCCGAGCCCGGCCCAGCCCGCCCTGTTTCCCCTCCCAGCCAGGCCCCGCACTCCCAGTTTCTCCTCTCGTTCCCGACCCCGCCCGCCCCGCTTCTCCTCCCAAGCCAGGCCTCGGACGCCCCGCTTCCCCTCCCAGCCAGGCCCCGCACGCCCAGTTTCTCCTCCCGAGCCCGGCCCCGCCCGCCAAGCTTCCCCTCCCGAGCCCCACCCCGCCCACCCACCTTCCCCTCCCAGCTTGGCTCCGCCCGCCCATCTTCCCCTCCCGAGCCAGGCCCCGCCCGCCGAGTTTCTCCTCCCGAGCCCGGCCCCAACCGCCCTGCTTCCCCTCCCGAGCCAGGCCCCGCACGCCCAGTTTCTCCTCCCGTTCCCGACCCCGCCCGCCCCGCTTCTCCTCCCAAGCCAGGCCTCGCACGCCACGCTTCCCCTCCCGAGCCAGGCCCCGCCCGCCGAGTTTCTCCTCCCGAGCCCGGCCCCGCCCGCCCTGCTTCCCCTCCCAGCAAGGCCCCGCACGCCCAGTTTCTCCTCCCGTTCCCGGCCCTGCCCTCCCAGCTTCCCCTCCCGAGCCCGGCAACGACCGCCCAGCTTCCCCTCCCGAATCCGGCCCCGCCCGCCCAGGTTCCCCTCCCAGCCTGGCGCCGCCCTCCCAGCTTCCCCTCCCGAATCCGGCCCCGCCCGCCCAGGTTCCCCTCCCAGCCTGGCGCCGCCCGCCCAGCTTCTCCTCCCGAGTCCATCCCTGCCCGCCCAGCTTCCCCTCCCAGCCAGGCCCCGCCCGCCCAGTTTCTCCTCCCGTTCCCGGCCCCGCCCGCCCCGCTTCTCCTCCCAAGCCAGGCCCCGCCCTCCCAGCTTCCCCTCCCAGCCTGGCCCCGTCCGCCCAGCTTCCCCTCCAAGCCTGACCCCGCCAGCCCAGCTTCTCCTCCTGAGCCAGGCCCCGCCCGCCCAGCTTCTCCTCCAAGCCAGGCCCCGCCCGCCCAGCTTCCCCTCCCGAGGCAGGCCCCGCCCTCCCAGCTTCCCCTCTCAGCCAGGCCCCGCCCGCCCACTTTCTCTTCCCGAGCCCGGCCCCGCCTTCCCAGCTTCCACTCTCGAGCCCGGCCCCGCCCACCCAGCTTCTCCTCCCAGCCTGGCCCCGCCCGCCCAGCTTCCCCTCCCAGCCTGGCGCCGCCCGCCCAGCTTCTCCTCCTGAGCCAGGCCCCGCCGGACCAATTTCTCCTGCAGAGCCCGGCCCCGCCCGCCCTGCATCCCCTCCCAGCCTGGCCCCGCCGGGCCAATTTCTCCTGCAGAGCCCGGCCCCGCCCGCCCAGCTTCCCCTCCCAGCCTGGCCCCGCCGGACCAATTTCTCCTGCAGAGCCCGGCCCCGCCCCCCCAGCTTCCCCTCCCAGCCTGGCCCCGCCCACCCAGCTTCCCCTCCCAGCCAGCCCCCGCCCGCCCGGATTCCCCTCCCAGCCTGGACCGCCCGCCCAGCTTCCCCTCCCAGCCTGGCCCCGCCTGCCCAGCTTCTCCTCCTGAGCCAGGCCCCGCCCGCCCAGCTTTTTCCCCCAAGCCAGTCCCCGGCCGCCCACCTTCCCCTCCCAAGCCAGGCCCCGCCTGCCCAGCTTCCCCTCCTAGCTTGGCCCCGCCCGCCCAGCTTCCCCTCCCGAGTCCGTCCCTGCCCGCCCAGCTTCCCCTCCCGAGTCCGTCCCTGCCCACGCAGCTTCCCCTCCCAGACAGGCCCCGCCCGCCCAGTTTCTCCTCCCGGACCCGGCCCCGCCTGCCCAGTTTCTCCTCCCAAGCCAGGCCCCGCCCGCCCAGCTTCCCTTCCCAGCCTGGCCCCGCCCGCCCAGCTTCCCCTATTTTCCTGGCCCCGCCTGCCCAGCTTCCCCTCCCAGCCAGGCCCCGCCCGCCCAGTTTCTCCTCCCGTTCCCGGCCCCGCCCGCCCAGGTTCTCCTCCGCAGCCTGGCCCCGCCCGCCCAGTTTCTCTTCCTGAGCCAGGCCCCGCCCGCCCAGCTTCTCCTCCCAGCCAGGCCCCGCCCGCCCAGTTTCTCCTCCCGTTCCCGGCCCCGCCCGCCCCGCTTCTCCTCCCAAGCCAGGCCCCGTCCTCCCAGCTTCCCCTCCCAGCTTGGCCCCGCCCGCCCAGCTTCCCCTCCCAGCCAGGCCCCGCCCGCCCAGTTTCTCCTCCCGTTCCCGGCCCCGCCCGCCCCGCTTCTCCTCCCAAGCCAGGCCCCTCCCGCCCAGCTTCCCCTCCCGAGGCAGGCCCCGCAGGCCCAGTTTCCGCTCCCAGCCTGGCCCCGCCTGCCCAGCTTCTCCTCCCGAGCCCGGCACCGGCCACCCAGCTTCTCCCCCCAAGTTGGCCCCGCCCGCCCACCTTTCCCTCCCATCTTGGCCCCGCCCGCCTCGCTTCTCCTCCCAAGCCAGGCCCCGCCCGCCCAGCTTCTCCTCCCGAGTCAGGCCCCGCCTGCCCAGCTTCTCCTCCTGAGCCAGGCCCCGCCCGCCCAGCTTCCCCTCCCAGCCTGGCCACGCCCGCCCAGCTTCCCCTCCCAGCTTGGCCCCGCCCGCCCACCTTCCCCTCCCAGCTTGGCCCCGCTCCCCATCTTCCCCTCCCGAGCCAGGCTCCGCCCGCCCAGCTTCCCCTCCCAACCAGGCCTCGCGCGCCCAGCTTCCCATCCCAAGCCAGGCCCCGCCTGCCCAGCTTCCCTCTCCAGCTTGGCCCCGCCCGCCCATCTTCCCCTCCCGAGTCCGTCCCTGCCCGCCCAGCTTCCCCTCCCGAGTCCGGCCCCGCCCGCCCACTTTCTCTTCCCGAGCCCGGCCCCGCCTTCCCAGCTTCCCCTCTCGAGCCCGGCCCCGCCCACCCAGCTTCTCCTCCCAGCCTGGCCCCGCCCGCCCAGCTTCCCCTCCCGAGTCCGGCCACGCCCGCCCAGCTTCCCCTCCCAGCCTGGCGCCGCCCGCCCAGATTCTCCTCCTGAGCCAGGCCCCGCCCGCCCAGCTTCCCCTCCCAGCCTGGCCCCGACCGCCCAGTTTCTCCTCTCGTTCCCGACCCCGCACGCCCAGTTTCTCCTCTCGTTCCCGACCCCGCCCGCCCCGCTTCTACTCCCAAGCCAGGCCTCGCACGCCCCGCTTCCGCTCCCGAGACAGGCCCCGCCCGCCGAGTTTCTCCTCCCGAGCCCGGCCCCAACCGCCCTGCTTCCCCTCCCAGCCAGGCCGCGCACGCCCAGTTTCTCCTCCCGTTCCCGGCCCCGCCCTCCCAGCTTCCCCTCCCGAGCCCGGCAACGCCCACCCAGCTTCCCCTCCCGAATCCGGCCCCGCCCGCCCAGGTTCCCCTCCCAGCCTGGCGCCGCCCGCCCAGCTTCTCCTCCTGAGCCAGGCCCCGCCCGCCCAGCTTCCCCTCCGAGCCCAGCCCCGCCCGCACTGCATCCCCTCCGAGCCAGGCCCCGACCGCCCAGTTTCTCCTCCCGTTCCCGACCCCGCCCGCCCCGCTCCTCCTCCCAAGCCAGGCCTCGTACGCCCAGTTTCTCCTCCCGAGCCCGGCCCCGCCCGCCCAGCTTCCCCTCCCGAGCCCCACCCCGCCCACCCACCTTCCCCTCCCAGCTTGGCTCCGCCCGCCCATCTTCCCCTCCCGAGCAAGGCCTCGCCCGCCCATCTTCCCCTCCCGAGCCAGGCCCCGCCCGCCCAGTTTCTCCTCCCGTTCCCAGCCCGCCCGCCCTGCTTCTCCTCCCAGCCAGGCCCCGCACGCCCAGTTTCTCCTCCCGTTCCCGGCCCCGCCCTCCCAGCTTCCCCTCCCGAGCCCGGCAACGCCCACCCAGCTTCCCCTCCCGAATCCGGCCCCGCCCGCCCAGGTTCCCCTCCCAGCCTGGCGCCGCCCTCCCAGCTTCCCCTCCCGAATCCGGCCCCGCCCGCCCAGGTTCCCCTCCCAGCCTGGCGCCGCCCGCCCAGCTTCTCCTCCCGAGTCCATCCCTGCCCGCCGAGCTTCCCCTCCCAGCCAGGCCCCGCCCGCCCAGTTTCTCCTCCCGTTCCCGGCCCCGCCCGCCCCGCTTCTCCTCCCAAGCCAGGCCCCGCCCTCCCAGCTTCCCCTCCCAGCCTGGCCCCGCCCGCCCAGCTTCCCCTCCAAGCCTGACTCCGCCAGCCCAGCTTCTCCTCCTGAGCCAGGCCCCGCCCGCCCAGCTTCTCCTCCAAGCCAGGCCCCGCCCGCCCAGCTTCCCCTCCCGAGGCAGGCCCCGCCCGCCGAGCTTCCCCTCTCAGCCTGGCCCCGCCTGCCCAGCTTCTCCTCCTGAGCCAGGCCCCGCCCGCCCCGCTCCTCCTCCCAAGCCAGGCCTCGCACGCCCAGCTTCCCCTCCCAGCCAGGCCCCGCCCGCCCAGTTTCTCCTCCCGAGCCCGGCCCCGCCCGCCAAGCTTCCCCTCCCGAGCCCCACCCCGCCCACCCACCTTCCCCTCCCAGCTTGGCTCCGCCCGCCCATCTTCCCCACCCGAGCCAGGCCTCGCCCGCCCATCTTCCCCTCCCGAGCCAGGCCCCGCCCGCCCAGTTTCTCCTCCCGTTCCCAGCCCGCCCGCCCTGCTTCTCCTCCCAGCCAGGCCCCGCACTCCCAGCTTCCCCTCCCGAGCCCGGCAACGCCCACCCAGCTTCCCCTCCCGAATCCGGCCCCGCCCGCCCAGGTTCCCCTCCCAGCCTGGCCCCTCCAGCCCAGCTTCTCCTCCTGAGCCAGGCCCCTCCCGCCCAGCTTCCCCTCCCAGCCTGGCCCCGCCCGCCCAGTTTCTCCTCCCGAGCCCGGCCCCGCCAGTCCTGCTTCCCCTCCCGAGCTCGGCCCCGCCCACCCAGCTTCTCCTCCCAGCCTGGCCCCGCCAGCCCAGCTTCCCCTTCCGAACCAGGCCCCGCCCGCCCAGCTTTTTCTCCCAAGCCAGGCCCCGCCTGCCCAGCTTCCCCTCCCGAGCCCGGCCCCGCCCACCCAGCTTCTCCCCCCAAGTTGGCCCCGCCCGCCCACCTTCCCCTCCCATCCCTGCCCGGCCCGGCCAGCTTCCCCTCCCGAGTCCGTCCCTGCCCGCCCAGCTTCCCCTCCCAGCCAGGCCCCGCCCGCCCAGTTTCTCCTCCCGTTCCCAGCCCCGCCCGCCCCGCTTCTCCTCCCAAGCCAGGCCCCGTCCTCCCAGCTTCACCTCCAAGCCTGACCCCGCCAGCCCAGCTTCTCCTCCTGAGCCAGGCCCCGACTGCCCAGTTTCTCCTCTCGTTCCCGACCCCGCCCGCCCCGCTTCTCCTCCCAAGCCAGGCCTCGCACGCCACGCTTCCCCTCCCGAGCCAGGCCCCGCCCGCCGAGTTTCTCCTCCCGAGCCCGGCCCCGCCCGCCCTGCATCCCCTCCCAGCCAGGCCCCGACCGCCCAGTTTCTCCTCTCGTTCCCGCCCCCGCCCGCCCCGCTTCTCCTCCCAAGCCAGGCCTCGCACGCCCCGCTTCCCCTCCCGAGCCAGGCCCCTCCCGCCGAGTTTCTCCTCCCGAGCCCGGCCTCGCCCGCCCAGGTTCTCCTCCGCAGCCTGGCCCCGCCCGCCCAGTTTCTCTTCCTGAGCCAGGCCCCGCCCGCCCAGCTTCTCCTCCCAGCCAGGCCCCGCCCGCCCAGTTTCTCCTCCCGTTCCCGGCCCCGCCCGCCCCGCTTCTCCTCCCAAGCCAGGCCCCGTCCTCCCAGCTTCCCCTCCCAGCTTGGCCCCGCCCGCCCAGCTTCCCCTCCCAGCCAGGCCCCGCCCGCCCAGTTTCTCCTCCCGTTCCCGGCCCCGCCCGCCCCGCTTCTCCTCCCAAGCCAGGCCCCGCCCGCCCAGCTTCCCCTCCCGAGGCAGGCCCCGTCCTCCCAGCTTCCCCTCCCAGCCTGGCCCCGCCTGCCCAGCTTCTCCTCCCGAGCCCGGAACCGGCCACCCAGCTTCTCCCCCCAAGTTGGCTCCGCCCGCCCACCTTCCCCTCCCATCTTGGCCCCGCCCGCCCCGCTTCTCCTCCCAAGCCAGGCCCCGCCCGCCCAGCTTCTCCTCCCGAGTCAGGCCCCGCCTGCCCAGCTTCTCCTCCTGAGCGCGGCACCGGCCACCCAGCTTCTCCCCCTAAGTTGGCCCCGCCCGCCCACCTTCCCCTCCCATCTTGGCCCCGCCCGCCCCGCTTCTCCTCCCAAGCCAGGCCCCGCCCGCCCAGCTTCTCCTCCCGAGCCCGGCCCCGCCCGCCCAGCTTCCCCTCCCGAGCCCCACCCCGCCCACCCACCTTCCCCTCCCAGCTTGGCTCCGCCCGCCCATCTTCCCCTCCCGAGCCAGGCCCCGCCCGCCCAGTTTCTCCTCCCGTTCCCAGCCCGCCCGCCCTGCTTCTCCTCCCAGCCAGGCCCCGCACGCCCAGTTTCTCCTCCCGTTCCCGGCCCCGCCCTCCCAGCTTCCCCTCCCGAGCCCGGCAACGCCCACCCAGCTTCCCCTCCCGAATCCGGCCCCGCCCGCCCAGGTTCCCCTCCCAGCCTGGCGCCGCCCTCCCAGCTTCCCCTCCCGAATCCGGCCCCGCCCGCCCAGGTTCCCCTCCCAGCCTGGCGCCGCCCGCCCAGCTTCTCCTCCCGAGTCCATCCCTGCCCGCCGAGCTTCCCCTCCCAGCCAGGCCCCGCCCGCCCAGTTTCTCCTCCCGTTCCCGGCCCCGCCCGCCCCGCTTCTCCTCCCAAGCCAGGCCCCGCCCTCCCAGCTTCCCCTCCCAGCCTGGCCCCGCCCGCCCAGCTTCCCCTCCAAGCCTGACTCCGCCAGCCCAGCTTCTCCTCCTGAGCCAGGCCCCGCCCGCCCAGCTTCTCCTCCAAGCCAGGCCCCGCCCGCCCAGCTTCCCCTCCCGAGGCAGGCCCCGCCCGCCGAGCTTCCCCTCTCAGCCTGGCCCCGCCTGCCCAGCTTCTCCTCCTGAGCCAGGCCCCGCCCGCCCCGCTCCTCCTCCCAAGCCAGGCCTCGCACGCCCAGCTTCCCCTCCCAGCCAGGCCCCGCCCGCCCAGTTTCTCCTCCCGAGCCCGGCCCCGCCCGCCAAGCTTCCCCTCCCGAGCCCCACCCCGCCCACCCACCTTCCCCTCCCAGCTTGGCTCCGCCCGCCCATCTTCCCCACCCGAGCCAGGCCTCGCCCGCCCATCTTCCCCTCCCGAGCCAGGCCCCGCCCGCCCAGTTTCTCCTCCCGTTCCCAGCCCGCCCGCCCTGCTTCTCCTCCCAGCCAGGCCCCGCACTCCCAGCTTCCCCTCCCGAGCCCGGCAACGCCCACCCAGCTTCCCCTCCCGAATCCGGCCCCGCCCGCCCAGGTTCCCCTCCCAGCCTGGCCCCTCCAGCCCAGCTTCTCCTCCTGAGCCAGGCCCCTCCCGCCCAGCTTCCCCTCCCAGCCTGGCCCCGCCCGCCCAGTTTCTCCTCCCGAGCCCGGCCCCGCCAGTCCTGCTTCCCCTCCCGAGCTCGGCCCCGCCCACCCAGCTTCTCCTCCCAGCCTGGCCCCGCCAGCCCAGCTTCCCCTTCCGAACCAGGCCCCGCCCGCCCAGCTTTTTCTCCCAAGCCAGGCCCCGCCTGCCCAGCTTCCCCTCCCGAGCCCGGCCCCGCCCACCCAGCTTCTCCCCCCAAGTTGGCCCCGCCCGCCCACCTTCCCCTCCCATCCCTGCCCGGCCCGGCCAGCTTCCCCTCCCGAGTCCGTCCCTGCCCGCCCAGCTTCCCCTCCCAGCCAGGCCCCGCCCGCCCAGTTTCTCCTCCCGTTCCCAGCCCCGCCCGCCCCGCTTCTCCTCCCAAGCCAGGCCCCGTCCTCCCAGCTTCACCTCCAAGCCTGACCCCGCCAGCCCAGCTTCTCCTCCTGAGCCAGGCCCCGACTGCCCAGTTTCTCCTCTCGTTCCCGACCCCGCCCGCCCCGCTTCTCCTCCCAAGCCAGGCCTCGCACGCCCCGCTTCCCCTCCCGAGCCAGGCCCCTCCCGCCGAGTTTCTCCTCCCGAGCCCGGCCTCGCCCGCCCAGGTTCTCCTCCGCAGCCTGGCCCCGCCCGCCCAGTTTCTCTTCCTGAGCCAGGCCCCGCCCGCCCAGCTTCTCCTCCCAGCCAGGCCCCGCCCGCCCAGTTTCTCCTCCCGTTCCCGGCCCCGCCCGCCCCGCTTCTCCTCCCAAGCCAGGCCCCGTCCTCCCAGGTTCCCCTCCCAGCTTGGCCCCGCCCGCCCAGCTTCCCCTCCCAGCCAGGCCCCGCCCGCCCAGTTTCTCCTCCCGTTCCCGGCCCCGCCCGCCCCGCTTCTCCTCCCAAGCCAGGCCCCGCCCGCCCAGCTTCCCCTCCCGAGGCAGGCCCCGTCCTCCCAGCTTCCCCTCCCAGCCTGGCCCCGCCTGCCTAGCTTCTCCTCCCGAGCCCGGAACCGGCCACCCAGCTTCTCCCCCCAAGTTGGCTCCGCCCGCCCACCTTCCCCTCCCATCTTGGCCCCGCCCGCCCCGCTTCTCCTCCCAAGCCAGGCCCCGCCCGCCCAGCTTCTCCTCCCGAGTCAGGCCCCGCCTGCCCAGCTTCTCCTCCTGAGCGCGGCACCGGCCACCCAGCTTCTCCCCCCAAGTTGGCCCCGCCCGCCCACCTTCCCCTCCCATCTTGGCCCCGCCCGCCCCGCTTCTCCTCCCAAGCCAGGCCCCGCCCGCCCAGCTTCTCCTCCCGAGTCAGGCCCCGCCCGCCCAGCTTCCCCTCCCGAGTCCGGCCACGCCTGCCCAGCTTCCCCTCCCAGCCTGGCGCCGCCCGCCCAGCTTCTCCTCCTGAGCCAGGCCCCGCCCGCCCAGCTTCCCCTCCCAGCCTGGCCCCGACCGCCCAGTTTCTCCTCTCGTTCCCGACCCCGCCCGCCCCGCTTCTACTCCCAAGCCAGGCCTCGCACGCCCCGCTTCCGCTCCCGAGACAGGCCCCGCCCGCCGAGTTTCTCCTCCCGAGCCCGGCCCAGCCCGCCCTGCTTCCCCTCCCAGCCAGGCCCCGCACGCCCAGTGTGACGGCGTGTTGGGGGTTCCCCGTCTCCTGCACCCCGAGATGTCACAAACAGACTGCACCAGCCAGTGGAATAGAGGAAGTTTATTGCCTCTCCAGGATACAGCACAGCACAGATGTAGTCTGTCACAGAACTGGGCTAGGATGCCTCAGGCCCCCTTGAGTTGGGGGGAGACTGGGCCCCTAAACTCCAGCTCCTCTCCCTAGGCTGTCTCCTCCATGCTCTCCCACAGTAACAACTAAATTCCCTTGCAGCCCTGCCCCCCAGTCCAGGGCAGCATTCACCTTCCTTTGTTCCTCTCCATGGGGGGTGTCTGGCCACTGGTTCGACAAGTTTGGCCTTATCTCTGCCTAGCGAGATTTTCCCTGCTGGGTCTTGCTCCAGACAGCAGGGGTCACCACAGCCCAGCAAGTACCCCCACTACGTCACAGTTCTCCCCCCTCCGAGAGCGAACTGAGCAGGGTCACTCCGCTCGTGACCTGGGGAAGTTCGGGCCCCTCGCTACGGGACAGCGCGTCAGCGATGATGTTGGCGCTCCCCTTGACGTGGATCACTTCCATGTCGTAGTCCTGCAGGAGCAGGCTCCACCGCAGCAGCTTGGCGTTCGTCCCTTTCATCTGGTGCAGCCAGGTCAGGGGGCAGTGGTCGGTGAACACCGTGAAACGCCGGCCAAACAGGTACGGCTGCAGCTTTTGCAGGGCCCACACCATGGCCAGGCATTCCCTCTCTACGGTCGCGTAGCTCCGCTCCCGGGGCAGCAGCTTCCTGCTCAGGTACACGATGGGGTGACGTTCCCCTTCTCGTCCGCCTGCATCAGCACCGCCCCCAGCCCGGTGTCCGAGGCGTCAGTAAACACGATAAAGGGCTTGTCGAAGTCTGGGTTTACCAGCACTGGGGCCTTGGCCAGGGCTTCCTTCAGTGCACAGAGAGCCCTCTGGCACTGCTCTGTCCAGACCACCCTGTCGGGCCTCCCCTTCCTGCACAGCTCTGTGATCGGGGCAGCGATGGAGCTGAAGTTGGGCACAAACCTCCGGTAGTACCCCGCCATCCCAATGAAAGCCTGGACCTGCTTCTTGGTCTGGGGCACAGGCCAGTCCCGGATGGCCTCCACTTTGGCCGGCTCTGGCTTCAAGCAGCCGCTCCCCACCTTATGGCCCAGGTAGGACACTTCGGCCATTCCAACCTTGCACTTCCCAGCCTTTACGGTCAGCCCAGCCTCCCTCAGCCGATCCAGTACCTGGCTGACCTGGGCCACGTGGTCCTCCCAGGACTGGCTGAAGACGCAGATGTCATCGATGTACGCTAGGGCACAGTTCTCCATTCCCCTCAGCAGCTGGTCCACCAGGCGCTGGAAGGTGGCCGGCGCCCCTTTGAGGCCAAAGGGTAGGACCAGGAACTCATAGAGCCCCAGCGGCGTGATGAAAGCCGATTTCAGTCTGGCCTCCTGGTCTAGCGGCACCTGCCAGTAGCCCTTGGTGAGGTCCAGGGTGGTGAGATAGCGAGCTCCCCCCAGCTTGTCCAGGAGCTCGTCGGGCCTTGGCATCGGGTAGGCGTCGGACACCGTGATGGCGTTGAGCTTCCGGTAGTCCACGCAGAACCGGATCGACCCGTCCTTCTTGGGAACCAGCACCACGGGAGAGGCCCAGGGGCTGGAGGACGGCTGGATCACCCCCAGGGCCAACATGTCCTGGACCTCTCTCTCCAGGTCCTGGGCTGTTTTCCCTGTGACTCTGAATGGGGAGCAGCGCACCGGGGGGTGAGTGCCCGTCTGCACCCGGTGGACAGCCAGGTTGGTAAGACCCGGCTTGTTGGAGAACAGCTGCTGGTGGGAGCGCAGCACCTCCCGGATCTCGGCCTGCTGGGCCGGGGTGAGCTGGTCCGAGAGGGAAATTGACTCCAGCGAAGAGTCCTCTCCGGTCCCAGGGAACAGGCCCACCAGGGGGTCCTCCCCCTGCTCCTCCCAGGGCTTACACACGGCCAGCACCAAGTTCTCCCTGTCCCAGTACGGCTTCATCATGTTAACATGATATACCCGCTGGCCGCGCGTCCGGCCCGTCAGCTCCACCACGTAGTTCACCTCGTTCAGCTGCTTAACCACCTTGAAGGGGCCGTCCCAGGCGGCTTGCAGCTTGTTCTTCCGCACGGGGATCAGGACCATCACCTGGTCCCCGGTAGCGTAGGCGCGGGCCCGTGCATTGCGGTCGTACCAGACCTTCTGCTTCCTCTGGGCCCTGCTCAGGTTCTCTCTGGCCAGGCCCATGAGCTCGGCAAGTCTTTCCCGGAATGTCAGGACGTATTCCACGACCGGCTCACCCTCCGGGGAGACCTTCCCCTCCCACTCGTCTTTCAATAAGTCCAGGGGGCCCCTCACTCGCCTCCCATATAACAGCTCGAACGGCGAGAACCCCGTGGACTCCTGGGGCACTTCCCTGTACGCAAACAGCAGGTGGGGTAGGTACTTGTCCCAGTCCTGCGGGTGTTTGTGCATAAAGGTCCGTAGCATCTGCTTCAGAGTCCCATTGAACCTCTCCACCAACCCGTTGGTCTGGGGGTGATACGCCGAGGCCCAGGTGTGTTGCACCCCACTCTTCTCCCACAAGCACCGGAGCAGGGCCGACATGAAGTTGGATCCCTGGTCCGTGAGAACCTCCTGGGGAAACCCCACCCTGCTGAAAATGGTCAGCAGTGCGTCTGCCACCGTGTCTGCCTCGATGGAGGGCAGGGCCACGGCCTCGGGGTAGCGGGTGGCAAAGTCCACCACCACCAGGATGTATTTCTTCCCTGTCCGGGTCGCTCTGCTGAAGGGCCCCACAATATCCATCGCCACCTTCTGGAAAGGCTCCTCTATGATGGGCAGGGGTCTCAATGCAGCTTTCCTCCTGTCTTGGGCCTTCCCCACTCGTTGGCAGGAGTCGCAGGACCGGCAGTACCGCTGGACAGCTGCAAACATCCCCGGCCAGTAGAAGTTTTGGAGCAGCCTCAGCCGCGTGCGCCGGATCCCCTGGTGTCCCGAGAACGGGATGTCATGGGCCAGGTGTAGCAGCTTGCGGCGATACCTTTGGGGAACCACCAGCTGCCGCTGGAGCCCCCACTTGCCTACCGTCCCGGGGGAAAGCCATTCCCGGTACAGAAATCCCCTCTCCCACCGGAACTTCTCCTGGCAATCTCCTCCTAGGGGTTGAGCGGCACCCAGGTCAGCCCGGTCCCTCAGGGCCTGCAAGGAGGGATCCGCTCGCACCTCCGCCTGGAATTCAGCGGCTGGGGCTGGGACAGGGCCGTGGTTCCCCCCACTGCCTAGGTCCAACTCTAGGTCTGCTGGGACGGGGCCCTGGGCCCCCTGTTGGGGAACCTCCTCGAGTTCCGGGCCGCAAGCCCCTCGCTTGCTCTGGCTACGGGTGGTGACCAGCGTCCTGTGGGGTCCGTCTGGCCACTCCTCTAGGTCACTCCCCATTAGCACGTCGGTGGGCAAGTGTGGGTGCACCCCCACTTCCTTGGGGCCCTCCTTGGCCTCCCATTTCAGATGCACCCTGGCTACAGGTACCTCAAAGGGGGTGCCGCCTATGCCCCTCAGTGTCAGCTGAGTGTCGGGTAGCATACGGTCTGGGGCCACTATGTCGGGCCGGGCCAGCGTCACCTCCGCCCCCGTGTCCCAGAAACCCGTCACCTTCCTGCCGTCCACCTCCAGGGGTACGAGGCAGTCCCTCCGTAGGGGCCGCCCCGCCCCCACCCGGTGCATGGATAAATCTGTCTCCCGAGGGTCAGACCTCCCAGGGGAGGTGCACTGAGCATCCTTCCCCTCTCTCTGAGCTGAGGTTTGCCGGCCAGCCCCTGCCACTGGGGCAGCCTGCCCTTCCTCCCGCCCCAGCCAGTTAACCCTGGAACGTCCCAGGTCATGGGACCTGTTCTTGCGCCTGGTGCATTGAGCCCTCTTGTGGCCTCGTTGCCCACAGCGATGGCAAGTTAGGTTCTGTGGGCCCATTCGGGTCGGCTCTGCCCGGGCCCTGGCTGGTTTTCTGGGGTATCGACGACTGGTCCTGGTCCCTGGGGCTCGCCTCGGAGGTGTCTCTCTCCGTTGCTCCGCCGAGAACCGGTCTCTGCGCGATTCTCTTTCTCTCCGGGACTCCCGCTCACCCCCGGACCGGCTCTCCGTGAACTCATCCGCCAGTCTCCCGGCCTCCTGGGGGTTCTCTGGTCTCCGGTCCTTGAGCCACAGCCTCAGTTTGGGTGGGCACGCTTCATAGAACTGCTCCATCATGACCAGCTTGAGCAGCTTCTCTGCGGTCTGGGCTCCGACTCCCGAGACCCACTTGCGGCAGTATTGCGCCAGGCGGGAGGCCAGGTCCACATAGGTCTCCCGTGGCTCTTTCTGTACCCCCCGGAACTTCTTCCTGTACATCTCGGGGGTCAGCCCGAACTTGTGCAGCAGGGCCTCCTTGACTCGGTTGTAATCCCCTGGCTGTAGGTCCTCCAGCTGACTGAGCACTCCGGCCGCCTCCTGGTTCAGTGCGGGGACGAGCTCCTGCAGCCAGTCAGCTGGGGGGACCTGTTGCAGCCCACAGGCCCTCTCAAAGGAGCTGAGGAACCCGTCTATGTCGCCCACGTCCTTCAATTGGGCCACCATGAGCCTCTCCAAGCGCCTGGCATCCCCGGGACTCTGGGGCCCATCCACTCTTGGCGCAGCCGGGGCCCCGCAGGTTCTCCGCTCTGCCATGGCCAGCTCATGCTGTCGCTGCCTCTCTCGGTCCTGGCGCTCCTTCTCTCGGTCCTGTACTTCCAATTCCTTCATCCGCAGCTGGATCTCCAGCCGCCGCAGCTCCGCTGGGCTGGCCCCTGCCCTAGATGGGCTACGGCTTGCAGGCCTCCCGGGAGACGCTGTCTCATCTCTCCGGTGGGTCCCAGCGCTCCTCCCCCTCTCTGAGCCTGACACACTCTCAGGGGGGGTCTGGCTGCTTCCCCTGGGGACAAGATCCTGGCCCCGTGGCTGGTCATTCTCTTCCAGCTGGGTAATCAGCTGGGCCTTGGTTGCTTTCCGCACCGGCAAGCCCCTCTCTCTGCACAGCCCCACCAGCTCTGCCTTCAAGAGTCGGGCGTAGGCCATCTGCCCGCTGGGCCCCTCGGTGCAGACTCACCAGTCTAGTGCTGCAGCGCCCCACGATTCCCAGGAACCGCTTCGCTCTGTCTCCAGCACGCCTGGCTCCAGGGCTCTTGCTTCTACAGCGCCTTGTCGCTCACCGCTGGGAGCTCCATCCACGGGGTGCAGTGCATCCCGCTCCTGACACCAGTGTGACGGCGTGTTGGGGGTTCCCCGTCTCCTGCACCCCGAGATGTCACAAACAGACTGCACCAGCCAGTGGAATAGAGGAAGTTTATTGCCTCTCCAGGATACAGCACAGCACAGATGTAATCTGGTTACAGGAACTGGGCTAGGATGCCTCAGGCCCCCTTGAGTTGGGGGGAGACTGGGCCCCTAAACTCCAGCTCCTCTCCCTAGGCTGTCTCCTCCATGCTCTCCCACAGTAACAACTAAATTCCCTTGCAGCCCTGCCCCCCAGTCCAGGGCAGCATTCACCTTCCTTTGTTCCTCTCCATGGGGGGTGTCTGGCCACTGGTTCGACAAGTTTGGCCTTATCTCTGCCTAGCGAGATTTTCCCTGCTGGGTCTTGCTCCAGACAGCAGGGGTCACCACAGCCCAGCAAGTACCCCCACTACGTCACACCCAGTTTCTCCTCTCGTTCCCGACCCCGCCCGCCCCGCTTCTCCTCCCAAGCCAGGCCTCGGACGCCCCGCTTCCCCTCCCGAGCCAGGCCCCGCCCGCCGAGTTTCTCCTCCCGTTCCCGGCCCCGCACTCCCAGCTTCCCCTCCCGAGCCCGGCAACGCCCACCCAGATTCCCCTCCCGAAACCGGCCCCGCCCGCCCAGGTTCCCCTCCCAGCCTGGCCCCTCCAGCCCAGCTTCTCCTCCTGAGCCAGGCCCCTCCCGCCCAGCTTCCCCTCCCAGCCTGGCCCCGCCCGCCCAGTTTCTCCTCCCGAGCCCGGCCCCGCCCGTCCTGCTTCCCCTCCCGAGCTCGGCCCCGCCCACCCATCTTCTCCTCCCAGCCTGGCCCCGCCCGCCAAGCTTCCCCTTCCGAACCAGGCCCCGCCCGCCCAGCTTTTTCTCCCAAGCCAGGCCCCGCCTGCCCAGCTTCCCCTCCGGAGCCCGGCCCCGCCCACCCAGCTTCTCCCCCCAAGTTGGCCCCGCCCGCCCACCTTCCCCTCCCATCCCTGCCCGGCCCGGCCAGCTTCCCCTCCCGAGTCCGTCCCTGCCCGCCTAGCTTTCCCTCCCAGCCAGGCCCCGCCCGCCCAGTTTCTCCTGCCGTTCCCAGCCCCGCCCGCCCTGCTTCTCCTCCCAAGCCAGGCCCCGTCCTCCCAGCTTCACCTCCCAGCTTGGCCCCGCCCGCCCAGCTTCCCCTCCAAGCCTGACCCCGCCAGCCCAGCTTCTCCTCCTCAGCCAGGCCCCGCCCGCCCTGCATCCCCTCCCGAGCCAGGCCCCGCCCGCCGAGTTTCTCCTCCCGAGCCCGGCCCCGCCCGCCCTGCATCCCCTCCCAGCCAGGCCCCGACCGCCCAGTTTCTCCTCTCGTTCCCGACCCCCCCGCCCCGCTTCTCCTCCCAAGCCAGGCCTCGCACGTCCCGCTTCCCCTCCCGAGCCAGGCCCCGCCCGCCGAGTTTCTCCTCCCGAGCCCGGCCCCGCCCGCCCTGCTTCCCCTCCCAGCAAGGCCCCGCACGCCCAGTTTCTCCTCCCGTTCCCGGCCCTGCCCTCCCAGCTTCCCCTCCCGAGCCCGGCAACGCCCGCCCAGCTTCCCCTCCCGAATCCGGCCCCGCCCGCCCAGGTTCCCCTCCCAGCCTGGCGCCGCCCTCCCAGCTTCCCCTCCCGAATCCGGCCCCGCCCGCCCAGGTTCCCCTCCCAGCCTGGCGCCGCCCGCCCAGCTTCTCCTCCCGAGTCCATCCCTGCCCGCCCAGCTTCCCCTCCCAGCCAGGCCCCGCCCGCCCAGTTTCTCCTCCCGTTCCCGGCCCCGCCCGCCCCGCTTCTCCTCCCAAGCCAGGCCCCGCCCTCCCAGCTTCCCCTCCCAGCCTGGCCCCGTCCGCCCAGCTTCCCCTCCAAGCCTGACCCCGCCAGCCCAGCTTCTCCTCCTGAGCCAGGCCCCGCCCGCCCAGCTTCTCCTCCAAGCCAGGCCCCGCCCGCCCAGCTTCCCCTCCCGAGGCAGGCCCCGCCCTCCCAGCTTCCCCTCTCAGCCAGGCCCCGCCCGCCCACTTTCTCTTCCCGAGCCCGGCCCCGCCTTCCCAGCTTCCCCTCTCGAGCCCGGCCCCGCCCACCCAGCTTCTCCTCCCAGCCTGGCCCCGCCCGCCCAGCTTCCCCTCCCAGCCTGGCGCCGCCCGCCCAGCTTCTCCTCCTGAGCCAGGCCCCGCCGGACCAATTTCTCCTGCAGAGCCCGGCCCCGTCCGCCCTGCATCCCCTCCCAGCCTGGCCCCGCCGGGCCAATTTCTCCTGCAGAGCCCGGCCCCGCCCGCCCAGCTTCCCCTCCCAGCCTGGCCCCGCCGGACCAATTTCTCCTGCAGAGCCCGGCCCCGCCCCCCCAGCTTCCCCTCCCAGCCTGGCCCCGCCCACCCAGCTTCCCCTCCCAGCCAGCCCCCGCCCGCCCGGATTCCCCTCCCAGCCTGGACCGCCCGCCCAGCTTCCCCTCCCAGCCTGGCCCCGCCTGCCCAGCTTCTCCTCCTGAGCCAGGCCCCGCCCGCCCAGCTTTTTCCCCCAAGCCAGTCCCCGGCCGCCCACCTTCCCCTCCCAAGCCAGGCCCCGCCTGCCCAGCTTCCCCTCCTAGCTTGGCCCCGCCCGCCCAGCTTCCCCTCCCGAGTCCGTCCCTGCCCGCCCAGCTTCCCCTCCCGAGTCCGTCCCTGCCCACGCAGCTTCCCCTCCCAGACAGGCCCCGCCCGCCCAGTTTCTCCTCCCGGACCCGGCCCCGCCTGCCCAGTTTCTCCTCCCAAGCCAGGCCCCGCCCGCCCAGCTTCCCTTCCCAGCCTGGCCCCGCCCGCCCAGCTTCCCCTATTTTCCTGGCCCCGCCTGCCCAGCTTCCCCTCCCAGCCAGGCCCCGCCCGCCCAGTTTCTCCTCCCGTTCCCGGCCCCGCCCGCCCAGGTTCTCCTCCGCAGCCTGGCCCCGCCCGCCCAGTTTCTCTTCCTGAGCCAGGCCCCGCCCGCCCAGCTTCTCCTCCCAGCCAGGCCCCGCCCGCCCAGTTTCTCCTCCCGTTCCCGGCCCCGCCCGCCCCGCTTCTCCTCCCAAGCCAGGCCCCGTCCTCCCAGCTTCCCCTCCCAGCTTGGCCCCGCCCGCCCAGCTTCCCCTCCCAGCCAGGCCCCGCCCGCCCAGTTTCTCCTCCCGTTCCCGGCCCCGCCCGCCCCGCTTCTCCTCCCAAGCCAGGCCCCTCCCGCCCAGCTTCCCCTCCCGAGGCAGGCCCCGCAGGCCCAGTTTCCGCTCCCAGCCTGGCCCCGCCTGCCCAGCTTCTCCTCCCGAGCCCGGCACCGGCCACCCAGCTTCTCCCCCCAAGTTGGCCCCGCCCGCCCACCTTTCCCTCCCATCTTGGCCCCGCCCGCCTCGCTTCTCCTCCCAAGCCAGGCCCCGCCCGCCCAGCTTCTCCTCCCGAGTCAGGCCCCGCCTGCCCAGCTTCTCCTCCTGAGCCAGGCCCCGCCCGCCCAGCTTCCCCTCCCAGCCTGGCCACGCCCGCCCAGCTTCCCCTCCCAGCTTGGCCCCGCCCGCCCACCTTCCCCTCCCAGCTTGGCCCCGCTCCCCATCTTCCCCTCCCGAGCCAGGCTCCGCCCGCCCAGCTTCCCCTCCCAACCAGGCCTCGCGCGCCCAGCTTCCCATCCCAAGCCAGGCCCCGCCTGCCCAGCTTCCCTCTCCAGCTTGGCCCCGCCCGCCCATCTTCCCCTCCCGAGTCCGTCCCTGCCCGCCCAGCTTCCCCTCCCGAGTCCGGCCCCGCCCGCCCACTTTCTCTTCCCGAGCCCGGCCCCGCCTTCCCAGCTTCCCCTCTCGAGCCCGGCCCCGCCCACCCAGCTTCTCCTCCCAGCCTGGCCCCGCCCGCCCAGCTTCCCCTCCCGAGTCCGGCCACGCCTGCCCAGCTTCCCCTCCCAGCCTGGCGCCGCCCGCCCAGATTCTCCTCCTGAGCCAGGCCCCGCCCGCCCAGCTTCCCCTCCCAGCCTGGCCCCGACCGCCCAGTTTCTCCTCTCGTTCCCGACCCCGCACGCCCAGTTTCTCCTCTCGTTCCCGACCCCGCCCGCCCCGCTTCTACTCCCAAGCCAGGCCTCGCACGCCCCGCTTCCGCTCCCGAGACAGGCCCCGCCCGCCGAGTTTCTCCTCCCGAGCCCGGCCCCAACCGCCCTGCTTCCCCTCCCAGCCAGGCCGCGCACGCCCAGTTTCTCCTCCCGTTCCCGGCCCCGCCCTCCCAGCTTCCCCTCCCGAGCCCGGCAACGCCCACCCAGCTTCCCCTCCCGAATCCGGCCCCGCCCGCCCAGGTTCCCCTCCCAGCCTGGCGCCGCCCGCCCAGCTTCTCCTCCTGAGCCAGGCCCCGCCCGCCCAGCTTCCCCTCCGAGCCCAGCCCCGCCCGCACTGCATCCCCTCCGAGCCAGGCCCCGACCGCCCAGTTTCTCCTCCCGTTCCCGACCCCGCCCGCCCCGCTCCTCCTCCCAAGCCAGGCCTCGTACGCCCAGTTTCTCCTCCCGAGCCCGGCCCCGCCCGCCCAGCTTCCCCTCCCGAGCCCCACCCCGCCCACCCACCTTCCCCTCCCAGCTTGGCTCCGCCCGCCCATCTTCCCCTCCCGAGCAAGGCCTCGCCCGCCCATCTTCCCCTCCCGAGCCAGGCCCCGCCCGCCCAGTTTCTCCTCCCGTTCCCAGCCCGCCCGCCCTGCTTCTCCTCCCAGCCAGGCCCCGCACGCCCAGTTTCTCCTCCCGTTCCCGGCCCCGCCCTCCCAGCTTCCCCTCCCGAGCCCGGCAACGCCCACCCAGCTTCCCCTCCCGAATCCGGCCCCGCCCGCCCAGGTTCCCCTCCCAGCCTGGCGCCGCCCTCCCAGCTTCCCCTCCCGAATCCGGCCCCGCCCGCCCAGGTTCCCCTCCCAGCCTGGCGCCGCCCGCCCAGCTTCTCCTCCCGAGTCCATCCCTGCCCGCCGAGCTTCCCCTCCCAGCCAGGCCCCGCCCGCCCAGTTTCTCCTCCCGTTCCCGGCCCCGCCCGCCCCGCTTCTCCTCCCAAGCCAGGCCCCGCCCTCCCAGCTTCCCCTCCCAGCCTGGCCCCGCCCGCCCAGCTTCCCCTCCAAGCCTGACTCCGCCAGCCCAGCTTCTCCTCCTGAGCCAGGCCCCGCCCGCCCAGCTTCTCCTCCAAGCCAGGCCCCGCCCGCCCAGCTTCCCCTCCCGAGGCAGGCCCCGCCCGCCGAGCTTCCCCTCTCAGCCTGGCCCCGCCTGCCCAGCTTCTCCTCCTGAGCCAGGCCCCGCCCGCCCCGCTCCTCCTCCCAAGCCAGGCCTCGCACGCCCAGCTTCCCCTCCCAGCCAGGCCCCGCCCGCCCAGTTTCTCCTCCCGAGCCCGGCCCCGCCCGCCAAGCTTCCCCTCCCGAGCCCCACCCCGCCCACCCACCTTCCCCTCCCAGCTTGGCTCCGCCCGCCCATCTTCCCCACCCGAGCCAGGCCTCGCCCGCCCATCTTCCCCTCCCGAGCCAGGCCCCGCCCGCCCAGTTTCTCCTCCCGTTCCCAGCCCGCCCGCCCTGCTTCTCCTCCCAGCCAGGCCCCGCACTCCCAGCTTCCCCTCCCGAGCCCGGCAACGCCCACCCAGCTTCCCCTCCCGAATCCGGCCCCGCCCGCCCAGGTTCCCCTCCCAGCCTGGCCCCTCCAGCCCAGCTTCTCCTCCTGAGCCAGGCCCCTCCCGCCCAGCTTCCCCTCCCAGCCTGGCCCCGCCCGCCCAGTTTCTCCTCCCGAGCCCGGCCCCGCCAGTCCTGCTTCCCCTCCCGAGCTCGGCCCCGCCCACCCAGCTTCTCCTCCCAGCCTGGCCCCGCCAGCCCAGCTTCCCCTTCCGAACCAGGCCCCGCCCGCCCAGCTTTTTCTCCCAAGCCAGGCCCCGCCTGCCCAGCTTCCCCTCCCGAGCCCGGCCCCGCCCACCCAGCTTCTCCCCCCAAGTTGGCCCCGCCCGCCCACCTTCCCCTCCCATCCCTGCCCGGCCCGGCCAGCTTCCCCTCCCGAGTCCGTCCCTGCCCGCCCAGCTTCCCCTCCCAGCCAGGCCCCGCCCGCCCAGTTTCTCCTCCCGTTCCCAGCCCCGCCCGCCCCGCTTCTCCTCCCAAGCCAGGCCCCGTCCTCCCAGCTTCACCTCCAAGCCTGACCCCGCCAGCCCAGCTTCTCCTCCTGAGCCAGGCCCCGACTGCCCAGTTTCTCCTCTCGTTCCCGACCCCGCCCGCCCCGCTTCTCCTCCCAAGCCAGGCCTCGCACGCCACGCTTCCCCTCCCGAGCCAGGCCCCGCCCGCCGAGTTTCTCCTCCCGAGCCCGGCCCCGCCCGCCCTGCATCCCCTCCCAGCCAGGCCCCGACCGCCCAGTTTCTCCTCTCGTTCCCGCCCCCGCCCGCCCCGCTTCTCCTCCCAAGCCAGGCCTCGCACGCCCCGCTTCCCCTCCCGAGCCAGGCCCCTCCCGCCGAGTTTCTCCTCCCGAGCCCGGCCTCGCCCGCCCAGGTTCTCCTCCGCAGCCTGGCCCCGCCCGCCCAGTTTCTCTTCCTGAGCCAGGCCCCGCCCGCCCAGCTTCTCCTCCCAGCCAGGCCCCGCCCGCCCAGTTTCTCCTCCCGTTCCCGGCCCCGCCCGCCCCGCTTCTCCTCCCAAGCCAGGCCCCGTCCTCCCAGCTTCCCCTCCCAGCTTGGCCCCGCCCGCCCAGCTTCCCCTCCCAGCCAGGCCCCGCCCGCCCAGTTTCTCCTCCCGTTCCCGGCCCCGCCCGCCCCGCTTCTCCTCCCAAGCCAGGCCCCGCCCGCCCAGCTTCCCCTCCCGAGGCAGGCCCCGTCCTCCCAGCTTCCCCTCCCAGCCTGGCCCCGCCTGCCCAGCTTCTCCTCCCGAGCCCGGAACCGGCCACCCAGCTTCTCCCCCCAAGTTGGCTCCGCCCGCCCACCTTCCCCTCCCATCTTGGCCCCGCCCGCCCCGCTTCTCCTCCCAAGCCAGGCCCCGCCCGCCCAGCTTCTCCTCCCGAGTCAGGCCCCGCCTGCCCAGCTTCTCCTCCTGAGCGCGGCACCGGCCACCCAGCTTCTCCCCCCAAGTTGGCCCCGCCCGCCCACCTTCCCCTCCCATCTTGGCCCCGCCCGCCCCGCTTCTCCTCCCAAGCCAGGCCCCGCCCGCCCAGCTTCTCCTCCCGAGCCCGGCCCCGCCCGCCCAGCTTCCCCTCCCGAGCCCCACCCCGCCCACCCACCTTCCCCTCCCAGCTTGGCTCCGCCCGCCCATCTTCCCCTCCCGAGCAAGGCCTCGCCCGCCCATCTTCCCCTCCCGAGCCAGGCCCCGCCCGCCCAGTTTCTCCTCCCGTTCCCAGCCCGCCCGCCCTGCTTCTCCTCCCAGCCAGGCCCCGCACGCCCAGTTTCTCCTCCCGTTCCCGGCCCCGCCCTCCCAGCTTCCCCTCCCGAGCCCGGCAACGCCCACCCAGCTTCCCCTCCCGAATCCGGCCCCGCCCGCCCAGGTTCCCCTCCCAGCCTGGCGCCGCCCTCCCAGCTTCCCCTCCCGAATCCGGCCCCGCCCGCCCAGGTTCCCCTCCCAGCCTGGCGCCGCCCGCCCAGCTTCTCCTCCCGAGTCCATCCCTGCCCGCCGAGCTTCCCCTCCCAGCCAGGCCCCGCCCGCCCAGTTTCTCCTCCCGTTCCCGGCCCCGCCCGCCCCGCTTCTCCTCCCAAGCCAGGCCCCGCCCTCCCAGCTTCCCCTCCCAGCCTGGCCCCGCCCGCCCAGCTTCCCCTCCAAGCCTGACTCCGCCAGCCCAGCTTCTCCTCCTGAGCCAGGCCCCGCCCGCCCAGCTTCTCCTCCAAGCCAGGCCCCGCCCGCCCAGCTTCCCCTCCCGAGGCAGGCCCCGCCCGCCGAGCTTCCCCTCTCAGCCTGGCCCCGCCTGCCCAGCTTCTCCTCCTGAGCCAGGCCCCGCCCGCCCCGCTCCTCCTCCCAAGCCAGGCCTCGCACGCCCAGCTTCCCCTCCCAGCCAGGCCCCGCCCGCCCAGTTTCTCCTCCCGAGCCCGGCCCCGCCCGCCAAGCTTCCCCTCCCGAGCCCCACCCCGCCCACCCACCTTCCCCTCCCAGCTTGGCTCCGCCCGCCCATCTTCCCCACCCGAGCCAGGCCTCGCCCGCCCATCTTCCCCTCCCGAGCCAGGCCCCGCCCGACCAGTTTCTCCTCCCGTTCCCAGCCCGCCCGCCCTGCTTCTCCTCCCAGCCAGGCCCCGCACTCCCAGCTTCCCCTCCCGAGCCCGGCAACGCCCACCCAGCTTCCCCTCCCGAATCCGGCCCCGCCCGCCCAGGTTCCCCTCCCAGCCTGGCCCCTCCAGCCCAGCTTCTCCTCCTGAGCCAGGCCCCTCCCGCCCAGCTTCCCCTCCCAGCCTAGCCCCGCCCGCCCAGTTTCTCCTCCCGAGCCCGGCCCCGCCAGTCCTGCTTCCCCTCCCGAGCTCGGCCCCGCCCACCCAGCTTCTCCTCCCAGCCTGGCCCCGCCAGCCCAGCTTCCCCTTCCGAACCAGGCCCCGCCCGCCCAGCTTTTTCTCCCAAGCCAGGCCCCGCCTGCCCAGCTTCCCCTCCCGAGCCCGGCCCCGCCCACCCAGCTTCTCCCCCCAAGTTGGCCCCGCCCGCCCACCTTCCCCTCCCATCCCTGCCCGGCCCGGCCAGCTTCCCCTCCCGAGTCCGTCCCTGCCCGCCCAGCTTCCCCTCCCAGCCAGGCCCCGCCCGCCCAGTTTCTCCTCCCGTTCCCAGCCCCGCCCGCCCCGCTTCTCCTCCCAAGCCAGGCCCCGTCCTCCCAGCTTCACCTCCAAGCCTGACCCCGCCAGCCCAGCTTCTCCTCCTGAGCCAGGCCCCGACTGCCCAGTTTCTCCTCTCGTTCCCGACCCCGCCCGCCCCGCTTCTCCTCCCAAGCCAGGCCTCGCACGCCCCGCTTCCCCTCCCGAGCCAGGCCCCTCCCGCCGAGTTTCTCCTCCCGAGCCCGGCCTCGCCCGCCCAGGTTCTCCTCCGCAGCCTGGCCCCGCCCGCCCAGTTTCTCTTCCTGAGCCAGGCCCCGCCCGCCCAGCTTCTCCTCCCAGCCAGGCCCCGCCCGCCCAGTTTCTCCTCCCGTTCCCGGCCCCGCCCGCCCCGCTTCTCCTCCCAAGCCAGGCCCCGTCCTCCCAGGTTCCCCTCCCAGCTTGGCCCCGCCCGCCCAGCTTCCCCTCCCAGCCAGGCCCCGCCCGCCCAGTTTCTCCTCCCGTTCCCGGCCCCGCCCGCCCCGCTTCTCCTCCCAAGCCAGGCCCCGCCCGCCCAGCTTCCCCTCCCGAGGCAGGCCCCGTCCTCCCAGCTTCCCCTCCCAGCCTGGCCCCGCCTGCCCAGCTTCTCCTCCCGAGCCCGGAACCGGCCACCCAGCTTCTCCCCCCAAGTTGGCTCCGCCCGCCCACCTTCCCCTCCCATCTTGGCCCCGCCCGCCCCGCTTCTCCTCCCAAGCCAGGCCCCGCCCGCCCAGCTTCTCCTCCCGAGTCAGGCCCCGCCTGCCCAGCTTCTCCTCCTGAGCGCGGCACCGGCCACCCAGCTTCTCCCCCCAAGTTGGCCCCGCCCGCCCACCTTCCCCTCCCATCTTGGCCCCGCCCGCCCCGCTTCTCCTCCCAAGCCAGGCCCCGCCCGCCCAGCTTCTCCTCCCGAGTCAGGCCCCGCCCGCCCAGCTTCCCCTCCCGAGTCCGGCCACGCCTGCCCAGCTTCCCCTCCCAGCCTGGCGCCGCCCGCCCAGCTTCTCCTCCTGAGCCAGGCCCCGCCCGCCCAGCTTCCCCTCCCAGCCTGGCCCCGACCGCCCAGTTTCTCCTCTCGTTCCCGACCCCGCCCGCCCCGCTTCTACTCCCAAGCCAGGCCTCGCACGCCCCGCTTCCGCTCCCGAGACAGGCCCCGCCCGCCGAGTTTCTCCTCCCGAGCCCGGCCCAGCCCGCCCTGCTTCCCCTCCCAGCCAGGCCCCGCACGCCCAGTGTGACGGCGTGTTGGGGGTTCCCCGTCTCCTGCACCCCGAGATGTCACAAACAGACTGCACCAGCCAGTGGAATAGAGGAAGTTTATTGCCTCTCCAGGATACAGCACAGCACAGATGTAGTCTGTCACAGAACTGGGCTAGGATGCCTCAGGCCCCCTTGAGTTGGGGGGAGACTGGGCCCCTAAACTCCAGCTCCTCTCCCTAGGCTGTCTCCTCCATGCTCTCCCACAGTAACAACTAAATTCCCTTGCAGCCCTGCCCCCCAGTCCAGGGCAGCATTCACCTTCCTTTGTTCCTCTCCATGGGGGGTGTCTGGCCACTGGTTCGACAAGTTTGGCCTTATCTCTGCCTAGCGAGATTTTCCCTGCTGGGTCTTGCTCCAGACAGCAGGGGTCACCACAGCCCAGCAAGTACCCCCACTACGTCACAGTTCTCCCCCCTCCGAGAGCGAACTGAGCAGGGTCACTCCGCTCGTGACCTGGGGAAGTTCGGGCCCCTCGCTACGGGACAGCGCGTCAGCGATGATGTTGGCGCTCCCCTTGACGTGGATCACTTCCATGTCGTAGTCCTGCAGGAGCAGGCTCCACCGCAGCAGCTTGGCGTTCGTCCCTTTCATCTGGTGCAGCCAGGTCAGGGGGCAGTGGTCGGTGAACACCGTGAAACGCCGGCCAAACAGGTACGGCTGCAGCTTTTGCAGGGCCCACACCATGGCCAGGCATTCCCTCTCTACGGTCGCGTAGCTCCGCTCCCGGGGCAGCAGCTTCCTGCTCAGGTACACGATGGGGTGACGTTCCCCTTCTCGTCCGCCTGCATCAGCACCGCCCCCAGCCCGGTGTCCGAGGCGTCAGTAAACACGATAAAGGGCTTGTCGAAGTCTGGGTTTACCAGCACTGGGGCCTTGGCCAGGGCTTCCTTCAGTGCACAGAGAGCCCTCTGGCACTGCTCTGTCCAGACCACCCTGTCGGGCCTCCCCTTCCTGCACAGCTCTGTGATCGGGGCAGCGATGGAGCTGAAGTTGGGCACAAACCTCCGGTAGTACCCCGCCATCCCAATGAAAGCCTGGACCTGCTTCTTGGTCTGGGGCACAGGCCAGTCCCGGATGGCCTCCACTTTGGCCGGCTCTGGCTTCAAGCAGCCGCTCCCCACCTTATGGCCCAGGTAGGACACTTCGGCCATTCCAACCTTGCACTTCCCAGCCTTTACGGTCAGCCCAGCCTCCCTCAGCCGATCCAGTACCTGGCTGACCTGGGCCACGTGGTCCTCCCAGGACTGGCTGAAGACGCAGATGTCATCGATGTACGCTAGGGCACAGTTCTCCATTCCCCTCAGCAGCTGGTCCACCAGGCGCTGGAAGGTGGCCGGCGCCCCTTTGAGGCCAAAGGGTAGGACCAGGAACTCATAGAGCCCCAGCGGCGTGATGAAAGCCGATTTCAGTCTGGCCTCCTGGTCTAGCGGCACCTGCCAGTAGCCCTTGGTGAGGTCCAGGGTGGTGAGATAGCGAGCTCCCCCCAGCTTGTCCAGGAGCTCGTCGGGCCTTGGCATCGGGTAGGCGTCGGACACCGTGATGGCGTTGAGCTTCCGGTAGTCCACGCAGAACCGGATCGACCCGTCCTTCTTGGGAACCAGCACCACGGGAGAGGCCCAGGGGCTGGAGGACGGCTGGATCACCCCCAGGGCCAACATGTCCTGGACCTCTCTCTCCAGGTCCTGGGCTGTTTTCCCTGTGACTCTGAATGGGGAGCAGCGCACCGGGGGGTGAGTGCCCGTCTGCACCCGGTGGACAGCCAGGTTGGTAAGACCCGGCTTGTTGGAGAACAGCTGCTGGTGGGAGCGCAGCACCTCCCGGATCTCGGCCTGCTGGGCCGGGGTGAGCTGGTCCGAGAGGGAAATTGACTCCAGCGAAGAGTCCTCTCCGGTCCCAGGGAACAGGCCCACCAGGGGGTCCTCCCCCTGCTCCTCCCAGGGCTTACACACGGCCAGCACCAAGTTCTCCCTGTCCCAGTACGGCTTCATCATGTTAACATGATATACCCGCTGGCCGCGCGTCCGGCCCGTCAGCTCCACCACGTAGTTCACCTCGTTCAGCTGCTTAACCACCTTGAAGGGGCCGTCCCAGGCGGCTTGCAGCTTGTTCTTCCGCACGGGGATCAGGACCATCACCTGGTCCCCGGTAGCGTAGGCGCGGGCCCGTGCATTGCGGTCGTACCAGACCTTCTGCTTCCTCTGGGCCCTGCTCAGGTTCTCTCTGGCCAGGCCCATGAGCTCGGCAAGTCTTTCCCGGAATGTCAGGACGTATTCCACGACCGGCTCACCCTCCGGGGAGACCTTCCCCTCCCACTCGTCTTTCAATAAGTCCAGGGGGCCCCTCACTCGCCTCCCATATAACAGCTCGAACGGCGAGAACCCCGTGGACTCCTGGGGCACTTCCCTGTACGCAAACAGCAGGTGGGGTAGGTACTTGTCCCAGTCCTGCGGGTGTTTGTGCATAAAGGTCCGTAGCATCTGCTTCAGAGTCCCATTGAACCTCTCCACCAACCCGTTGGTCTGGGGGTGATACGCCGAGGCCCAGGTGTGTTGCACCCCACTCTTCTCCCACAAGCACCGGAGCAGGGCCGACATGAAGTTGGATCCCTGGTCCGTGAGAACCTCCTGGGGAAACCCCACCCTGCTGAAAATGGTCAGCAGTGCGTCTGCCACCGTGTCTGCCTCGATGGAGGGCAGGGCCACGGCCTCGGGGTAGCGGGTGGCAAAGTCCACCACCACCAGGATGTATTTCTTCCCTGTCCGGGTCGCTCTGCTGAAGGGCCCCACAATATCCATCGCCACCTTCTGGAAAGGCTCCTCTATGATGGGCAGGGGTCTCAATGCAGCTTTCCTCCTGTCTTGGGCCTTCCCCACTCGTTGGCAGGAGTCGCAGGACCGGCAGTACCGCTGGACAGCTGCAAACATCCCCGGCCAGTAGAAGTTTTGGAGCAGCCTCAGCCGCGTGCGCCGGATCCCCTGGTGTCCCGAGAACGGGATGTCATGGGCCAGGTGTAGCAGCTTGCGGCGATACCTTTGGGGAACCACCAGCTGCCGCTGGAGCCCCCACTTGCCTACCGTCCCGGGGGAAAGCCATTCCCGGTACAGAAATCCCCTCTCCCACCGGAACTTCTCCTGGCAATCTCCTCCTAGGGGTTGAGCGGCACCCAGGTCAGCCCGGTCCCTCAGGGCCTGCAAGGAGGGATCCGCTCGCACCTCCGCCTGGAATTCAGCGGCTGGGGCTGGGACAGGGCCGTGGTTCCCCCCACTGCCTAGGTCCAACTCTAGGTCTGCTGGGACGGGGCCCTGGGCCCCCTGTTGGGGAACCTCCTCGAGTTCCGGGCCGCAAGCCCCTCGCTTGCTCTGGCTACGGGTGGTGACCAGCGTCCTGTGGGGTCCGTCTGGCCACTCCTCTAGGTCACTCCCCATTAGCACGTCGGTGGGCAAGTGTGGGTGCACCCCCACTTCCTTGGGGCCCTCCTTGGCCTCCCATTTCAGATGCACCCTGGCTACAGGTACCTCAAAGGGGGTGCCGCCTATGCCCCTCAGTGTCAGCTGAGTGTCGGGTAGCATACGGTCTGGGGCCACTATGTCGGGCCGGGCCAGCGTCACCTCCGCCCCCGTGTCCCAGAAACCCGTCACCTTCCTGCCGTCCACCTCCAGGGGTACGAGGCAGTCCCTCCGTAGGGGCCGCCCCGCCCCCACCCGGTGCATGGATAAATCTGTCTCCCGAGGGTCAGACCTCCCAGGGGAGGTGCACTGAGCATCCTTCCCCTCTCTCTGAGCTGAGGTTTGCCGGCCAGCCCCTGCCACTGGGGCAGCCTGCCCTTCCTCCCGCCCCAGCCAGTTAACCCTGGAACGTCCCAGGTCATGGGACCTGTTCTTGCGCCTGGTGCATTGAGCCCTCTTGTGGCCTCGTTGCCCACAGCGATGGCAAGTTAGGTTCTGTGGGCCCATTCGGGTCGGCTCTGCCCGGGCCCTGGCTGGTTTTCTGGGGTATCGACGACTGGTCCTGGTCCCTGGGGCTCGCCTCGGAGGTGTCTCTCTCCGTTGCTCCGCCGAGAACCGGTCTCTGCGCGATTCTCTTTCTCTCCGGGACTCCCGCTCACCCCCGGACCGGCTCTCCGTGAACTCATCCGCCAGTCTCCCGGCCTCCTGGGGGTTCTCTGGTCTCCGGTCCTTGAGCCACAGCCTCAGTTTGGGTGGGCACGCTTCATAGAACTGCTCCATCATGACCAGCTTGAGCAGCTTCTCTGCGGTCTGGGCTCCGACTCCCGAGACCCACTTGCGGCAGTATTGCGCCAGGCGGGAGGCCAGGTCCACATAGGTCTCCCGTGGCTCTTTCTGTACCCCCCGGAACTTCTTCCTGTACATCTCGGGGGTCAGCCCGAACTTGTGCAGCAGGGCCTCCTTGACTCGGTTGTAATCCCCTGGCTGTAGGTCCTCCAGCTGACTGAGCACTCCGGCCGCCTCCTGGTTCAGTGCGGGGACGAGCTCCTGCAGCCAGTCAGCTGGGGGGACCTGTTGCAGCCCACAGGCCCTCTCAAAGGAGCTGAGGAACCCGTCTATGTCGCCCACGTCCTTCAATTGGGCCACCATGAGCCTCTCCAAGCGCCTGGCATCCCCGGGACTCTGGGGCCCATCCACTCTTGGCGCAGCCGGGGCCCCGCAGGTTCTCCGCTCTGCCATGGCCAGCTCATGCTGTCGCTGCCTCTCTCGGTCCTGGCGCTCCTTCTCTCGGTCCTGTACTTCCAATTCCTTCATCCGCAGCTGGATCTCCAGCCGCCGCAGCTCCGCTGGGCTGGCCCCTGCCCTAGATGGGCTACGGCTTGCAGGCCTCCCGGGAGACGCTGTCTCATCTCTCCGGTGGGTCCCAGCGCTCCTCCCCCTCTCTGAGCCTGACACACTCTCAGGGGGGGTCTGGCTGCTTCCCCTGGGGACAAGATCCTGGCCCCGTGGCTGGTCATTCTCTTCCAGCTGGGTAATCAGCTGGGCCTTGGTTGCTTTCCGCACCGGCAAGCCCCTCTCTCTGCACAGCCCCACCAGCTCTGCCTTCAAGAGTCGGGCGTAGGCCATCTGCCCGCTGGGCCCCTCGGTGCAGACTCACCAGTCTAGTGCTGCAGCGCCCCACGATTCCCAGGAACCGCTTCGCTCTGTCTCCAGCACGCCTGGCTCCAGGGCTCTTGCTTCTACAGCGCCTTGTCGCTCACCGCTGGGAGCTCCATCCACGGGGTGCAGTGCATCCCGCTCCTGACACCAGTGTGACGGCGTGTTGGGGGTTCCCCGTCTCCTGCACCCCGAGATGTCACAAACAGACTGCACCAGCCAGTGGAATAGAGGAAGTTTATTGCCTCTCCAGGATACAGCACAGCACAGATGTAATCTGGTTACAGGAACTGGGCTAGGATGCCTCAGGCCCCCTTGAGTTGGGGGGAGACTGGGCCCCTAAACTCCAGCTCCTCTCCCTAGGCTGTCTCCTCCATGCTCTCCCACAGTAACAACTAAATTCCCTTGCAGCCCTGCCCCCCAGTCCAGGGCAGCATTCACCTTCCTTTGTTCCTCTCCATGGGGGGTGTCTGGCCACTGGTTCGACAAGTTTGGCCTTATCTCTGCCTAGCGAGATTTTCCCTGCTGGGTCTTGCTCCAGACAGCAGGGGTCACCACAGCCCAGCAAGTACCCCCACTACGTCACACCCAGTTTCTCCTCTCGTTCCCGACCCCGCCCGCCCCGCTTCTCCTCCCAAGCCAGGCCTCGGACGCCCCGCTTCCCCTCCCGAGCCAGGCCCCGCCCGCCGAGTTTCTCCTCCCGTTCCCGGCCCCGCACTCCCAGCTTCCCCTCCCGAGCCCGGCAACGCCCACCCAGATTCCCCTCCCGAAACCGGCCCCGCCCGCCCAGGTTCCCCTCCCAGCCTGGCCCCTCCAGCCCAGCTTCTCCTCCTGAGCCAGGCCCCTCCCGCCCAGCTTCCCCTCCCAGCCTGGCCCCGCCCGCCCAGTTTCTCCTCCCGAGCCCGGCCCCGCCCGTCCTGCTTCCCCTCCCGAGCTCGGCCCCGCCCACCCATCTTCTCCTCCCAGCCTGGCCCCGCCCGCCAAGCTTCCCCTTCCGAACCAGGCCCCGCCCGCCCAGCTTTTTCTCCCAAGCCAGGCCCCGCCTGCCCAGCTTCCCCTCCGGAGCCCGGCCCCGCCCACCCAGCTTCTCCCCCCAAGTTGGCCCCGCCCGCCCACCTTCCCCTCCCATCCCTGCCCGGCCCGGCCAGCTTCCCCTCCCGAGTCCGTCCCTGCCCGCCTAGCTTTCCCTCCCAGCCAGGCCCCGCCCGCCCAGTTTCTCCTGCCGTTCCCAGCCCCGCCCGCCCCGCTTCTCCTCCCAAGCCAGGCCCCGTCCTCCCAGCTTCACCTCCCAGCTTGGCCCCGCCCGCCCAGCTTCCCCTCCAAGCCTGACCCCGCCAGCCCAGCTTCTCCTCCTCAGCCAGGCCCCGCCCGCCCTGCATCCCCTCCCGAGCCAGGCCCCGCCCGCCGAGTTTCTCCTCCCGAGCCCGGCCCCGCCCGCCCTGCATCCCCTCCCAGCCAGGCCCCGACCGCCCAGTTTCTCCTCTCGTTCCCGACCCCCCCGCCCCGCTTCTCCTCCCAAGCCAGGCCTCGCACGTCCCGCTTCCCCTCCCGAGCCAGGCCCCGCCCGCCGAGTTTCTCCTCCCGAGCCCGGCCCCGCCCGCCCTGCTTCCCCTCCCAGCAAGGCCCCGCACGCCCAGTTTCTCCTCCCGTTCCCGGCCCTGCCCTCCCAGCTTCCCCTCCCGAGCCCGGCAACGCCCGCCCAGCTTCCCCTCCCGAATCCGGCCCCGCCCGCCCAGGTTCCCCTCCCAGCCTGGCGCCGCCCTCCCAGCTTCCCCTCCCGAATCCGGCCCCGCCCGCCCAGGTTCCCCTCCCAGCCTGGCGCCGCCCGCCCAGCTTCTCCTCCCGAGTCCATCCCTGCCCGCCCAGCTTCCCCTCCCAGCCAGGCCCCGCCCGCCCAGTTTCTCCTCCCAAGCCAGGCCCCGCCCTCCCAGCTTCCCCTCCCAGCCTGGCCCCGCCCGCCCAGCTTCCCCTCCAAGCCTGACTCCGCCAGCCCAGCTTCTCCTCCTGAGCCAGGCCCCGCCCGCCCAGCTTCTCCTCCAAGCCAGGCCCCGCCCGCCCAGTTTCTCCTCCCGTTCCCAGCCCCGCCCGCCCCGCTTCTCCTCCCAAGCCAGGCCCCGTCCTCCCAGCTTCACCTCCCAGCTTGGCCCCGCCCGCCCAGCTTCCCCTCCAAGCCTGACCCCGCCAGCCCAGCTTCTCCTCCTCAGCCAGGCCCCGCCCGCCCTGCATCCCCTCCCGAGCCAGGCCCCGCCCGCCGAGTTTCTCCTCCCGAGCCCGGCCCCGCCCGCCCTGCATCCCCTCCCAGCCAGGCCCCGACCGCCCAGTTTCTCCTCTCGTTCCCGACCCCGCCCGCCCCGCTTCTCCTCCCAAGCCAGGCCTCACACGCCCCGATCCCCTCCCGAGCCAGGCCCCGCCCGCCGAGTTTCTCCTCCCGAGCCCGGCCCCGCCCGCCCTGCTTCCCCTCCCAGCAAGGCCCCGCACGCCCAGTTTCTCCTCCCGTTCCCGGCCCTGCCCTCCCAGCTTCCCCTCCAAGCCTGACTCCGCCAGCCCAGCTTCTCCTCCTGAGCCAGGCCCCGCCCGCCCAGCTTCTCCTCCAAGCCAGGCCCCGCCCGCCCAGTTTCTCCTCCCGTTCCCAGCCCCGCCCGCCCCGCTTCTCCTCCCAAGCCAGGCCCCGTCCTCCCAGCTTCACCTCCCAGCTTGGCCCCGCCCGCCCAGCTTCCCCTCCAAGCCTGACCCCGCCAGCCCAGCTTCTCCTCCTCAGCCAGGCCCCGCCCGCCCTGCATCCCCTCCCGAGCCAGGCCCCGCCCGCCGAGTTTCTCCTCCCGAGCCCGGCCCCGCCCGCCCTGCATCCCCTCCCAGCCAGGCCCCGACCGCCCAGTTTCTCCTCTCGTTCCCGACCCCGCCCGCCCCGCTTCTCCTCCCAAGCCAGGCCTCGCACGCCCCGATCCCCTCCCGAGCCACGCCCCGCCCGCCGAGTTTCTCCTCCCGAGCCCGGCCCCTCCCGCCCTGCTTCCCCTCCCAGCAAGGCCCCGCACGCCCAGTTTCTCCTCCCGTTCCCGGCCCTGCCCTCCCAGCTTCCCCTCCCGAGCCCGGCAACGCCCGCCCAGCTTCCCCTCCCGAATCCGGCCCCGCCCGCCCAGGTTCCCCTCCCAGCCTGGCGCCGCCCTCCCAGCTTCCCCTCCCGAATCCGGCCCCGCCCGCCCAGGTTCCCCTCCCAGCCTGGCGCCGCCCGCCCAGCTTCTCCTCCCGAGTCCATCCCTGCCCGCCCAGCTTCCCCTCCCGGCCAGGCCGCGCGCCCAGTTTCTCCTCCCGTTCCCAGCCCCGCCCGCCCCGCTTCTCCTCCCAAGCGAGGCCCCGCCCTCCCAGCTTCCCCTCCCAGCCTGGCCCCGCCCGCCCAGCTTCCCCTCCAAGCCTGACTCCGCCAGCCCAGCTTCTCCTCCTGAGCCAGGCCCCGCCCGCCCAGCTTCTCCTCCAAGCCAGGCCCCGCCCGCCCAGCTTCCCCTCCCGAGGCAGGCCCCGCCCGCCCAGCTTCCCCTCTCAGCCTGGCCCCGCCTGCCCAGCTTCTCCTCCTGAGCCAGGCCCCGCCCGCCCACTTTCTCTTCCCGAGCCCGGCCCCGCCTTCCCAGCTTCCCCTCTCGAGCCTGGCCCCGCCCACCCAGCTTCTCCTCCCAGCCTGGCCCCGCCCGCCCAGCTTCCCCTCCCAGCCTGGCGCCGCCCGCCCAGCTTCTCCTCCTGAGCCAGGCCCCGCCGGACCAATTTCTCCTGCAGAGCCCGGCCCCGCCCGCCCTGCATCCCCTCCCAGCCTGGCCCCGCCGGACCAATTTCTCCTGCAGAGCCCGGCCCCGCCCGCCCAGCTTCCCCTCTCAGCCTGGCCCCGCCTGCCCAGCTTCTCCTCCTGAGCCAGGCCCCGCCCGCCCACTTTCTCTTCCCGAGCCCGGCCCCGCCTTCCCAGCTTCCCCTCTCGAGCCCGGCCCCGCCCACCCAGCTTCTCCTCCCAGCCTGGCCCCGCCCGCCCAGCTTCCCCTCCCAGCCTGGCGCCGCCCGCCCAGCTTATCCTCCTGAGCCAGGCCCCGCCGGACCAATTTCTCCTGCAGAGCCCGGCCCCGCCCGCCCTGCATCCCCTCCCAGCCTGGCCCCGCCGGACCAATTTCTCCTGCAGAGCCCGGCCCCGCCCGCCCAGCTTCCCCTCTGTGACGGCGCGTTGGGGGTTCCCCGTCTCCTGCACCCCAAAATGGCACAAACAGACTGCACCAGCCAGTGGAATTGAGGGTGGTTTATTGCTCCTCCAGCACAGCGCAGCACAGATGTAGTCTGGTCACAGGAACTGGGCTAGGATGCCTCAGGCCCCCTTGAGATGGGGGAGACTGGGCCCCTAAACTCCAGCCCCTTCTCCTAGGCTCTCCTCCATGCCCTCCGACAGCCAGCAACCAACTCCTCAACTTCCAGCCCTGCCCCCCAGCCAAGGCAGCATTCCACCTTCCTTTGTTCCTCTCCATGGGGGGTGTCTGGCCACTGGTTTGCATAGTGACTCATCCTGTTTTGCTGGATCGTGGTACCCACGGCAGCCAGTGGGGGTTCCCCCAGAGCCAGCAGCATAGAAACCAGCCAGGTACCCCCACTACGTCACACCCTCCCAGCCTGGCCCCGCCGGACCAATTTCTCCTGCAGAGCCCGGCCCCGCCCGCCCTGCATCCCCTCCCAGCCAGGCCCCGACCGCCCAGTTTCTCCTCTCGTTCCCGACCCCGCCCGCCCCGCTTCTCCTCCCAAGCCAGGCCTCGCACGCCCCGCTTCCCCTCCCGAGCCAGGCCCCGCCCGCCGAGTTTCTCCTCCCGAGCCCGGCCCCGCCCGCCCTGCTTCCCCTCCCAGCAAGGCCCCACACGCCCCGTTTCTCCTCCCGTTCCCGGCCCCGCCCTCCCAGCTTCCCCTCCCTAGCCCGGCAACGCCCACCCAGCTTCCCTTCCCGAATCCGGCCCCGCCCGCCCAGGTTCCCCTCCCAGCCTGGCGCCGCCCGCCCAGCATCTCCTCCTGAGCCAGGCACCGCCCGCCCAGCTTCCGCTCCAGAGCCCGGCCCCGCCCGCCCTGCATCCCCTCCGAGCCAGGCCCCGACCGCCCAGTTTCTCCTCCCGTTCCCGACCCCGCCCGCCCCGCTTCTCCTCCCAAGCCAGGCCTCGCCCGCCCAGCTTCTCCTCCCAGCCTTGCCCCGCCCGCCCACCTTCCCCTCCCAGGTTTGCCCCGCCCGCCCCGCTTCCCCTCCCGAGCCAGGCCCCGCCCGGCCAGATTCCCCTCCCAGCCTGGCCCCGCCCGCCCAGCTTCCCCTCTTTTCCTGGCCCCGCCTGCCCAGCTTCCCCTCCCAGCCAGGCCCCGCCCGCCCAGTTTCTCCTCCCGTTCCCGGCCCCGCCCGCCCAGCTTCTCCTCCCCAGCCAGGCCCCGCCTGCCCATCTTCCCCTCCCAGCCAGGCCCCGCCCGCCCAGTTTCTCCTCCCGTTCCCGGCCCCGCCCGCCCAGCTTCTCCTCCCCAGCCAGGCCCCGCCCGCCCAGCTTCCCCTCCCAGGTTTGCCCCGCCCGCCCCGCTTCCCCTCCCGAGCCAGGCCCCGCCCGCCCAGATTCTCTTCCCGAGCCCGGCCCCGCCTTCCCAGCTTCCCCTCCCGAGCCCGGCCCCGCCCACCCAGCTTCTCCTCCCAGCCTGGCCCCGCCCGCCCAACTTCCCCTCCCAGGCTGGCGCCGCCCGCCCAGCTTCTCCTCCTGAGCCAGTTCCCGCCCGCCCAGCTTCCCCTCCCAGCCAGGCCCCCGCCCGCCGAGTTTCTCCTCCCGAGCCCGGCCCCGCCCGCCCTGCTTCCCCTCCCAACCAGGCCCCGCACGCCGAGTTTCTCCTCCCGTTCCCGGCCCGCCCGCCCAGCTTCCCCTTGTGACAGACCGGGCCGTGTCTGGGCACAGCTTAGGGCCTCCGCTCAGGGCGAATTGCTCAAATCCGGGGCTCTTTACAGTCCCCCTGACTGGCGACCTCTCCAAACAGGCCACAAACCAGTCCCACAGAGCGCTTCAGCTGCCTGCCTGAAGCCTCCCGAGCAAAACCCCTCCGACACCCCAGCAATATCCGTGCCCCAGATGGCCCCGGGCCTATACACAGGTGGGGGGTCCTAGCACCCAATCCCACCTACCCCGAACAAGTCCTGTCCGGTTCCAAGAAACCAGCCACAGATCGCTGGTCAATTTACCCTCTGGACCTTACCACAAATCACGCTGGGCCAATCCTTTAGAATCTATATCTAAAGGTTTATTATTACAAGAAAGAAAAGCTTGAGAGTGAGGTTATTAAAGTACAGTACGTTACATGCACCGAATCTCCCAGTCCTCGATGCAGGCTCTAGCAGAGATGTTGCAGCTGCTGGTTACAAGTCCTTATTGCACATCCTACGATCAGGATGGGTTCCCAGGTCTTCCGGGCTCTTCAATCCCTGCAGTGCTGCCTCTGGGATGAAGTGCTGAGCTGAGAACAAAATGGCATCGACCACATGGCCTCTTTATACCTCCTTCCTGGACTCTTCTTGTATGCAGCCAGTCACCTGGTCAGAGGCCAAACTCTATGTTTCCTGCTGGCTGCCCTCAGGTGACAAATCCCATTCTTTGGGTGTGTCCATAGCCTATTGAGAGTCATTGTTCCACAGGGCTTTGCTACTCAGCCTGTCCATAGCAATGCTTAACCACATTCACAGAAATATTCAGCTTCCACACAGATTACAGATTCCTACCTACACACACAGACATTACATACTCACATAAATAGTGTACATAAGATTAACAAACCATAATCTCCCATTCAATACCCCACATGGCTCCCCCCATACCAATTTCTGGGGCCAACACCCCCACCTAGGGGTGCAGCAGCGATCTGGCTGCTTCCCTCCAATTCAGCAACGTGACACCCCTCCCGAATCCGGCCCCGCCCGCCAAGGTTCCCCTCCGAGCCTGGCGCCGCCCACCCAGCTTCTCCTCCTGAGCCAGGCCCCGCCCGCCCAGCTTCCCCTCCGAGCCCAGCCCCGCCCGCCCTGCATCCCCTCCGAGCCAGGCCCCGACCGCCCAGTTTCTCCTCCCGTTCCCGACCCCGCCAGCCCCGCTCCTCCTCCCAAGCCAGGCCTCGCACGCCCAGCTTCCCCTCCCAGCCAGGCCCCGCCCGCCCAGTTTCTCCTCCCGAGCCCGGCCCCGCCCGCCAAGCTTCCCCTCCCGAGCCCCACCCCGCCCACCCACCTTCCCCTCCCAGCTTGGCTCCGCCCGCCCATCTTCCCCTCCCGAGCCAGGCCCCGCCCGCCGAGTTTCCCCTCCCGAGCCCGGCCCCAACCGCCCTGCTTCCCCTCCCAGCCAGGCACCGCACGCCCAGTTTCTCCTCCCGTTCCCGGCCCCGCCCTCCCAGCTTCCCCTCCCGAGCCCGGCAACGCCCACCCAGCTTCCCCTCCCGAATCCGGCCCCGCCCGCCCAGGTTCCCCTCCCAGCCTGGCGCCGCCCGCCCAGCTTCTCCTCCTGAGCCAGGCCCCGCCCGCCCTGCATCCCCTCCGAGCCAGGCCCCGACCGCCCAGTTTCTCCTCCCGTTCCCGACCCCGCCCGCCCCGCTCTCCTCCCAAGCCAGGCCTCGCACGCCCAGCTTCCCCTCCCAGCCAGGCCCCGCCCGCCCAGTTTCTCCTCCCGAGCCCGGCCCCGCCCGCCAAGCTTCCCCTCCCGAGCCCCACCCCGCCCACCCACCTTCCCCTCCCAGCTTGGCTCCGCCCGCCCATCTTCCCCACCCGAGCCAGGCCTCGCCCGCCCATCTTCCCCTCCCGAGCCAGGCCCCGCCCGCCCAGTTTCTCCTCCCGTTCCCAGCCCGCCCGCCCTGCTTCTCCTCCCAGCCAGGCCCCGCACTCCCAGCTTCCCCTCCCGAGCCCGGCAAGGCCCACCCAGCTTCCCCTCCCGAATCCGGCCCCGCCCGCCCAGGTTCCCCTCCCAGCCAGGCCCCTCCCGCCCAGCTTCCCCTCCCAGCCTGGCCCCGCCCGCCCAGTTTCTCCTCCCGAGCCCGGCCCCGCCAGTCCTGCTTCCCCTCCCGAGCTCGGCCCCGCCCACCCAGCTTCTCCTCCCAGCCTGGCCCCGCCAGCCCAGCTTCCCCTTCCGAACCAGGCCCCGCCCGCCCAGCTTTTTCTCCCAAGCCAGGCCCCGCCTGCCCAGCTTCCCCTCCCGAGCCCGGCCCCGCCCACCCAGCTTCTCCCCCCAAGTTGGCCCCGCCCGCCCAGCTTCCCCTCCCAGCCTGGCGCCGCCCGCCCAGCTTCTCCTCCTGAGCCAGGCCCCGCCCGCCCAGCTTCCCCTCCCAGCCTGGCCCCGCCCGCCCAGTTTCTCCTCCCGTTCCCGGCCCCGCCCGCCCCGCTTCTCCTCCCAAGCCAGGCCCCGCCCTCCCAGCTTCCCCTCCCAGCCTGGCCCCGCCCACCCAGCTTCCCCTCCAAGCCTGACCCCGCCAGCCCAGCTTCTCCTCCTGAGCCAGGCCCCGCCCGCCCAGCTTCTCCTCCAAGCCAGGCCCCGCCCGCCCAGCTTCCCATCCCGAGGCAGGCCCCGCCCGCCCAGCTTCCCCTCTCAGCCTGGCCCCGCCTGCCCAGCTTCTCCTCCTGAGCCAGGCCCCGCCCGCCCACTTTCTCTTCCCGAGCCCGGCCCCGCCTTCCCAGCTTCCCCTCTTGAGCCCGGCCCCGCCACCCAGCTTCTCCTCCCAGCCTGGCCCCGCCCGCCCAGCTTCGCCTCCCAGCCTGGCGCCGCCCGCCCAGCTTCTCCTCCTGAGCCAGGCCCCGCCGGACCAATTTCTCCTGCAGAGCCCGGCCCCGCCCGCCCTGCATCCCCTCCCAGCCTGGCCCCGCCGGACCAATTTCTCCTGCAGAGCCCGGCCCCGCCCGCCCAGCTTCCCCTCCCAGCCTGGCCCCGCCTGCCCAGCTTCCCTTTCCAGCTTGGCCCCGCCCGCCCATCTTCCCCTCCCGAGTCCGTCCCTGCCCGCCCAGCTTCCCCTCCCGAGTCCGGCCCCGCCCGCCCACTTTCTCTTCCCGAGCCCGGCCCCGCCTTCCCAGCTTCCCCTCTCAAGCCCGGCCCCGCCCACCCAGCTTCTCCTCCCAGCCTGGCCCCGCCCGCCCAGCTTCCCCTCCCGAGTCCGGCCACGCCCGCCCAGCTTCCCCTCCCAGCCTGGCGCCGCCCGCCCAGCTTCTCCTCCTGAGCCAGGCCCCGCCCGCCCAGCTTCCCCTCCCAGCCTGGCCCCGACCGCCCAGTTTCTCCTCTCGTTCCCGACCCCGCCCGCCCCGCTTCTCTTCCCAAGCCAGGCCTCGCACGCCCCGCTTCCGCTCCCGAGACAGGCCCCGCCCGCCGAGTTTCTCCTCCCGAGCCCGGCCCAGCCCGCCCTGCTTCCCCTCCCAGCCAGGCCCCGCACGCCCAGTTTCTCCTCTGGTTCCCGACCCCGCCCGCCCCGCTTCTCCTCCCAAGCCAGGCCTCGGACGCCCCGCTTCCCCTCCCGAGCCAGGCCCCGCCGGCCCAATTTCTCCTGCAGAGCCCGGCCCCGCCCCCCCAGCTTCCCCTCCCAGCCTGGCCCCGCCCACCCAGCTTCCCCTCCCAGCCAGCCCCCGCCCGCCCAGATTCCCCTCCCAGCCTGGACCGCCCGCCCAGCTTCCCCTCCCAGCCTGGCCCCGCCTGTCCAGATTCTCCTCCTGAGCCAGGCCCCGCCCGCCCAGCTTTTTCCCCCAAGCCAGTCCCCGGCCGCCCTCCTTCCCCTCCCAAGCCAGGCCCCGCCTGCCCAGCTTCCCCTCCTAGCTTGGCCCCGCCCGCCCAGCTTCCCCTCCTGAGTCCCTCCCTGCCCGCCCAGCTTCCCCTCCCGAGTCCGTCCCTGCCCATGCAGCTTCCCCTCCCAGCCAGGCCCCGCCCGCCCAGTTTCTCCTCCCGTACCCGGCCCCGCCCGCCCAGTTTCTCCTCCCAAGCCAGGCCCCGCCCGCCCAGCTTCCCCTCCCAGCCTGGCCCCGCCCGCCCCGCTTCTCCTCCCAAGCCAGGCCCCGTCCTCCCAGCTTCCCCTCCCAGCTTGGCCCCGCCCGACGAGCTTCCCCTCCAAGCCTGACCCCGCCAGCCCAGCTTCTCCTCCTGAGCCAGGCCCCGCCCGCCCAGCTTCCCCTCCCAGCCAGGCCCCGCCCGCCCAGTTTCTCCTCCCGTTCCCGGCCCCGCCCGCCCCGCTTCTCCTCCCAAGCCAGGCCCCGTCCTCCCAGCTTCCCCTCCCAGCTTGGCCCCGCCCGCCCAGCTTCCCCTCCAAGCCTGACCCCGCCAGCCTAGCTTCTCCTCCCGAGCCCGGCCCCGCCCCCCATCTTCCCCTCCCGAGCCAGGCCCCGCCCGCCCATCTTCCCCTCCCAGCTTGGCCCCGACCGCCCAGCTTCCCCTCTCCAGCCAGGCCCCGTCCTCCCAGCTTCCCCTCCCAGCTTGGCCCCGCCCGCCCAGCTTCCCCTCCCAGCCAGGCCCCGCCCGCCCAGTTTCTCCTCCAGTTCCCGGCCCCGCCCGCCCCGCTTCTCCTCCCAAGCCAGGCCCCGCCCGCGCAGCTTCCCCTCCCGAGGCAGGCCCCGCAGGCCCAGTTTCCGCTCCCAGCCTGGCCCCGCCTGCCCAGCTTCTCCTCCCGAGCCCGGCACCGGCCACCCAGCTTCTCCCCCCAAGTTGGCCCCGCCCGCCCACCTTCCCCTCCTATCTTGGCCCCGCCCGCCCCGCTTCTCCTCCCAAGCCAGGCCCCGCCCGCCCAGCTTCTCCTCCCGAGTCAGGCCCCGCCTGCCCAGCTTCTCCTCCTGAGCCAGGCCCCGCCCGCCCAGCTTTTTCTCCCAAGCCAGGCCCCGCCCGCCCAGCTTCCCCTCCCAGCCTGGCCACGCCCGCCCAGCTTCCCCTCCCAGATTGGCCCCGCCCGCCCAGCTTCCCCTCCCTGCCTGGCCCCGCCTGCCCAGCTTCCCCTCCCAGCCTGGCCCCGCCAGCCCAGCTTCCCCTCCCAGCCTGGCCCCGCCCACCCAGCTTCCGCTCCCAGCTTGGCGCCGCCCCCCATCTTCCCCTCCCGAGCCAGGCTCCTCCCGCCCAGCTTCCCCTCCCAACCAGGCCCCGCGCGCCCAGCTTCCCCTCCCAGCCTGGCCCCGCCTGCCCAGCTTCCCTTTCCAGCTTGGCCCCGCCCGCCCATCTTCCCCTCCCGAGTCCGTCCCTGCCCGCCCAGCTTCCCCTCCCGAGTCCGGCCCCGCCCGCCCACTTTCTCTTCCCGAGCCCGGCCCCGCCTTCCCAGCTTCCCCTCTCGAGCCCGGCCCCGCCCACCCAGCTTCTCCTCCCAGCCTGGCCCCGCCCGCCCAGCTTCTCCTCCTGAGCCAGGCCCCGCCCGCCCAGCTTCCCCTCCCAGCCTGGCCCCGACCGCCCAGTTTCTCCTCTCGTTCCCGACCCCGCCCGCCCCGCTTCTACTCCCAAGCCAGGCCTCGCACGCCCCGCTTCCGCTCCCGAGACAGGCCCCGCCCGCCGAGTTTCTCCTCCCGAGCCCGGCCCAGCCCGCCCTGCTTCCCCTCCCAGCCAGGCCCCGCACGCCCAGTTTCTCCTCTGGTTCCCGACCCCGCCCGCCCCGCTTCTCCTCCCAAGCCAGGCCCCGTCCTCCCAGCTTCACCTCCCAGCTTGGCCCCGCCCGCCCAGCTTCCCCTCCAAGCCTGACCCCGCCAGCCCAGCTTCTCCTCCTCAGCCAGGCCCCGCCCGCCCTGCATCCCCTCCCAGCCAGGCCCCGACTGCCCAGTTTCTCCTCTCGTTCCCGACCCCGCCCGCCCCGCTTCTCCTCCCAAGCCAGGCCTCGCACGCCACGCTTCCCCTCCCGAGCCAGGCCCCGCCCGCCGAGTTTCTCCTCCCGAGCCCGGCCCCGCCCGCCCTGCATTCCCTCCCAGCCAGGCCCCGACCGCCCAGTTTCTCCTCTCGTTCCCGCCCCCGCCCGCCCCGCTTCTCCTCCCAAGCCAGGCCTCGCACGCCCCGCTTCCCCTCCCGAGCCAGGCCCCGCCCGCCGAGTTTCTCCTCCCGAGCCCGGCCCCGCCCGCCCTGCTTCCCCTCCCAGCAAGGCCCCGCACGCCCAGTTTCCCCTCCCGTTCCCGGCCCTCCCCTCCCAGCTTCCCCTCCCGAGCCCGGCAACGCCCGCCCAGCTTCCCCTCCTGAATCCGGCCCCGCCCGCCCAGGTTCCCCTCCCAGCCTGGCGCCGCCCTCCCAGCTTCCCCTCCCGAATCCGGCCCCGCCCGCCCAGGTTCCCCTCCCAGCCTGGCGCCGCCCGCCCAGCTTCTCCTCCCGAGTCCATCCCTGCCCGCCCAGCTTCCCCTCCCAGCCAGGCCCCGCCCGCCCAGTTTCTCCTCCCGCCCTGCCCCGCCCGCCCCGCTTCTCCTCCCAAGCCAGGCCCCGCCCTCCCAGCTTCCCCTCCCAGCCTGGCCCCGCCCGCCCAGCTTCCCCTCCAAGCCTGACCCCGCCAGCCCAGCTTCTCCTGAGCCAGGCCCCGCCCGCCCAGCTTCTCCTCCAAGCCAGGCCCCGCCCGCCCAGCTTCCCCTCCCGAGGCAGGCCCCGCCCGCCCAGCTTCCCCTCTCAGCCTGGCCCCGCCTGCCCAGCTTCTCCTCCTGAGCCAGGCCCCGCCCGCCCACTTTCTCTTCCCGAGCCCGGCCCCGCCTTTCCAGCTTCCCCTCTTGAGCCCGGCCCCGCCACCCAGCTTCTCCTCCCAGCCTGGCCCCGCCCGCCCAGCTTCCCCTCCCAGCCTGGCGCCGCCCGCCCAGCTTCTCCTCCTGAGCCAGGCCCCGCCGGACCAATTTCTCCTGCAGAGCCCGGCCCCGCCCGCCCAGCTTCCCCTCCCAGCCTGGCCCCGCCTGCCCAGCTTCCCCTTCCAGCTTGGCCCCGCCCGCCCATCTTCCCCTCCCGAGTCCGTCCCTGCCCGCCCAGCTTCCCCTCCCGAGTCCGGCCCCGCCCGCCCACTTTCTCTTCCCGAGCCAGGCCCCGCCTTCCCAGCTTCCCCTCTCGAGCCCGGCCCCGCCCACCCAGCTTCTCCTCCCAGCCTGGCCCCGCCCGCCCAGCTTCCCCTCCCGAGTCCGGCCACGCCCGCCCAGCTTCCCCTCCCAGCCTGGCGCCGCCCGCCCAGCTTCTCCTCCTGAGCCAGGCCCCGCCCGCCCAGCTTCCCCTCCCAGCCTGGCCCCGACCGCCCAGTTTCTCCTCTCGTTCCCGACCCCGCCCGCCCCGCTTCTACTCCCAAGCCAGGCCTCGCACGCCCCGCTTCCGCTCCCGAGACAGGCCCCGCCCGCCGAGTTTCTCCTCCCGAGCCCGGCCCAGCCCACCCTGCTTCCCCTCCCAGCCAGGCCCCGCACGCCCAGTTTCTCCTCTGGTTCCCGACCCCGCCCGCCCCGCTTCTCCTCCCAAGCCAGGCCTCGGACGCCCCGCTTCCCCTCCCGAGCCAGGCCCCGCCCGCCGACTTTCTCCTCCCGAGCCCGGCCCCAACCGCCCTGCTTCCCCTCCCAGCCAGGCCCCGCACGCCCAGTTTCTCCTCCCGTTCCCGGCCCCGCCCTCCCAGCTTCCCCTCCCGAGCCCGGCAACGCCCACCCAGCTTCCCCTCCCGAATCCGGCCCCGCCCGCCCAGGTTCCCCTCCCAGCCTGGCGCCGCCAGCCCAGCTTCTCCTCCTGAGCCAGGCCCCGTCCGCCCAGCTTCCCCTCCGAGCCCAGCCCCGCCCGCCCTGCATCCCCTCCGAGCCAGGCCCCGACCGCCCAGTTTCTCCTCCCGTTCCCGACCCCGCCCGCCCCGCTCCTCCTCCCAAGCCAGGCCTCGCACGCCCAGCTTCCCCTCCCATCCAGGCCCCGCCCGCCCAGTTTCTCCTCCCGAGCCCGGCCCCGCCCGCCCGGCTTCCCCTCCCGAGCCAGGCCCCGCCCACCCACCTTCCCCTCCCAGCTTGGCTCCGCCCGCCCATCTTCCCCTCCCGAGCTAGGCCTCGCCCGCCCATCTTCCCCTCCCGAGCCAGGCCCCGCCCGCCCAGTTTCTCCTCCCGTTCCCAGCCCGCCCGCCCTGCTTTTCCTCCCAGCCAGGCCCCGCACGCCCAGTTTCTCCTCCCGTTCCCGGCCCCGCACTCCCAGCTTCCCCTCCCGAGCCCGGCAACGCCCACCCAGCTTCCCCTCCCGAATCCGGCCCCGCCCGCCCAGGTTCCCCTCCCAGCCTGGCCCTTCCAGCCCAGCTTCTCCTCCTGAGCCAGGCCCCTCCCGCCCAGCTTCCCCTCCCAGCCTGGCCCCGCCCGCCCAGTTTCTCCTCCCGAGCCCGGCCCCGCCCGTCCTGCTTCCCCTCCCGAGCTCGGCCCCGCCCACCCAGCTTCTCCTCCCAGCCTGGCCCCGCCCGCCCAGCTTCCCCTTCCGAACCAGGCCCCGCCCGCCCAGCTTTTTCTCCCAAGCCAGGCCCCGCCTGCCCAGCTTCCCCTCCCGAGCCCGGCCCCGCCCACCCAGCTTCTCCCCCCAAGTTGGCCCCGCCCGCCCCCCTTCCCCTCCCATCCCTGCCCGGCCCGGCCAGCTTCCCCTCCCGAGTCCGTCCCTGCCCGCCCAGCTTCCCCTCCCAGCCAGGCCCCGCCCGCCCAGTTTCTCCTCCCGTTCCCAGCCCTGCCCGCCCCGCTTCTCCTCCCAAGCCAGGCCCCGTCCTCCCAGCTTCACCTCCCAGCTTGGCCCCGCCCGCCCAGCTTCTCCCCCCAAGTTGGCCCCGCCCGCCCACCTTCCCCTCCCATCCCTGCCCGGCCCGGCCAGCTTCCCCTCCCGAGTCCGTCCCTGCCCGCCCAGCTTCCCCTCCCAGCCAGGCCCCGCCAGCCCAGTTTCTCCTCCCGTTCCCAGCCCCGCCCGCCCCGCTTCTCCTCCCAAGCCAGGCCCCGTCCTCCCAGCTTCACCTCCCAGCTTGGCCCCGCCCGCCCAGCTTCCCCTCCAAGCCTGACCCCGCCAGCCCAGCTTCTCCTCCTCAGCCAGGCCCCGCCCGCCCTGCATCCCCTCCCAGCCAGGCCCCGACTGCCCAGTTTCTCCTCTCGTTCCCGACCCCGCCCGCCCCGCTTCTCCTCCCAAGCCAGGCCTCACACGCCACGCTTCCCCTCCCGAGCCAGGCCCCGCCCGCCGAGTTTCTCCTCCCGAGCCCGGCCCCGCCCGCCCTGCATCCCCTCCCAGCCAGGCCCCGACCGCCCAGTTTCTCCTCTCGTTCCCGACCCCGCCCGCCCCGCTTCTCCTCCCAAGCCAGGCCTCGCACGCCCCGCTTCCCCTCCCGAGCCAGGCCCCGCCCGCCGACTTTCTCCTCCCGAGCCCGGCCCCAACCGCCCTGCTTCCCCTCCCAGCCAGGCCCCGCACGCCCAGTTTCTCCTCCCGTTCCCGGCCCCGCCCTCCCAGCTTCCCCTCCCGAGCCCGGCAACGCCCACCCAGCTTCCCCTCCCGAATCCGGCCCCGCCCGCCCACGTTCCCCTCCCAGCCTGGCGCCGCCCGCCCAGCTTCTCCTCCTGAGCCAGGCCCCGCCCGCCCAGCTTCCCCTCTGAGCCCAGCCCCGCCCGCCCTGCATCCCCTCCGAGCCAGGCCCCGACCGCCCAGTTTCTCCTCCCGTTCCCGACCCCGCCCGCCCCGCTCCTCCTCCCAAGCCAGGCCTCGCACGCCCAGCTTCCCCTCCCAGCCAGGCCCCGCCCGCCCAGTTTCTCCTCCCGAGCCCGGCCCCGCCCGCCCAGCTTCCCCTCCCGAGCCCCACCCCGCCCACCCACCTTCCCCTCCCAGCTTGGCTCCGCCCGCCCATCTTCCCCTCCCGAGCCAGGCCTCGCCCGCCCATCTTCCCCTCCCGAGCCAGGCCCCGCCCGCCCAGTTTCTCCTCCCGTTCCCAGCCCGCCCGCCCTGCTTCTCCTCCCAGCCAGGCCCCGCACGCCCAGTTTCTCCTCCCGTTCCCGGCCCCGCACTCCCAGCTTCCCCTCCCGAGCCCGGCAACGCCCACCCAGCTTCCCCTCCCGAATCCGGCCCCGCCCGCCCAGGTTCCCCTCCCAGCCTGGCCCTTCCAGCCCAGCTTCTCCTCCTGAGCCAGGCCCCTCCCGCCCAGCTTCCCCTCCCAGCCTGGCCCCGCCCGCCCAGTTTCTCCTCCCGAGCCCGGCCCCGCCCGTCCTGCTTCCCCTCCCGAGCTCGGCCCCGCCCACCCAGCTTCTCCTCCCAGCCTGGCCCCGCCCGCCAAGCTTCCCCTTCCGAACCAGGCCCCGCCCGCCCAGCTTTTTCTCCCAAGCCAGGCCCCGCCTGCCCAGCTTCCCCTCCCGAGCCCGGCCCCGCCCACCCAGCTTCTCCCCCCAAGTTGGCCCCGCCCGCCCACCTTCCCCTCCCATCCCTGCCCGGCCCGGCCAGCTTCCCCTCCCGAGTCCGTCCCTGCCCGCCCAGCTTCCCCTCCCAGCAAGGCCCCGCACGCCCAGTTTCTCCTCCCGTTCCCGGCCCTGCCCTCCCAGCTTCCCCTCCCGAGCCCGGCAACGCCCGCCCAGCTTCCCCTCCCGAATCCGGCCCCGCCCGCCCAGGTTCCCCTCCCAGCCTGGCGCCGCCCGCCCAGCTTCTCCTCACGAGTCCATCCCTGCCTGCCCAGCTTCCCCTCCCAGCCAGGCCCCGCCCGCCCAGTTTCTCCTCCCGTTCCCGGCCCCGCCCGCCCCGCTTCTCTTCCCAAGCCAGGCCCCGCCCTCCCAGCTTCCCCTCCCAGCCTGGCCCCGCCCGCCCAGCTTCCCCTCCAAGGCTGACCCCGCCAGCCCAGCTTCTCCTCCTGAGCCAGGCCCCGCCCGCCCAGCTTCTCCTCCAAGCCAGGCCCCGCCCGCCCAGCTTCCCCTCCCGAGGCAGGCCCCGCCCGCCCAGCTTCCCCTCTCAGCCTGGCCCCGCCTGCCCAGCTTCTCCTCCTGAGCCAGGCCCCGCCCGCCCACTTTCTCTTCCCGAGCCCGGCCCCGCCTTCCCAGCTTCCCCTCTTGAGCCCGGCCCCGCCACCCAGCTTCTCCTCCCAGCCTGGCCCCGCCCGCCCAGCTTCCCCTCCCAGCCTGGCCCCGCCCGACCAATTTCTCCTGCCGAGCCCGGCCCCGCCCGCCCTGCATCCCCTCCCAGCCAGGCCCCGACCGCCCAGTTTCTCCTCTCGTTCCCGACCCCGCCCGCCCCGCTTCCCCTCCCGAGCCAGGCCCCGTCCGCCGAGTTTCTCCTCCCGAGCCCGGCCCCGTCCGCCCTGCTTCCCCTCCCAGCAAGGCCCCGCACGCCCCGTTTCTCCTCCCGTTCCCGGCCCCGCCCTCCCAGCTTCCCCTCCCTAGCCCGGCAACGCCCACCCAGCTTCCCTTCCCGAATCCGGCCCCGCCCGCCCAGGTTCCCCTCCCAGCCTGGCGCCGCCCGCCCAGCATCTCCTCCTGAGCCAGGCCCCGCCCGCCCAGCTTCCGCTCCAGAGCCCGGCCCCGCCCGCCCTGCATCCCCTCCGAGCCAGGCCCCGACCGCCCAGTTTCTCCTCCCGTTCCCGACCCCGCCCGCCCCGCTTCTCATCCCAAGCCAGGCCTCGCCCGCCCAGCTTCTCCTCCCAGCCTTGCCCCGCCCGCCCTCCTTCCCCTCCCAGGTTTGCCCCGCCCGCCCCGCTTCCCCTCCCGAGCCAGGCCCCGGCCGCCCAGATTCCCCTCCCAGCATGGCCCCGCCCGCCCAGCTTCCCCTCTTTTCCTGGCCCCGCCTGCCCAGCTTCCCCTCCCAGCCAGGCCCCGCCCGCCCAGTTTCTCCTCCCGTTCCCAGCCCCGCCCGCCCAGCTTCTCCTCCCCAGCCAGGCCCCGCCTGCCCATCTTCCCCTCCCAGCCAGGCCCCGCCCGCCCAGTTTCTCCTCCCGTTCCCGGCCCCGCCCGCCCAGCTTCTCCTCCCCAGCCAGGCCCCGCCCGCCCAGCTTCCCCTCCCAGGTTTGCCCCGCCCGCCCCGCTTCCCCTCCCGAGCCAGGCCCCGCCCGCCCAGATTCTCTTCCCGAGCCCGGCCCCGCCTTCCCAGCTTCCCCTCTCGAGCCCGGCCCCGCCCACCCAGCTTCTCCTCCCAGCCTGGCCCCGCCCGCCCAACTTCCCCTCCCAGGCTGGCGCCGCCCGCCCAGCTTCTCCTCCTGAGCCAGTTCCCGCCCGCCCAGCTTCCCCTCTCAGCCAGGCCCCCGCCCGCCGAGTTTCTCCTCCCGAGCCCGGCCCCGCCCGCCCTGCTTCCCCTCCCAGCCAGGCCCCGCACGCCGAGTTTCTCCTCCCGTTCCCGGCCCCGCCCGCCAAGGTTCCCCTCCGAGCCTGGCGCCGCCCGCCCAGCTTCTCCTCCTGAGCCAGGCCCCGCCCGCCCAGCTTCCCCTCCGAGCCCGGCCCCGGCCGCCCTGCATCCCCTCCGAGCCAGGCCCCGACCGCCCAGTTTCTCCTCCCGTTCCCGACCCCGCCCGCCCCGCTTCTCCTCCCAAGCCAGGCCTCGGACGCCCCGCTTCCCCTCCCGAGCCAGGCCCCGCCCGCCGAGTTTCTCCTCCCGAGCCCGGCCCCAACCGCCCTGCTTCCCCTCCCAGCCAGGCCCCGCACGCCCAGTTTCTCCTCCCGTTCCCGGCCCCGCCCTCCCAGCTTCCCCTCCCGAGCCCGGCAACGCCCACCCAGCTTCCCCTCCCGAATCCGGCCCCGCCCGCCCAGGTTCCCCTCCCAGCCTGGCGCCGCCCGCCCAGCTTCTCCTCCTGAGCCAGGCCCCGCCCGCCCAGCTTCCCCTCCGAGCCCAGCCCCGCCCGCCCTGCATCCCCTCCGAGCCAGGCCCCGACCGCCCAGTTTCTCCTCCCGTTCCCGACCCCGCCCGCCCCGCTCCTCCTCCCAAGCCAGGCCTCGCACGCCCAGCTTCCCCTCCCAGCCAAGCCCCGCCCGCCCAGTTTCTCCTCCCGAGCCCGGCCCCTCCCGCCCAGCTTCCCCTCCCGAACCCCACCCCGCCCACCCACCTTCCCCTCCCAGCTTGGCTCCGCCCGCCCATCTTCCCCTCCCGAGCCAGGCCTCGCCCGCCCATCTTCCCCTCCCGAGCCAGGCCCCGCCCGCCCAGTTTCTCCTCCCGTTCCCAGCCCGCCCGCCCCGCTTCTCCTCCCAGCCAGGCCCCGCACGCCCAGTTTCTCCTCCCGTTCCCGGCCCCGCACTCCCAGCTTCCCCTCCCGAGCCCGGCAACGCCCACCCAGATTCCCCTCCCGAAACCGGCCCCGCCCGCCCAGGTTCCCCTCCCAGCCTGGCCCCTCCAGCCCAGCTTCTCCTCCTGAGCCAGGCCCCTCCCGCCCAGCTTCCCCTCCCAGCCTGGCCCCGCCCGCCCAGTTTCTCCTCCCGAGCCCGGCCCCGCCCGTCCTCCTTCCCCTCCCGAGCTCGGCCCCGCCCACCCAGCTTCTCCTCCCAGCCTGGCCCCGCCCGCCAAGCTTCCCCTTCCGAACCATGCCCCGCCCGCCCAGCTTTTTCTCCCAAGCCAGGCCCCGCCTGCCCAGCTTCCCCTCCCGAGCCCGGCTCCGCCCACCCAGCTTCTCCCCCCAAGTTGGCCCCGCCCGCCCACCTTCCCCTCCCATCCCTGCCCGGCCCGGCCAGCTTCCCCTCCCGAGTCCGTCCCTGCCCGCCCAGTTTCTCCTCCCGTTCCCAGCCCCGCCCGCCCCGCTTCTCCTCCCAAGCCAGGCCCCGTCCTCCCAGCTTCCCCTCCCATCTTGGCCCCGCCTGCCCAGCTTCCCCTCCCAGCCAGGCCCCGACTGCCCAGTTTCTCCTCCCGTTCCCAGCCTCGCCCGCCCCGCTTCTCCTCCCAAGCCAGGCCCCGTCCTCCCAGCTTCCCCTCCCATCTTGGCCCCGCCCGCCCAGCTTCCCCTCCCAGCCAGGCCCCGACTGCCCAGTTTCTCGTCTCGTTCCCGACCCCGCCCGCCCCGCTTCTCCTCCCAAGCCAGGCCTCGCACGCCACGCTTCCCCTCCCGAGCCAGGCCCCGCCCGCCGAGTTTCTCCTCCCGAGCCCGGCCCCGCCCGCCCTGCATCCCCTCCCAGCCAGGCCCCGACCGCCCAGTTTCTCCTCTCGTTCCCCACCCCGCCCGCCCCGCTTCTCCTCCCAAGCCAGGCCTCGCACGCCCCGCTTCCCCTCCCGAGCCAGGCCCCGCCCGCCGAGTTTCTCCTCCCGAGCCCGGCCCCGCCCGCCCTGCTTCCCCTCCCAGCAAGGCCCCGCACGCCCAGTTTCTCCTCCCGTTCCCGGCCCTGCCCTCCCAGCTTCCCCTCCCGAGCCCGGCAACGCCCGCCCAGCTTCCCCTCCCGAATCCGGCCCCGCCCGCCCAGGTTCCCCTCCCAGCCTGGCGCCGCCCTCCCAGCTTCCCCTCCCGAATCTGGCCCCGCCCGCCCAGGTTCCCCTCCCAGCCTGGCGCCGCCCGCCCAGCTTCTGCTCCCGAGTCCATCCCTGCCCGCCCCGCTTCTCCTCCCAAGCCAGGCCTCGCCCTCCCAGCTTCCCCTCCCAGCCTGGCCCCGCCCGCCCAGCTTCGCCTCCAAGCCTGACCCCGCCAGCCCAGCTTCTCCTCCTGAGCCAGGCCCCGCCCGCCCAGCTTCTCCTCCAAGCCAGGCCCCGCCCGCCCAGCTTCCCCTCCCGAGGCAGGCCCTGCCCGCCCAGCTTCCCCTCTCAGCCTGGCCCCGCCTGCCCAGCTGTGACGGCGCGTTGGGGGTTCCCCGTCTCCTGCACCCCGAAATGGCACAAACAGACTGCACCAGCCAGTGGAATTGAGGGTGGTTTATTGCTCCTCCAGCACAGCGCAGCACAGATGTAATCTGGTTACAGGAACTGGGCTAGGATGCCTCAGGCCCCCTTGAGATGGGGGAGACTGGGCCCCTAAACTCCAGCCCCTTCCCCTAGGCTCTCCTCCATGCCCTCCGACAGCCAGCAACCAACTCCCCAACTTCCAGCCCTGCCCCCCAGCCAAGGCAGCATTCCACCTTCCTTTGTTCCTCTCCATGGGGGGTGTCTGGCCACTGGTTTGCATAGTGACTCATCCTGTTTTGCTGGGTCGTGGTACCCACGGCAGCCAGTGGGGGTTCCCCCAGAGCCAGCAGCATAGAAACCAGCCAGGTACCCCCACTACGTCACAGTTCTCCCCCCTCCGAGAGCGAACTGAGCAGGGTCACTCCGCTCGTGACCTAGGGAAGTTCGGGTCCTCTGCGTGGGAACCCGCCCCGGGGACATGGGTGCTCCCCTTGACTCGGGCCGGCCGTGGCGAGGCCCCACATGAATTGGCTTCCCTCTGTCCACTCGCCGCCCCGCTCCAGGGCGACTGGCACAGGCCTGTCCTCGGGGGTCACACCCACCCTTCCACTGGCCTTGATCTCTGGCCAGGGTCTCTCGGGCCGGGGCCATGAGCCCAGCGAGCCTTCTCTGGACAGCCAGGGCGGCTTCCACCCCCGATGCTCCATCCAGGGAGGACTTCCCCTCCCATAACTCTCTCAGCAAGCCCAGAGGGTCCTCTATCTGGGGTAGAGACCCCCAAGCCGCTTTCCTACTGTCTTGGGCCTTCCCGCCCCTCTGGCAGGAGTCACAGGACCGGCAGTACCGCTGCACGGCTGTAAAGATTCCCGGCCAATAGAAGTGCTGGAGCAGCTTCAGCCGGGTGCTCCGGATCCCCCGGTGGCCCCCAACGGGGACATCGTGGGCCAAATACAGCAGCTTGAGGCGATACTTTCGGGGGACGACCAGCTGCCGCTCTACCCTCCATGCCCTCGCCTTCCTGGGGGGGAGCCATTCACGGAACAGGAGTCCACGCTCCCGCAGGAATCTCTCCTGGCCACCTCTCCCCCGGGGCTGAGCTGCATGGAGGCCAGCCTGGTCCCTCAGCCTCTGCAAGGAGGGGTCTGCCTGCACCTCAGCCTGGAATTCAGTTGCTGAGGCAGGGATCGGGACCTGTCCCCCACCTCTGCCTAGGTCCGGAGTCCCAGCCTGGCTGGACCCCGTGTCCACTGGGATGGGACCCTGAGGATGCTGCCAGGAGTCCTTCCCTGGACCCACGTTGTCAGCCCCCCGCTGGCTCTGGCTCCAGGTAGTGACTAGAGCCCGCTGGGATTCATGGGGCCACTCCTCTAGGTCATTCCCCATCAGCACCTCGGTGGGCAAGTGCGGGTGCACCCCCACTTCCTTGAGGCCCTCCTTCGCCCCCCATTTCAGATGCACCCTGGCTACAGGCACCTTAAACGGGGACCCGTCTATGCCCTTCAGGGTCAGCTGCGCGTGGGGTAGTATCCGCTCCGGGGCCACTATGTCGGATCGGGCCAGAGTCACCTCCGCCCCCGTGTCCCAGAAGCCCGTCACCTTCCTACCATCCACCTCCAGGGGTATGAGGCACTCGCTCCGCAGGGGCCGTCCTGCCCCCACCCGGTACACGGAGAAATCCGCCTCCTGAGAATCAGACCTCCCAGGGGAGGTGCACTGAGCATCCTTCCCCTCTCTCTGAGCTGAGGTTTGCCTGCCAGCCCCTGCCTCTGGGGCAGCCTGCCCTTCCTCCCGCCCCAGCCAGTTAACCCTGGAAAGTCCCCGGTCCTGGGACCTGGTGCACTGAGCCCTCTTGTGGCCTTTTTGCCCACAGCGATGGCAAGTTAGGCTTTGGGCTGTCTCTGTCCAGGCCCTGGCTGGTTCTCTGGGGCGCAGACGACCTGTTCCTTGGTCTCGCCCCGTAGTTGACTCCCTCCGTCGCTCAGCCGAGATCCGGTCTCTGCGCGATTCCCTTTCTCTCCGGGACTCCCGTTCACACCCGGACCGGCTCTCCGTGAACTCATCCGCCAGTCTCCCGGCCTCCTGGGGGTTCTCTGGTCTCCGGTCCTTGAGCCACAGCCTCAGTTTGGGTGGGCACACTTCATAGAACTGCTCCATCATGACCAGCTTGAGCAGCTCCTCTGCGGTCTGGGCTCCGACTCCAGACACCCACTTGCGGCAGTATTGCGCCAGGCGGGAGACCAGATCCACATAGGTCTCCCGTGGCCCTTTCTGTACCCCCCGGAACTTCTTCCTGTACATCTCGGGGGTCAGCCCGAACTTGTGCAGCAGGGCCTCCTTGACTCGGTTGTAATCCCCTGGCTGTAGGTCCTCCAGCTGACTGAGCACTCCGGCCGCCTCCTGGCTCAGTGCGGGGATGAGCTCCTGCAGCCAGTCAGCTGGGGGAACCCGTTGCAGTCCACAGGCCCTCTCAAAGGCACTGAGGAACCCGTCTATGTCACCCATGTCCTTCAATTGGGCCACCACGGGCCTCTCCAAGCATCTGGCAGTCCTGGGACCCTGGGGCCCATCCGCACTTGGCGCAGCCGGTGCCCCGCCGGTTCTCCGCTCTGCCATGGCCAGCTCATGCTGCCGCTGCCTCTCTCGGTCCTGGCGGTCCCTCTCTCGGTCCTCTACTTCCAATTCCTTGATCCGCAGCTGGATCTCCAGCCGCCGCAGCTCTGCTTGGCTGGCCCCTGCCCTAGATGGGCTGCAGCTTGCAGGCCTCCTGGGGGAAGCTGTCTCATCTCTCCTGTGGGTTCCAGCGCTCCTCCCCCTCTCTGAGCCTGACACACTCTCAGGGGGGGTCTGGCTGCTTCCCCTGGGGACAAGATCCTGGCCCTGTGGCTGGTCGTTCTCTTCTAGCTGAGCAATCAGCTGGGCCTTGGTTGCTTTCTGCACAGGCAAGCCCCTCTCTCTGCACAGCCCCACCAGCTCTGCCTTCAAGAGTCGGGCGTAGGCCATCTGCCCGCTGGTCCCCTCGGTGCAGACTCACCAGTCTAGTGCTGCAGCGCCCCACGATTCCCAGGAACCGCTTCGCTCTGTCTCCAGCACGCCTGGCTCCAGGGCTCTTGCTTCTACTGTGCCTTGTCGCTCGCCGCTGGAAGCTCCATCCACGGGGTGCAGTGCATCCCACTCCTGACACCAGTGGGACGGCGCGTTGGGGGTTCCCCGTCTCCTGCACCCCGAAATGGCACAAACAGACTGCACCAGCCAGTGGAATTGAGGGTGGTTTATTGCTCCTCCAGCACAGCGCAGCACAGATGTAATCTGGTTACAGGAACTGGGCTAGGATGCCTCAGGCCCCCTTGAGATGGGGGAGACTGGGCCCCTAAACTCCAGCCCCTTCCCCTAGGCTCTCCTCCATGCCCTCCGACAGCCAGCAACCAACCCCCAACTTCCAGCCCTGCCCCCCAGCCAAGGCAGCATTCCACCTTCCTTTGTTCCTCTCCATGGGGGGTGTCTGGCCACTGGTTTGCATAGTGACTCATCCTGTTTTGCTGGGTCGTGGTACCCACGGCAGCCAGTGGGGGTTCCCCCAGAGCCAGCAGCATAGAAACCAGCCAGGTACCCCCACTACGTCACACCAGCTTCTCCTCCTGAGCCAGGCCCCGCCCGCCCACTTTCTCTTCCCGAGCCCGGCCCCGCCTTCCCAGCTTCCCCTCTCGAGCCCGGCCCCGCCCACCCAGCTTCTCCTCCCAGCCTGGCCCCGCCCGCCCAGCTTCCCCTCCCAGCCTGGCGCCGCCCGCCCAGCTTCTCCTCCTGAGCCAGGCCCCGCCGGACCAATTTCTCCTGCAGAGCCCGGCCCCGCCCGCCCTGCATCCCCTCCCAGCCTGGCCCCGCCGGACCAATTTCTCCTGCAGAGCCTGGCCCCGCCCGCCCAGCTTCCCCTCCCAGCCTGGCCCCGCCGGACCAATTTCTCCTGCAGAGCCCGGCCCCGCCCGCCCTGCATCCCCTCCCAGCCAGGCCCCGACCGCCCAGTTTCTCCTCTCGTTCCCGACCCCGCCCGCCCCGCTTCTCCTCCCAAGCCAGGCCTCGCACGCCCCGCTTCCCCTCCCGAGCCAGGCCCCGCCCGCCGAGTTTCTCCTCCCGAACCCGGCCCCGCCCGCCCTGCTTCCCCTCCCAGCAAGGCCCCGCACGCCCCGTTTCTCCTCCCGTTCCCGGCCCCGCCCTCCCAGCTTCCCCTCCCTAGCCCGGCAATGCCCACCCAGCTTCCCTTCCCGAATCCGGCCCCGCCCGCCCAGGTTCCCCTCCCAGCCTGGCGCCGCCCGCCCAGCATCTCCTCCTGAGCCAGGCCCCGCCCGCCCAGCTTCCGCTCCAGAGCCCGGCCCCGCCCGCCCTGCATCCCCTCCGAGCCAGGCCCCGACCGCCCAGTTTCTCCTCCCGTTCCCGACCCCGCCCGCCCCGCTTCTCCTCCCAAGCCAGGCCTCGCCCGCCCAGCTTCTCCTCCCAGCCTTGCCCCGCCCGCCCAGCTTCCCCTCCCAGGTTTGCCCCGCCCGCCCCGCTTCCCCTCCCGAGCCAGGCCCCGCCCGCCCAGTTTCTCCTCCCGAGCCCGGCCCCGCCCGCCAAGCTTCCCCTCCCGAGCCCCACCCCGCCCACCCACCTTCCCCTCCCAGCTTGGCTCCGCCCGCCCATCTTCCCCTCCCGAGCCAGGCCCCGCCCGCCGAGTTTCTCCTCCCGAGCCCGGCCCCAACCGCCCTGCTTACCCTCCCAGCCAGGCACCGCACGCCCAGTTTCTCCTCCCGTTCCCGGCCCCGCCCTCCCAGCTTCCCCTCCCGAATCCGGCCCCGCCCGCCCAGGTTCCCCTCCCAGCCTGGCGCCGCCCGCCCAGCTTCTCCTCCTGAGCCAGGCCCCGCCCGCCCAGCTTCCCCTCCGAGCCCAGCCCCGCCCGCCCTGCATCCCCTCCGAGCCAGGCCCCGACCGCCCAGTTTCTCCTCCCGTTCCCGACCACGCCCGCCCCGCTCCTCCTCCCAAGCCAGGCCTCGCACGCCCAGCTTCCCCTCCCAGCCAGGCCCCGCCCGCCCAGTTTCTCCTCCCGAGCCCGGCCCCGCCCGCCAAGCTTCCCCTCCCGAGCCCCACCCCGCCCACCCACCTTCCCCTCCCAGCTTGGCTCCGCCCGCCCATCTTCCCCACCCGAGCCAGGCCTCGCCCGCCGAGTTTCTCCTCCCGAGCCCGGCCCCGACCGCCCTGCTTCCCCTCCCAGCCAGGCACCGCACGCCCAGTTTCTCCTCCCGTTCCCGGCCCCGCCCTCCCAGCTTCCCCTCCGAGCCAGGCCCCGACCGCCCAGTTTCTCCTCCCGTTCCCGCCCCCGCCCGCCCCGCTCCTCCTCCCAAGCCAGGCCTCGCACGCCCAGCTTCCCCTCCCAGCCAGGCCCCGCCCGCCAAGTTTCTCCTCCCGAGCCCGGCCCCGCCCGCCCAGCTTCCCCTCCCGAGCCCCACCCCGCCCACCCACATTCCCCTCCCAGCTTGGCTCCTCCCGCCCATCTTCCCCTCCCGAGCCAGGCCTCGCCCGCCCATCTTCCCCTCCCGAGCCAGGCCCCGCCCGCCCAGTTTCTCCTCCCAGCCAGGCCCCGCACGCCCAGTTTCTCCTCCCGTTCCCGGCCCCGCACTCCCAGCTTCCCCTCCCGAGCCCGGCAACGCCCACCCAGATTCCCCTCCCGAAACCGGCCCCGCCCGCCCAGGTTCCCCTCCCAGCCTGGCCCCTCCAGCCCAGCTTCTCCTCCTGAGCCAGGCCCCTCCCGCCCACCTTCCCCTCCCAGCCTGGCCCCGCCCGCCCAGTTTCTCCTTCCGAGCCCGGCCCCGCCCGTCCTGCTTCCCCTTCCGAACCAGGCCCCGCCCGCCCAGCTTTTTCTCCCAAGCCAGGCCCCGCCTGCCCAGCTTCCCCTCCCGAGCCCGGCCCCGCCCACCCAGCTTCTCCCCCCAAGTTGGCCCCGCCCGCCCACCTTCCCCTCCCATCCCTGCCCGGCCCGGCCAGCTTCCCCTCCCGAGTCCGTCCCTGCCCGCCCATCTTCCCCTCCCGAGCCAGGCCCCGCCCGCCCAGTTTCTCCTCCCGTTCCCAGCCCCGCCCGCCCCGCTTCTCCTCCCAAGCCAGGCCCCGTCCTCCCAGCTTCACCTCCCAGCTTGGCCCCGCCCGCCCAGCTTCCCCTCCAAGCCTGACCCCGCCAGCCCAGCTTCTCCTCCTCAGCCAGGCCCCGCCCGCCCTGCATCCCCTCCCAGCCAGGCCCCGACTGCCCAGTTTCTCCTCCCGTTCCCAGCCTCGCCCGCCCCGCTTCTCCTCCCAAGCCAGGCCCCGTCCTCCCAGCTTCCCCTCCCAGCTTGGCCCCGCCCGCCCAGCTTCCCCTCCCAGCCAGGCCCCGCCCGCCCAGTTTCTCCTCCCGTTCCCGGCCCCGCCCGCCCCGCTTCTCCTCCCAAGCCAGGCCCCGCCCGCCCAGCTTCCCCTCCCAGCCAGGCCCCGACTGCCCAGTTTCTCGTCTCGTTCCCGACCCCGCCCGCCCCGCTTCTCCTCCCAAGCCAGGCCTCGCACGCCACGCTTCCCCTCCCGAGCCAGGCCCCGCCCGCCGAGTTTCTCCTCCCGAGCCCGGCCCCGCCCGCCCTGCATCCCCTCCCAGCCAGGCCCCGACCGCCCAGTTTCTCCTCTCGTTCCCGACCCCGCCCGCCCCGCTTCTCCTCCCAAGCCAGGCCTCGCACGCCCCGCTTCCCCTCCCGAGCCAGGCCCCGCCCGCCGAGATTCTCCTCCCGAGCCCGGCCCCGCCCGCCCTGCTTCCCCTCCCAGCAAGGCCCCGCACGCCCAGTTTCTCCTCCCGTTCCCGGCCCTGCCCTCCCAGCTTCCCCTCCCGAGCCCGGCAACGCCCGCCCAGCTTCCCCTCCCGAATCCGGCCCCGCCCGCCCAGGTTCCCCTCCCAGCCTGGCGCCGCCCTCCCAGCTTCCCCTCCCGAATCCGGCCCCGCCCCCCCAGGTTCCCCTCCCAGCCAGGCCCCGCCCGCCCAGTTTCTCCTCCCGTTCCCGGCCCCGCCCGCCCCGCTTCTCCTCCCAAGCCAGGCCCCGCCCGCCCAGCTTCCCCTCCCAGCCAGGCCCCGACTGCCCAGTTTCTCGTCTCGTTCCCGACCCCGCCCGCCCCGCTTCTCCTCCCAAGCCAGGCCTCGCACGCCACGCTTCCCCTCCCGAGCCAGGCCCCGCCCGCCGAGTTTCTCCTCCCGAGCCCGGCCCCGCCCGCCCTGCATCCCCTCCCAGCCAGGCCCCGACCGCCCAGTTTCTCCTCTCGTTCCCGACCCCGCCCGCCCCGCTTCTCCTCCCAAGCCAGGCCTCGCACGCCCCGCTTCCCCTCCCGAGCCAGGCCCCGCCCGCCGAGTTTCTCCTCCCGAGCCCGGCCCCGCCCGCCCTGCTTCCCCTCCCAGCAAGGCCCCGCACGCCCAGTTTCTCCTCCCGTTCCCGGCCCTGCCCTCCCAGCTTCCCCTCCCGAGCCCGGCAACGCCCGCCCAGCTTCCCCTCCCGAATCCGGCCCCGCCCGCCCAGGTTCCCCTCCCAGCCTGGCGCCGCCCTCCCAGCTTCCCCTCCCGAATCCGGCCCCGCCCCCCCAGGTTCCCCTCCCAGCCTGGCGCCGCCCGCCCAGCTTCTCCTCCCGAGTCCATCCCAGCCCGCCCCGCTTCTCCTCCCAAGCCAGGCCCCGCCCGCCCATCTTCCCCACCCGAGCCAGGCCTCGCCCGCCGAGTTTCTCCTCCCGAGCCCGGCCCCGACCGCCCTGCTTCCCCTCCCAGCCAGGCACCGCACGCCCAGTTTCTCCTCCCGTTCCCGGCCCCGCCCTCCCAGCTTCCCCTCCGAGCCAGGCCCCGACCGCCCAGTTTCTCCTCCCGTTCCCGACCCCGCCCGCCCCGCTCCTCCTCCCAAGCCAGGCCTCGCACGCCCAGCTTCCCCTCCCAGCCAGGCCCCGCCCGCCCAGTTTCTCCTCCCGAGCCCGGCCCCGCCCGCCCAGCTTCCCCTCCCGAGCCCCACCCCGCCCACCCACATTCCCCTCCCAGCTTGGCGCCGCCCTCCCAGCTTCCCCTCCCGAATCCGGCCCCGCCCCCCCAGGTTCCCCTCCCAGCCTGGCGCCGCCCGCCCAGCTTCTCCTCCCGAGTCCATCCCTGCCCGCCCCGCTTCTCCTCCCAAGCCAGGCCCCGCCCTCCCAGCTTCCCCTCCCAGCCTGGCCCCGCCCGCCCAGCTTCCCCTCCAAGCCTGACCCCGCCAGCCCAGCTTCTCCTCCTGAGCCAGGCCCCGCCCGCCCAGCTTCTCCTCCAAGCCAGGCCCCGCCCGCCCAGCTTCCCCTCTCAGCCTGGCCCCGCCAGCCCAGCTTCTCCTCCTGAGCCAGGCCCCGCCCGCCCTGCATCCCCTCCCAGCCAGGCCCCGACTGCCCAGTTTCTCCTCTCGTTCCCGACCCCGCCCGCCCCGCTTCTCCTCCCAAGCCAGGCCTCGCACGCCACGCTTCCCCTCCCGAGCCAGGCCCCGCCCGCCGAGTTTCTCCTCCCGAGCCCGGCCCCGCCCGCCCTGCATCCCCTCCCAGCCAGGCCCCGACCGCCCAGTTTCTCCTCTCGTTCCCGCCCCCGCCCGCCCCGCTTCTCCTCCCAAGCCAGGCCTCGCACGCCCCGCTTCCCCTCCCGAGCCAGGCCCCGCCCGCCGAGTTTCTCCTCCCGAGCCCGGCCCCGACCGCCCTGCTTCCCCTCCCAGCAAGGCCCCGCACGCCCAGTTTCTCCTCCCGTTCCCGGCCCTGCCCTCCCAGCTTCCCCTCCCGAGCCCGGCAACGCCCGCCCAGCTTCCCCTCCCGAATCCGGCCCCGCCCGCCCAGGTTCCCCTCCCAGCCTGGCGCCGCCCTCCCAGCTTCCCCTCCCGAATCCGGCCCCGCCCGCCCAGGTTCCCCTCCCAGCCTGGCGCCGCCCGCCCAGCTTCTCCTCCCGAGTCCATCCCTGCCCGCCCAGCTTCCCCTCCCAGCCAGGCCCCGCCCGCCCAGTTTCTCCTCCCGTTCCCGGCCCCGCCCGCCCCGCTTCTCCTCCCAAGCCAGGCCCCGCCCTCCCAGTTTCCCCTCCCAGCCTGACCCGCCCGCCCAGCTTCCCCTCCAAGCCTGACCCCGCCAGCCCAGCTTCTCCTCCTGAGCCAGGCCCCGCCCGCCCAGCTTCTCCTCCAAGCCAGGCCCCGCCCGCCCAGCTTCCCCTCCCGAGGCAGGCCCCGCCCGCCCAGCTTCCCCTCTCAGCCTGGCCCCGCCTGCCCAGCTTCTCCTCCTGAGCCAGGCCCCGCCCGCCCACTTTCTCTTCCCGAGCCCGGCCCCGCCTTCCCAGCTTCCCCTCTCGAGCCTGGCCCCGCCTTCCCAGCTTCCCCTCTCGAGCCCGGCCCCGCCCACCCAGCTTCTCCTCCCAGCCTGGCCCCGCCCGCCCAGCTTCTCCTCCCAGCCTTGCCCCGCCCGCCCACCTTCCCCTCCCAGGTTTGCCCCGCCCGCCCCGCTTCCCCTCCCGAGCCAGGCCCCGGCCGCCCAGATTCTCTTCCCGAGCCCGGCCCCGCCTTCCCAGCTTCCCCTCTTTTCCTGGCCCCGCCCGCCCAGCTTCTCCTCCCCAGCCAGGCCCCGCCCGCCCAGCTTCCCCTCCCAGGTTTGCCCCGCCCGCCCCGCTTCCCCTCCCGAGCCAGGCCCCGCCCGCCCAGATTCTCTTCCCGAGCCCGGCCCCGCCTTCCCAGCTTCCCCTCTCGAGCCCGGCCCCGCCCACCCAGCTTCTCCTCCCAGCCTGGCCCCGCCCGCCCAACTTCCCCTCCCAGTCTGGCGCCGCCCGCCCAGCTTCTCCTCCTGAGCCAGTTCCCGCCCGCCCAGCTTCCCCTCCCAGCCAGGCCCCCGCCCGCCGAGATTCTCCTCCCGAGCCCGGCCCCGCCCGCCCTGCTTCCCCTCCCAGCCAGGCCCCGCACGCCCCGTTTCTCCTCCCGTTCCCGGCCCGCCCGCCCAGCTTCCCCTCCCGAATCCGGCCCCGCCCGCCAAGGTTCCCCTCCCAGCCTGGCGCCGCCCGCCCAGCTTCTCCTCCTGAGCCAGGCCCCGCCCGCTCAGCTTCCCCTCCGAGCCCAGCCCCGCCCGCCCTGCATCCCCTCCGAGCCAGGCCCCGACCGCCCAGTTTCTCCTCCCGTTCCCGACCCCGCCCGCCCCGCTCCTCCTCCCAAGCCAGGCCTCGCACGCCCAGCTTCCCCTCCCAGCCAGGCCCCGCCCGCCCAGTTTCTCCTCCCGAGCCCGGCCCCGCCCGCCAAGCTTCCCCTCCCGAGCCCCACCCCGCCCACCCACCTTCCCCTCCCAGCTTGGCTCCGCCCGCCCATCTTCCCCACCCGAGCCAGGCCTCGCCCGCCCATCTTCCCCTCCCGAGCCAGGCCCCGCCCGCCCAGTTTCTCCTCCCGTTCCCAGCCCGCCCGCCCTGCTTCTCCTCCCAGCCAGGCCCCGCACGCCCAGTTTCTCCTCCCGTTCCCGGCCCCGCACTCCCAGCTTCCCCTCCCGAGCCCGGCAACGCCCACCCAGCTTCCCCTCCCGAATCCGGCCCCGCCCGCCCAGGTTCCCCTCCCAGCCTGGCCCCTCCAGCCCAGCTTCTCCTCCTGAGCCAGGCCCCTCCCGCCCAGCTTCCCCTCCCAGCCTGGCCCCGCCCGCCCAGTTTCTCCTCCCGAGCCCGGCCCCGCCAGTCCTGCTTCCCCTCCCGAGCTCGGCCCCGCCCACCCAGCTTCTCCTCCCAGCCTGGCCCCGCCCGCCAAGCTTCCCCTTCCGAACCAGGCCCCGCCCGCCCAGCTTTTTCTCCCAAGCCAGGCCCCGCCTGCCCAGCTTCCCTCCCGAGCCCCGCCCCGCCCACCCAGCTTCTCCCCCCAAGTTGGCCCCGCCCGCCCACCTTCCCCTCCCATCCCTGCCCGGCCCGGCCAGCTTTTCCTCCCGAGTCCGTCCCTGCCCGCCCAGCTTCCCCTCCCAGCCAGGCCCCGCCCGCCCAGTTTCTCCTCCCGTTCCCAGCCCCGCCCGCCCCGCTTCTCCTCCCAAGCCAGGCCCCGTCCTCCCAGCTTCACCTCCCAGCTTGGCCCCGCCCGCCCAGCTTCCCCTCCAAGCCTGACCCCGCCAGCCCAGCTTCTCCTCCCAAGCCAGGCCTCGCACGCCGAGTTTCTCCTCCCGAGCCCGGCCCCGCCCGCCCTGCATCCCCTCCCAGCCAGGCCCCGACCGCCCAGTTTCTCCTCTCGTTCCCGACCCCGCCCGCCCCACTTCTCCTCCCAAGCCAGGCCTCGCACGCCCCGCTTCCCCTCCCGAGCCAGGCCCCGCCCGCCGAGTTTCTCCTCCCGAGCCCGGCCTCGCCCGCCCAGGTTCCCCTCCGCAGCCTGGCCCCGCCGGCCCAGTTTCTCTTCCTGAGCCAGGCCCCGCCCGCCCAGCTTCTCCTCCCAGCCAGGCCCCGCCCGCCCAGTTTCTCCTCCCGTTCCCGGCCCCGCCCGCCCCGCTTCTCCTCCCAAGCCAGGCCCCGTCCTCCCAGCTTCCCCTCCCAGCTTGGCCCCGCCCGCCCAGCTTCCCCTCCCAGCCAGGCCCCGCCCGCCCAGTTTCTCCTCCCGTTCCCGGTCCCGCCCGCCCCGCTTCTCCTCCCAAGCCAGGCCCCGTCCTCCCAGCTTCCCCTCCCAGCTTGGCCCCGCCCGCCCAGCTTCCCCTCCCAGCTTGGCCCCGCCCGCCCAGCTTCCCCTCCCTGCCTGGCCCCGCCTGCCCAGCTTCCCCTCCCAGCTTGGCCCCGCCCGCCCAGCTTCCCCTCCCAGCCTGGCCCCACCAGCCCAGCTTCCCCTCCCAGCCTGGCCCCGCCCGCCCAGCTTCCCCTCCCGAGCCCGGACCCGCCCACCCAGCTTCTCCCCCAAGTTGGCCCCGCTCGCCCACCTTCCCCTCCCAGCTTGGCCCCGCCCCCCATCTTCCCCTCCCGAGCCAGGCTCCGCCCGCCCAGCTTCCCCTCCCAACCAGGCCCCGCGCGCCCAGCTTCCCCTCCCAAGCCAGGCCCCGCCTGCCCAGCTTCCCTTTCCAGCTTGGCCCCGCCCGCCCATCTTCCCCTCCCGAGTCCGTCCCTGCCCGCCCAGCTTCCCCTCCCGAGTCCGGCCCCACCCGCCCACTTTCTCTTCCCGAGCCCGGCCCCGCCTTCCCAGCTTCCCCTCTCGAGCCCGGCCCCGCCCACCCAGCTTCTCCTCCCAGCGTGGCCCCGCCCGCCCAGCTTCCCCTCCCGAGTCCGGCCACGCCTGCCCAGCTTCCCCTCCCACCCTGGCGCCGCCCGCCCAGCTTCTCCTCCTGAGCCAGGCCCCGCCCGCCCAGCTTCCCCTCCCAGCCTGGCCCCGACCGCCCTGTTTCTTCTCTCGTTCCCGACCCCGCCCGCCCCGCTTCTACTCCCAAGCCAGGCCTCGCACGCCCCGCTTCCGCTCCCGAGACAGGCCCCGCCCGCCGAGTTTCTCCTCCCGAGCCCGGCCCAGCCCGCCCTGCTTCCCCTCCCAGCCAGGCCCCGCACGCCCAGTTTCTCCTCTCGTTCCCGACGCCGCCCGCCCCGCTTCTCCTCCCAAGCCAGGCCTCGGACGCCCCGCTTCCCCTCCCGAGCCAGGCCCCGCCCGCCGAGTTTCTCCACCCGAGCCCGGCCCCAACCGACCTGCTTCCCCACCCAGCCAGGCCCCGCACGCCCAGTTTCTCCTCCCGTTCCCGGCCCCGCCCTCCCAGCTTCCCCTCCCGAGCCCGGCAACGCCCACCCAGCTTCCCCTCCCGAATCCGGCCCCGCCCGCCCAGGTTCCCCTCCCAGCCTGGCGCCGCCCGCCCCGCTCCTCCTCCCAAGCCAGGCCTCGCACGCCCAGCTTCCCCTCCCAGCCAGGCCCCGCCCGCCCAGTTTCTCCTCCCGAGCCCGGCCCCGCCCGCCCAGCTTCCCCTCCCGAGCCCCACCCCGCCCACCCACCTTCCCCTCCCAGCTTGGCTCCGCCCGCCCATCTTCCCCTCCCGAGCCAGGCCTCGCCCGCCCATCTTCCCCTCCCGAGCCAGGCCCCGCCCGCCCAGTTTCTCCTCCCGTTCCCAGCCCGCCCGCCCTGCTTCTCCTCCCAGCCAGGCCCCGCACGCCCAGTTTCTCCTCCCGTTCCCGGCCCCGCACTCCCAGCTTCCCCTCCCGAGCCCGGCAACGCCCACCCAGATTCCCCTCCCGAAACCGGCCCCGCCCGCCCAGGTTCCCCTCCCAGCCTGGCCCCTCCCGCCCAGCTTCCCCTCCCAGCCTGGCCCCGCCCGCCCAGTTTCTCCTCCCGAGCCCGGCCCCGCCCGTCCTGCTTCCCCTCCCGAGCTCGGCCCCGCCCACCCAGCTTCTCCTCCCAGCCTGGCCCCGCCCGCCAAGCTTCCCCTTCCGAACCAGGCCCCGCCCGCCCAGCTTTTTCTCCCAAGCCAGGCCCCGCCTGCCCAGCTTCCCCTCCCGAGCCCGGCCCCGCCCACCCAGCTTCTCCCCCCAAGTTGGCCCCGCCCGCCCACCTTCCCCTCCCATCCCTGCCCGGCCCGGCCAGCTTCCCCTCCCGAGTCCGTCCCTGCCCGCCCAGCTTCCCCTCCCAGCCAGGGCCCGCCCGCCCAGTTTCTCCTCCCGTTCCCAGCCCCGCCCGCCCCGCTTCTCCTCCCAAGCCAGGCCCCGTCCTCCCAGCTTCACCTCCCAGCTTGGCCCCGCCCGCCCAGCTTCCCCTCCAAGCCTGACCCTGCCAGCCCAGCTTCTCCTCCTCAGCCAGGCCCCGCCCGCCCTGCATCCCCTCCCAGCCAGGCCCCGACTGCCCAGTTTCTCCTCCCGTTCCCAGCCCCGCCCGCCCCGCTTCTCCTCCCAAGCCAGGCCCCGTCCTCCCAGCTTCCCCTCCCAGCTTGGCCCCGCCCGCCCAGCTTCCCCTCCCAGCCAGGCCCCGCCCGCCCAGTTTCTCCTCCCGTTCCCGGCCCCGCCCGCCCCGCTTCTCCTCCCAAGCCAGGCCCCGCCCGCCCTGCATCCCCAGCCAGCCAGGCCCCGACTGCCCAGTTTCTCCTCTCGTTCCCGACCCCGCCCGCCCCGCTTCTCCTCCCAAGCCAGGCCTCGCACGCCACGCTTCCCCTCCCGAGCCAGGCCCCGCCCGCCGAGTTTCTCCTCCCGAGCCCGGCCCCGCCCGCCCTGCTTCCCCTCCCAGCAAGGCCCCGCACGCCCAGTTTCTCCTCCCGTTCCCGGCCCTGCCCTCCCAGCTTCCCCTCCCGAGCCCGGCAACGCCCGCCCAGCTTCCCCTCCCGAATCCGGCCCCGCCCGCCCAGGTTCCCCTCCCAGCCTGGCGCCGCCCTCCCAGCTTCCCCTCCCGAATCCGGCCCCGCCCGCCCAGGTTCCCCTCCCAGCCTGGCGCCGCCCGCCCAGCTTCTGCTCCCGAGTCCATCCCTGCCCGCCCCGCTTCTCCTCCCAAGCCAGGCCCCGCCCTCCCAGCTTCCCCTCCCAGCCTGGCCCCGCCCGCCCAGCTTCCCCTCCAAGCCTGTCCCCGCCAGCCCAGCTTCTCCTCCTGAGCCAGGCCCCGCCCGCCCAGCTTCTCCTCCAAGCCAGGCCCCGCCCGCCCAGCTTCCCCTCCCGAGGCAGGCCCCGCCCGCCCAGCTTCCCCTCTCAGCCTGGCCCCGCCTGCCCAGCTTCTCCTCCTGAGCCAGGCCCCGCCCGCCCACTTTCTCTTCCCGAGCCCGGCCCCGCCTTCCCAGCTTCCCCTCTCGAGCCCGGCCCCGCCCACCCAGCTTCTCCTCCCAGCCTGGCCCCGCCCGCCCAGCTTCCCCTCCCAGCCTGGCGCCGCCCGCCCAGCTTCTCCTCCTGAGCCAGGCCCCGCCGGACCAATTTCTCCTGCAGAGCCCGGCCCCGCCCGCCCTGCATCCCCTCCCAGCCTGGCCCCGCCGGACCAATTTCTCCTGCAGAGACCGGCCCCGCCAGCCCAGCTTCCCCTCCCAGCCTGGCCCCGCCGGACCAATTTCTCCTGCAGAGCCCGGCCCCGCCCGCCCTGCATCCCCTCCCAGCCAGGCCCCGACCGCCCAGTTTCTCCTCTCGTTCCCGACCCCGCCCGCCCCGCTTCTCCTCCCAAGCCAGGCCTCGCACGCCCCGCTTCCCCTCCCGAGCCAGGCCCCGCCCGCCGAGTTTCTCCTCCCGAGCCCGGCCCCGCCCGCCCTGCTTCCCCTCCCAGCAAGGCCCCGCACGCCCCGTTTCTCCTCCCGTTCCCGGCCCCGCCCTCCCAGCTTCCCCTCCCTAGCCCGGCAACGCCCACCCAGCTTCCCCTCCCAGCCTGGCGCCGACCGCCCAGCATCTCCTCCTGAGCCAGGCCCCGCCCGCCCAGCTTCCGCTCCAGAGCCCGGCCCCGCCCGCCCTGCATCCCCTCCGAGACAGGCCCCGACCGCCCAGTTTCTCCTCCCGAGCCCGGCCCCGCCCGCCCATCTTCCCCTCCCGAGCCCCACCCCGCCCACCCAGCTTCTCCTCCCAGCCTTGCCCCGCCCGCCCACCTTCCCCTCCCAGGTTTGCCCCGCCCGCCCCGCTTCCCCTCCCGAGCCAGGCCCCGGCCGCCCAGATTCCCCTCCCAGCCCGGCCCCGCCCGCCCAGCTTCCCCTCTTTTCCTGGCCCCGCCTGCCCAGCTTCCCCTCCCAGCCAGGCCCCGACCGCCCAGTTTCTCCTCCCGTTCCCGGCCCCGCCCGCCCAGCTTCTCCTCCCCAGCCAGGCCCCGCCCGCCCAGTTTCTCCTCCCGTTCCCGGCCCCGCCCGCCCCGCTTCTCCTCCCCAGCCAGGCCCTGCCCGCCCAGCTTCCCCTCCCAGGTTTGCCCCGCCCGCCCCGCTTCCCCTCCCGAGCCAGGCCCCGCCCGCCCAGATTCTCTTCACGAGCCCGGCCCCGCCTTCCCAGCTTCCCCTCTCGAGCCCGGCCCCGCCCACCCAGCTTCTCCTCCCAGCCTGGCCCCGCCCGCCCAACTTCCCCTCCCAGGCTGGCGCCGCCCGCCCAGCTTCTCCTCCTGAGCCAGTTCCCGCCCGCCCAGCTTCCCCTCCCAGCCAGGCCCCCGCCCGCCGAGTTTCTCCTCCCGAGCCCGGCCCGCCCGCCCAGCTTCCCCTCCCGAATCCGGCCCCGCCCGCCAAGGTTCCCCTCCCAGCCTGGCGCCGCCCGCCCAGCTTCTCCTCTTGAGCCAGGCCCCGCCCGCCCAGCTTCCCCTCCGAGCCCAGCTCCGCCCGCCCTGCATCCCCTCCGAGCCAGGCCCCGACCGCCCAGTTTCTCCTCCCGTTCCCGACCCCGCCCGCCCGGCTCCTCCTCCCAAGCCAGGCCTCGCACGCCCAGCTTCCCCTCCCAGCCAGGCCCCGCCCGCCCAGTTTCTCCTCCCGAGCCCGGCCCCGCCCGCCAAGCTTCCCCTCCCGAGCCCCACCCCGCCCACCCACCTTCCCCTCCCAGCTTGGCTCCGCCCGCCCATCTTCCCCACCCGAGCCAGGCCTCGCCCGCCCATCTTCCCCTCCCGAGCCAGGCCCCGCCCGCCCAGTTTCTCCTCCCGTTCCCAGCCCGCCTGCCCTGCTTCTCCTCCCAGACAGGCCCCGCACGCCCAGTTTCTCCTCCCGTTCCCAGCCCCGCCCGCCCCGCTTCTCCTCCCAAGCCAGGCCCCGTCCTCCCAGCTTCACCTCCCAGCTTGGCCCCGCCCGCCCAGCTTCCCCTCCAAGCCTGACCCCGCCAGCCCAGCTTCTCCTCCTCAGCCAGGCCCCGCCCGCCCTGCATCCCCTCCCAGCCAGGCCCCGACTGCCCAGTTTCTCCTCTCGTTCCCGCCCCCGCCCGCCCCGCTTCTCCTCTCAAGCCAGGCCTCGCACGCCACGCTTCCCCTCCCGAGCCAGGCCCCGCCCGCCGACTTTCTCCTCCCGAGCCCGGCCCCAACCGCCCTGCTTCCCCTCCCAGCCAGGCCCCGCACGCCCAGTTTCTCCTCCCAACCAGGCCCCGCGCGCCCAGCTTCCCCTCCCAAGCCAGGCCCCGCCTGCCCAGCTTCCCTTTCCAGCTTGGCCCCGCCCGCCCATCTTCCCCTCCCGAGTCCGTCCCTGCCCGCCCAGCTTCCCCTCCCGAGTCCGGCCCCACCCGCCCACTTTCTCTTCCCGAGCCCGGCCCCGCCTTCCCAGCTTCCCCTCTCGAGCCCGGCCCCGCCCACCCAGCTTCTCCTCCCAGCGTGGCCCCGCCCGCCCAGCTTCCCCTCCCGAGTCCGGCCACGCCTGCCCAGCTTCCCCTCCCAGCCTGGCGCCGCCCGCCCAGCTTCTCCTCCTGAGCCAGGCCCCGCCCGCCCAGCTTCCCCTCCCAGCCTGGCCCCGACCGCCCTGTTTCTTCTCTCGTTCCCGACCCCGCCCGCCCCGCTTCTACTCCCAAGCCAGGCCTCGCACGCCCCGCTTCCGCTCCCGAGACAGGCCCCGCCCGCCGAGTTTCTCCTCCCGAGCCCGGCCCAGCCCGCCCTGCTTCCCCTCCCTGCCAGGCCCCGCACGCCCAGTTTCTCCTCTCGTTCCCGACGCCGCCCGCCCCGCTTCTCCTCCCAAGCCAGGCCTCGGACGCCCCGCTTCCCCTCCCGAGCCAGGCCCCGCCCGCCGAGTTTCTCCTCCCGAGCCCGGCCCCAACCGACCTGCTTCCCCACCCAGCCAGGCCCCGCACGCCCAGTTTCTCCTCCCGTTCCCGGCCCCGCCCTCCCAGCTTCCCCTCCCGAGCCCGGCAACGCCCACCCAGCTTCCCCTCCCGAATCCGGCCCCGCCCGCCCAGGTTCCCCTCCCAGCCTGGCGCCGCCCGCCCCGCTCCTCCTCCCAAGCCAGGCCTCGCACGCCCAGCTTCCCCTCCCAGCCAGGCCCCGCCCGCCCAGTTTCTCCTCCCGAGCCCGGCCCCGCCCGCCCAGCTTCCCCTCCCGAGCCCCACCCCGCCCACCCACCTTCCCCTCCCAGCTTGGCTCCGCCCGCCCATCTTCCCCTCCCGAGCCAGGCCTCGCCCGCCCATCTTCCCCTCCCGAGCCAGGCCCCGCCCGCCCAGTTTCTCCTCCCGTTCCCAGCCCGCCCGCCCTGCTTCTCCTCCCAGCCAGGCCCCGCACGCCCAGTTTCTCCTCCCGTTCCCGGCCCCGCACTCCCAGCTTCCCCTCCCGAGCCCGGCAACGCCCACCCAGATTCCCCTCCCGAAACCGGCCCCGCCCGCCCAGGTTCCCCTCCCAGCCTGGCCCCTCCCGCCCAGCTTCCCGTCCCAGCCTGGCCCCGCCCGCCCAGTTTCTCCTCCCGAGCCCGGCCCCGCCCGTCCTGCTTCCCCTCCCGAGCTCGGCCCCGCCCACCCAGCTTCTCCTCCCAGCCTGGCCCCGCCCGCCAAGCTTCCCCTTCCGAACCAGGCCCCGCCCGCCCAGCTTTTTCTCCCAAGCCAGGCCCCGCCTGCCCAGCTTCCCCTCCCGAGCCCGGCCCCGCCCACCCAGCTTCTCCCCCCAAGTTGGCCCCGCCCGCCCACCTTCCCCTCCCATCCCTGCCCGGCCCGGCCAGCTTCCCCTCCCGAGTCCGTCCCTGCCCGCCCAGCTTCCCCTCCCAGCCAGGCCCCGCCCGCCCAGTTTCTCCTCCCGTTCCCAGCCCCGCCCGCCCCGCTTCTCCTCCCAAGCCAGGCCCCGTCCTCCCAGCTTCACCTCCCAGCTTGGCCCCGCCCGCCCAGCTTCCCCTCCAAGCCTGACCCCGCCAGCCCAGCTTCTCCTCCTCAGCCAGGCCCCGCCCGCCCTGCATCCCCTCCCAGCCAGGCCCCGACTGCCCAGTTTCTCCTCCCGTTCCCAGCCCCGCCCGCCCCGCTTCTCCTCCCAAGCCAGGCCCCGTCCTCCCAGCTTCCCCTCCCAGCTTGGCCCCGCCCGCCCAGCTTCCCCTCCCAGCCAGGCCCCGCCCGCCCAGTTTCTCCTCCCGTTCCCGGCCCCGCCCGCCCCGCTTCTCCTCCCAAGCCAGGCCCCGCCCGCCCTGCATCCCCTCCCAGCCAGGCCCCGACTGCCCAGTTTCTCCTCTCGTTCCCGACCCCGCCCGCCCCGCTTCTCCTCCCAAGCCAGGCCCCGTCCTCCCAGCTTCCCCTCCCAGCTTGGCCCCGCCCGCCCAGCTTCCCCTCCCGAGCCAGGCCCCGCCCGCCGAGTTTCTCCTCCCGAGCCCGGCCCCACCCGCCCTGCTTCCCCTCCCAGCAAGGCCCCGCACGCCCAGTTTCTCCTCCCGTTCCCGGCCCTGCCCTCCCAGCTTCCCCTCCCGAGCCCGGCAACGCCCGCCCAGCTTCCCCTCCCGAATCCGGCCCCGCCCGCCCAGGTTCCCCTCCCAGCCTGGCGCCGCCCTCCCAGCTTCCCCTCCCGAATCCGGCCCCGCCCGCCCAGGTTCCCCTCCCAGCCTGGCGCCGCCCGCCCAGCTTCTGCTCCCGAGTCCATCCCTGCCCGCCCCGCTTCTCCTCCCAAGCCAGGCCCCGCCCTCCCAGCTTCCCCTCCCAGCCTGGCCCCGCCCGCCCAGCTTCCCCTCCAAGCCTGACCCCGCCAGCCCAGCTTCTCCTCCTGAGCCAGGCCCCGCCCGCCCAGCTTCTCCTCCAAGCCAGGCCCCGCCCGCCCAGCTTCCCCTCCCGAGGCAGGCCCCGCCCGCCCAGCTTCCCCTCTCAGCCTGGCCCCGCCTGCCCAGCTTCTCCTCCTGAGCCAGGCCCCGCCCGCCCACTTTCTCTTCCCGAGCCCGGCCCCGCCTTCCCAGCTTCCCCTCTCGAGCCCGGCCCCGCCCACCCAGCTTCTCCTCCCAGCCTGGCCCCGCCCGCCCAGCTTCCCCTCCCAGCCTGGCGCCGCCCTCCCAGCTTCTCCTCCTGAGCCAGGCCCCGCCGGACCAATTTCTCCTGCAGAGCCCGGCCCCGCCCGCCCTGCATCCCCTCCCAGCCTGGCCCCGCCGGACCAATTTCTCCTGCAGAGACCGGCCCCGCCAGCCCAGCTTCCCCTCCCAGCCTGGCCCCGCCGGACCAATTTCTCCTGCAGAGCCCGGCCCCGCCCGCCCTGCATCCCCTCCCAGCCAGGCCCCGACCGCCCAGTTTCTCCTCTCGTTCCCGACCCCGCCAGCCCAGCTTCCCCTCCCAGCCTGGCCCCGCCGGACCAATTTCTCCTGCCGAGCCCGGCCCCGCCCGCCCTGCATCCCCTCCCAGCCAGGCCCCGACCGCCCAGTTTCTCCTCTCGTTCCCGACCCCGCCCGCCCCGCTTCTCCTCCCAAGCCAGGCCTCGCACGCCCCGCTTCCCCTCCCGAGCCAGGCCCCGCCCGCCGAGTTTCTCCTCCCGAGCCCGGCCCCGCCCGCCCTGCTTCCCCTCCCAGCAAGGCCCCGCACGCCCCGTTTCTCCTCCCGTTCCCGGCCCCGCCCTCCCAGCTTCCCCTCCCTAGCCCGGCAACGCCCACCCAGCTTCCCCTCCCAGCCTGGCGCCGACCGCCCAGCATCTCCTCCTGAGCCAGGCCCCGCCCGCCCAGCTTCCGCTCCAGAGCCCGGCCCCGCCCGCCCTGCATCCCCTCCGAGACAGGCCCCGACCGCCCAGTTTCTCCTCCCGAGCCCGGCCCCGCCCGCCCATCTTCCCCTCCCGAGCCCCACCCCGCCCACCCAGCTTCTCCTCCCAGCCTTGCCCCGCCCGCCCACCTTCCCCTCCCAGGTTTGCCCCGCCCGCCCCGCTTCCCCTCCCGAGCCAGGCCCCGGCCGCCCAGATTCCCCTCCCAGCCTGGCCCCGCCCGCCCAGCTTCCCCTCTTTTCCTGGCCCCGCCTGCCCAGCTTCCCCTCCCAGCCAGGCCCCGACCGCCCAGTTTCTCCTCCCGTTCCCGGCCCCGCCCGCCCAGCTTCTCCTCCCCAGCCAGGCCCCGCCTGCCCATCTTCCCCTCCCAGCCAGGCCCCGCCCGCCCAGTTTCTCCTTCCGTTCCCGGCCCCGCCCGCCCCGCTTCTCCTCCCCAGCCAGGCCCTGCCCGCCCAGCTTCCCCTCCCAGGTTTGCCCCGCCCGCCCCGCTTCCCCTCCCGAGCCAGGCCCCGCCCGCCCAGATTCTCTTCCCGAGCCCGGCCCCGCCGTCCCAGCTTCCCCTCTCGAGCCCGGCCCCGCCCACCCAGCTTCTCCTCCCAGCCTGGCCCCGCCCGCCCAACTTCCCCTGCCAGGCTGGCGCCGCCCGCCCAGCTTCTCCTCCTGAGCCAGTTCCCGCCCGCCCAGCTTCCCCTCCTAGCCAGGCCCCCGCCCGCCGAGTTTCTCCTCCCGAGCCCGGCCCGCCCGCCCAGCTTCCCCTCCCGAATCCGGCCCCGCCCGCCAAGGTTCCCCTCCCAGCCTGGCGCCGCCCGCCCAGCTTCTCCTCCTGAGCCAGGCCCCGCCCGCCCAGCTTCCCCTCCGAGCCCAGCTCCGCCCGCCCTGCATCCCCTCCGAGCCAGGCCCCGACCGCCCAGTTTCTCCTCCCGTTCCCGACCCCGCCCGCCCGGCTCCTCCTCCCAAGCCAGGCCTCGCACGCCCAGCTTCCCCTCCCAGCCAGGCCCCGCCCGCCCAGTTTCTCCTCCCGAGCCCGGCCCCGCCCGCCAAGCTTCCCCTCCCGAGCCCCACCCCGCCCACCCACCTTCCCCTCCCAGCTTGGCTCCGCCCGCCCATCTTCCCCACCCGAGCCAGGCCTCGCCCGCCCATCTTCCCCTCCCGAGCCAGGCCCCGACTGCCCAGTTTCTCCTCTCGTTCCCGACCCCGCCCGCCCCGCTTCTCCTCCCAAGCCAGGCCTCGCACGCCACGCTTCCCCTCCCGAGCCAGGCCCCGCCCGCCGAGTTTCTCCTCCCGAGCCCGGCCCCGCCCGCCCTGCATTCCCTCCAACCCAGGCCCCGCCCGCCGAGTTTCTCCTCCCGAGCCCGGCCCCGCCCGCCCTGCTTCCCCTCCCAGCAAGGCCCCGCACGCCCAGTTTCTCCTCCCGTTCCCGGCCCTGCCCTCCCAGCTTCCCCTCCCGAGCCCGGCAACGCCCGCCCAGCTTCCCCTCCCGAATCCGGCCCCGCCCGCCCAGGTTCCCCTCCCAGCCTGGCGCCGCCCGCCCAGCTTCCCCTCCCGAATCCGGCCCCGCCCGCCCAGCTTCCCCTCCCAGCCAGGCCCCGCCCGCCCAGTTTCTCCTCCCGTTCCCGGCCCCGCCCGCCCCGCTTCTCCTCCCAAGCCAGGCCCCGCCCTCCCAGCTTCCCCTCCCAGCCTGGCCCCGCCCGCCCAGCTTCCCCTCCAAGCCTGACCCCGCCAGCCCAGCTTCTCCTCCTGAGCCAGGCCCAGCCCGCCCAGCTTCTCCTCCAAGCCAGGCCCCACCCGCCCAGCTTCCCCTCCCGAGGCAGGCCCCGCCCGCCCAGCTTCCCCTCTCAGCCTGGCCCCGCCTGCCCAGCTTCTCCTCCTGAGCCAGGCCCCGCCCGCCCACTTTCTCTTCCCGAGCCCGGCCCCGCCTTCCCAGCTTCCCCTCTTGAGCCCGGCCCCGCCACCCAGCTTCTCCTCCCAGCCTGGCCCCGCCCACCCAGCTTCCCCTCCCGAATCCGGCCCCGCCCGCCCAGGTTCCCCTCCCAGCCTGGCCCTTCCAGCCCAGCTTCTCCTCCTGAGCCAGGCCCCTCCCGCCCAGCTTCCCCTCCCAGCCTGGCCCCGCCCGCCCAGTTTCTCCTCCCGAGCCCGGCCCCGCCCGTCCTGCTTCCCCTCCTGAGCTCGGCCCCGCCCACCCAGCTTCTCCTCCCAGCCTGGCCCCGCCCGCCCAGCTTCCCCTTCCGAACCAGGCCCCGCCCGCCCAGCTTTTTCTCCCAAGCCAGGCCCCGCCTGCCCAGCTTCCCCTCCCGAGCCCGGCCCCGCCCATCCAGCTTCTCCCCCCAAGTTGGCCCCGCCCGCCCACCTTCCCCTCCCATCCCTGCCCGGCCCGGCCAGCTTCCCCTCCCGAGTCCGTCCCTGCCCGCCCAGCTTCCCCTCCCAGCCAGGCCCCGCCCGCCCAGTTTCTCCTCCCGTTCCCAGCCCCGCCCGCCCCGCTTCTCCTCCCAAGCTAGGCCCCGTCCTCCCAGCTTCACCTCCCAGCTTGGCCCCGCCCGCCAGCTTCCCCTCCAAGCCTGACCCCGCCAGCCCAGCTTCTCCTCCTCAGCCAGGCCCCGCCCGCCCTGCATCCCCTCCCAGCCAGGCCCCGACTGCCCAGTTTCTCCTCTCGTTCCCGACCCCGCCCGCCCCGCTTCTCCTCCCAAGCCAGGCCTCGCACGCCACGCTTCCCCTCCCGAGCCAGGCCCCGCCCGCCGAGTTTCTCCTCCCGAGCCCGGCCCCGCCCGCCCTGCATTCCCTCCCACCCAGGCCCCGCCCGCCGAGTTTCTCCTCCCGAGCCCGGCCCCGCCCGCCCTGCTTCCCCTCCCAGCAAGGCCCCGCACGCCCAGTTTCTCCTCCCGTTCCCGGCCCTGCCCTCCCAGCTTCCCCTCCCGAGCCCGGCAACGCCCGCCCAGCTTCCCCTCCCGAATCCGGCCCCGCCCGCCCAGGTTCCCCTCCCAGCCTGGCGCCGCCCGCCCAGCTTCCCCTCCCGAATCCGGCCCCGCCCGCCCAGCTTCCCCTCCCAGCCAGGCCCCGCCCGCCCAGTTTCTCCTCCCGTTCCCGGCCCCGCCCGCCCCGCTTCTCCTCCCAAGCCAGGCCCCGCCCTCCCAGCTTCCCCTCCCAGCCTGGCCCCGCCCGCCCAGCTTCCCCTCCAAGCCTGACCCCGCCAGCCCAGCTTCTCCTCCTGAGCCAGGCCCAACCCGCCCAGCTTCTCCTCCAAGCCAGGCCCCACCCGCCCAGCTTCCCCTCCCGAGGCAGGCCCCGCCCGCCCAGCTTCCCCTCTCAGCCTGGCCCCGCCTGCCCAGCTTCTCCTCCTGAGCCAGGCCCCGCCCGCCCACTTTCTCTTCCCGAGCCCGGCCCCGCCTTCCCAGCTTCCCCTCTTGAGCCCGGCCCCGCCACCCAGCTTCTCCTCCCAGCCTGGCCCCGCCCGCCCAGCTTCCCCTCCCAGCCTGGCGCCGCCCGCCCAGCTTCTCCTCCTGAGCCAGGCCCCGCCGGACCAATTTCTCCTGCAGAGCCCGGCCCCGCCCGCCCTGCATCCCCTCCCAGCCTGGCCCCGCCGGACCAATTTCTCCTGCAGAGCCCGCCCCGCCCACCCAGCTTCCCCTCCCAGCCTGGCCCCGCCGGACCAATTTCTCCTGCAGAGCCCGGCCCCGCCCCCCCAGCTTCCCCTCCCAGCCTGGCCCCGCCCACCCAGCTTCCCCTCCCAGCCAGCCCCCGCCCGCCCAGATTCCCCTCCCAGCCTGGACCGCCCGCCCAGCTTCCCCTCCCAGCCTGGCGCCGCCCGCCCAGCTTCTCCTCCTGAGCCAGGCCCCGCCGGACCAATTTCTCCTGCAGAGCCCGGCCCCGCCCGCCCTGCATCCCCTCCCAGCCTGGCCCCGCCGGACCAATTTCTCCTGCAGAGCCCGGCCCCGCCCGCCCAGCTTCCCCTCCCAGCCTGGCCCCGCCGGACCAATTTCTCCTGCCGAGCCCGGCCCCGCCCCCCCAGCTTCCCCTCCCAGCCTGGCCCCGCCCACCCAGCTTCCCCTCCCGAGCCAGCCCCCGCCCGCCCAGATTCCCCTCCCAGCCTGGACCGCCCGCCCAGCTTCCCCTCCCAGCCTGGCCCCGCCTGCCCAGCTTCTCCTCCTGAGCCAGGCCCCGCCCGCCCAGCTTTTTCCCCCAAGCGAGTCCCCGGCCGCCCACCTTCCCCTCCCAAGCCAGGCCCCGCCTGCCCAGCTTCCCCTCCTAGCTTGGCCCCGCCCGCCCAGCTTCCCCTCCCGAGTCCGTCCCTGCCCGCCCAGCTTCCCCTCCCAGCCTGGCCCCGCCGGACCAATTTCTCCTGCAGAGCCCGGCCCCGCCCGCCCAGCTTCCCCTCCCAGCCTGGCCCCGCCGGACCAATTTCTCCTGCCGAGCCCGGCCCCGCCCGCCCTGCATCCCCTCCCAGCCAGGCCCCGACCGCCCAGTTTCTCCTCTCGTTCCCGACCCCGCCCGCCCCGCTTCCCCTCCCGAGCCAGGCCCCGCCCGCCGAGTTTCTCCTCCCGAGCCCGGCCTCGCCCGCCCTGCTTCCCCTCCCAGCAAGGCCCCGCACGCCCCGTTTCTCCTCCCGTTCCCGGCCCCGCCCTCCCAGCTTCCCCTCCCTAGCCCGGCAACGCCCACCCAGCTTCCCTTCCCGAATCCGGCCCCGCCCGCCCAGGTTCCCCTCCCAGCCTGGCGCCGCCCGCCCAGCATCTCCTCCTGAGCCAGGCCCCGCCCGCCCAGCTTCCGCTCCAGAGCCCGGCCCCGCCCGCCCTGCATCCCCTCCGAGCCAGGCCCCGACCGCCCAGTTTCTCTTCCCGTTCCCGACCCCGCCCGCCCCGCTTCTCCTCCCAAGCCAGGCCTCGCCCGCCCAGCTTCTCCTCCCAGCCTTGCCCCGCCCGCCCTCCTTCCCCTCCCAGGTTTGCCCCGCCCGCCCCGCTTCCCCTCCCGAGCCAGGCCCCGCCCGCCCAGATTCCCCTCCCAGCATGGCCCCGCCCGCCCAGCTTCCCCTCTTTTCCTGGCCCCGCCTGCCCAGCTTCCCCTCCCAGCCAGGCCCCGCCCGCCCAGTTTCTCCTCCCGTTCCCGGCCCCGCCCGCCCAGCTTCTCCTCCCCAGCCAGGCCCCGCCTGCCCATCTTCCCCTCCCAGCCAGGCCCCGCCCGCCCAGTTTCTCCTCCCGTTCCCGGCCCCGCCCGCCCAGCTTCTCCTCCCCAGCCAGGCCCCGCCCGCCCAGCTTCCCCTCCCAGGTTTGCCCCGCCCGCCCCGCTTCCCCTCCCGAGCCAGGCCCCGCCCGCCCAGATTCTCTTCCCGAGCCCGGCCCCGCCCACCCAGTTTCTCCTCCCAGCCTGGCCCCGCCCGCCCAACTTCCCCTCCCAGGCTGGCGCCGCCCGCCCAGCTTCTCCTCCTGAGCCAGTTCCCGCCCGCCCAGCTTCCCCTCCCAGCCAGGCCCCCGCCCGCCGAGTTTCTCCTCCCGAGCCCGGCCCCGCCCGCCCTGCTTCCCCTCCCAGCCAGGCCCCGCACGCCGAGTTTCTCCTCCCGTTCCCGGCCCCGCCCGCCAAGGTTCCCCTCCGAGCCTGGCGCCGCCCGCCCAGCTTCTCCTCCTGAGCCAGGCCCCGCCCGCCCAGCTTCTCCTCCCAAGCCAGGCCTCGGACGCCCCGCTTCCCCTCCCGAGCCAGGCCCCGCCCGCCGAGTTTCTCCTCCCGAGCCCGGCCCCAACCGCCCTGCTTCCCCTCCCAGCCAGGCCCCGCAAGCCCAGTTTCTCCTCCCGTTCCCGGCCCCGCCCTCCCAGCTTCCCCTCCCGAGCCCGGCAACGCCCACCCAGCTTCCGCTCCCGAATCCGGCCCCGCCCGCCCAGGTTCCCCTCCCAGCCTGGCGCCGCCCGCCCAGCTTCTCCTCCTGAGCCAGGCCCCGCCCGCCCAGCTTCCCCTCCGAGCCCAGCCCCGCCCGCCCTGCATCCCCTCCGAGCCAGGCCCCGACCGCCCAGTTTCTTCTCCCGTTCGCGACCCCGCCCGCCCCGCTCCTCCTCCCAAGCCAGGCCTCGCACGCCCAGCTTCCCCTCCCAGCCAGGCCCCGCCCGCCCAGTTTCTCCTCCCGAGCCCGGCCCCTCCCGCCCAGCGTCCCCTCCCGAGCCCCACCCCGCCCACACACCTTCCCCTCCCAGCTTGGCTCCGCCCGCCCATCTTCCCCTCCCGAGCCAGGCCTCGCCCGCCCATCTTCCCCTCCCGAGCCAGGCCCCGCCCGCCCAGTTTCTCCTCCCGTTCCCGGCCCCGCACTCCCAGCTTCCCCTCCCGAGCCCGGCAACGCCCTCCCAGATTCCCCTCCCGAAACCGGCCCCGCCCGCCCAGGTTCCCCTCCCAGCCTGGCCCCTCCAGCCCAGCTTCTCCTCCTGAGCCAGGCCCCTCCCGCCCAGCTTCCCCTCCCAGCCTGGCCCCGCCCGCCCAGTTTCTCCTCCCGAGCCCGGCCCCGCCCGCCCTCCTTCCCCTCCCGAGCTCGGCCCCGCCCACCCAGCTTCTCCTCCCAGCCTGGCCCCGCCCGCCAAGCTTCCCCTTCCGAACCAGGCCCCGCCCGCCCAGCTTTTTCTCCCAAGCCAGGCCCCGCCTGCCCAGCTTCCCCTCCCGAGCCCGGCCCCGCCCACCCAGCTTCTCCCCCCAAGTTGGCCCCGCCCGCCCACCTTCCCCTCCCATCCCTGCCCGGCCCGGCCAGCTTCCCCTCCCGAGTCCGTCCCTGCCCGCCCAGCTTCCCCTCCCAGCCAGGCCCCGCCCGCCCAGTTTCTCCTCCCGTTCCCAGCCCCGCCCGCCCCGCTTCTCCTCCCAAGCCAGGCCCCGTCCTCCCAGCTTCACCTCCCAGCTTGGCCCCGCCCGCCCAGCTTCCCCTCCAAGCCTGACCCCGCCAGCCCAGCTTCTCCTCCTCAGCCAGGCCCCGCCCGCCCTGCATCCCCTCCCAGCCAGGCCCCGACTGCCCAGTTTCTCCTCCCGTTCCCAGCCTCGCCCGCCCCGCTTCTCCTCCCAAGCCAGGCCCCGTCCTCCCAGCTTCCCCTCCCATCTTGGCCCCGCCCGCCCAGCTTCCCCTCCCAGCCAGGCCCCGCCCGCCCAGTTTCTCCTCACGTTCCCGGCCCCGCCCGCCCCGCTTCTCCTCCCAAGCCAGGCCCCGCCCGCCCTGCATCCCCTCCCAGCCAGGCCCCGACTGCCCAGTTTCTCGTCTCGTTCCCGACCCCGCCCGCCCCGCTTCTCCTCCCAAGCCAGGCCTCGCACGCCACGCTTCCCCTCCCGAGCCAGGCCCCGCCCGCCGAGTTTCTCCTCCCGAGCCCGGCCCCGCCCGCCCTGCTTCCCCTCCCAGCAAGGCCCCGCACGCCCAGTTTCTCCTCCCGTTCCCGGCCCTGCCCTCCCAGCTTCCCCTCCCGAGCCCGGCAACGCCCGCCCACCTTCCCCTCCCGAATCCGGCCCCGCCCGCCCAGGTTCCCCTCCCAGCCTGGCGCCGCCCTCCCAGCTTCCCCTCCCGAATCCGGCCCCGCCCGCCCAGGTTCCCCTCCCAGCCTGGCGCCGCCCGCCCAGCTTCTGCTCCCGAGTCCATCCCTGCCCGCCCCGCTTCTCCTCCCAAGCCAGGCCTCGCCCTCCCAGCTTCCCCTCCCAGCCTGGCCCCGCCCGCCCAGCTTCTCCTCCTGAGCCAGGCCCCGCCCGCCCAGATTCTCTTCCCGAGCCCGGCCCCGCCTTCCCAGCTTCCCCTCTCGAGCCCGGCCCCGCCCACCCAGCTTCTCCTCCCAGCCTGGCCCCGCCCGCCCAACTTCCCCTCCCAGGCTGGCGCCGCCCGCCCAGCTTCTCCTCCTGAGCCAGTTCCCGCCCGCCCAGCTTCCCCTCTCAGCCAGGCCCCCGCCCGCCGAGTTTTTCCTCCCGAGCCCGGCCCCGCCCGCCCTGCTTCCCCTCCCAGCCAGGCCCCGCACGCCGAGTTTCTCCTCCCGTTCCCGGCCCCGCCCGCCAAGGTTCCCCTCCGAGCCTGGCGCCGCCCGCCCAGCTTCTCCTCCTGAGCCAGGCCCCGCCCGCCCAGCTTCCCCTCCGAGCCCGGCCCCGGCCGCCCTGCATCCCCTCCGAGCCAGGCCCCGACCGCCCAGTTTCTCCTCCCGTTCCCGACCCCGCCCGCCCCGCTTCTCCTCCCAAGCCAGGCCTCGGACGCCCCGCTTCCCCTCCCGAGCCAGGCCCCGCCCGCCGAGTTTCTCCTCCCGAGCCCGGCCCCAACCGCCCTGCTTCCCCTCCCAGCCAGGCCCCGCACGCCCAGTTTCTCCTCCCGTTCCCGGCCCCGCCCTCCCAGCTTCCCCTCCCGAGCCCGGCAACGCCCACCCAGCTTCCCCTCCCGAATCCGGCCCCGCCCGCCCAGGTTCCCCTCCCAGCCTGGCGCCGCCCGCCCAGCTTCTCCTCCTGAGCCAGGCCCCGCCCGCCCAGCTTCCCCTCCGAGCCCAGCCCCGCCCGCCCTGCATCCCCTCCGAGCCAGGCCCCGACCGCCCAGTTTCTCCTCCCGTTCCCGACCCCGCCCGCCCCGCTCCTCCTCCCAAGCCAGGCCTCGCACGCCCAGCTTCCCCTCCCAGCCAAGCCCCGCCCGCCCAGTTTCTCCTCCCGAGCCCGGCCCCTCCCGCCCAGCTTCCCCTCCCGAACCCCACCCCGCCCACCCACCTTCCCCTCCCAGCTTGGCTCCGCCCGCCCATCTTCCCCTCCCGAGCCAGGCCTCGCCCGCCCATCTTCCCCTCCCGAGCCAGGCCCGCCCGCCCAGTTTCTCCTCCCGTTCCCAGCCCGCCCGCCCCGCTTCTCCTCCCAGCCAGGCCCCCGCCCGCCCAGTTTCTCCTCCCAGCCCGGCCCCGCACTCCCAGCTTCCCCTCCCGAGCCCGGCAACGCCCACCCAGATTCCCCTCCCGTAACCGGCCCCGCCCGCCCAGGTTCCCCTCCCAGCCTGGCCCCTCCAGCCCAGCTTCTCCTCCTGAGCCAGGCCCCTCCCGCCCAGCTTCCCCTCCCAGCCTGGCCCCGCCCGCCCAGTTTCTCCTCCCGAGCCCGGCCCCGCCCGTCCTCCTTCCCCTCCCGAGCTCGGCCCCGCCCACCCAGCTTCTCCTCCCAGCCTGGCCCCGCCCGCCAAGCTTCCCCTTCCGAACCATGCCCCGCCCGCCCAGCTTTTTCTCCCAAGCCAGGCCCCGCCTGCCCAGCTTCCCCTCCCGAGCCCGGCTCCGCCCACCCAGCTTCTCCCCCCAGCCAGGCCCCGCCCGCCCACCTTCCCCTCCCATCCCTGCCCGGCCCGGCCAGCTTCCCCTCCCGAGTCCGTCCCTGCCCGCCCAGTTTCTCCTCCCGTTCCCAGCCCCGCCCGCCCCGCTTCTCCTCCCAAGCCAGGCCCCGTCCTCCCAGCTTCACCTCCCAGCTTGGCCCCGCCCGCCCAGCTTCCCCTCCAAGCCTGACCCCGCCAGCCCAGCTTCTCCTCCTCAGCCAGGCCCCGCCCGCCCTGCATCCCCTCCCAGCCAGGCCCCGACTGCCCAGTTTCTCCTCCCGTTCCCAGCCTCGCCCGCCCCGCTTCTCCTCCCAAGCCAGGCCCCGTCCTCCCAGCTTCCCCTCCCATCTTGGCCCCGCCCGCCCAGCTTCCCCTCCCAGCCAGGCCCCGACTGCCCAGTTTCTCGTCTCGTTCCCGACCCCGCCCGCCCCGCTTCTCCTCCCAAGCCAGGCCTCGCACGCCACGCTTCCCCTCCCGAGCCAGGCCCCGCCCGCCGAGTTTCTCCTCCCGAGCCCGGCCCCGCCCGCCCTGCATCCCCTCCCAGCCAGGCCCCGACCGCCCAGTTTCTCCTCTCGTTCCCGACCCCGCCCGCCCCGCTTCTCCTCCCAAGCCAGGCCTCGCACGCCCCGCTTCCCCTCCCGAGCCAGGCCCCGCCCGCCGAGTTTCTCCTCCCGAACCCGGCCCCGCCCGCCCTGCTTCCCCTCCCAGCAAGGCCCCGCACGCCCAGTTTCTCCTCCCGTTCCCGGCCCTGCCCTCCCAGCTTCCCCTCCCGAGCCCGGCAACGCCCGCCCAGCTTCCCCTCCCGAATCCGGCCCCGCCCGCCCAGGTTCCCCTCCCAGCCTGGCGCCGCCCTCCCAGCTTCCCCTCCCGAATCCGGCCCCGCCCGCCCAGGTTCCCCTCCCAGCCTGGCGCCGCCCGCCCAGCTTCTGCTCCCGAGTCCATCCCTGCCCGCCCCGCTTCTCCTCCCAAGCCAGGCCTCGCCCTCCCAGCTTCCCCTCCCAGCCTGGCCCCGCCCGCCCAGCTTCGCCTCCAAGCCTGACCCCGCCAGCCCAGCTTCTCCTCCTGAGCCAGGCCCCGCCCGCCCAGCTTCTCCTCCAAGCCAGGCCCCGCCCGCCCAGCTTCCCCTCCCGAGGCAGGCCCTGCCCGCCCAGCTTCCCCTCTCAGCCTGGCCCCGCCTGCCCAGCTGTGACGGCGCGTTGGGGGTTCCCCGTCTCCTGCACCCCGAAATGGCACAAACAGACTGCACCAGCCAGTGGAATTGAGGGTGGTTTATTGCTCCTCCAGCACAGCGCAGCACAGATGTAATCTGGTTACAGGAACTGGGCTAGGATGCCTCAGGCCCCCTTGAGATGGGGGAGACTGGGCCCCTAAACTCCAGCCCCTTCCCCTAGGCTCTCCTCCATGCCCTCCGACAGCCAGCAACCAACTCCCTAACTTCCAGCCCTGCCCCCCAGCCAAGGCAGCATTCCACCTTCCTTTGTTCCTCTCCATGGGGGGTGTCTGGCCACTGGTTTGCATAGTGACTCATCCTGTTTTGCTGGGTCGTGGTACCCACGGCAGCCAGTGGGGGTTCCCCCAGAGCCAGCAGCATAGAAACCAGCCAGGTACCCCCACTACGTCACAGTTCTCCCCCCTCCGAGAGCGAACTGAGCAGGGTCACTCCGCTCGTGACCTAGGGAAGTTCGGGTCCTCTGCGTGGGAACCCGCCCTGGGGACATGGGTGCTCCCCTTGACTCGGGCCGGCCGTGGCGAGGCCCCACATGAATTGGCTTCCCTCTGTCCACTCGCCGCCCCGCTCCAGGGCGACTGGCACAGGCCTGTCCTCGGGGGTCACACCCACCCTTCCGCTGGCCTTGATCTCTGGCCAGGGTCTCTCGGGCCGGGGCCATGAGCCCAGCGAGCCTTCTCTGGACAGCCAGGGCGGCTTCCACCCCCGATGCTCCATCCAGGGAGGACTTCCCCTCCCATAACTCTCTCAGCAAGCCCAGAGGGTCCTCTATCTGGGGTAGAGACCCCCAAGCCGCTTTCCTCCTGTCTTGGGCCTTCCCGCCCCTCTGGCAGGAGTCACAGGACCGGCAGTACCGCTGCACGGCTGTAAAGATTCCCGGCCAATAGAAGTGCTGGAGCAGCTTCAGCCGGGTGCTCCGGATCCCCCGGTGGCCCCCAACGGGGACATCGTGGGCCAAATACAGCAGCTTGAGGCGATACTTTCGGGGGACGACCAGCTGCCGCTCTACCCTCCATGCCCTCGCCTTCCTGGGGGGGAGCCATTCACGGAACAGGAGCCCACGCTCCCGCAGGAATCTCTCCTGGCCACCTCTCCCCCGGGGCTGAGCTGCACGGAGGCCAGCCTGGTCCCTCAGCCTCTGCAAGGAGGGGTCTGCCTGCACCTCAGCCTGGAATTCAGCTGCTGAGGCAGGGATCGGGACCTGTCCCCCACCTCTGCCTAGGTCCGGAGTCCCAGCCTGGCTGGACCCCGTGTCCACTGGGATGGGACCCTGAGGACGCTGCCAGGAGTCCTTCCCTGGACCCACGTTGTCAGCCCCCCGCTGGCTCTGGCTCCGGGTAGTGACTAGAGCCCGCTGGGATTCATGGGGCCACTCCTCTAGGTCATTCCCCATCAGCACCTCGGTGGGCAAGTGCGGGTGCACCCCCACTTCCTTGAGGCCCTCCTTCGCCCCCCATTTCAGATGCACCCTGGCTACAGGCACCTTAAACGGGGACCCGTCTATGCCCTTCAGGGTCAGCTGCGCGTGGGGTAGTATCCGCTCCGGGGCCACTATGTCGGATCGGGCCAGAGTCACCTCCGCCCCCGTGTCCCAGAAGCCCGTCACCTTCCTACCATCCACCTCCAGGGGTATGAGGCACTCGCTCCGCAGGGGCCGTCCTGCCCCCACCCGGTACACGGAGAAATCCGCCTCCTGAGAATCAGACCTCCCAGGGGAGGTGCACTGAGCATCCTTCCCCTCTCTCTGAGCTGAGGTTTGCCTGCCAGCCCCTGCCTCTGGGGCAGCCTGCCCTTCCTCCCGCCCCAGCCAGTTAACCCTGGAAAGTCCCCGGTCCTGGGACCTGGTGCACTGAGCCCTCTTGTGGCCTTTTTGCCCACAGCGATGGCAAGTTAGGCTTTGGGCTGTCTCTGTCCAGGCCCTGGCTGGTTCTCTGGGGCGCAGACGACCTGTTCCTTGGTCTCGCCCCGTAGTTGACTCCCTCCGTCGCTCAGCCGAGATCCGGTCTCTGCGCGGTTCCCTTTCTCTCCGGGACTCCCGTTCACACCCGGACCGGCTCTCCGTGAACTCATCCGCCAGTCTCCCGGCCTCCTGGGGGTTCTCTGGTCTCCGGTCCTTGAGCCACAGCCTCAGTTTGGGTGGGCACGCTTCATAGAACTGCTCCATCATGACCAGCTTGAGCAGCTCCTCTGCGGTCTGGGCTCCGACTCCAGACACCCACTTGCGGCAGTATTGCGCCAGGCGGGAGACCAGATCCACATAGGTCTCCCGTGGCCCTTTCTGTACCCCCCGGAACTTCTTCCTGTACATCTCGGGGGTCAGCCCGAACTTGTGCAGCAGGGCCTCCTTGACTCGGTTGTAATCCCCTGGCTGTAGGTCCTCCAGCTGACTGAGCACTCCGGCCGCCTCCTGGCTCAGTGCGGGGATGAGCTCCTGCAGCCAGTCAGCTGGGGGAACCCGTTGCAGTCCACAGGCCCTCTCAAAGGCACTGAGGAACCCGTCTATGTCACCCATGTCCTTCAATTGGGCCACCACGGGCCTCTCCAAGCATCTGGCAGTCCTGGGACCCTGGGGCCCATCCGCACTTGGCGCAGCCGGTGCCCCGCCGGTTCTCCGCTCTGCCATGGCCAGCTCATGCTGCCGCTGCCTCTCTCGATCTTGGCGATCCCTTTCTCGGTCCTGGCGGTCCCTCTCTCGGTCCTCTACTTCCAATTCCTTGATCCGCAGCTGGATCTCCAGCCGCCGCAGCTCTGCTTGGCTGGCCCCTGCCCTAGATGGGCTGCAGCTTGCAGGCCTCCTGGGGGAAGCTGTCTCATCTCTCCTGTGGGTTCCAGCGCTCCTCCCCCTCTCTGAGCCTGACACACTCTCAGGGGGGGTCTGGCTGCTTCCCCTGGGGACAAGATCCTGGCCCTGTGGCTGGTCGTTCTCTTCTAGCTGAGCAATCAGCTGGGCCTTGGTTGCTTTCTGCACAGGCAAGCCCCTCTCTCTGCACAGCCCCACCAGCTCTGCCTTCAAGAGTCGGGCGTAGGCCATCTGCCCGCTGGGCCCCTCGGTGCAGACTCACCAGTCTAGTGCTGCAGCGCCCCACGATTCCCAGGAACCGCTTCGCTCTGTCTCCAGCACGCCTGGCTCCAGGGCTCTTGCTTCTACTGTGCCTTGTCGCTTGCCGCTGGAAGCTCCATCCACGGGGTGCAGTGCATCCCACTCCTGACACCAGTGTGACGGCGCGTTGGGGGTTCCCCGTCTCCTGCACCCCGAAATGGCACAAACAGACTGCACCAGCCAGTGGAATTGAGGGTGGTTTATTGCTCCTCCAGCACAGCGCAGCACAGATGTAATCTGGTTACAGGAACTGGGCTAGGATGCCTCAGGCCCCCTTGAGATGGGGGAGACTGGGCCCCTAAACTCCAGCCCCTTCCCCTAGGCTCTCCTCCATGCCCTCCGACAGCCAGCAACCAACTCCCCAACTTCCAGCCCTGCCCCCCAGCCAAGGCAGCATTCCACCTTCCTTTGTTCCTCTCCATGGGGGGTGTCTGGCCACTGGTTTGCATAGTGACTCATCCTGTTTTGCTGGGTCGTGGTACCCACGGCAGCCAGTGGGGGTTCCCCCAGAGCCAGCAGCATAGAAACCAGCCAGGTACCCCCACTACGTCACACCAGCTTCTCCTCCTGAGCCAGGCCCCGCCCGCCCACTTTCTCTTCCCGAGCCCGGCCCCGCCTTCCCAGCTTCCCCTCTGGAGCCCGGCCCCGCCCACCCAGCTTCTCCTCCCAGCCTGGCCCCGCCCGCCCAGCTTCCCCTCCCAGCCTGGCGCCGCCGCCCAGCTTCTCCTCCTGAGCCAGGCCCCGCCGGACCAATTTCACCTGCAGAGCCCGGCCCCGCCCGCCCTGCATCCCCTCCCAGCCTGGCCCCGCCGGACCAATTTCTCCTGCAGAGCCTGGCCCCGCCCGCCCAGCTTCCCCTCCCAGCCTGGCCCCGCCGGACCAATTTCTCCTGCAGAGCCCGGCCCCGCCCGCCCTGCATCCCCTCCCAGCCAGGCCCCGACCGCCCAGTTTCTCCTCTCGTTCCCGACCCCGCCCGCCCCGCTTCTCCTCCCAAGCCAGGCCTCGCACGCCCCGCTTCCCCTCCCGAGCCAGGCCCCGCCCGCCGAGTTTCTCCTCCCGAGCCCGGCCCCGCCCGCCCTGCTTCCCCTCCCAGCAAGGCCCCGCACGCCCCGTTTCTCCTCCCGTTCCCGGCCCCGCCCTCCCAGCTTCCCCTCCCTAGCCCGGCAATGCCCACCCAGCTTCCCTTCCCGAATCCGGCCCCGCCCGCCCAGGTTCCCCTCCCAGCCTGGCGCCGCCCGCCCAGCATCTCCTCCTGAGCCAGGCCCCGCCCGCCCAGCTTCCGCTCCAGAGCCCGGCCCCGCCCGCCCTGCATCCCCTCCGAGCCAGGCCCCGACCGCCCAGTTTCTCCTCCCGTTCCCGACCCCGCCCGCCCCACTTCTCCTCCCAAGCCAGGCCTCGCCCGCCCAGCTTCTCCTCCCAGCCTTGCCCCGCCCGCCCAGCTTCCCCTCCCAGGTTTGCCCCGCCCGCCCCGCTTCCCCTCCCGAGCCAGGCCCCGCCCGCCCAGATTCTCTGGCCGAGCCCGGCCCCACCCGCCCAGTTTCTCCTCACGTTCCCGGCCCCGCCCGCCCCGCTTCTCCTCCCCAACCAGGCCCCGCCCGCCCAGCTTCCCCTCCCAGGTTTGCCCCGCCCGCCCCGCTTCCCCTCCCGAGCCAGGCCCCGCCCGCCCAGATTCTCTTCACGAGCCCGGCCCCGCCTTCCCAGCTTCCCCTCTCGAGCCCGGCCCCGCCCACCCAGCTTCTCCTCCCAGCCTGGCCCCGCCCGCCCAACTTCCCCTCCCAGGCTGGCGCCGCCCGCCCAGCTTCTCCTCCTGAGCCAGTTCCCGCCCGCCCAGCTTCCCCTCCCAGCCAGGCCCCCGCCCGCCGAGTTTCTCCTCCCGAGCCCGGCCCCGCCCGCCCTGCTTCCCCTCCCAGCCAGGCCCCGCACGCCGAGTTTCTCCTCCCGTTCCCGGCCCCGCCCGCCCCGCTTCTCCTCCCAAGCCAGGCCCCGCCCGCCCTGCATCCCCTCCCAGCCAGGCCCCGACTGCCCAGTTTCTCCTCTCGTTCCCGACCCCGCCCGCCCCGCTTCTCCTCCCAAGCCAGGCCCCGCACGCCACGCTTCCCCTCCCGAGCCAGGCCCCGCCCGCCGAGTTTCTCCTCCCGAGCCCGGCCCCGCCCGCCCTGCTTCCCCTCCAAGCCTGGCCCCGCCACCCCAGCTTCTCCTCCTGAGCCAGGCCCCGCCCGCCCAGCTTCTCCTCCAAGCCAGGCCCCGCCCGCCCAGCTTCCCCTCCCGAGGCAGGCCCCGCCCGCCCAGCTTCCCCTCTCAGCCTGGCCCCGCCTGCCCAGCTTCTCCTCCTGAGCCAGGCCCCGCCCGCCCACTTTCTCTTCCCGAGCCCGGCCCCGCCTTCCCAGCTTCCCCTCTCGAGCCCGGCCCCGCCCACCCAGCTTCTCCTCCCAGCCTGGCCCCGCCCGCCCAGCTTCCCCTCCCAGCCTGGCGCCGCCCGCCCAGCTTCTCCTCCTGAGCCAGGCCCCGCCGGACCAATTTCTCCTGCAGAGCCCGGCCCCGCCCGCCCTGCATCCCCTCCCAGCCTGGCCCCGCCGGACAAATTTCTCCTGCAGAGACCGGCCCCGCCGGCCCAGCTTCCCCTCCCAGCCTGGCCCCGCCGGACCAGCTTCTCCTGCAGAGCCCGGCCCCGCCCGCCCTGCATCCCCTCCCAGCCAGGCCCCGACCGCCCAGTTTCTCCTCTCGTTCCCGACCCCGCCCGCCCCGCTTCTCCTCCCAAGCCAGGCCTCGCACGCCCCGCTTCCCCTCCCGAGCCAGGCCCCGCCCGCCGAGTTTCTCCTCCCGAGCCCGGCCCCGCCCGCCCTGCTTCCCCTCCCAGCAAGGCCCCGCACGCCCCGTTTCTCCTCCCGTTCCCGGCCCCGCCCTCCCAGCTTCCCCTCCCTAGCCCGGCAACGCCCACCCAGCTTCCCCTCCCAGCCTGGCGCCGACCGCCCAGCATCTCCTCCTGAGCCAGGCCCCGCCCGCCCAGCTTCCGCTCCAGAGCCCGGCCCCGCCCGCCCTGCATCCCCTCCGAGACAGGCCCCGACCGCCCAGTTTCTCCTCCCGAGCCCGGCCCCGCCCGCCCAGCTTCCCCTCCCGAGCCCCACCCCGCCCACCCACCATCCCCTCCCAGCTTGGCTCCGCCCGCCCATCTTCCCCTCCCGAGCCAGGCCTCGCCCGCCCAGCTTCTCCTCCCAGCCTTGCCCCGCCCGCCCACCTTCCCCTCCCAGGTTTGCCCCGCCCGCCCCGCTTCCCCTCCCGAGCCAGGCCCCGGCCGCCCAGATTCCCCTCCCAGCCTGGCCCCGCCCGCCCAGCTTCCCCTCTTTTCCTGGCCCCGCCTGCCCAGCTTCCCCTCCCAGCCAGGCCCCGCCCGCCCAGTTTCTCCTCCCGTTCCCGGCCCCGCCCGCCCAGCTTCTCCTCCCCAGCCAGGCCCCGCCTGCCCATCTTCCCCTCCCAGCCAGGCCCCGCCCGCCCAGTTTCTCCTCCCGTTCCCGGCCCCGCCCGCCCCGCTTCTCCTCCCCAGCCAGGCCCCGCCCGCCCAGCTTCCCCTCCCAGGTTTGCCCCGCCCGCCCCGCTTCCCCTCCCGAGCCAGGCCCCGCCCGCCCAGATTCTCTTCCCGAGCCCGGCCCCGCCTTCCCAGCTTCCCCTCTCGAGCCCGGCCCCGCCCACCCAGCTTCTCCTCCCAGCCTGGCCCCGCCCGCCCAACTTCCCCTCCCAGGCTGGCGCCGCCCGCCCAGCTTCTCCTCCTGAGCCAGTTCCCGCCCGCCCAGCTTCCCCTCCCAGCCAGGCCCCCGCCCGCCGAGTTTCTCCTCCCGAGTCCGGCCCCGCCCGCCCTGCTTCCCCTCCCAGCCAGGCCCCGCACGCCGAGTTTCTCCTCCCGTTCCCGGCCCGCCCGCCCAGCTTCCCCTCCCGAATCCGGCCCCGCCCGCCAAGGTTCCCCTCCCAGCCTGGCGCCGCCCGCCCAGCTTCTCCTCCTGAGCCAGGCCCCGCCCGCCCAGCTTCCCCTCCGAGCCCAGCTCCGCCCGCCCTGCATCCCCTCCGAGCCAGGCCCCGACCGCCCAGTTTCTCCTCCCGTTCCCGACCCCGCCCGCCCGGCTCCTCCTCCCAAGCCAGGCCTCGCACGCCCAGCTTCCCCTCCCAGCCAGGCCCCGCCCGCCCAGTTTCTCCTCCCGATCCCGGCCCCGCCAGCCAAGCTTCCCCTCCCGAGCCCCACCCCGCCCACCCACCTTCCCCTCCCAGCTTGGCTCCGCCCGCCCATCTTCCCCACCCGAGCCAGGCCTCGCCCGCCCATCTTCCCCTCCCGAGCCAGGCCCCGCCCGCCCAGTTTCTCCTCCGGTTCCCAGCCCGCCTGCCCTGCTTCTCCTCCCAGCCAGGCCCCGCACGCCCAGTTTCTCCTCCCGTTCCCGACCCCGCCCGCCCGGCTCCTCCTCCCAAGCCAGGCCTCGCACGCCCAGCTTCCCCTCCCAGCCAGGCCCCGCCCGCCCAGTTTCTCCTCCCGATCCCGGCCCCGCCAGCCAAGCTTCCCCTCCCGAGCCCCACCCCGCCCACCCACCTTCCCCTCCCAGCTTGGCTCCGCCCGCCCATCTTCCCCACCCGAGCCAGGCCTCGCCCGCCCATCTTCCCCTCCCGAGCCAGGCCCCGCCCGCCCAGTTTCTCCTCCGGTTCCCAGCCCGCCTGCCCTGCTTCTCCTCCCAGCCAGGCCCCGCACGCCCAGTTTCTCCTCCCGTTCCCGGCCCCGCACTCCCAGCTTCCCCTCCCGAGCCCGGCAACGCCCACCCAGCTTCCCCTCCCGAGTCCGTCCCTGCCCGCCCAGCTTCCCCTCCCGAGTCCGTCCCTGCCCATGCAGCTTCCCCTCCCAGCCAGGCCCCGCCCGCCCAGTTTCTCCTCTCGTACCCGGCCCCGCCCGCCCAGTTTCTCCTCCCAAGCCAGGCCCCGCCCGCCCAGCTTCCCCTCCCAGCCTGGCCCCGCCCGCCCCGCTTCTCCTCCCAAGCCAGGCCCCGTCCTCCCAGCTTCCCCTCCCAGCTTGGCCCCGCCCGACGAGCTTCCCCTCCAAGCCTGACCCCGCCAGCCCAGCTTCTCCTCCTGAGCCAGGCCCCGCCCGCCCAGCTTTCCCTCCCAGCCAGGCCCCGCCCGCCCAGTTTCTCCTCCCGCTTCCGGCCCCGCCCGCCCCGCTTCTCCTCCCAAGCCAGGCCCCGTCCTCCCAGCTTCCCCTCCCAGCTTGGCCCCGCCCGCCCAGCTTCCCCTCCAAGCCTAACCCCGCCAGCCTAGCTTCTCCTCCCGAGCCCGGCCCCGCCCCCCATCTTCCCCTCCCGAGCCAGGCCCCGCCCGCCCATCTTCCCCTCCCAGCTTGGACCCGACCGCCCAGCTTCCCCTCTCCAGCCAGGCCCCGTCCTCCCAGCTTCCCCTCCCAGCTTGGCCCCGCCCGCCCAGCTTCCCCTCCCAGCCAGGTCCCGCCCGCCCAGTTTCTCCTCCCGTTCCCGGCCCCGCCCGCCCGCCCCGCTTCTCCTCCCAAGCCAGGCCCCGCCCGCCCAGCTTCTCCTGCAAGCCAGGCCCCGCCCGCCCAGCTTCCCCTCCCAGCTTGGCCCCGACCGCCCAGCTTCCCCTCTCCAGCCAGTCCCCGTCCTCCCAGCTTCCCCTCCCAGCTTGGCCCCGCCCGCCCAGCTTCCCCTCCCAGCCAGGTCCCGCCCGCCCAGTTTCTCCTCCCGTTCCCGGCCCCGCCCGCCCAGCTTCCCCTCCCGAGGCAGGCCCCGCCCGCCCAGCTTCCCCTCTCAGCCTGGCCCCGCCTGCCCAGCTTCTCCTCCTGAGCCAGGCCCCGCCCGCCCACTTTCTCTTCCCGAGCCCGGCCCCGCCTTCCCAGCTTCCCCTCTCGAGCCCGGCCCCGCCCACCCAGCTTCTCCTCCCAGCCTGGCCCCGCCCGTCCAGCTTCCCCTCCCAGCCTGGCGCCGCCCGCCCAGCTTCTCCTCCTGAGCCAGGCCCCGCCGGACCAATTTCTCCTGCAGAGCCCGGCCCCGCCCGCCCTGCATCCCCTCCCAGCCTGGCCCCGCCGGACCAATTTCTCCTGCAGAGCCCGTCCCCGCCCGCCCAGCTTCCCCTCCCAGCCTGGCCCCGCCGGACCAATTTCTCCTGCAGAGCCCGGCCCCGCCCCCCCAGCTTCCCCTCCCAGCCTGGCCCCGCAAACCCAGCTTCCCCTCCCAGCCAGCCCCCGCCCGCCCAGATTCCCCTCCCAGCCTGGACCGCCCGCCCAGCTTCCCCTCCCAGCCTGGCCCCGCCTGCCCAGCTTCTCCTCCTGAGCCAGGCCCCGCCCGCCCAGCTTTTTCCCCCAAGCCAGTCCCCGGCCGCCCTCCTTCCCCTCCCAAGCCAGGCCCCGCCTGCCCAGCTTCCCCTCCTAGCGTGGCCCCGCCCGCCCAGCTTCCCCTCCCGAGTCCGTCCCTGCCCGCCCAGCTTCCCCTCCCGAGTCCGTCCCTGCCCATGCAGCTTCCCCTCCCAGCCAGGCCCCGCCTGCCCAGTTTCTCCTCCCGTACCCGGCCCCGCCCGCCCAGTTTCTCCTCCCAAGCCAGGCCCCGCCCGCCCAGCTTCCCCTCCCAGCCTGGCCCCGCCCGCCCCGCTTCTCCTCCCAAGCCAGGCCCCGTCCTCCCAGCTTCCCCTCCCAGCTTGGCCCCGCCCGACGAGCTTCCCCTCCAAGCCTGACCCCGCCAGCCCAGCTTCTCCTCCTGAGCCAGGCCCCGCCCGTCCAGCTTCCCCTCCCAGCCAGGCCCCGCCCGCCCAGTTTCTCCTCCCGCTCCCGGCCCCGCCCGCCCCGCTTCTCCTCCCAAGCCAGGCCCCGTCCTCCCAGCTTCCCCTCCCAGCTTGGCCCCGCCCGCCCAGCTTCCCCTCCAAGCCTGACCCCGCCAGCCTAGCTTCTCCTCCCGAGCCCGGCCCCGCCCCCCATCTTCCCCTCCCGAGCCAGGCCCCGCCCGCCCATCTTCCCCTCCCAGCTTGGCCCCGACCGCCCAGCTTCCCCTCTCCAGCCAGGCCCCGTCCTCCCAGCTTCCCCTCCCAGCTTGGCCCCGCCCGCCCAGCTTCCCCTCCCAGCCAGGCCCCGCCCGCCCAGTTTCTCCTCCCGTTCCCGGCCCCGCCCGCCCCGCTTCTCCTCCCAAGCCAGGCCCCACCCGCCCAGCTTCCCCTCCCGAGGCAGGCCCCGCAAGCCCAGTTTCCGCTCCCAGCCTGGCCCCGCCCGCCCCGCTTCTCCTCCCAAGCCAGGCCCCGTCCTCCCAGCTTCACCTCCCAGCTTGGCCCCGCCCGCCCAGCTTCCCCTCCAAGCCTGACCCCGCCAGCCTAGCTTCTCCTCCTGAGCCAGGCCCCGCCCGCCCAGCTTCTCCACCAAGCCAGGCCCCGCCCGCCCAGCTTCCCCTCCCGAGGCAGGCCCCGCCCGCCCAGCTTCCCCTCTCAGCCTGGCCCCGCCTGCCCAGCTTCTCCTCCTGAGCCAGGCCCCGCCCGCCCAGCTTTTTCCCCCAAGCCAGTCCCCGGCCGCCAACCTTCCCCTCCCAAGCCAGGCCCCGCCTGCCCAGCTTCCCCTCCTAGCTTGGCCCCGCCCGCCCAGCTTCCCCTCCCGAGTCCGTCCCTGCCCGCCCAGCTTCCCCTCCCAGCCTGGCCCCGCCGGACCAATTTCTCCTGCAGAGCCCGGCCCCGCCCGCCCAGCTTCCCCTCCCAGCCAGGCCCCGACCGCCCAATTTCTCCTCTCGTTCCCGACCCCGCCCGCCCCGCTTCTCCTCCCAAGCCAGGCCTCGCACGCCCCGCTTCCCCTCCCGAGCCAGGCCCCGCCCGCCGAGTTTCTACTCCCGAGCCCGGCCCCGCCCGCCCTGCTTCCCCTCCCAGCAAGGCCCCGCACGCCACGTTTCTCCTCCCGTTCCCGGCCCCGCCCTCCCAGCTTCCCCTCCCTAGCCCGGCAACGCCCACCCAGCTTCCCTTCCCGAATCCGGCCCCGCCCGCCCATGTTCCCCTCCCAGCCTGGCGCCGCCCGCCCAGCATCTCCTCCTGAGCCAGGCTCCGCCCGCCCAGCTTCCGCTCCAGAGCCCGGCCCCGCCCGCCCTGCATCCCCTCCGAGCCAGGCCCCGTCCGCCCAGTTTCTCCTCCCGTTCCCGGCCCCGCCCGCCCAGCTTCTCCTCCCCAGGCAGGCCCCGCCTGCCCATCTTCCCCTCCCAGCCAGGCCCCGCCCGCCCAGTTTCTCCTCCCGTTCCCGGCCCCGCCCTTCCCGCTTCTCCTCCCCATCCAGGCCCCGCCCGCCCAGCTTCCCCTCCCAGGTTTGCCCCGCCCGCCCCGCTTCCCCTCCCGAGCCAGGCCCCGCCCGCCCAGATTCTCCTCCCAGCCTGGCCCCGCCCGCCCAACTTCCCCTCCCAGGCTGGCGCCGCCCGCCCAGCTTCTCCTCCTGAGCCAGTTCCCGCCCGCCCAGCTCCCCCTCCCAGCCAGGCCCCCGCCCGCCGAGTTTCTCCTCCCGAGCCCGGCCCCGCCCGCCCTGCTTCCCCTCCCAGCCAGGCCCCGCACGCCGAGTTTCTCCTCCCGTTCCCGGCCCGCCCGCCCAGCTTCCCCTCCCGAATCCGGCCCCGCCCGCCAAGGTTCCCCTCCGAGCCTGGCGCCGCCCGCCCAGCTTCTCCTCCTGAGCCAGGCCCCGCCCGCCCAGCTTCCCCTTCGAGCCCAGCCCCGCCCGCCCAGTTTCTCCTCCCGTTCCCGACCCCGCCCGCCCGGCTCCTCCTCCCAAGCCAGGCCTCGCACGCCCAGCTTCCCCTCCCAGCCAGGCCCCGCCCGCCCAGTTTCTCCTCCCGAGCCCGGCCCCGCCCGCCAAGCTTCTCCTCCCGAGCCCCACCCCGCCCACCCACCTTCCCCTCCCAGCTTGGCTCCGCCCGCCCATCTTCCCCTCCCGAGCCAGGCCCCGCCCGCCGAGTTTCTCCTCCCGAGCTCGGCCCCAACCGCCCTGCTTCCCCTCCCAGCCAGGCACCGCACGCCCAGTTTCTCCTCCCGTTCCCGGCCCCGCCCTCCCAGCTTCCCCTCCGAGCCAGGCCCCGACCGCCCAGTTTCTCCTCCCGTTCCCGACCCCGCCCGCCCCGCTCCTCCTCCCAAGCCAGGCCTCGCACGCCCAGCTTCCCCTCCCAGCCAGGCCCCGCCCGCCCAGTTTCTCCTCCCGAGCCCGGCCCCGCCCGCCCAGCTTCCCCTCCCGAGCGCCACCCTGCCCACCCACCTTCCCCTCCCAGCTTGGCTCCGCCCGCCCATCTTCCCCTCCCGAGCCAGGCCTCGCCCGCCCATCTTCCCCTCCCGAGCCAGGCCCCGCCCGCCCATTTTCTCCTTCCGTTCCCAGCCCGCCCGCCCTGCTTCTCCTCCCAGCCAGGCCCCGCACGCCCAGTTTCTCCTCCCGTTCCCGGCCCCGCACTCCCAGCTTCCCCTCCCGAGCCCGGCAACGCCCACCCAGATTCCCCTCCCGAATCCGGCCCCGCCCGCCCAGGTTCCCCTCCCAGCCTGGCCCCTCCAGCCCAGCTTCTCCTCCTGAGCCAGGCCCCTCCCGCCCAGCTTCCCCTCCCAGCCTGGCCCCGCCCGCCCAGTTTCTCCTCCCGAGTCCGGCCCCGCCCGTCCTGCTTCCCCTCCCGAGCTCGGCCCCGCCCACCCAGCTTCTCCTCCCAGCCTGGCCCCGCCCGCCCAGCTTCCCCTTCCGAACCAGGCCCCGCCCGCCCAGCTTTTTCTCCCAAGCCAGGCCCCGCCTGCCCAGCTTCCCCTCCCGAGCCCGGCCCCGCCCACCCAGCTTCTCCCCCCAAGTTGGCCCCGCCCGCCCACCTTCCCCTCCCATCCCTGCCCGGCCCGGCCAGCTTCCCCTCCCAGCCAGGCCCCGCCCGCCCAGTTTCTCCTCCCGTTCCCAGCCCCGCCCGCCCCGCTTCTCGTCCCAAGCCAGGCCCCGTCCTCCCAGCTTCACCTCCCAGCTTGGCCCCGCCCGCCCAGCTTCCCCTCCAAGCCTGACCCCGCCAGCCCAGCTTCTCCTCCTCAGCCAGGCCCCGCCCGCCCTGCATCCCCTCCCAGCCAGGCCCCGACTGCCCAGTTTCTCCTCCCGAGCCCGGCCCCGCCCGCCCTGCATTCCCTCCCAGCCAGGCCCCGACCGCCCAGTTTCTCCTCTCGTTCCCGACCCCGCCCGCCCCGCTTCTCCTCCCAAGCCAGGCCTCGCACGCCCCGCTTCCCCTCCCGAGCCAGGCCCCGCCCGCCGAGTTTCTCCTCCCGAGCCCGGCCCCGCCCGCCCTGCTTCCCCTCCCAGCAAGGCCCCGCACGCCCAGTTTCTCCTCCCGTTCCCGGCCCTGCCCTCCCAGCTTCCCCTCCCGAGCCCGGCAACGCCCGCCCAGCTTCCCCTCCCGAATCCGGCCCCGCCCGCCCAGGTTCCCCTCCCAGCCTGGCGCCGCCCTCCCAGCTTCCCCTCCCGAATCCGGCCCCGCCCGCCCAGGTTCCCCTCCCAGCCTGGCGCCGCCCGCCCAGCTTCTCCTCCCGAGTCCATCCCTGCCCGCCCAGCTTCCCCTCCCAGCCAGGCCCCGCCCGCCCAGTTTCTCCTCCCGTTCCCGGCCCCGCCCGCCCCGCTTCTCCTCCCAAGCCAGGCCCCGCCCGCCCAGCTTCTCCTCCAAGCCAGGCCCCGCCCGCCCAGCTTCCCCTCCCGAGGCAGGCCCCGCCCGCCCAGCTTCCCCTCTCAGCCTGGCCCCGCCTGCCCAGCTTCTCCTCCTGAGCCAGGCCCCGCCCGCCCACTTTCTCTTCCCGAGCCCGGACCCGCCTTCCCAGCTTCCCCTCTCGAGCCCGGCCCCGCCCACCCAGCTTCTCCTCCCAGCCTGGCCCCGCCCGCCCAGCTTCCCCTCGCAGCCTGGCGCCGCTCGCCCAGCTTCTCCTCCTGAGCCAGGCCCCGCCGGACCAATTTCTCCTGCAGAGCCCGGCCCCGCCAGCCCTGCATCCCCTCCCAGCCTGGCCCCGCCGGACCAATTTCTCCTGCAGAGCCCGGCCCCGCCCGCCCTGCATCCCCTCCCAGCCAGGCCCCGACCGCCCAGTTTCTCCTCTCGTTCCCGACCCCGCCCGCCCCGCTTCTCCTCCCAAGCCAGGCCTCGCACGCCCCGCTTCCCCTCCCGAGCCAGGCCCCGCCCGCCGAGTTTCTCCTCCCGAGCCCGGCCCCGCCCGCCCAGCTTCCCCTCCTTAGCCCGGCAACGCCCACCCAGCTTCCCTTCCCGAATCCGGCCCCGCCCGCCCAGGTTCCCCTCCGAGCCTGGCGCCGCCCGCCCAGCTTCCGCTCCAGAGCCCGGCCCCGCCCGCCCTGCATCCCCTCCGAGCCAGGCCCCGACCGCCCAGTTTCTCCTCCCGTTCCCGACCCCGCCCGCCCAGCATCTCCTCCTGAGCCAGGCCCCGCCCGCCCAGCTTCCGCTCCAGAGCCCGGCCCCGCCCGCCCTGCATCCCCTCCGAGCCAGGCCCCGACCGCCCAGTTTCTCCTCCCGTTCCCGGCCCCGCCCGCCCAGTTTCTCCTCCCAAGCCAGGCCCCGCCCGCCCAGCTTCCCCTCCCAGCCTGGCCCCGCCCACCCAGCTTCCCCTCTTTTCCTGGCCCGGCCTGCCCAGCTTCCCCTCCCAGCCAGGCCCCGCCCGCCCAGTTTCTCCTCCCGTTCCCGGCCCCGCCCGCCCAGCTTCTCCTCCCCAGCCTGGCCCCGCCCGCCCAGTTTCTCTTCCTGAGCCAGGCCCCGCCCGCCCAGCTTCTCCTCCCAGCCAGGCCCCGCCCGCCCAGTTTCTCCTCCCGTTCCCGGCCCCGCCCGCCCCGCTTCTCCTCCCAAGCCAGGCCCCGTCCTCCCAGCTTCCCCTCCCAGCCAGGCACCGCCCGCCCAGTTTCTCCTCCCGTTCCCGGCCCCGCCCGCCCCGCTTCTCCTCCCAAGCCAGGCTCCGCCCGCCCAGCTTCCCCTCCCGAGGCAGGCCCCGCAGGCCCAGTTTCCGCTCCCAGCCTGGCCCCGCCTGCCCAGCTTCTCCTCCCGAGCCCGGCACCGGCCACCCAGCTTCTCCCCCCAAGTTGGCCCCGCCCGCCCACCTTCTCCTCCCATCTTGGCCCCGCCCGCCCCGCTTCTCCTCCCAAGCCAGGCCCCGCCCGCCCAGCTTTTTCTCCCAAGCCAGGCCCCGCCCGCCCAGCTTCCCCTCCCAGCCTGGCCACGCCCGCCCAGCTTCCCCTCCCAGCTTGGCCCCGCCCGCCCAGCTTCCCCTCCCTGCCTGGCCCCGCCTGCCCAGCTTCCCCTCCCAGCTTGGCCCCGCCCGCCCAGCTTCCCCTCCCAGCCTGGCCCCGCCAGCCCAGCTTCCCCTCCCAGCCTGGCCCCGCCCGCCCAGCTTCTCCCCCAAGTTGGCCCCGCTCGCCCACCTTCCCCTCCCAGCTTGACCCCGCCCCCCATCTTCCCCTCCCGAGCCAGGCTCCGCCCGCCCAGCTTCCCCTCCCAGCCAGGCCCCGCGCGCCCAGCTTCCCCTCCCAAGCCAGGCCCGCCTGCCCAGCTTCCCCTCCCAGCTTGGCCCCGCCCGCCCAGCTTCCCCTCCCTACCTGGCCCCGCCTGCCCAGCTTCCCCTCCCAGCTTGGCCCCGCCCGCCCAGCTTCCGCTCCCAGCCTGGCCCCGCCAGCCCAGCTTCCCCTCCCAGCCTGGCCCCGCCCGCCCAGCTTCTCCCCCAAGTTGGCCCCGCTCGCCCACCTTCCCCTCCCAGCTTGGCCCCGCCCCCCATCTTCCCCTCCCGAGCCAGGCTCCGCCCTCCCAGCTTCCCCTCCCAGCCAGGCCCCGCGCGCCCAGCTTCCCCTCCCAAGCCAGGCCCCGCCTGCCCAGCTTCCCTTTCCAGCTTGGCCCCGCCCGCCCATCTTCCCCTCCCGAGTCCGTCCCTGCTCGCCCAGCTTCCCCTCCCGAGTCCGGCCCCGCCCGCCCACTTTCTCTTCCCGAGCCCGGCCCCGCCTTCCCAGCTTCCCCTCTCGAGCCCGGCCCCGCCCACCCAGCTTCTCCTCCCAGCCTGACCCCGCCCGCCCAGCTTCCCCTCCCGAGTCCGGCCCCGCCTGCCCAGCTTCCCCTCCCAGCCTGGCGCCGCCCGCCCAGCTTCTCCTCCCGAGCCGGGCCCCGCCCGCCCTGCATTCCCTCCCAGCCAGGCCCCGACCGCCCAGTTTCTCCTCTCGTTCCCGACCCCGCCCGCCCCGCTTCTCCTCCCAAGCCAGGCCTCGCACGCCCCGCTTCCCCTCCCGAGCCAGGCCCCGCCCGCCGAGTTTCTCCTCCCGAGCCCGGCCCCGCCCGCCCTGCTTCCCCTCCCAGCAAGGCCCCGCACGCCCAGTTTCTCCTCCCGTTCCCGGCCCTGCCCTCCCAGCTTCCCCTCCCGAGCCCGGCAACGCCCGCCCAGCTTCCCCTCCCGAATCCGGCCCCGCCCGACCAGGTTCCCCTCCCAGCCTGGCGCCGCCCTCCCAGCTTCCCATCCCGAATCCGGCCCCGCCCGCCCAGGTTCCCCTCCCAGCCAGGCCCCGCCCGCCCAGTTTCTCCTCCCGTTCCCGGCCCCGCCCGCCCCGCTTCTCCTCCCAAGCCAGGCCCCGCCCTCCCAGCTTCCCCTCCCAGCCTGGCCCCGCCCGCCCAGCTTCCCCTCCAAGCCTGAACCCGCCAGCCCAGCTTCTCCTCCTGAGCCAGGCCCCGCCCGCCCAGCTTCTCCTCCAAGCCAGGCCCCGCCCGCCCAGCTTACCCTCCCGAGGCAGGCCCCGCCCGCCCAGCTTCCCCTCTCAGCCTGGCCCCGCCTGCCCATCTTCTCCTCCTGAATCAGGCCCCGCCCGCCCACTTTCTCTTCCCGAGCCCGGACCCGCCTTCCCAGCTTCCCCTCTCGAGCCCGGCCCCTCCCACCCAGCTTCTCCTCCCAGCCTGACCCCGCCAGCCCAGCTTCTCCTCCTGAGCCAGGCCCCGCCCGCCCAGCTTCTCCTCCAAGCCAGGCCCCGCCCGCCCAGCTTCCCCTCCCGAGGCAGGCCCCGCCCGCCCAGCTTCCCCTCCCAGCCAGGCCCCGCCCGCCCAGTTTCTCCTCCCGTTCCCGGCCCCGCCCGCCCAGCTTCTCCTCCCCAGCCTGGCCCCGCCCGCCCAGTTTCTCTTCCTGAGCCAGGCCCCGCCCGCCCAGCTTCTCCTCCCAGCCAGGCCCCGCCCGCCCAGTTTCTCCTCCCGTTCCCGGCCCCGCCCGCCCCGCTTCTCCTCCCAAGCCAGGCCCCGCCCGCCCAGCTTCCCCTCCCGAGGCAGGCCCCGCAGGCCCAGTTTCCGCTCCCAGCCTGGCCCCGCCTGCCCAGCTTCTCCTCCCGAGCCCGGCACCGGCCACCCAGCTTCTCCCCCCAAGTTGGCCCCGCCCGCCCACCTTCCCCTCCCATCTTGGCCCCGCCCGCCCCTCTTCTCCTCCCAAGCCAGGCCCCGCCCGCCCAGCTTTTTCTCCCAAGCCAGGCCCCGCCCGCCCAGCTTCCCCTCCCAGCCTGGCCACGCCCTCCCAGCTTCCCCTCCCAGCTTGGCCCCGCCCGCCCAGCTTCCCCTCCCTGCCTGGCCCCGCCTGCCCAGCTTCCCCTCCCAGCTTGGCCCCGCCCGCCCAGCTTCCCCTCCCAGCCTGGCCCCGCCCGCCCAGCTTCTCCTCCCAGCCTGGCCCCGCCCGCCCAGCTTCTCCCCCAAGTTGGCCCCGCTCGCCCACCTTCCCCTCCCAGCTTGGCCCCGCCCCCCATCTTCCCCTCCCGAGCCAGGCTCCGCCCGCCCTGCTTCCCCTCCCAGCCAGGCCCCGCGCGCCCAGCTTCCCCTCCCAAGCCAGGCCCGCCTGCCCAGCTTCCCCTCCCAGCTTGGCCCCGCCCGCCCAGCTTCCCCTCCCTGCCTGGCCCCGCCTGCCCAGCTTCCCCTCCCAGCTTGGCCCCGCCTGCCCAGCTTCTCCTCCTGAGCCAGGCCCCGCCCGCCCACTTTCTCTTCCCGAGCCCGGACCCGCCTTCCCAGCTTCCCCTCTCGAGCCCGGCCCCGCCCACCCAGCTTCTCCTCCCAGCCTGGCCCCGCCCGCCCAGCTTCTCCCCCCAAGTTGGCCCCGCCCGCCCACCTTCCCCTCCCATCTTGGCCCCGCCCGCCCCGCTTCTCCTCCCAAGCCAGGCCCCGCCCGCCCAGCTTCCCCTCCCAGCCTGGCCACGCCCGCCCAGCTTCCCCTCCCAGCTTGGCCCCGCCCGCCCAGCTTCCCCTCCCTGCCTGGCCCCGCCCGCCCAGCTTCCCGTCCCAGCTTGGCCCCACCCGCCCAGCTTCCCCTCCCAGCCTGGCCCCGCCAGCCCAGCTTCCCCTCCCAGCCTGGCCCCGCCCGCCCAGCTTCTCCCCCAAGTTGGCCCCGCTCGCCCACCTTCCCCTCCCAGCTTGGCCCCGCCCCCCATCTTCCCCTCCCGAGCCAGGCTCCGCCCGCCCAGCTTCCCCTCCCAGCCAGGCCCCGCGCGCCCAGCTTCTCCTCCCAAGCCAGGCCCTCCTGCCCAGCTTCCCCTCCCAGCTTGGCCCCGCCCGCCCAGCTTCCCCTCCCTGCCTGGCCCCGCCTGCCCAGCTTCCCGTCCCAGCTTGGCCCCGCCCGCCCAGCTTCCCCTCCCTGCCTGGCCCCGCCTGCCCAGCTTCCCCTCCCAGCTTGGCCCCGCCCGCCCAGCTTCCCCTCCCAGCCTGGCCCCGCCAGCCCAGCTTCCCCTCCCAGCCTGGCCCCGCCCGCCCAGCTTCTCCCCCAAGTTGGCCCCGCTCGCCCACCTTCCCCTCCCAGCTTGGCCCCGCCCCCCATCTTCCCCTCCCGAGCCAGGCTCCGCCCGCCCAGCTTCCCCTCCCAGCCAGGCCCCGCGCGCCCAGCTTCCCCTCCCAAGCCAGGCCCCGCCTGCCCAGCTTCCCTTTCCAGCTTGGCCCCGCCCGCCCATCTTCCCCTCTAGAGTCCGTCCCTGCCCGCCCAGCTTCCCCTCCCGAGTCCGGCCCCGCCCGCCCACTTTCTCTTCCCGAGCCCGGCCCCGCCTTCCCAGCTTCCCCTCTCCAGCCCGGCGCCGCCCACCCAGCTTCTCCTCCCAGCCTGACCCCGCCCGCCCAGCTTCCCCTCCCGAGTCCGGCCCCGCCTGCCCAGCTTCCCCTCCCGGCCTGGCGCCGCCCGCCCAGCTTCTCCTCCCGAGCCGGGCCCCGCCCGCCCTGCATTCCCTCCCAGCCAGGCCCCGACCGCCCAGTTTCTCCTCTCGTTCCCGACCCCGCCCGCCCCGCTTCTCCTCCCAAGCCAGGCCTCGCACGCCCCGCTTCCCCTCCCGAGCCAGGCCCCGCCCGCCGAGTTTCTCCTCCCGAGCCCGGCCCCGCCCGCCCTGCTTCCCCTCCCAGCAAGGCCCCGCACGCCCAGTTTCTCCTCCCGTTCCCGGCCCTGCCCTCCCAGCTTCCCCTCCCGAGCCCGGCAACGCCCGCCCAGCTTCCCCTCCCGAATCCGGCCCCGCCCGCCCAGGTTCCCCTCCCAGCCTGGCGCCGCCCTCCCAGCTTCCCATCCCGAATCCGGCCCCGCCCGCCCAGGTTCCCCTCCCAGCCTGGCGCCGCCCTCCCAGCTTCCCATCCCGAATCCGGCCCCGCCCGCCCAGCTTCCCCTCCCAGCCAGGCCCCGCCCGCCCAGTTTCTCCTCCCGTTCCCGGCCCCGCCCGCCCCGCTTCTCCTCCCAAGCCAGGCCCCGCCCTCCCAGCTTCCCCTCCCAGCCTGGCCCCGCCCGCCCAGCTTCCCCTCCAAGCCTGACCCCGCCAGCCCAGCTTCTCCTCCTGAGCCAGGCCCCGCCCGCCCAGCTTCTCCTCCAAGCCAGGCCCCGCCCGCCCAGCTTCCCCTCCCGAGGCAGGCCCCGCCCGCCCAGCTTCCCCTCTCAGCCTGGCCCCGCCTGCCCAGCTTCTCCTCCTGAGCCAGGCCCCGCCCGCCCACTTTCTCTTCCCGAGCCCGGACCCGCCTTCCCAGCTTCCCCTCTCGAGCCCGGCCCCGCCCACCCAGCTTCTCCTCCCAGCCTGGCCCCGCCCGCCCAGCTTCCCCTCGCAGCCTGGCGCCGCTCGCCCAGCTTCTCCTCCTGAGCCAGGCCCCGCCGGACCAATTTCTCCTGCAGAGCCCGGCCCCGCCAGCCCTGCATCCCCTCCCAGCCTGGCCCCGCCGGACCAATTTCTCCTGCAGAGCCCGGCCCCGCCCGCAGAGCTTCCCCTCCCAGCCTGGCCCCGCCGGACCAATTTCTCCTGCAGAGCCCGGCCCCGCCCGCCCTGCATCCCCTCCCAGCCAGGCCCCGACCGCCCAGTTTCTCCTCTCGTTCCCGACCCCGCCCGCCCCGCTTCTCCTCCCAAGCCAGGCCCCGCCCGCCGAGTTTCTCCTCCCGAGCCCGGCCCCGCCCGCCCAGCTTCCCCTCCTTAGCCCGGCAACGCCCACCCAGCTTCCCTTCCCGAATCCGGCCCCGCCCGCCCAGGTTCCCCTCCGAGCCTGGCGCCGCCCGCCCAGCATCTCCTCCTGAGCCAGGCCCCGCCCGCCCAGCTTCCGCTCCAGAGCCCGGCCCCGCCCGCCCTGCATCCCCTCCGAGCCAGGCCCCGACCGCCCAGTTTCTCCTCCCGTTCCCGACCCCGCCCGCCCAGCTTCTCCTCCCAGCCTTGCCCCGCCAGCCCACCTTCCCCTCCCAGGTTTGCCCCGCCCTTCCCGCTTCGCCTCCCGAGCCAGGCCCCGCCCGCCCAGATTCCCCTCCCAGCCTGGCCCCGCCCGCCCAGCTTCCCCTCTTTTCCTGGCCCCGCCTGCCCAGCTTCCCCTCCCAGCCAGGCCCCGCCCGCCCAGTTTCTCCTCCCGTTCCCGGCCCCGCCCGCCCAGCTTCTCCTCCCCAGCCAGGCCCCGCCCGCCCAGCTTCCCCTCCGAGCCCAGCCCCGCCCGCCCTGCATCCCCTCCGAGCCAGGCCCCGACCGCCCAGTTTCTCCTCCCGTTCCCGACCCCGCCCGCCCGGCTCCTCCTCCCAAGCCAGGCCTCGCACGCCCAGTTTCTCCTCTCGAGCCCGGCCCCGCCCGCCAAGCTTCCCCTCCCAGCTTGGCTCCGCCCACCCACCTTCCCCTCCCAGCTTGGCTCCGCCCGCCCATCTTCCCCTCCCGAGCCAGGCCTCGCCCGCCCATCTTCCCCTCCCGAGCCAGGCCCCGCCCGCCCAGTTTCTCCTCCCGTTCCCAGCCCGCCCGCCCTGCTTCTCCTCCCAGCCAGGCCCCGCACGCCCAGTTTCTCCTCCCGTTCCCGGCCCCGCCCGCCCCGCTTCTCCTCCCAAGCCAGGCCCCGTCCTCCCAGCTTCCCCTCCAAGCTTCGCCCCGCCCGCCCAGCTTCCCCTCCCAGCCAGGCCCCGCCCGCCCAGCTTCCCCTTCCAGCTTGGCCCCGCCCGCCCATCTTCCCCTCCCGAGTCCGTCCCTGCCCGCCCAGCTTCCCCTCCCGAGTCCGGCCCCGCCCGCCCACTTTCTGTTCCCGAGCCCGGCCCCGCCTTCCCAGCTTCCCCTCCCGAGTCCGGCCCCGCCTGCCCAGCTTCCCCTCCCAGCCTGGCGCCGCCCGCCCAGCTTCTCCTCCCGAGCCCGGCCCCGCCCGCCCTGCATTCCCTCCCAGCCGGGCCCCGACCGCCCAGTTTCTCCTCTCGTTCCCGACCCCGCCCGCCCCGCTTCTCCTCCCAAGCCAGGCCTCCCACGCCCCGCTTCCCCTCCCGAGCCAGGCCCCGCCCGCCGAGTTTCTCCTCCCGAGCCCGGCCCCGCCCGCCCTGCTTCCCCTCCCAGCAAGGCCCCGCACGCCCAGTTTCTCCTCCGGTTCCCGGCCCTGCCCTCCCAGCTTCCCCTCCCGAATCCGGCCCCGCCCGCCCAGGTTCCCCTCCCAGCCTGGCGCCGCCCTCCCAGCTTCCCCTCCCGAATCCGGCCCCGCCCGCCCAGGTTCCCCTCCCAGCCTGGCGCCGCCCGCCCAGCTTCTCCTCCCGAGTCCATCCCTGCCCGCCCAGCTTCCCCTCCCAGCCAGGCCCCGCCCGCCCAGTTTCTCCTCCCGTTCCCGGCCCCGCCCGCCCCGCTTCTCCTCCCAAGCCAGGCCCCGCCCTCCCAGCTTCCCCTCCCAGCGTGGCCCCGCCCGCCCAGCTTCCCCTCCAAGCCTGACCCCGCCAGCCCAGCTTCTCCTCCTGAGCCAGGCCCCGCCCGCCCAGCTTCTCCTCCAAGCCAGGCCCCGCCCGCCCAGCTTCCCATCCCGAGGCAGGCCCCGCCCGCCCAGCTTCCCCTCTCAGCCTGGCCCCGCCTGCCCACCTTCTCCTCCTGAGCCAGGCCCCGCCCGCCCACTTTCTCTTCCCGAGCCCGGACCCGCCTTCCCAGCTTCCCCTCTCGAGCCCGGCCCCGCCCACCCAGCTTCTCCTCCCAGCCTGGCCCCGCCCGCCCAGCTTCCCCTCGCAGCCTGGCGCCGCTCGCCCAGCTTCTCCTCCTGAGCCAGGCCCCGCCGGACCAATTTCTCCTGCAGAGCCCGGCCCCGCCAGCCCTGCATCCCCTCCCAGCCTGGCCCCGCCGGACCAATTTCTCCTGCAGAGCCCGGCCCCGCCCGCCCAGCTTCCCCTCCCAGCCTGGCCCCGCCGGACCAATTTCTCCTGCAGAGCCCGGCCCCGCCCGCCCTGCATCCCCTCCCAGCCAGGCCCCGACCGCCCAGTTTCTCCTCTCGTTCCCGACCCCGCCCGCCCCGCTTCTCCTCCCAAGCCAGGCCTCGAACGCCCCGCTTCCCCTCCCGAGCCAGGCCCCTCCCGCCGAGTTTCTCCTCCCGAGCCCGACCCCGCCCGGCCAGCTTCCCCTCCGAGCCTGGCGCCGCCCGCCCAGCTTCCGCTCCAGAGCCCGGCCCCGCCCGCCCTGCATCCCCTCCGAGCCAGGCCCCGACCGCCCAGTTTCTCCTCCCGTTCCCGACCCCGCCCGGCCAGCTTCTCCTCCCAGCCTGGCCCCGCCCGCCCAGCTTCCTCTCTTTTCCTGGCCCCGCCTGCCCAGCTTCCCCTCCCAGCCAGGCCCCGCCCGCCCAGTTTCTCCTCCCGTTCCCGGCCCCGCCCGCCCAGCTTCGCCTCCCCAGCCAGGCCCCGCCTGCCCATGTTCCCCTCCCAGCCAGGCCCCGCCCGCCCAGCTTCTCCTCCCCAGCCAGGCCCCGCCTGCCCAGCTTTCCCTCCCAGCCAGGCCCCGCCCGCCGAGTTTCTCCTCCCGAGCCCGGCCCCGCCCGCCCTGCTTCCCCTCCCAGCCAGGCCCCGCACGCCGAGTTTCTCCTCCCGTTCCCGGTCCCGCCCACCCAGGTTCCCCTCCCAGCCTGGACCCGCCAGCCCAGCTTCTCCTCCTGAGCCAGGCCCCTCCCGCCCAGCTTCCCCTCCCAGCCTGGCCCCGCCCGCCCAGTTTCTCCTCCCGAGCCCGGCCCCGCCCGTCCTGCTTCCCCTCCCGAGCTCGGCCCCGCCCACCCAGCTTCTCCTCCCAGTCTGGCCCCGCCCACCCAGCTTCCCCTTCCGAGCCAGGCCCCGCCCGCCCAGCTTTTTCTCCCAAGCCAGGCCCCGCCTGCCCAGCTTCCCCTCCCGAGCCCGGCACCGGCCACCCAGCTTCTCCCCCCAAGTTGGCCCCGCCCGCCCACCTTCCCCTCCCATCTTGGCCCGGCCCGGCCAGCTTCCCCTCCCAGCCAGGCCCCGCCCGCCCAGTTTCTCCTCCCGTTCCCGGCCCCGCCCGCCCCGCTTCTCCTCCCAAGCCTGGCCCCGTCCGCCCAGCTTCCCCTCCCAGCTTGGCCCCGCCCGCCCAGCTTCCCCTCCAAGCCTGACCCCGCCAGCCCAGCTTCTCCTCCTGAGCCAGGCCCCGCCCGCCCAGCTTCTCCTCCCAAGCCAGGCCCCGCCCGCCCAGTTTCTCCTCCCGTTCCCGGCCCCGCCCGCCCCGCTTCTCCTCCCAAGCCAGGCCCCGTCCTCCCAGCTTCCCCTCCCAGCTTGGCCCCGCCCGCCCAGCTTCCCCTCCAAGCCTGACCCCGCCAGCCCAGCTTCTCCTCCTGAGCCAGGCCCCACCCGCCCAGCTTCCCCTCCCAGCCAGGCCCCGCCCGCCCAGTTTCTCCTCCCGTTCCCGGCCCCGCCCGCCCCGCTTCTCCTCCCAAGCCAGGCCCCGTCCTCCCAGCTTCCCCTCCCAGCTTGGCCCCGCCCGCCCAGCTTCCCCTCCAAGCCTGACCCCGCCAGCCCAGCTTCTCCTCCGGAGCCAGGCCCCGCCCGCCCAGCTTCCCCTCCCGAGCCCGGCCACGCCCACCCAGCTTCTCCTCCCAGCCTGGCCCCGCCCGCCCACCTTCCCCTCCCTGCCTGGCCCCGCACGCCCTGCTTCCCCTCCCAGCCAGGCCCCGCCCGCCCAGTTTCTCCTCCCGAGCCCGGCCCCGCCCGCCCAGCTTCCCCTCCCGAGCCCGGCCCCGCCCACCCACCTTCCCCTCCCAGCTTGGCCCCGCCCGCCCAGCTTCCCCTCCCAGCCAGGCCCCGCCCGCCCAGTTTCTCCTCCCGTTCCCGGCCCCGCCCGCCCAGTTTCTCCTCCCAAGCCAGGCCCCGCCCGCCCAGCTTCCCCTCCCAGCCTGGCCCCGCCCGCCCAGCTTCCCCTCTTTTCCTGGCCCCGCCTGCCCAGCTTCCCCTCCCAGCCAGGCCCCGCCCGCCCAGTTTCTCCTCCCGTTCCCGGCCCCGCCCGCCCCGCTTCTCCTCCCAAGCCAGGCCCCGTCCTCCCAGCTTCCCCTCCCAGCTTCGCCCCGCCCGCCCAGCTTCCCCTCCCAGCCAGGCCCCGCCCGCCCAGTTTCTCCTCCCGTTCCCGGCCCCCCCGCCCCGCTTCTCCTCCCAAGCCAGGCCCCGCCCGCCCAGCTTCCCCTCCCGAGGCAGGCCCCGCAGGCCCAGTTTCCGCTCCAAGCCTGGCCCCGCCTGCCCAGCTTCTCCTCCCGAGCCCGGCACCGGCCACCCAGCTTCTCCCCCCAAGTTGGCCCCGCCCGCCCACCTTCCCCTCCCATCTTGGCCCCTCCCGCCCCGCTTCTCCTCCCAAGCCAGGCCCCGCCCGCCCAGCTTTTTCTCCCAAGCCAGGCCCCGCCCGCCCAGCTTCTCCTCCCGAGTCAGGCCCCGCCTGCCCAGCTTCTCCTCCTGAGCCAGGCCCCGCCCGCCCAGCTTTTTCTCCCAAGCCAGGCTCCGCCCGCCCAGCTTCCCCTCCCAGCCTGGCCACGCCCGCCCAGCTTCCCCTCCCAGCTTGGCCCCGCCCGCCCAGCTTCCCCTCCCTGCCTGGCCCCGCCTGCCCAGCTTCCCCTCCCAGCTTGGCCCCGCCCGCCCAGCTTCCCCTCCAAGCCTAGCCCCGCCAGCCCAGCTTCCCCTCCCAGCCTGGCCCCGCCCGCCCACCTTCCCCTCCCAGCTTGGCCCCGCCCCCCATCTTCCCCTCCCGAGCCAGGCTCCGCCCGCCCAGCTTCCCCTCCCAACCAGGCCCCGCGCGCCCAGCTTCCCCTCCCAAGCCAGGCCCCGCCTGCCCAGCTTCTCTTTCCAGCTTGGCCCCGCCCGCCCATCTTCCCCTCCCGAGTCCGTCCCTGCCCGCCCAGCTTCCCCTCCCGAGTCCGGCCCCGCCCGCCCACTTTCTCTTCCCGAGCCCGGCCCCGCCTTCCCAGCTTCCCCTCTCGAGCCCGGCCCCGCCCACCCAGCTTCTCCTCCCAGCCTGGCCCCGCCCGCCCAGCTTCCCCTCCCGAGTCCGGCCACGCCTGCCCAGCTTCCCCTCCCAGCCTGGCGCCGCCCGCCCAACTTCTCCTCCTGAGCCAGGCCCCGCCCGCCCAACTTCCCCTCCCAGCCAGGCCCCGCCCGCCCAGTTTCTCCTCCCGTTTCCGGCCCCCCCCGCCCCGCTTCTCCTCCCAAGCCAGGCCCCGCCCGCCCAGCTTCCCCTCCCGAGGCAGGCCCCGCAGGCCCAGTTTCCGCTCCAAGCCTGGCCCCGCCTGCCCAGCTTCTCCTCCCGAGCCCGGCACCGGCCACCCAGCTTCTCCCCCCAAGTTGGCCCCGCCCGCCCACCTTCCCCTCCCAGCCCGGCCCCCCCCGCCCCGCTTCTCCTCCCAAGCCAGGCCCCGCCCGCCCAGCTTTTTCTCCCAAGCCAGGCCCCGCCCGCCCAGCTTCTCCTCCCGAGTCAGGCCCCGCCTGCCCAGCTTCTCCTCCTGAGCCAGGCCCCGCCCGCCCAGCTTTTTCTCCCAAGCCAGGCTCCGCCCGCCCAGCTTCCCCTCCCAGCCTGGCCACGCCCGCCCAGCTTCCCCTCCCAGCTTGGCCCCGCCCGCCCAGCTTCCCCTCCCTGCCTGGCCCCGCCTGCCCAGCTTCCCCTCCCAGCTTGGCCCCGCCCGCCCAGCTTCCCCTCCAAGCCTAGCCCCGCCAGCCCAGCTTCCCCTCCCAGCCTGGCCCCGCCCGCCCACCTTCCCCTCCCAGCTTGGCCCCGCCCCCCATCTACCCCTCCCGAGCCAGGCTCCGCCCGCCCAGCTTCCCCTCCCAACCAGGCCCCGCGCGCCCAGCTTCCCCTCCCAAGCCAGGCCCCGCCTGCCCAGCTTCTCTTTCCAGCTTGGCCCCGCCCGCCCATCTTCCCCTCCCGAGTCCGTCCCTGCCCGCCCAGCTTCCCCTCCCGAGTTCGGCCCCGCCCGCCCACTTCCTCTTCCCGAGCCCGGCCCCGCCTTCCCAGCTTCCCCTCTCGAGCCCGGCCCCGCCCACCCAGCTTCTCCTCCCAGCCTGGCCCCGCCCGCCCAGCTTCCCCTCCCGAGCCGGCCCCGCCTGCCCAGCTTCCCCTCCCAGCCTGGCGCCGCCCGCCCAACTTCTCCTCCTGAGCCAGGCCCCGCCCGCCCAACTTCCCCTCCCAGCCTGGCCCCGACCGCCCAGTTTCTCCTCCCGTTCCCGGCCCCGCCCGCCCCGCTTCTACTCCCAAGCCAGGCCTCGCACGCCCCGCTTCCGCTCCCGAGCCAGGCCCCGCTCGCCGAGTTTCTCCTCCCGAGCCCGGCCCAGCCCGCCCTGCTTCCCCTCCCAGCCAGGCCCCGCACGCCCAGTTTCTCCTCTCGTTCCCGACCCCGCCCGCCCCGCTTCTCCTCCCAAGCCAGGCCTCGGACGCCCCGCTTCCCCTCCCGAGCCAGGCCCCGCCCGCCGAGTTTCTCCTCCCGAGCCCGGCCCCAACCGCCCTGCTTCCCCTCCCAGCCAGGCCCCGCACGCCCAGTTTCTCCTCCCGTTCCCTGCCCCGCCCTCCCAGCTTCCCCTCCCGAGCCCGGCAACGCCCACCCAGCTTCCCCTCCCGAATCCGGCCCCGCCCGCCCAGGTTCCCCTCCCAGCCTGGCGCCGCCCGCCCAGCTTCTCCTCCTGAGCCAGGCCCCGCCCGCCCAGCTTCCCCTCCAGAGCCCAGCCCCGCCCGCCCTGCATCCCCTCCGAGCCAGGCCCCGACCGCCCAGTTTCTCCTCCCGTTCCCGACCCCGCCCGCCCCGCTCCTCCTCCCAAGCCAGGCCTCGCACGCCCAGCTTCCCCTCCCAGCCAGGCCCCGCCCGCCCAGTTTCTCCTCCCGAGCCCGGCCCCGCCCGCCCAGCTTCCCCTCCCGAGCCCCACCCCGCCCACCCACCTTCCCCTCCCAGCTTGGCTCCGCCCGCCCATCTTCCCCTCCCGAGCCAGGCCTCGCCCGCCCATCTTCCCCTCCCGAGCCAGGCCCCGCCCGCCCAGTTTCTCCTCCCGTTCCCAGCCCGCCCGCCCTGCTTCTCCTCCCAGCCAGGCCCCGCACGCCCAGTTTCCCCTCCCGTTCCCGGCCCCGCACTCCCAGCTTCCCCTCCCGAGCCCGGCAACGCCCACCCAGATTCCCCTCCCGAATCCGGCCCCGCCCGCCCAGGTTCCCCTCCCAGCCTGGCCCCTCCCGCCCAGCTTCCCCTCCCAGCCTGGCCCCGCCCGTCCTTCTTCCCCTCCCGAGCTCGGCCCCGCCCACCCAGCTACTCCTCCCAGCCTGGCCCCGCCCGCCAAGCTTCCCCTTCCGAACCAGGCCCCGCCCGCCCAGCTTTTTCTCACAAGCCAGGCCCCGCCTGCCCAGCTTCTTCTCCCGAGCCCGGCCCCGCCCACCCAGCTTCTCCCACCAAGTTGGCCCCGCCCGCCCACCTTCCCCTCCCATCCCTGCCCGGCCCGGCCAGCTTCCCCTCCCGAGTCCGTCCCTGCCCGCCCAGCTTCCCCTCCCAGCCAGGCCCCGCCCGCCCAGTTTCTCCTCCCGTTCCCAGCCCCGCCCGCCCTGCATCCCCTCCCAGCCAGGCCCCGACTGCCCAGTTTCTCCTCTCGTTCCCGACCCCGCCCGCCCCGCTTCTCCTCCCAAGCCAGGCCTCGCACGCCACGCTTCCCCTCCCGAGCCAGGCCCCGCCCGCCGAGTTTCTCCTCCCGAGCCAGGCCCCGCCCGCCGAGTTTCTCCTCCCGAGCCCGGCCCCGCCCGCCCTGCATCCCCTCCCAGCCAGGCCCCGACCGCCCAGTTTCTCCTCTCGTTCCCGACCCCGCCCGCCCCGCTTCTCCTCCCAAGCCAGGCCTCGCACGCCCCGCTTCCCCTCCCGAGCCAGGCCCCGCCCGCCGAGTTTCTCCTCCCGAGCCCGGCCCCGCCCGCCCTGCTTCCCCTCCCAGCAAGGCCCCGCACGCCCAGTTTCTCCTCCCGTTCCCGGCCCTGCCCTCCCAGCTTCCCCTCCCGAGCCCGGCAACGCCCGCCCAGCTTCCCCTCCCGAATCCGGCCCCGCCCGCCCAGGTTCCCCTCCCAGCCTGGCGCCGCCCGCCCAGCTTCTCCTCCCGAGTCCATCCCTGCCCGCCCAGCTTCCCCTCCCAGCCAGGCCCCGCCCGCCCAGTTTCTCCTCCCGTTCCCGGCCCCGCCCGCCCCGCTTCTCCTCCCAAGCCAGGCCCCCCCTCCGCCCCCCCAGCCTGGCCCCGCCCGCCCAGCTTCCCCTCCAAGCCTGACCCCGCCAGCCCAGCTTCTCCTCCTGAGCCAGGCCCCGCCCGCCCAGCTTCTCCTCCAAGCCAGGCCCCGCCCGCCCAGCTTCCCCTCCCGAGGCAGGCCCCGCCCACCCAGCTTCCCCTCTCAGCCTGGCCCCGCCTGCCCAGCTTCTCCTCCTGAGCCAGGCCCCGCCCGCCCACTTTCTCTTCCCGAGCCCGGCCCCGCCTTCCCAGCTTCCCTCTCGAGCCCGGCCCCGCCCACCCAGCTTCTCCTCCCAGCCTGGCCCCGCCCGCCCACCTTCCCCTCCCAGCTTGGCCCCGCCCCCCATCTACCCCTCCCGAGCCAGGCTCCGCCCGCCCAGCTTCCCCTCCCAACCAGGCCCCGCGCGCCCAGCTTCCCCTCCCAAGCCAGGCCCCGCCTGCCCAGCTTCTCTTTCCAGCTTGGCCCCGCCCGCCCATCTTCCCCTCCCGAGCCCGTCCCTGCCCGCCCAGCTTCCCCTCCCGAGTTCGGCCCCGCCCGCCCACTTTCTCTTCCCGAGCCCGGCCCCGCCTTCCCAGCTTCCCCTCTCGAGCCCGGCCCCGCCCACCCAGCTTCTCCTCCCAGCCTGGCCCCGCCCGCCCAGCTTCCCCTCCCGAGTCCGGCCACGCCTGCCCAGCTTCCCCTCCCAGCCTGGCGCCGCCCGCCCAACTTCTCCTCCTGAGCCAGGCCCCGCCCGCCCAACTTCCCCTCCCAGCCTGGCCCCGACCGCCCAGTTTCTCCTCCCGTTCCCGGCCCCGCCCGCCCCGCTTCTACTCCCAAGCCAGGCCTCGCACGCCCCGCTTCCGCTCCCGAGCCAGGCCCCGCTCGCCGAGTTTCTCCTCCCGAGCCCGGCCCAGCCCGCCAAGCTTCCCCTCCCAGCCAGGCCCCGCACGCCCAGTTTCTCCTCTCGTTCCCGACCCCGCCCGCCCCGCTTCTCCTCCCAAGCCAGGCCTCGGACGCCCCGCTTCCCCTCCCGAGCCAGGCCCCGCCCGCCGAGTTTCTCCTCCCGAGCCCGGCCCCAACCGCCCTGCTTCCCCTCCCAGCCAGGCCCCGCACGCCCAGTTTCTCCTCCCGTTCCCTGCCCCGCCCTCCCAGCTTCCCCTCCCGAGCCCGGCAACGCCCACCCAGCTTCCCCTCCCGAATCCGGCCCCGCCCGCCCAGGTTCCCCTCCCAGCCTGGCGCCGCCCGCCCAGCTTCTCCTCCTGAGCCAGGCCCCGCCCGCCCAGCTTCCCCTCCAGAGCCCAGCCCCGCCCGCCCTGCATCCCCTCCGAGCCAGGCCCCGACCGCCCAGTTTCTCCTCCCGTTCCCGACCCCGCCCGCCCCGCTCCTCCTCCCAAGCCAGGCCTCGCACGCCCAGCTTCCCCTCCCAGCCAGGCCCCGCCCGCCCAGTTTCTCCTCCCGAGCCCGGCCCCGCCCGCCCAGCTTCCCCTCCCGAGCCCCACCCCGCCCACCCACCTTCCCCTCCCAGCTTGGCTCCGCCCGCCCATCTTCCCCTCCCGAGCCAGGCCTCGCCCGCCCATCTTCCCCTCCCGAGCCAGGCCCCGCCCGCCCAGTTTCTCCTCCCGTTCCCAGCCCGCCCGCCCTGCTTCTCCTCCCAGCCAGGCCCCGCACGCCCAGTTTCCCCTCCCGTTCCCGGCCCCGCACTCCCAGCTTCCCCTCCCGAGCCCGGCAACGCCCACCCAGATTCCCCTCCCGAATCCGGCCCCGCCCGCCCAGGTTCCCCTCCCAGCCTGGCCCCTCCCGCCCAGCTTCCCCTCCCAGCCTGGCCCCGCCCGTCCTTCTTCCCCTCCCGAGCTCGGCCCCGCCCACCCAGCTACTCCTCCCAGCCTGGCCCCGCCCGCCAAGCTTCCCCTTCCGAACCAGGCCCCGCCCGCCCAGCTTTTTCTCACAAGCCAGGCCCCGCCTGCCCAGCTTCTTCTCCCGAGCCCGGCCCCGCCCACCCAGCTTCTCCCACCAAGTTGGCCCCGCCCGCCCACCTTCCCCTCCCATCCCTGCCCGGCCCGGCCAGCTTCCCCTCCCGAGTCCGTCCCTGCCCGCCCAGCTTCCCCTCCCAGCCAGGCCCCGCCCGCCCAGTTTCTCCTCCCGTTCCCAGCCCCGCCCGCCCTGCATCCCCTCCCAGCCAGGCCCCGACTGCCCAGTTTCTCCTCTCGTTCCCGACCCCGCCCGCCCCGCTTCTCCTCCCAAGCCAGGCCTCGCACGCCACGCTTCCCCTCCCGAGCCAGGCCCCGCCCGCCGAGTTTCTCCTCCCGAGCCAGGCCCCGCCCGCCGAGTTTCTCCTCCCGAGCCCGGCCCCGCCCGCCCTGCATCCCCTCCCAGCCAGGCCCCGACCGCCCAGTTTCTCCTCTCGTTCCCGACCCCGCCCGCCCCGCTTCTCCTCCCAAGCCAGGCCTCGCACGCCCCGCTTCCCCTCCCGAGCCAGGCCCCGCCCGCCGAGTTTCTCCTCCCGAGCCCGGCCCCGCCCGCCCTGCTTCCCCTCCCAGCAAGGCCCCGCACGCCCAGTTTCTCCTCCCGTTCCCGGCCCTGCCCTCCCAGCTTCCCCTCCCGAGCCCGGCAACGCCCGCCCAGCTTCCCCTCCCGAATCCGGCCCCGCCCGCCCAGGTTCCCCTCCCAGCCTGGCGCCGCCCGCCCAGCTTCTCCTCCCGAGTCCATCCCTGCCCGCCCAGCTTCCCCTCCCAGCCAGGCCCCGCCCGCCCAGTTTCTCCTCCCGTTCCCGGCCCCGCCCGCCCCGCTTCTCCTCCCAAGCCAGGCCCCGCCCTCCAAGCTTCCCCTCCCAGCCTGGCCCCGCCCGCCCAGCTTCCCCTCCAAGCCTGACCCCGCCAGCCCAGCTTCTCCTCCTGAGCCAGGCCCCGCCCGCCCAGCTTCTCCTCCAAGCCAGGCCCCGCCCGCCCAGCTTCCCCTCCCGAGGCAGGCCCCGCCCACCCAGCTTCCCCTCTCAGCCTGGCCCCGCCTGCCCAGCTTCTCCTCCTGAGCCAGGCCCCGCCCGCCCACTTTCTCTTCCCGAGCCCGGCCCCGCCTTCCCAGCTTCCCTCTCGAGCCCGTCCCCGCCCACCCAGCTTCTCCTCCCAGCCTGGCCCCGCCCGCCCAGCTTCCCCTCCCAGCCTGGCGCCGCCCTCCCAGCTTCTCCTCCTGAGCCAGGCCCCGCCGGACCAATTTCTCCTGCAGAGCCCGGCCCCGCCCGCCCTGCATCCCCTCCCAGCCAGGCCCCGCCCGCCCAGTTTCTCCTCCCGTTCCCGGCCCCGCCCGCCCCGCTTCCCCTCCCGAGCCAGGCCCCGCCCGCCCAGATTCCCCTCCCAGCCTGGCCCCGCCCGCCCAGCTTCCCCTCTTTTCCTGGCCCCGCCTGCCCAGCTTCCCCTCCCAGCCAGGCCCCGCCCGCCCAGTTTCTCCTCCCGTTCCCGGCCCCGCCCGCCCAGCTTCTCCTCCCCAGCCAGGCCCCGCCCGCCCAGCTTCTCCTCCCGAGCCCGGCACCGGCCACCCAGCTTCTCCCCCCAAGTTGGCCCCGCCCGCCCACCTTCCCCTCCCATCTTGGCCCCGCCCGCCCCGCTTCTCCTCCCAAGCCAGGCCCCTCCCGCCCAGCTTCTCCTCCCGAGTCAGGCCCCGCCTGCCCAGCTTCTCCTCCCGAGCCAGGCCCCGCCCGCCCAGCTTTTTCTCCCAAGCCAGGCCCCGCCCGCCCAGCTTCCCCTCCCTGCCTGGCCCCGCCTGCCCAGCTTCCCCTCCCAGCTTGGCCCCGCCCGCCCAGCTTCCTCTCCCAGCCTGGCCCCGCCAGCCCAGCTTCCCCTCCCAGCCTGGCCCCGCCCGCCCAGCTTCCCCTCCCAGCCAGGCCCCGCGCGCCCAGCTTCCCCTCCCAAGCCAGGCCCCGCCTGCCCAGCTTCCCTTTCCAGCTTGGCCCCGCCCGCCCATCTTCCCCTCCCGAATCCGTCCCTGCCCGCCCACTTTCTCTTCCCGAGCCCGGCCCCGCCTTCCCAGCTTCCTCTCTCGAGCCCGGCCCCGCCCACCCAGCTTCTCCTCCCAGCCTGGCCCCGCCCGCCCATCTTCCCCTCCCGAGTCCGGCCCCGCCCACCCAGCTTCCCCTCCCAGCCTGGCGCCGCCCGCCCAGCTTCTCCTCCTGAGCCAGGCCCCGCCCGCCCAGCTTCCCCTCCCAGCCTGGCCCCGACCGCCCAGTTTCTCCTCCCAAGCCAGGCCTCGCACGCCCCGCTTCCGCTCCCGAGACAGGCCCCGCCCGCCGAGTTTCTCCTCCCGAGCCCGGCCCAGCCCGCCCTGCTTCCCCTCCCAGCCAGGCCCCGCACGCCGAGTTTCTCCTCTCGTTCCCGACCCCGCCCTCCCCGCTTCCCCTCCCGAGCCAGGCCCCGCCCGCCGAGTTTCTCCTCCCGAGCCCGGCCCCAACCGCCCTGCTTCCCCTCCCAGCCAGGCCCCGCACGCCCAGTTTCTCCTCCCGTTCCCGGCCCCGCCCTCCCAGCTTCCCCTCCCGAGCCCGGCAACGCCCACCCAGCTTCCCCTCCCGAATCCGGCCCCGCCCGCCCAGGTTCCCCTCCCACCCTGGCGACGCCCGCCCAGCTTCTCCTCCTGAGCCAGGCCCCGACCGCCCAGTGTCTCCTCCCGTTCCCGACCCCGCCCGCCCCGCTCCTCCTCCCAAGCCAGGCCTCGCACTCCCAGCTTCCCCTCCCAGCTTGGCACCGCCCGCCCCTTTCCCTCCCGAGCGAGGCCCCGCCTGCCCAGCTTCTCCTCCCAGCCTTGCCCCGCCCGCCCCGCTTCCCCTCCCGAGCCAGGCCCCGCCCGCCCAGATTCTCCTCCCGAGCCCGGCCCCGCCCGCCCAGCTTCCCCTCCCGAGTCCGGCCCCGCCCGCCCACTTTCTCTTCCCGAGCCCGGCCCCGCCCACCCAGCTTCTCCTCCCAGCCTGGCCCCGCCCGCCCAGCTCCCCCTCCCAGGCTGGCGCCGCCCGCCCAGCTTCTCCTCCTGAGCCAGGCCCCGCCCGCCCAGCTTCCCCTCCCAGCCAGGCCCCCGCCCGCCGAGTTTCTCCTCCCGAGCCCGGCCCCGCCCGCCCTGCTTCCCCTCCCGAGTCCGTCCCTGCCCGCCCAGCTTCCCCTCCCAGCCTGGCCCCGCCCGCCCAGCTTCCCCTCTTTTCCTCGCCCCGCCTGCCCAGCTTCCCCTCCCAGCCAGGCCCCACCCGCCCAGTTTCTCCTCCCAAGCCAGGCCCCGCCCGCCCAGCTTCCCCTCCCGAGGCAGGCCCCGCAGGCCCAGCTTCCCCTCCCAGCCTGGCCCCGCCTGCCCAGCTTCCCCTCTTTTCCTCGCCCCGCCTGCCCAGCTTCCCCTCCCAGCCAGGCCCCGCCCGCCCAGTTTCTCCTCCCGAGCCCGGCCCCGCCCGTCCTGCTTCCCCTCCCGAGCTTGGCCCCGCTCACTGTGACGTAGTGGGGGGAACCCCCACTGGCTGCCGTGGGTACCACGACCCAGCAAAACAGGATGAGTCACTATGCAAACCAGTGGCCAGACACCCCCCATGGAGAGGAACAAAGGAAGGTGGAATGCTGCCTTGGCTGGGGGGCAGAGCTGGAAGTTAGTGAGTTGGTTGCTGGCGGTCGGAGGGCATGGAGGAGAGCCTAGGGGAAGGGGCTGGAGTTTAGGGGCCCAGTCTCCCCCATCTCAAGGGGGCCTGAGGCATCCTAGCCCAGTTCCTGTAACCAGATTACATCTGTGCTGCGCTGTGCTGGAGGAGCAATAAACCACCCTCAATTCCACTGGCTGGTGCAGTCTGTTTGTGCCATTTCGGGGTGCAGGAGACGGGGAACCCCCAACGCGCCGTCACACTCACCCAGCTTCTCCTCCCAGCCAGGCCCCGCCCGCCCAGTTTCTCCTCCCATTCCCGGCCCCGCCCGCCCCGCTTCTCCTCCCAAGCCAGTCCCCGCCCGCCCAGCTTCCCCTCCCAGCCTGACCCCGCCAGCCCAGCTTCTCCTCCTGAGCCAGGCCCCGCCCGCCCAGCTTCCCCTCTCGAGTCCGGCCCCGCCCGCCCAGCTTCCCCTCCCAGCCTGGCCCCGCCCGCCCAGCTTCCCCTCCCGAGTCCGGCCCCGCCCGCCCAGCTTCCCCTCCCAGCCTGGCGCCGCCCGCCCAGCTTCTCCTCCTGAGCCAGGCCCCGCCCGCCCAGCTTCCCCTCCCAGCCTGGCGCCGCCCGCCCAGCTTCTCCTCCTCAGCCAGGCCCCGCCCGCCCCGCTTCTCCTCCCAAGCCAGGCCTCGCACGCCCCGCTTCCCCTCCCGGGCCAGGCCCCGCCCGACGAGTTTCTCCTCCCGAGCCCGGCCCCGCGCGCCCTGCTTCCCCTCCCAGCCAGGCCCCGCACGCCCAGTTTCTCCTCTCGTTCCCTACCCCGCCCGCCCCGCTTCCCCTCCCCAGCCAGGCCCCGCCCGCCGAGTTTCTCCTCCCGAGCCCGGCCCCGCCCGCCCTGCTTCCCCTCCCAGCCAGGCCCCGCACGCCCAGTTTCTCCTCCCGTTCCCGGCCCCGCCCTCTCAGCTTCCCCTCCCGAATCCGGCCCAGCCCGCCCAGGTTCCCCTCCCAGCCTGGCCCCTGCAGCCCAGCTTCTCCTCCTGAGCTAGGCCCCTCCCGCCCAGCTTCCCCTCCCAGTTTGGCCCCGCCCGCACAGCTTCCCCTCCCGAGCCTGGCTCCGCCCGCGCAGTTTCTCCTCCCCAGCCCTGCCCCGCCCGCCCTTCTTCCCGTCCCAGCCAGGCCCCGCCCGCCCAGTTTCTCCTCCCGTTCCCGGCCCCTCCCGCCCCGCTTCTCCTCCCAGCCTGGATCCGCCTGCCCAGCTTCTCCTCCCAGCCTGGCCCGGCCCGCTCACCTTCCCCTCCCAGCTTGGCCCCGCCCGCCCCGTTCCCCTCCCGAGCCATCCCCGCCGGCCTAGCTTCCCTGGTCCGCCCGCCCTGCTTCCCCTCCCAGCCAGGCCCCGCCCGCCCCGCTTCTCCTCCCCAGTCCGGCCCCGCTCGCCCAGATTCCCCTCCCAGTCTGGCCCCGCCCGCCCCGCTTCTCCTCCCAGTCTGGCCCCGCCCGCCCCACTTCTCCTCCGGTACCAGGCCCCGCCCGCCCCGCTTCTCCACCCCAGTCCGGCCCCGCCCGCCCAGCTTCCCCTCCCAGCCTGGCCCCGCCCGACCACCTTCCCCTCCCAGCTTGGCCCCGCCCCCCCAGCTTCCCCTCCCAGCCTGGCCCCGCCCGCCCAGCTTCCCCTCCCAGCTTCGCTCCGCCCGCCCCGTTCCCCTCCCGAGGCAGGCCCCGCACGCCCAGCTTCCCCTTCCAGCTTGGCCGCGCTCGCCCCGTTCTCCTCCCGAGCCAAGCTCCGCCCGCCCAGCTTCTCCTCCCGGCCTGGCTCCGCCTGCCCAGCTTCTCCTCCTGAGCCAGGCCCCGCCCGCCCAGCTTCCCCTCTCGAGACAGGCCGCGCCAGCCCAGCTTCCCCTCCTGAGACAGGCCCCGCCAGCCCAGCTTCCCCTCCCAGCCTGGCCCCGCCCGCCCAGCTTCCCCTCCGTAGCCGGGCCCCGCCCGCCCAGCTTCTCCTCCCGAGTCCGGCCCTGCCCGCCCAGCTTCCCCTCCCAGCCAGGCCCCTCTGACCAGCTTCTCCTCCCAGCCTGGCCCGGCCCGCTCACCTTCCCCTCCCAGCTTGGCCCCGCCCGCCCCGTTCCCGTCCCGAGCCAGGCCCCGCCCGCCCCGTTCCCCTTCCGAGCCAGGCCCCGCCCGCCCCGCTTCTCCTCCCAGTCTGGCCCCGCCCGCCCCGCTTCTCCTCTCGTACCAGGCCCCGCCCGCCCCGTTTCTCCTCCCCAGTCCGGCCCCGCCCGCCCAGCTTCCCCTCCCGAGGCAGGCTCCGCCCGCCCAGCTTCTCCTCCCAGCCTTGCCCCGCCCGCCCACCTTCCCCTACCAGGTTTTCCCCGCCCGCCCCGCTTCCCCTCCCGAGCCAGAGCCCGCCCGCCCAGAATCCCCTCCCAGCCTGGCCCCGCCCACCCAGCTTCTCCTACCGAGTCCGGCCCTGCCCGCCCAGCTTCCGCTCCCAGCCTGGCCACGCCCGCCCAGCTTCCCCTCCCAGCCAGGCCCCTCTGCCCAGCTTCTTCTCCCGAGCCAGGCTCCGCCCGCCCAGCTTCTCCTCCCAGCCTTTCCCCGCCCGCCCACCTTCCCCTCCCAGATTATCCCCGCCCGCCCCGTTCCCCTCCCGAGCCAGGCCCCGCCCTACCAGTTTATCATCCCAGCCTGGCCCCGCCAGCCCCCCTTCTCCTCCGGTACCATGCCCCGCCCGCCCCGCTTCTCCACCCCAGTCCGGCCCCGGCCGCCCAGCTTCCCCTCCCCATCACGGCCCCGCCCGCCCAGATTCCCCTCCCGAGCCCAGTCCCGCCCACCCAGCTTCTCCTCCCATCCTGGCCCCGCCCGCCCACCTTCCCCTCCCGGCGTGGCCCCGCCCGCCCTGTTCTCCTCCCGATCCCCGCCCCGCCCGCCCAGCTTCCCTCCCGAGCCGGGCCCCGCCCACCCAGCTTCTCCTCCCAGCCTGGCCTCCCCCGCCCTCTTCCCCCCCCCCCCCAGCTTGGCCCCGACCGCCCAGCTTCCCCTCCCAGAAAGGCCCCGCACGCCCACCTTCCCCTCCCGGCGTGGCCCCGCCCGCCCTGTTTCTCCTCCTGAGCCCCGCCCCGCCCGCCCAGCTTCTCCTCCCGAGTCCGGCCCTGCCCGCCCAGCTTCCCCTCCCAGCCTGGCCCCGCCCGCCCAGCTTCTCCTCCCGAGTCCGGCCCTGCCCGCCCAGCTTCCCCTCCCAGCTTGGCCGCGCCCGCCCAGCTTCCCCTCCCAGCTAGGCCCCGACCGCCCAACTTCCCCTCCCAGTTTGTCCCCGCCCGCCCAGCTTCCCCTGCCGAGCCTGGCTCCGCCCGCCCAGTTTCTCCTCCCCAGCCCTGCCCCGCCCGCCCTGCTTCCGGTCCCAGCCAGGCCCCGCCCTCCCAGTTTCTCCTCCCCAGCCCTGCCCCGCCCGCCCTGCTTCCAGTCCCAGCTAGGCCCCGCCCGCCCAGTTTCTCCTCCCTTTCCCGGCCCCTCCCGCCCCGCTTCTCCTCCCAGCCTGGCTCCGCCAGCCCAGCTTCTCCTCCCAGCCTGGCCCTTCCCGCCCACCTTCCCCTCCCAGCTTGGCCCCCTCCGCCCCGTTCCCGTCCCGAGCCAGCCCCGCCCGCCCAGCTTCCCCTTCCAGCCTGGCCCCGCCCGCCCGCTTCTCCTCCCAGTCTGGCCCCGCCCGTCCCGCTTCTCCTCCGGTACCAGGCCCCGCCCGCCCCGCTTCTCCTCCCCAGTCCGGCCCCGCTCGCCCAGATTTCCCTCCCAGTCTGCCCCGCCCGCCCCGCTTCTCCTCCCCAGCCAGCCCCCGGCCGCCCAGCTTCCCCTCCCGAGCCAGGCCCCGCCCACCCAGCTTCCCCTCCCAGCCTGGCCCCGCCCGCCCAGCTTCCCCTCCCAGCCTGGCCCCGGCCGCCCAGCTTCTCCTCCCTAGTCCGGCCCTGCCCGCCCAGCTTCCCCTCCCAGCCTGGCCCGCCCACCCAGCTTCTCCTACCGAGTCCGGCCCTGCCCGCCCAGCTTCCCTCCCAGCCTGGCCCCGCCCGCCCTGCTTCCCCTCCCAGCCTGGCCCGGCCCGATCACCTTCCCCTCCCAGATTGGCCCCGCCCGCCCCGTTCCCCTCCCGAGCCAGGCCCCGCCCTACCAGTTTATCATCCCAGCCTGGCCCCGCCCGCCCCCCTTCTCCTCCGGTACCAGGCCCCGCCCGCCCCGCTTCTCCTCCCTAGTCCGGCCCTGCCCGCCCAGCTTCCCCTCCGAGCCAGGCCCCCCTGCCCAGCTTCTCCTCCCGAACCAGGCCCCGCCCGCCCAGTTTCCCCTCCCAGCCTGGCCCGGCCCGCTCACCTTCCCCTCCCAGCTTGGCCCCGCCCGCCCGTTCCCCTCCCGAGCCAGGCCCCGCCCGCCCAGCTTCTCCTCCCAGCCTTGCCCCGCCCGCCCCGCTTCTCCTCCCGAACCAGGCCCCGCCCACCCCGCTTCCCCGCCCGCCCAGCTTCTCCTGCGGATCCAGGCCCCGCCCGCCCACTTTCTCTTCCCGAGCCCGGCCCCACCCGACCACCTTCCCCTCCCGAGCCAGGCCCCGCCCACCCAGCTTCTCCTCCCAGTCTGGCCCCGACCGCCCAGCTTCCCTTCCCGAGCCTGGCCCCGCCCGCCCAGCTTCCCCTCCCAGCCTGGCCCCGCCCGCCCAGCTTCCCTGGTCCGCCCGCCCCGCTTCTCCTCCCAGCCTGGCTCCGCCCGCCCAGCTTCTCCTCCCAGCCTGGCCCGGCCCGCTCACCTTCCCCTCCCAGCTTGGCCCCGCCCGCCCCGTTCCCCTCCCAAGCCAGGCCCCGCCCGCCCAGCTTCCCCTCCCGAAGGAGGCTCCGCCCGCCCAGCTTCCCCTCCCAGTTTGGCCCCGCGTGCCCAGCTTCCCCGCCCAGCCAGCCCCCGCCCGCCCAGCTTCCCTCCCGAGCCCGGCCCCGCCCGCCCAGCTTCCCCTCCCGAGCCCGGCCCCGCCCGGCCCGATTCCCCTCCCAGCCTGGCCCCGCCCGCCCAGCTTCCCCTCCCGAGCCAGGCCCCGCCCGCCCAGCTTCCCCTCCCAGCCTGGCCCGGCCCGCCCAGCTTCCCCTTCCGAGCCAGGCCCCGCCCACCCAGCTTCTCCTCCCAGGCTGGCCCCGCCCGACGACCTTCCCCTCCCAGCTTGGCCTCGCCCCCCCAGCTTTCCCTCCCAGCCTGGCCACGCCCGCCCTGCTTCCCCTCCCAGCCAGGCCCCTCTGCCCAGCTTCTCCTGCCGAACCAGGCCCCGCCCGCCCAGTTCCCCTCCCAGCCTGGCCCGGCCCGCTCACCTTCCGCTCCCAGCTTGGCCCCGCCCGCCCCGTTCCCCTCCCGAGCCAGGCCCCGCCCGCCCAGCTTCTCCTCCCAGCCTTGCCCCGCCCACCCGGCTTTTTCTCCCGAACCAGGCCCCGCCCCCCCCGCTTCTCCACCCGAGTCCGGCCTCTCCAGCCCAGCTTCCCCGCCCGACCACCTTCCCCTCCCAGCTTGGCCCAGCCCTCCCAGCTTCTCCTCCCAGCCTGGACCCGCCCGCCAACCTTCCCCTCACAGCCTGGCTCCGCCTGCCCAGCTTCTCCTCCTGAGCCAGGCCCCGCCCGCCCAGCTTCCCCTCCCGAGCCAGGCCCCGCCCCCCCGGCTTCCCCTCCCAGCTTGGCCCGGACCGCCCAGCTTCCCCTCCCAGCCAGGCCCCGCCCCCCCTGCTTCCCCTCCCGAGGCAGGCTCCGACCGCCCAGCTTCCCCTCCCAGCCAGACCCCGCCCGCCCACCTTCCCCTCTCAGTTAGGCCCCGCCCTCCCAGCTTCCCCGCCCAGCCAGCCCCCGCCCGCCCAGCTTCCCTCCCGAGCCGGTCCCCGCCCACCCAGCTTCTCCTCCCAGCCTGGCCCCGCCCGCCCACCTTCCCCTCCCATCTTGGCCCCGCCCCTAGAGCTTCCCCTCCCAGCCTTGCCCCGCCCGCCCTGCTTCCCCTCCCAGCCAGGCCCCTCTGCCCAGCTTCTACTCCCGAGCCAGGCCCCGCCCGCCCAGCTTCCCCTCCCGAAGTGGACTCCGCCCTCCCAGGTTCCCCTCCCAGTTTGGCCCCGCCCGCCAAGCTTCCCCGCCCAGCCAGCCCCCGCCCGCCCAGCTTCCCCTCCCGAGTCCGGACCCGCCCGCCCAGCTTCCCCTCCCAGCCTGGCCCGCCCGCCCTGCTTCCCCTCCCAGCCAGGCCCCTCTGCCAAGCTTCTCCTCAGGAGCCAGGCCCCGCCCGCTCAGTTTCCCCTCCCAGCCTGGCCCCGCCCGCCCCGTTCTCCTCCCGAGCCAGGCCGCGCCCGCCCAGCTTCTCCTCCGAGCCTGGCCCCGCCCGCCCTGCTTCTCCTTCCAGTCTGGCCCCGCCCGCCCAGCTTACCCTCCCGAGCCAGGCCCTGCCCACCCAGCTTCTCCTCCCAGGCTGGCCCCGCCCGACCACCTTCCCCTCCCAGCTTCCCCCCGCCCCCACAGCTTCCCCTCCCAGCCTGGCCCCGCCCAGTTTCTCCTCCCGTTCCCGGCCCGCCCGCCCAGCTTCCCCTCCCGAGCCCGGCCCCGGCCGCTCAGTTTCTCCTCCCAGCCTGGCCCCGCCCGCCCAGCTTCCCCTCCCAGAAAGGCCCCGCACGCCCACCTTCCCCTCCCGGCGTGGCCCCGCCCGCCCTGTTTCTCCTCCTGAGCCCCGCCCCGCCCGCCCAGCTTCTCCTCCCGAGTCCGGCCCTGCCCGCCCAGCTTCCCCTCCCAGCCTGGCCCCGCCCGCCCAGCTTCTCCTCCCGAGTCCGGCCCTGCCCGCCCAGCTTCCCCTCCCAGCTTGGCCGCGCCCGCCCAGCTTCCTCTCCCAGCTAGGCCCCGACCGCCCAACTTCCCCTCCCAGTTTGTCCCCGCCCGCCCAGCTTCCCCTCCCGAGCCTAGCTCCGCCCGCCCAGTTTCTCCTCCCCAGCCCTGCCCCGCCCGCCCTGCTTCCGGTCCCAGCCAGGCCCCGCCCGCCCAGTTTCTCCTCCCCAGCCCTGCCCCGCCCGCCCTGCTTCCAGTCCCAGCTAGGCCCCGCCCGCCCAGTTTCTCCTCCCTTTCCCGGCCCCTCCCGCCCCGCTTCTCCTCCCAGCCTGGCCCGGCCCGCTCACCTTCCCCTCCCAGCTTGGCCCCGCCCGCCCCGTTCCCGTCCCGAGCCAGGCCCCGCCCGCCCCGTTCCCCTCCCGAGCCAGGCCCCGCCCGCCCGCTTCTCCTCCCAGTCTGGCCCCGCCCGCCCCGCTTCTCCTCTCGTACCAGGCCCCGCCCGCCCCGTTTCTCCACCCCAGTCCGGCCCCGCCCGCCCAGCTTCCCCTCCCGAGGCAGGCTCCGCCCGCCCAGCTTCTCCTCCCAACCTTGCCCCGCCCGCCCACCTTCCCCTACCAGGTTTTCCCCGCCCGCCCCGCTTCCCCTCCCGAGCCAGAGCCCGCCCGCCCAGAATCCCCAACCCAGCCTGGCCCGCCCACCCAGCTTCTCCTACCGAGTCCGGCCCTGCCCACCCAGCTTCCGCTCCCAGCCTGGCCACGCCCGCCCAGCTTCCCCTCCCGAGCCAGGCCCTGCCCACCCAGCTTCTCCTCCCAGGCTGGCCCCGCCCGACCACCTTCCCCTCCCAGCTTCCCCCCGCCCCCACAGCTTCCCCTCCCAGCCTGGCCCCGCCCGCCCAGTTTCTCCTCCCGTTCCCGGCCCCGCCCGCCCAGCTTCCCCTCCCGAGCCCGGCCCCGGCCGCTCAGTTTCTCCTCCCAGCCTGGCCCCGCCCGCCCAGCTTCCCCTCCCAGAAAGGCCCCGCACGCCCACCTTCCCCTCCCGGCGTGGCCCCGCCCGCCCTGTTTCTCCTCCTGAGCCCCGCCCCGCCCGCCCAGCTTCTCCTCCCGAGTCCGGCCCTGCCCGCCCAGCTTCCCCTCCCAGCCTGGCCCCGCCCGCCCAGCTTCTCCTCCCGAGTCCGGCCCTGCCCGCCCAGCTTCCCCTCCCAGCTTGGCCGCGCCCGCCCAGCTTCCCCTCCCAGCTAGGCCCCGACCGCCCAACTTCCCCTCCCAGTTTGTCCCCGCCCGCCCAGCTTCCCCTCCCGAGCCTAGCTCCGCCCGCCCAGTTTCTCCTCCCCAGCCCTGCCCCGCCCGCCCTGCTTCCGGTCCCAGCCAGGCCCCGCCCGCCCAGTTTCTCCTCCCCAGCCCTGCCCCGCCCGCCCTGCTTCCAGTCCCAGCTAGGCCCCGCCCGCCCAGTTTCTCCTCCCTTTCCCGGCCCCTCCCGCCCCGCTTCTCCTCCCAGCCTGGCCCGGCCCGCTCACCTTCCCCTCCCAGCTTGGCCCCGCCCGCCCCGTTCCCGTCCCGAGCCAGGCCCCGCCCGCCCCGTTCCCCTCCCGAGCCAGGCCCCGCCCGCCCCGCTTCTCCTCCCAGTCTGGCCCCGCCCGCCCCGCTTCTCCTCTCGTACCAGGCCCCGCCCGCCCCGTTTCTCCACCCCAGTCCGGCCCCGCCCGCCCAGCTTCCCCTCCCGAGGCAGGCTCCGCCCGCCCAGCTTCTCCTCCCAGCCTTGCCCCGCCCGCCCACCTTCCCCTACCAGGTTTTCCCCGCCCGCCCCGCTTCCCCTCCCGAGCCAGAGCCCGCCCGCCCAGAATCCCCTCCCAGCCTGGCCCGCCCACCCAGCTTCTCCTACCGAGTCCGGCCCTGCCCACCCAGCTTCCGCTCCCAGCCTGGCCACGCCCGCCCAGCTTCCCCTCCCAGCCTGGCCACGCCCGCCCTGCTTCCCCTCCCAGCCAGGCCCCTCTGCCCAGCTTCTTCTCCCGAGCCAGGCTCCGCCCGCCCAGCTTCTCCTCCCAGCCTTTCCCCGCCCGCCCACCTTCCCCTCCCAGATTATCCCCGCCCGCCCCGTTCCCCTCCCGAGCCAGGCCCCGCCCTACCAGTTTATCATCCCAGCCTGGCCCCGCCCACCCCCCTTCTCCTCCGGTACCATGGCCCGCCCGCCCCGCTTCTCCACCCCAGTCCGGCCCCGGCCGCCCAGCTTCCCCTCCCCATCACGGCCCCGCCCGCCCAGATTCCCCTCCCGAGCCCAGTCCCGCCCACCCAGCTTCTCTTCCCTCTCCCCTCCCATCCTGGCCCCGCCCGCCCACCTTCCCCTCCCGGCGTGGCCCCGCCCGCCCTGTTCTCCTCCCGATCCCCGACCCGCCCGCCCAGCTTCCCTCCCGAGCCGGGCCCCGCCCACCCAGCTTCTCCTCCCAGCCTGGCCTCCCCCGCCCTCCTTCCCCCCCCCCCAGCTTGGCCCCGACCGCCCAGCTTCCCCTCCCAGAAAGGCCCCGCACGCCCACCTTCCCCTCCCGGCGTGGCCCCGCCCGCCCTGTTTCTCCTCCTGAGCCCCGCCCCGCCCGCCCAGCTTCTCCTCCCGAGTCCGGCCCTGCCCGCCCAGCTTCCCCTCCCAGCCTGGCCCCGCCCGCCCAGCTTCCCCTCCCAGCTTGGCCGCGCCCGCCCAGCTTCCCCTCCCAGCTTGGCCGCGCCCGCCCAGCTTCCCCTCCCAGTTTGTCCCCGCCCGCCCAGCTTCCCCTCCCGAGCCTGGCTCCGCCCGCCCAGTTTCTCCTCCCCAGCCCTGCCCCGCCCGCCCTGCTTCCGGTCCCAGCCAGGCCCCGCCCGCCCAGTTTCTCCTCCCCAGCCCTGCCCCGCCGGCCCTGCTTCCAGTCCCAGCTAGGCCCCGCCCGCCCAGTTTCTCCTCCCTTTCCCGGCCCCTCCCGCCCCGCTTCTCCTCCCAGCCTGGCTCCGCCAGCCCAGCTTCTCCTCCCAGCCTGGCCCTTCCCGCTCACCTTCCCCTCCCAGCTTGGCCCCCTCCGCCCCGTTCCCGTCCCGAGCCAGCCCCGCCCGCCCAGCTTCCCCTTCCAGCCTGGCCCCGCCCGCCCCGCTTCTCCTTCCAGTCTGGCCCCGCCCGTCCCGCTTCTCCTCCGGTACCAGGCCCCGCCCGCCCCGCTTCTCCTCCCCAGTCCGGCCCCGCTCGCCCAGATTTCCCTCCCAGTCTGCCCCGCCCGCCCCGCTTCTCCTCCCCAGCCAGCCCCCGGCCGCCCAGCTTCCCCTCCCGAGCCAGGCCCCGCCCACCCAGCTTCCCCTCCCAGCCTGGCCCCGCCCCCTCAGCTTCCCCTCCCAGCCTGGCCCCGCCCGCCCAGCTTCCCCTCCCAGCCTGGCCCCGGCCGCCCAGCTTCTCCTCCCTAGTCCGGCCCTGCCCGCCCAGCTTCCCCTCCCAAGCCAGGCTCCGCCCGCCCAGCTTCTCCTCCCAGCCTTGCCCCGCCCGCCCCGCTTCCCCTCCCGAGCCAGAGCCCGCCCGCCCAGCTTCCCCTCCCAGCCTGGCCCCGCCCACCCAGCTTCTCCTACCGAGTCCGGCCCTGCCCGCCCAGCTTCCCCTCCCAGCCTGGCCCCGCCCGCCCTGCTTCCCCTCCCAGCCTGGCCCGGCCCGATCACCTTCCCCTCCCAGATTGGCCCCGCCCGCCCCGTTCCCCTCCCGAGCCAGGCCCCGCCCTACCAGTTTATCATCCCAGCCTGGCCCCGCCCGCCCCCCTTCTCCTCCGGTACCAGGCCCCGCCCGCCCCGCTTCTCCTCCCTAGTCCGGCCCTGCCCGCCCAGCTTCCCCTCCGAGCCAGGCCCCCCTGCCCAGCTTCTCCTCCCGAACCAGGCCCCGCCCGCCCAGCTTCCCCTCCCAGCCTGGCCCCGCCCGCCCTGCTTCCCCTCCCAGCCTGGCCCGGCCCTATCACCTTCCCCTCCCAGCTTGGCCCCGCCCGCCCCGTTCCCCTCCCGAGCCAGGCCCCGCCCGCCCAGTTTCTCCTCCCAGCCTTGCCCCGCCCGCCCCGCTTCTCCTCCCGAACCAGGCCCCGCCCACCCCGCTTCCCCGCCCGCCCAGCTTCTCCTGCGGATCCAGGCCCCGCCCGCCCACTTTCTCTTCCCGAGCCCGGCCCCACCCGACCACCTTCCCCTCCCGAGCCAGGCCCCGCCCACCCAGCTTCTCCTCCCAGTCTGGCCCCGACCGCCCAGCTTCCCTTCCCGAGCCTGGCCCCGCCCGCCCAGCTTCCCCTCCCAGCCTGGCCCCGCCCGCCCAGCTTCCCTGGTCCGCCCGCCCCGCTTCTCCTCCCAGCCTGGCTCCGCCCGCCCAGCTTCTCCTCCCAGCCTGGCCCGGCCCGCTCACCTTCCCCTCCCAGCTTGGCCCCGCCCGCCCCGTTCCCCTCCCAAGCCAGGCCCCGCCCGCCCAGCTTCCCCTCCCGAAGGAGGCTCCGCCCGCCCAGCTTCCCCTCCCAGTTTGGCCCCGCGTGCCCAGCTTCCCCGCCCAGCCAGCCCCCGCCCGCCCAGCTTCCCCTCCCGAGCCCGGCCCCGCCCGCCCAGCTTCCCCTCCCGAGCCCGGCCCCGCCCCCCCCGCTTCTCCACCCGAGTCCGGCCTCTCCAGCCCAGCTTCCCCGCCCGACCACCTTCCCCTCCCAGCTTGGCCCAGCCCTCCCAGCTTCTCCTCCCAGCCTGGACCCGCCCGCCAACCTTCCCCTCACAGCCTGGCTCCGCCTGCCCAGCTTCTCCTCCTGAGCCAGGCCCCGCCCGCCCAGCTTCCCCTCCCGAGCCAGGCCCCGCCCCCCCGGCTTCCCCTCCCAGCTTGGCCCGGACCGCCCAGCTTCCCCTCCCAGCCAGGCCCCGCCCCCCCTGCTTCCCCTCCCGAGGCAGGCTCCGACCGCCCAGCTTCCCCTCCCAGCCAGACCCCGCCCGCCCACCTTCCCCTCTCAGTTAGGCCCCGCCCTCCCAGCTTCCCCGCCCAGCCAGCCCCCGCCCGCCCAGCTTCCCTCCCGAGCCAGGCCCCGCCCCCCCGGCTTCCCCGCCCAGCCAGCCCCCGCCCGCCCAGCTTCCCTCCCGAGCCAGGCCCCGCCCGCCCAGCTTCCCCTCCCGAGCCAGGCCCCGCCCCCCCGGCTTCCCCTCCCAGCTTGGCCCGGACCGCCCAGCTTCCCCTCCCAGCCAGGCCCCGCCCCCCCTGCTTCCCCTCCCGAGGCAGGCTCCGACCGCCCAGCTTCCCCTCCCAGCCAGACCCCGCCCGCCCACCTTCCCCTCTCAGTTAGGCCCCGCCCTCCCAGCTTCCCCGCCCAGCCAGCCCCCGCCCACCCAGCTTCTCCTCCCAGCCTGGCCCCGCCCGCCCACCTTCCCCTCCCATCTTGGCCCCGCCCCTAGAGCTTCCCCTCCCAGCCTTGCCCCGCCCGCCCTGCTTCCCCTCCCAGCCAGGCCCCTCTGCCCAGCTTCTACTCCCGAGCCAGGCCCCGCCCGCCCAGCTTCCCCTCCCGAAGTGGACTCCGCCCTCCCAGGTTCCCCTCCCAGTTTGGCCCCGCCCGCCAAGCTTCCCCGCCCAGCCAGCCCCCGCCCGCCCAGCTTCCCCTCCCAGCCTGGCCCCGCCCGCCCTGCTTCCCCTCCCAGCCAGGCCCCTCTGCCAAGCTTCTCCTCCCGAGCCAGGCCCCGCCCGCTCAGTTTCCCCTCCCAGCCTGGCCCCGCCCGCCCCGTTCTCCTCCCGAGCCAGGCCGCGCCCGCCCAGCTTCTCCTCCGAGCCTGGCCCCGCCCGCCCTGCTTCCCCTCCCAGCCTGGCCCCGCCCGCCCTGCTTCCCCTCCCAGCCTGGCCCCGCCCGCCCAGCTTCCCCTCCCAGCCTGGCCCCGGCCGCCCAGCTTCTCCTCCCTAGTCCGGCCCTGCCCGCCCAGCTTCCCCTCCCAAGCCAGGCTCCGCCCGCCCAGCTTCTCCTCCCAGCCTTGCCCCGCCCGCCCCGCTTCCCCTCCCGAGCCAGAGCCCGCCCGCCCAGCTTCCCCTCCCAGCCTGGCCCCGCCCACCCAGCTTCTCCTACCGAGTCCGGCCCTGCCCGCCCAGCTTCCCCTCCCAGCCTGGCCCCGCCCGCCCTGCTTCCCCTCCCAGCCTGGCCCGGCCCGATCACCTTCCCCTCCCAGATTGGCCCCGCCCGCCCCGTTCCCCTCCCGAGCCAGGCCCCGCCCTACCAGTTTATCATCCCAGCCTGGCCCCGCCCGCCCCCCTTCTCCTCCGGTACCAGGCCCCGCCCGCCCCGCTTCTCCTCCCTAGTCCGGCCCTGCCCGCCCAGCTTCCCCTCCGAGCCAGGCCCCCCTGCCCAGCTTCTCCTCCCGAACCAGGCCCCGCCCGCCCAGCTTCCCCTCCCAGCCTGGCCCCGCCCGCCCTGCTTCCCCTCCCAGCCTGGCCCGGCCCTATCACCTTCCCCTCCCAGCTTGGCCCCGCCCGCCCCGTTCCCCTCCCGAGCCAGGCCCCGCCCGCCCAGTTTCTCCTCCCAGCCTTGCCCCGCCCGCCCCGCTTCTCCTCCCGAACCAGGCCCCGCCCACCCCGCTTCCCCGCCCGCCCAGCTTCTCCTGCGGATCCAGGCCCCGCCCGCCCACTTTCTCTTCCCGAGCCCGGCCCCACCCGACCACCTTCCCCTCCCGAGCCAGGCCCCGCCCACCCAGCTTCTCCTCCCAGTCTGGCCCCGACCGCCCAGCTTCCCTTCCCGAGCCTGGCCCCGCCCGCCCAGCTTCCCCTCCCAGCCTGGCCCCGCCCGCCCAGCTTCCCTGGTCCGCCCGCCCCGCTTCTCCTCCCAGCCTGGCTCCGCCCGCCCAGCTTCTCCTCCCAGCCTGGCCCGGCCCGCTCACCTTCCCCTCCCAGCTTGGCCCCGCCCGCCCCGTTCCCCTCCCAAGCCAGGCCCCGCCCGCCCAGCTTCCCCTCCCGAAGGAGGCTCCGCCCGCCCAGCTTCCCCTCCCAGTTTGGCCCCGCGTGCCCAGCTTCCCCGCCCAGCCAGCCCCCGCCCGCCCAGCTTCCCCTCCCGAGCCCGGCCCCGCCCGCCCAGCTTCCCCTCCCGAGCCCGGCCCCGCCCCCCCCGCTTCTCCACCCGAGTCCGGCCTCTCCAGCCCAGCTTCCCCGCCCGACCACCTTCCCCTCCCAGCTTGGCCCAGCCCTCCCAGCTTCTCCTCCCAGCCTGGACCCGCCCGCCAACCTTCCCCTCACAGCCTGGCTCCGCCTGCCCAGCTTCTCCTCCTGAGCCAGGCCCCGCCCGCCCAGCTTCCCCTCCCGAGCCAGGCCCCGCCCCCCCGGCTTCCCCTCCCAGCTTGGCCCGGACCGCCCAGCTTCCCCTCCCAGCCAGGCCCCGCCCCCCCTGCTTCCCCTCCCGAGGCAGGCTCCGACCGCCCAGCTTCCCCTCCCAGCCAGACCCCGCCCGCCCACCTTCCCCTCTCAGTTAGGCCCCGCCCTCCCAGCTTCCCCGCCCAGCCAGCCCCCGCCCGCCCAGCTTCCCTCCCGAGCCAGGCCCCGCCCCCCCGGCTTCCCCGCCCAGCCAGCCCCCGCCCGCCCAGCTTCCCTCCCGAGCCAGGCCCCGCCCGCCCAGCTTCCCCTCCCGAGCCAGGCCCCGCCCCCCCGGCTTCCCCTCCCAGCTTGGCCCGGACCGCCCAGCTTCCCCTCCCAGCCAGGCCCCGCCCCCCCTGCTTCCCCTCCCGAGGCAGGCTCCGACCGCCCAGCTTCCCCTCCCAGCCAGACCCCGCCCGCCCACCTTCCCCTCTCAGTTAGGCCCCGCCCTCCCAGCTTCCCCGCCCAGCCAGCCCCCGCCCACCCAGCTTCTCCTCCCAGCCTGGCCCCGCCCGCCCACCTTCCCCTCCCATCTTGGCCCCGCCCCTAGAGCTTCCCCTCCCAGCCTTGCCCCGCCCGCCCTGCTTCCCCTCCCAGCCAGGCCCCTCTGCCCAGCTTCTACTCCCGAGCCAGGCCCCGCCCGCCCAGCTTCCCCTCCCGAAGTGGACTCCGCCCTCCCAGGTTCCCCTCCCAGTTTGGCCCCGCCCGCCAAGCTTCCCCGCCCAGCCAGCCCCCGCCCGCCCAGCTTCCCCTCCCAGCCTGGCCCCGCCCGCCCTGCTTCCCCTCCCAGCCAGGCCCCTCTGCCAAGCTTCTCCTCCCGAGCCAGGCCCCGCCCGCTCAGTTTCCCCTCCCAGCCTGGCCCCGCCCGCCCCGTTCTCCTCCCGAGCCAGGCCGCGCCCGCCCAGCTTCTCCTCCGAGCCTGGCCCCGCCCGCCCTGCTTCTCCTTCCAGTCTGGCCCCGCCCGCCCAGCTTCTCCTCCGAGCCAGGCCCTGCCCACCCAGCTTCTTCTCCCAGGCTGGCCCCGCCCGACCACCTTCCCCTCCCAGCTTCCCCTCCCAGCCTGGCCCCGCCCGCCCAGTTTCTCCTCCCGTTCCCGGCCCCGCCCGCCCAGCTTCCCCTCCCGAGCCCGGCCCCGGCCGCTCAGTTTCTCCTCCCATCTTGACCCCGCCCCCCCAGCTTCCCCTCCCAGCCAGCCCTCGCCCGCCCAGATTCCCCTCCCAGCCTGGCCCCGCCTGCCCAGCTTCTCCTCCTGAGCCAGGCCCCGCCCGCCCACCTTCCCCTCCTGGCTTGCCCCGCCCACCCAGTTTCTCCTCTGAGAGGGGAAGCTGGGCGGGCGGGGCCAGGCTGGGAGGGGAAGGTGGGCGGGCGGGGCCAGGCCGGGAGGAGAAGCTGGGTGGGCGGGGCCGGACTCCGCAGGGGAAGCTGGGCGAGCGGGGCCAAGCTGGGAGGGGAAACTGGAGGGGCGGGGCCGGACTCGGGAGGAGAAACTGGGCCGGCGGAGCCATGCTGGGAGGAGAAGCGGGGCGGGAGGGGCCGGGAACGGGAGGAGAAACTGGGCGGGCGGGGCCAAGCTGGGATGAAAAGCAGGGCGGGCGGGGCCGGGCTCGCGAGTAGAAACTGGGTGGGCGGGGCAAGCCAGGAGGGGAAGGCGGGGGGGCGGGGCCAGGCTGGGAAGAAAAGTTGGGCGGGCGGGGCCGGGCTCGGGAGGGGAAGCTGGGTGGGCGGGGCCGGACTCGGGAGGGGAAGCTGGGCGGGCGGGGCCGGGAACGGGAGGAGAAACTGGGCGGGCGGGGCCGGGCTGGGAGGGGAAGCTGGGCGGGCGGGGCCAAGCTGGGAGGGGAAGGTGGGTGGGCGGGGTCAGGCTCGGGAGGGGAAGCTGGGTGGGCGGGGCCAGGCTGGGAGGAGAAGCTGGTTGAGCGGGGCCTGGCTCCGGAGGGGAAGGTGGGCGGGCGGGGCCCGGCTCGCGAGGAGAAACTGGGTGGGCGTGGCAAGCCGGGATGGGAAGCTGGTCGGGCGGAGCCAGGCTGGGAGGGGAAGCTGGGTGGGCGGGGCCTGGCTCGGGAGGGGAAGCTGGGTGGGCGGGGCCAGGCTGGGAGGAGAAGCTGGGCGGGCGGAGCCAGGCTGGGAGGGGAAGCTGGGTGGGCGGGGCCTGGCTCGGGAGGGGAAGTTGGGCGGGCGGGGCTAGGCTGGGAGGAGAAGCTGGGTGGGCGGGGCCTGGCTCGGGAGGGGAAGCTGGGTGGGCGGGGCCTGGCTCGGGAGGAAAAGTTGGGTGGGCGCCAAGTCACCCTAACGAACCATGGGAATTAGGCATAGATAGTATGTATTGTATAAAGACACTGTTAAAAGGGAATACAGACATTGAAACACATGCAGGGTGGAGAGAAATATGGGTTATAATTAGAAATCACGTAAGTGGTACATCAGTGAAACATATCCCTAGCCATAAAGAACATATCCCTAGCCAATCCTGACCACAAACAACTAGATAAAGAATTGCAAGAATTTGAAGTGTTAGTAGAAAAAAAACAAAGAAAAAGGACAAGTGGATCCATTCATAAAATGGTTACATGAATGTACAGGGCACTTTGGGATACAAAAGGAAAGAGAATGGATAAGACAATATACAGGAGGAGAATCAATAATTGGAGTAAAAGAACATGAAAAAATACATAAAGCCTGTAAAATCTGTCACAATACTAAACGCATGAATCAGCTAAAATATGCCTATGGTGCTAATAACCCAGAATATTATAAACTAGGAAACCATTGGCAAATAGATTTAATAGGACCATTACCAAATGCTAAACAATACCCAAAGGGAATAGTTGTAGTAGATTTGGGAAGTCGGAGTACTATGGTAATTCCTCTGAAAAAAAACAAAAGCAGAACACATACTAAAAGCCTTAGAAAAAATAATGGCAGTTTGGGGACGCCCACAAATAATACAGTCAGATGGAGGCCCACCATTTGGAAGTAAAAAATTAGAACAATGGTCCATGGAAAAGGGCATAACATGGCATTTAAATCTCCCATACCATCCTCAATCCAGCGGAGTAGTAGAAAAGAAAATTGATATTTTAAAACAACATTTAAAAATGGCAACTAAGGATGGCACCTTTAAAGGTTGGCACCTAGTATTGGATACAGTTTTATTAAATATGAATGAACATACAAAGCTGATGGCCAGATATAAAACCCAAGCATCAACCAAACTGGGAGCCTTCCTATGAGCAAGGAGAAAAAATATGGATTGCATGGCCAACGGAGGATAAGGAGAAAAGAGTGGCATTGGAAGGAAGAGTAATGGAAGCTGGAAAGTTACCATTCACCTATGTAATCACAACAAAACCAAGAAAAGGATTAGCACACCATAATTGGCCTCTGGGCGGCGCGCCGCTCGCCTCCCTCCCTCCCGCCTTCCTTCCTCCCTTCCTGGCAGCCTCCGCCAGCCCCCGGGCTCATCTGTATGCGGGCTCCGCCCCCTCTCCCTGCAGTCTTTCTGCCTCTGCCTCTGCTCTTCTGAGCCCTGACTCCCTTTCTTGATTTAAAAAAAAAAATAAACACAAAATTAAAATGAAAAAAGTGGCGGCTTGCCAATGCTGCCTTTGAAAAAACCGAGCCAGAAATCCACGTACTGAGTCCGAAAACGCCGCCTTCGGGCCTCGACGGCCGAAATAGAGATTTGAAGCCAAAAACGGTGACCCGGGCTGCGGAGCCAGAAATCCACGTCCGGAGCCCGAAAACGCACTCCTCGGGCCGTGATGGCCAAAATCGACGTTTGAAGGCGAAAACGGCAACCTGGGAAGCCGAGGCAGAAATCTACGTCCGGAGCCCAAAAACGCCCTCCTTGGGCCGCGATGGCCAAAATCGACTTTTGAAGGAGGAAATGGCGACCCGGGCAGCAGAGCCAGAAATCCATGTCCGGAGCCCAAAAATGCCCCCTTCAAGCCGCAATGGCCGAAATCTACTTTTCAAGCCTAAAGCGGCGACTCAGGCTGTGGAGCCGGAAATCCACGTCCGGAGCCCGAAAATGACGTCCTCGGGCCGCGATGGCCGAAATTGTCTTTTGATGCCGAAAACGGCGACCCGGACTGTGGAGCCAGAAATCCACGTCCGGAGCCCAAAAACACCCTACTCAGGCTGTGATAGCTGAAATCAACTTTTGAATCTGAAAATGGCGACCCGGGCTGCGGAGGCCAAAATCCACATCCAGAGGCCAAAAACGATGACCTCGGGCCACGATGGCCGAAATCGACATTTGACGCCGAAAACGGTGACCCGGGCTGCGAATGCGGAAATCCACTTCCGGAGCCCTAAAACATCCTCCTCGGGCTGCGATGGCCGAAATCGACTTTTGAAGTCCAAAATGGCGACCCGGGCCGCGGAGCCAGAAATCCAGGTCCGGAGCCTGAAAATGCCCCCCTCGGGCCTCGATGGCCGAAATAGAGATTTGAAGCCAAAAACGGCGACCCGGGCCGCGGAGCCGGAAATCCACGTCCGGAGTCCGGAAATGCCCTCCTCTGACCGCCATGGTCGAAATCGAGTTTTGAAGACGAAAACGGGGACCCTGGCCGCGAAGTGAGAAAACCACGTCCGGAGCCCGAAAATGCCCTCCTCGGGCCACGACGGCGGAAATCGACTTTTGATGCCGAAAACGGCAACACGGCCCTCGAAGGCAAAAATCCACGTATGGAGTTTGAAAATGACCCATCATGGGCCGCGATGGCCGAAATAGACTTTTAAACCGAAAATGGTGACCCAGGCTGCGGAGAAGGAAATCCACATCCGGGGCCCGAAATCGCCCGCCTCGGGGCGCAATGGCCGAAATCGATTTTTCAAGCCGAAAACGGCGACACGGTCTTCAGAGGCCAAAATCTACGTCCAGAGTCCGAGAACGCCCTCCTCGGGCCACGATGGCCGAAATCAACTTTTGAAGGCGAAAACGGCGACCCGGGCTGCGGAGCCAGTAATCCATGTCTGGAGCCCGAAAATTCCATCCTCGGGCTGCGATGGCCGAAATCGACTTTTGAAGCCGAAAACGGCGACCGGGCTTTGCAGGCCAAAATTCATGTCCGAAGCCCGAAAACGCCCTCCTCGGGCCGTGTTGGCCGAAATCGACTTTTGAAGCCGAAAACAGCGATTCGGGCCGGGGAGCGAGAAAACCACATCCGCAGCCCGAAAACGCCCTCCTCTGGCCGTGATGCCCGAAATCAACTTTTGAAGCCAAAAACGGTGACCAGAGCTGCGTAGCCAGAAATCCACGTCCGGAGACAGAAAACAACGTAGTCGGGCCGCGATGGCTGAAATAGTCTTTTGAAGCTGAAAATGGCGACACGGGCTTCAGAGGCCAAAATCCACTTCTGGAGCCAAAAAACGCCCTCTTCGGGTCATGATGGCTGAAATCGACTTTTGATGCTGAAAATGGCCACCCAGGCTGCGGAGCCAGAAATCCACGTCCGGAGCGCGAAAACGCCCTCCTCGGGCCGTGATGGCCGAAATCGGCTTTTGAAGGCTAAAACTGCGACACGGGCCACTGAGTCAGAAATCCAGGTCCGGAGCCCGAAAACGCCCTCCTCGGGCCGCCGTGGCCAAAATAGACTTTTGAAGGTGAAAACGGCGACCCGGGCTCCGGAGCCAGAAATCCACGTCCGGAGCCCGAAAATGCCCTCCTCGGGCCGCGGTGGCCGAAATCGAATTTTGAATCCGAAAACTGCGACACGGGCCACTGAGCCAGAAATCCAGGTCCGGAGCCCGAAAACGCCCTCCTCGGGCCGTGATGGCCGAAATCGACTTTTGAAGGCGAAAATGGTGAACTGGGAAGCCGAGCCAGAAATTCACATCCGGAGCCCGAAAACGCCACTGTCGGGCTGCGATGGCCGAAATCGACATTTGAAGCCAAAAGCGGCGACCCCGGCTTTGGAGGCCAAAACACACGTCCGGAGCTCCTTAACCCCCCCACGATCCCCACCCCCCCTTAACCACCCCAACCACCCCTTAACTCCCCCCTTAATCCCGAACCCCTTTAACCCCCTTGACCCCAACCCCCCTTAACTTCCCCTTGACCCCCGACCCCCCATAACCCCGACCCCCCCTTGACCCCCCTCGACCCCCGAACCCCCAAGCCCCCTAACCTCCCGCCCCTTAACCCCCTCAACCCGAACCCTCACCCCTAAACCCCCTACCCTAACCCCCTCACCCCCTTATCCCAACCCCTCTAACCCCAACCCCCTTAACCCCAACCCTCACCCCCACCCCACCTCACACCCTCTAAACCCTAAAAACCCTGACCCCAGACCCCTTAACCCTAACCCCCTAGACCCCTACCCCCTTGACTCTAAACCCCAACCCTACGCCCTAAACCCACACCCCCCACCCCCTTTCCCCCTCCCCCCACCCCTAAACCCACACCCCCCCACCCCACCCGTAACCCTGCACCCCCACCGTAAACCCTAACCCCCGACCCTCCAGACCCCCTTAAACCCTAACCCCAACCCCCGGGGCCCTCTTAAACCCTAACCCCTAACCCCAACCCCCCCCAAAAATTGAGTGTTTGAAAAATAATTTGTAAAAATTTATCAAAGTGTAAAAGTTAAATTTTCCACTGCAGTTGCAGTTAGAATCTGGTATATTCCATTAATTGGAACCTACTTTTGCCCCGGCTTCTAAGCTCATGAATGCTAGAAAGACATTGGAGAGCAATTTATCTGCGAGCCCATGCCATATAGCAGAGGTCTTAATTTAAGATATTTAGCTCTATTTTAGCCCCATCTAAGGCTACGTCTACACTGGCAGCTTCTTGCGCAGGAACAGCCATTCTTCTGCAAAAACTTGCTGGCTACATTGCACGAGCATTCTTCCAGAAGTAAATTTACAGTACAGCATTGTAAAACAGGGCTTCTCCTGGATGAGTTATTCCTCCCCACGAGGAATAAGCCCCCGTGCGCAAGAGCTCTTCTAGAAGAGGCCACTGTAGAAAGGCAACATGAATTTGTGCAAGAAGCCCCTATGGTTAAAATGGCCATCGGAGCTTTCTTGCACAAAAGAGCATCTACACTGCTATGGATGCTCTTGTGCAAAAGCACATGGCAGTGTAGACACTCTGTGGAAGATTTTTGCACAAGAACTCTTCCACAAGAGTTCTTGTGCAAGAAGCTGCCAGTGTAGACTTAGCTTAAGGGTTGAGGTGAGCCTGAACCTGTTAGTTTGGGATCACCAGCAGTGTGCAGAGATTCTAGCTGTGTCCACATGAAGGATAGTTTAAAAGCAGGTGAGCTCCCTTGTTTTGGAACTTGCTTTATGGAATTCTGCTAGTTGAGATGCATGGGCAAAGTTTACATTTTACTAAACCAACAGAACTCCACATCCACTCAGTCATCCGGGCCGACTTATCCATTAGGCACAGTGCCTATGGCCCACGAAAATGTTTTAAGTTCTTAAAATCAGAAGAAAAAAAAAGAACTCTTAGGGTCAAAGAAAATGTTTTAAATTCTCCCCCCCCCCCCATCAGAAAAAAAAATCAAACTTAGGGCCCATGTAAATCTATTTATTTTTCTGTTTTAGGCAAAGTTTAAGAATTGAAGTATTTAAAGTTATATCAAAATCATTTGTATTGGTATTTCAGGGCTCACTGAACAGCAGCGAGCCCCACTCACCAGCCATGCGCAGATCGCCCAAACCCGGCTCGGCCAGGTTGCCATCTACTCGCCCCTGGATAGTAGATTACATTGTTTCTTGAGCCCTGGATATTATGGTGGGAGGGGCCCATGAAGGCAAAAGTGCCTAGGCCCACAAAAGTCATAATGCAGCCCTGTCAGTCATGTTCTCCCAGCTAGACAAACTCTGCTGTCAAATATGCCCTTGCTATTGAAAGAAAGCATTGAGACTGGTCCCAAAACAGCTACATTGTTGCAAGTCGCTTCTGTGACTTGCTCCAGTTGGAATGCAGGCAAGGCCTGGGCTCTAGACTGGAATGTGACTAAGTGTCTGCAGGCAGCCTGTGGGATGTGACGCAGAGCATCCTCTCACTGCTCTGAGCAGAAAGAGCAAGCCACACCTGCCTCCAATGCTCCCATTCCAGCACTAGTGTCCAGAAGCTGAGCAGCAGCTTGCTTGGGCAAGAGGCCAGTTATCGGGGTTCCCCAGGAAGTTCCTGCAAAGTTCAGCTTGACTAGAGCCAAGGGATCTTTGGTAGGAGTGAGAGTCATTGACCAGTTTCTGCATGGACGACGTTTCCCTTGCTACAGCATGTTGGAAAAGGCCCTGTTGTGAAGGATGACATGGCAAGTGCTGAACAGCTCTGATTGTTCCCTGTCCCAGCAAGGAGTCCAACCCCTGCTCCCAGCACTTCCTATCAGGGCAGTGGGATGCAGCTACTCAGCTGAGTGCCCCAATCACCACCTTCTCCATGGTGCTTGGGACAGTAACCCCAGCTGATCAGCCCAGAGAAAGACTTGAGGCCTTTGTGCATTTAAAAAAAAGTTTATTTTGTTTGATGCTTGTTTCACTTTCTGTATAAGGCAGCTAGCTCTTCACAGCCTTCCTGACACTCCGCCATACAGAAAGCGAGGTCATCAATGGCAGCATCACTCCCTGCTTCCAGGCCAATGACTCCTTCCACCATCACCTACAGCAGAAAGATTTCAGTTACTGACTACTGCTTGGGCCCAAGAGGCCAACTCAAAGCCACTCCCTGCCTAGCTTCCATTGCCTTCTCTGCTGGGCAACTGTAGGTAACAGCACCCAGGAAGGGAGGAGGAAGGCAGCACTTATTTCCAGAGCCAGTCTGAGTTTTTCTATTTTCTATTTAAAAAGTTATAGCTTTAAAACAAAATAATCCATTTCAAGCTGTACAACAAACACCAGTTTTGAGTTTATTTCTACCACTTAAAAAAACAAACAAAGAACAAATAACCCATAATTTTTTTAAATACATCTCATTTTGCAGAATAAAAAAACAAAAGTGCTTTTAAAACCCCTTGTTAGTTTAAACAAACCAAGTACTTTAAAAAAACCCTACACCTATGCCTTGCACAGCTCCCTCCCTCTCTCTCTACACTAAACAGCAGCTTTATAAAACACACCAAACCAAGTTTGCAGCCATAGACTTTTCAAAACCCACATGCATTTAACACATCACATTTTGCACAGAAAAAGCAACCCACCAAACACTCTATACCAGCAGTTTGCCAACATATATATTAAAAACACACCTGTGTCTGTCACAAACTCCATCATACACACACCTTCAAAAACTCCCCACAACAGTTTTAAAATCATTTGCAACAATATTTTTTAAAAGCAGCGGTATGCAACATACTGTTTTTTTTTTTTTAAAAACCACTTATCTCTAGCATAAGCCCCTGAATCACCCACAACTTAACCCCCTACAGCCAGCTTTTTTTAAAAATAACCCCCCCCCAGGTAAAAACACACCACATTTTTGTAACCATCCCAGATACTTTTAGCCTAACCCCACCACCTCCTCCCCCAACTCAGAACTGAACATTTATTTTGAAAACACATTTGGCACAGAAAGAGCAACCCCCCCAAACACTCTATACCAGCAGTTTGCCAACATATAGTTTAAAAACCACACCTATGTCTTGCACAGACCCCCTCTCTCTCACACAAACCCAGTAGCACCACATGTATTTAAAAGGCACATGTGTGCTTGGGCTTTTGGTTAGCTAGGATTACCCCCAAATGCCTCAAACCCATTTTAGAAAAACATCAGATTTTGCACAGTAAAAAACCTGTTAGTTAGAAACAAGCCAACAGTTTGCAACCAAATACTTTTTAAAAACACACCTATGTCTTGCACAGACCTCATCTCTCTCTCACACAAACACACACACACACACAAACCCCACATACATTTAAAAGCCAATTGCAAAAAAGTTAGCCACCATTATTTTACTAAGAGAGCATGGCCAAAGAGTGGCATTATATAATATATATTTTCAAAGTTAAAAACAGGGAACATACCTTCTCCTATTGCAGTCCAGCAGCCATTCAAGAAAGTTTCTGTTGAAAAGGACAGTCTCCAACATACCTAGGTTTTCTATACCCTGCTAACCCATTGTTTCAAACAACTTCAACATAGTAGCTAGCAGGTTAATTTGATCACTGCAACTCTAAAATAATAGATCCTTAAAGACTTTAGGCACCCCTTCCTAGCTTTGCCTTGTGATCTGGGGGTGGAGGAATTAAGCTGTCTCCAAAACTAAGTTGCTTTTGGCTACCTTTTTTTTCTTTTAGTTAAAATACATTTTTTGTAGGGCTTTCTTACAGTATTAACAGTAAAAGCACCAATCCTTAATGTAGCTGTACCCATTTCCATGTGGAGACCCTTTGCAGGTATCAATAAATGTCTTGGGGTTTGTTTTTTTAAACATGCTTCTTTCATGCTTAAGGCTTGGGGTTTAAATAAAATGCTTTTAAATGTTTGATTGTCTTTAGAGCAAATGCTTGTTCTAAAGTATGGGTAAGAGTTTGAAACATTTCAATTTTGGGTTAGACCCTTAATTTTTTTTAACTTTTAATGGCTAGAAAAAGTAGCCCATAGCATTCAACCAGCTCCTGGGTCATATTTAAACTGTCCAATAGCGTTTTTACCAACTCCTGTGTCCTTTAAACTGTCCAATAGTGCTCTACCAACCCCAGGGGTTATATTTAAACTGTCCAATAGCATCTGCAAACTCCTGAGGTGTTATTTAATTAGATATTCATCAGAGCCCACCCATCCAACCCATCAAATTTAATTACTGAACATTAACCTCAACAAGGGTAAGTGGTCACACCTAAACCTAACCATTGACTAGAGCCCCTGGCTATTCAGCGAGGTGCGGTTAAACCATTGAGTTCATGTCTAATAAATCCTAACCGGGGAGAGGGGGGGGGGGGGGCTTGGGGTGTGTGTGTGTGATTTTTTTCCTTTTATTTAAAAAACAAAACATATTGGTGAGGTTTTTCCTTCCTCCGAGTTTCTACCATACATCTTTCAGGGTTTGTCAGTAAATGGGCCCCTTTATACAAAATGGATTCTCACAAACTTTATTTTTTTTAAATGATTTTATTTAAAAGACATAGAAACCACGTGTTCCACCAAAACTTTTACTCATGTAAGGATCATACAAACCTTCTGACAGAAGATAGTCACAAAAGCCCCTTTTCAAAAGATATTTACAGCTACCGAGTTTTATATCTCATGTGTGTCCCCTCACCATTTTCTAACTTCATCCTTTTAGACATCTTATAGTCTTTTTCTTAAGCAGGGTTCTGTAACTTTTTGTACGCACCAGACGTTCAATATAACACTCTAAGCAGGCGTCTTTTGGCTAGGTCATGGTCTTTAAAACACTGTGAGGATCTTGACTGAATTGCATTGCATTTACCAAAGTCACCCCTTGTGCTAAGTGTTCCTGAGTTAAGCACAGACATTGCATAGCATAACCTACGGCGATAATAGTATTTAATAAGCTTTCCAAACACAGTTCAGCACATAGGCTCCGGAGCTTGCAGTTTATATCCTCTGGAGTCCAAGTCAAACAGTCATGGTGCCGCTGGGCTGGCGCATCTATGACACAACCCTCACAGTCCTCAAAAAGCTTTTCCCTAAGACCGTGACTAAGGACGGTATAAACACCAATGAGTACAATAGAGCACATCACTTTTTTACGCTTATGATGTGGCACTTACGCTTACGATGTGGTCAGTGCCAAGCCACCTTCTGAATTCTTCATGGCCGTCATCCTTGGCGTTCTCTTCAATGCTTTGTATCGGTGTTGAGCAAAAACAAGGTGTGACGGCGCGTTGGGGGTTCCCTGTCTCCTGCACCCCGAAATGGCACAAACAGACTGCACCAGCCAGTGGAATTGAGGGTGGTTTATTGCTCCTCCAGCACAGCTCAGCACAGATGTAATCTGGTCACAGGAACTGGGCTAGGATGCCTCAGGCCCCCTTGAGATGGGGGAGACTGGGCCCCTAAACTCCAGCCCCTTCCCCTAGGCTCTCCTCCATCCTCTCAGACAGCCAGCAACCAACTCACTAACTTCCAGCCCTGCCCCCCAGCCAGGGCAGCATTCCACCTTCCTTTGTTCCTCTCCATGGGGGGTGTCTGGCCACTGGTTTGCATAGTGACTCATCCTGTTTTGCTGGGTCGTGGTACCCACGGCAGCCAGTGGGGCCACCCCAGAGCCAGCAGCATAGAAACCAGCCAGGTACCCCCACTACGTCACACAAGGTGGGCCCGGTTCGTCTTCCTTGTCCGATGCAATGCTGTCCTGGGTCTGAGGGTCAGCTAGAAAGCCATCGTCAAGCTGTCGAGAGATTGCCAGAAAGAAATAATGTAAGGGTTATTTTTTTTTTTTTTAGGTTTGCAAAATCCCGGTTTCCTAACCCCATGACGCCCCAATTTCGATCTTTCATTTTCCTGTTTGACTTCTTTTCCATGCACCTTGTCCGACTCCTGGGAGTCATGGGCACCTTCCTCGTCCAGGCCATCTAGCTCGTCGGGCTGCCTCGTGAGCGGTTGGGTTTCGGTGTCAGATACCAGTGTATCCATCAGTGGCTGGGCCAAAGGGCTCCCTTCAACTTCTCCTTCCTCCTCGGAACTGTTGCTGATGTAGCACTTTCTTCTTGGCACCAAAACAAAGTTGGTGAAAGAAACCATGTTTCCGCTCAGCGTTTGCACACTCTCTGAAACACGCACTCTTGGAACAAGATGGCCTCTTCTGTGTGGCGCTAGAACTTATGGGGAAGTGCTATGCTCTGATTGGCAGAGGGTGTCACGGGAAGCTCTTAGAGGGGTCACACAACCCGCTTCCGGTCTGGTCAACCGGTCCCGGAACTGCCCCATGATTGGTCACAGCGATTTGCAGGGCAGTCCTACAGGGGAAAAACCTTTCCTGATTGGTAGAGGGAGGCGGGGTGAGTTCTTAGAGGGGTCACATGATCCACTTCTGGGCGGGTCATCAGGTCCCGGAACTGCCCCCCGATTGGTCACAGTGATTTGCGGGGCGGTCCTACAGGGGAAAAACCTTTCCTGATAGGTAGAGGGAGGTGGGGCAAGTCCTTAGAGGGGTCACATAACACTTCTTACTTCCAGTCACCTGTCCCTCTTGACCCCGGATGTATTACCCCAAGGGAAGGACTTCCGGTGACAGGGGACGGGCCTAACGGGATCATATGACACCCTTTACTTCTGGTCTCTTGACCCAGAAGTACTACCCTCCAAGGGAGGGCCTTCCGGTGACAGAGGAGACGGGACTTCCGGGGACAGGGGCGGGACTTCCGGGGTCAGAGGGCGGGGATAACATTTGATTGATGGTAGGGCTCTTATGCTACTCTTGTATTGGGACTGTTGAGGTGTCTATCTCGTCACAGCTCATAGAAATCCTTGAGTGCATTAGATTGGGTTGGAAAACGCTTTAAAATACTATTCAGCGAGTGAGAGAGCTTGATGAAAGGCAATGGAGAGGTGCCTAACACTTCACAGCAAGTCATGACTGCAGAGCCGATAGATTTGGGTGGAAAGTGTGTGTAAAGGGTCTTCAGCTACTGAGAGTGCTTGCTGACATGTAGAGGCGTTGTGAAAACGCTGATAGCCGCCCTAATGCGTGGGTGTCTTTTCTCAATGGAAGTATGACCGAACCAAGTCTGGACGGGTAAAGACGGTTGTTGAATTGGATATAACAAGGGACAGCTTTTACACGCATTTCTGAAGACATTAAGCTTTCTGCAAAACTTACACCTACACGGAGGAGTTGCTTTCTCGTCTATTTACTCCAGGTTTTTCACGTATTGCCGAGTTAATCTAACCCTAACCCTAACCCTAACCCTAACCCTAACCCCTAAACCCTAACCCTAAACCATAACCATAACCCTAAACCCTAACCCTAACCCTAACCCTAACCCTTAACCCTAGCCCTCTGACCTCCAAACCCTAACCCTAACCCTAAACCTAACCCTAATCCTAACCCTAAACCCTAACCCTTAACCTTTAACCCTAACCCTAAACCCTGAAACCGAACCCCTAACCCTAACCAAACCCTAATCCTAAACCCTAACCCTAACCCTAACCCTTAACCCTAACCCTGAACCCGAACCCGAACCCAAACCGGAACCCCTAACCCTAACCTGAACCAAACCCTAACCCTAAACCCTAACCCCTAACCCCTAACCCTTAACCCTTAACCCTTAACCCTAACCCTAAACCTAACCCTACCACTACCCCTAACCCTAACCCTAAATGGTAACCTTAACCCTAATCCTAAACCCTACCCCTAACCCTAACCAAATCCTAACCCTAACCCTAACCCTAAACCCTTAACCCGAACTCTAACCCTGAACCCGAACTCCTAACCCTAACCCGAACCAAACCCGAACCCTAACCCTAACCCTAAGCCCCCCAACCCTCCTCCTGACCCTAATCCTAACCCTAACCCCTTAACCCTAACCCTAAACCCTAAACCCTAACCCTAACCAAACCCTAAACCCTAACCCTAAACCCTAATCCTAACCCTAAACCCTAACCCAACCCTAACCCTAACCCTAAACCCTAACCCTAACCCTAACCCTAACCCCTAACCCTAACACTAACCCCTACCCTTAATCCTAACCCTAACCCTAAACCCTAACCCTAACTCAACCCCAACCCTAACACTAAACCCTCACCGTTACCATAACCCTGAACCCCAAGCTGAACCCTAAATCCTACCCCAAGCTCAAACCCTAACCCTTAATCCTCACCCTAAACCCTAACCCTTAATCCTCACCCTAAACCCTAACCATAACTGTAAACCCTAACCCTAACCCCTAACTCTTAACCCTAACCCCTAACTCTTAACCCTAACCCCTAACTCTTAACCTAACCCCTAACTCTTAACTCTTAACATAGTGTTCTATGATTCTATGATTTAGTTACAATAAAATATTGAAATGAAGCCAACTTTGCATTGTTAGGAGCCCATGTGCACCATCTTGTGACCACTGAATCCTTTAGCAAAGAAAGAGGTAGATGGTGGAGTTGGAGGGGAGAGGGGAGAGGGAATTTCAGGCAGGCCAGATAGGCAGCTGGAGCACTCAGTGTGACTGGTTTGTGGCCTATTTGGGAATGTCTCCAGTCTGGGCCTGTAAGGAGCCCCAAGTTTGAGCAATTTGCCCTGAGCGAAGGCCCTCAGCTGTGCCCAGACCCAGCCCGGTCCATCACAAGTGTTCAGTCTCCACCCCTTTAATTGAAGAGGAAATATTTCTTGGATTCCCATTTTTCTCTTTGGGATTAAAATCTCTCACCACAGAAACTCTATTCTCGCCATTACTGGTGGTGTTCAAAGATGTGTCTTTTTCAACATGGTTGCTAATACAACCATCATTGTGTTTGTGGAGATTTTGACTCATAAGTAATACAACTGTCCCTCTGACATGAAGCACTCTGACAATTAAAAAACCCCCACAACAACCATGAATAGTTAGTTGTGTATGCTAGGCTGTGCATTTTATCTATGGGCTCCTCATGCCCCTATTACCATATTACCTAGGCATCATCAATCAAAATCAGAGTAATGCTAGTTCTTTGCAAAGAGTAAGTCAATATCTGTCACCCTTCAAGGATCCCAGAGACATTGAACTTTTACATGCTAAAGCTCTAATTTAGTGAAACACTTAAGTACCTGCTCTAAAAGTGTATTATGTTTATGCCTTAACACTTTATTTCTGTTTAATAAACTGTATTTGAAATGTATAAAAACCTTATTGTCTTTAAAAATTCTTTTATTCTAACATGTAAAATGGCTCTAAATATGAAAAAAATAGACAAGCAGCCCTAGCATTCCCCATAAATGTTGAAAAGGCCTCCAAGCCAAAAGTGTACAATTCCACAATGAGACTAGTGCATGGGACATAAACCGGAAAGGGGGAACGAAAGCCTACTATTCTCCTGTTGCAAAAGCATCTTAAGACTCCTTTAAGTATCAACAAAAATAAGACATTCAAAAGTATCTGATGTGCATCTCTATAATGCATATCCCACTTTGATAGTTGTATGCATGGAAATAAAACTCAGACAACTTGCAAAATAACTTCTACCTGAAAACTGTAAGAAGGATGGAGGGCCTGCCACTACATTAACTTGTGGAAAGAGTAACTCCTCAATTTAAGAATGCCACAAATACATAACATGCACTATGTATGTGTCGGGGACTCGAACCCGGACGGCCTCTGTTCGTTGTCTGACCGCAAAGAGACAGGCAACACCAGCAAGATCCAATCACAAGCTCTTTATTGAATAGTGCGCACTTACAATAGAGAGCGGCCCGTCTCCAAAGTGAACCAGCCACGATTTCATTAACAAGTAGGCTTATATAGACAGTTCCGTCGCGTCATAGACTATTCGCCCAAGCAACCCACCCTCCTTTATCGGTTAGAAACTTTTAGTATCCATGGACACCTGGCCAACTATACATCATGGCCTTAAGCAATTCATAATGCATCAGCAATTTCTTATCAGCCCAAAAGACAGGTACTGGGCAATAAGGAGACAGTTTGTTACGGCCAAAGGAGAACATAAACAGGGAGTTTGGAACAAACGGGGAGAGCAGAAACAGGGAGTCTCCTTATCAGTTCTCAAAACAAACTGTTCCTCATCACAGCAGGTACAAAAATGCAGCTTCTTGCTTATCTCATTTTGCCAATTTGAGCAAGCGTGTAGGGTGCGTCCCTGCTTGAACCTATCTCCAGTTCTACCCAGGGACTACCCAGAAACCTTTGTTACATTTGCTTTAGCATAACTGCCCTAGGCCTATTTTTCTAGGGCCTAACAGTCCCCCCTTTGTCCCTAGAGTACCGTGAAGGGACTCTTGGGACACACTGTAACAATTTACTGCTTGGTGGAGCACACCTTAGTGCCCATCTAACATCCACAACGAATTAGGACATAGAGAACTACTAAGCCACAAATAATAATGACAGCACTACGAAGTAAGTTATGGAGCCAACCACCAACATTTGGAAACCAGCTAAATAGGTCGCTCCACTAGGAATCCCCTTTCTTTCTTCCATGATCTTTTGCTATCTGCATAAGATGTTGCACTCTGTCTTAAGTGGCATTATAAACATTAGGAATATACACACAACACTCTTGTCTAATTAAGGCACATGTTCCTCCTTGAAAGGCTAACAGAATATCTAGTGCTAAGCGATTCTGGAGAACCATCTGCCGGATCTTTCTCTGCTCGATAGCCAGATCAGTTAAAGCATCAGCAGTGGTATTAGCTATTATTTTTAAAATTCCTTGAAGCCTCAGTACTCCTTCTCCTATTCGATAAAAGGCCCCTCCACAAGCATTGGGAAATACCGCACAAACACCTGTCCAATCATTCACAGCCCACCAGGTAGGAGGGCGAGATTCTTTAGCATCTGTCTCAGCGTCCCTCATATTTCTAATCTTTCCAGTGGGGAGATGAGGGCGGTAAACAACAGGTGGCTCTAACCAGGCTAAGTAGCAGGATCTACTCCATGAAGGAGGAAGGGTCAAATATGCTTTGTTACTGCACATTCAGTACACTCTAAATAAGGGTTGGTTCCACAGACTCCATCCTACCGGTCTAATGGGTAGGGTTGGACCATTCGGATAAGAGCATAAACAGAGAGACTTGTTGCTAGGTCCAGGAGAGCACTGAGTACAATTTAGAGAGGAGCAGTTATAATGGGTGTGTGTGAAGGAAGGTACGCAGGACGATATATTTACTTTCATTAACCTAGGGATCAGAAAGTCAGCTGTACCATTGATAATTTGGTATTTATCTTCAGTTAGAGTATAAGCAGACCCGACATGGGAAATGTCAAGTGCACTGAATGATTCTGACAAGCATACCAGAATCAGTAGACTACCTTTTTAATAGGCACTAATGTCTGGGTTTTCTTATACATTCAGGAATCCTCTATTTTTAATCTCAGTCTTTTCCTAAGTAATGTTTAGATTTCCTGAGGAATCCTTTTAAGATGGGGTCCATGTCATGTTCATTGCACAAAGGGGAATGGGAACCATAAGCAGACTTCTTTGACTATCCACTGGGACTAGGGAACACACTCAACATGACGTATTATGTAATTCTGGCATTCAAGCCTTCAGCTCATGTGCAAGATGAATAAAGGTGTTAGAGCTGTTAGTTTCTACAGCTTTTACATCCTATACTACTAAAAGAGAAAGATAACAAATAATAATAGTAAAAACATAAGAACCTAGGCTAGAAAACGAGGCCTTCCTTCTGGGAAAGGACACCACCAGTCTAAGGTTTCTTCAGTCAAAATCAAAGCTTCAGGTCGCCTAAAGGGGTAGCAGTCCATTTGCCCTGGGCACAGATGTTGTCTGCTTCTGGTTCACCCGGTTCGCGGTGGGGTGAACGTGCGTGGCTCCCTTGAAGTCTGACGTCGTCTGCTTCTGGGCTTGGATTGCTAGTACCAGGCCTGCGCTGATCCCCGTCTACTTCTGGACCTGGGTTCCTGGTACAGGTCTGCGGTGCTCATTGTTGGGGCCAACCTGTGTAGGCACTGGAACTGGTTAGCGGTGGGATGCGTGAATCCAGGCGGACAATTCTTCACACTTTACAGCAGTATGGGTGGTCAGAAGGACTTGGTAGGGACCCTTTCACCTGGGTTCCAGGGCAGTCTTCCACTGGTGAACCTTCACGCAAACCTAATCTTCTGGTTGTAGTTTATGGCACGGCACAATCAGGACCTCCTGGAAGGCGTCCTTAACCTGAGAATGATAAGACTGTACACACTTCATAAGTTCTTGACAATACTTGACTATGCTTTCTTTAATAAGTGTTGCATCAGCCAGGTCAATTTTTTGGCTGCTTAACAATTTCATAGGTCGGCCACATGCAATTTCATGTGGACTGAGTCCAGTTTTCTAATTAGGAGTCACTCTTATGCTCATTAGGGCAATCGGGAGTGCTTCTACCCATGTTAAGCTAGAGTTCTTACATATTTTTGCAAGTTTGTTCTTTAAAATCCCGTTTCATTTCTCTCTTGCTCCTGCGCTCTCCAGGTGTCATGCGCAGTGCGGTGCTTGTCTGATAGAGTGGTACTTTGCCAGTTTTTAAACAATTTGTCCAGTAAAGTGGGTACTTTTATCACTGGAAATCACAAAATGTATTCTCTATGATGGGATGTAATGATTTAGAAGTTTCTTTGCTACTGTGATGGCATCAGCTTTCCTGCAGGGAATAAGCTTTTACCCATCTTAAAAACAAGCAAACAATAACCAACACATATTCAAAAGATTGACATTTAGGCAATTGAATAAAGTCTATTTGTAAATTCAGCTATGGTCTTAAAGGCAGAGGTCTGGTTGCCGGAACTGTCTTTACAGGTTTACTCACATTGTGGGCTTGGCAGACAGGGCAAGCCAGACAGTAATCTTTGGCTGCCTGGGAGAATTTGGGAGCAAACCAATTTTGTTTTACCTTTGCCAATGTGCGACAATCTATGGAGCACGGAGGCAAGGTGAGGTAGCAAGACCACTGGGGCAACAATGTGGCCATCAGAGCTGCACCAGTAGTGGTCTGGGTGCAAGGTGCACCCTGCCAGTCTCCACTCCTGCTTTCCCGATTCTGGGGCTTGGTCTTGCAGGAGGGCCAGTTCCGAAAGAGATGGCAAAGGAGCTGGTAATCATAGGAGAGAAGGGAAAAAACAGCAGGTAGAGGAGCAGATTCCTCTACATTCCATACAGTACAAACTGCATAGTCTGATACTAAAACTCTACTAGAATTAGAAAAGCAAAAACCATCTATGTAAAGCACAAAGTTAAAATTATTTAAGGGATTTAAATTATTCTTTCATTAAAACAACAATATTGTACACACAACAATGTTTGAAATACATATATCACAATTAGGACACACAAGACAAATTTGGATAGAACACAGAACACAAACTTATTATGTCATGACACAGAACCATGGTTTTTTTTTTCTTCAGTTACTTTTCAGCTAATATTAGTACTTTTTGTCTGAAAGACAAAGAAAACATTTCTACCTACACTGGGGTTGTGCATTATATTTTAGAATACTTTCTTTACTAATGTTCTTTGCTAATTTTTGATTAGCCTGCTGTTACCTAATGGTATGCTTTTGTTTTGCACAGTAGCTTCAGAGGGTTTGAGTAAATTACTTCATTGTTCAATTATTAATTTAAAGATGACATGCCTTAGTTTCTTTCTTGTACTGCAGACCAGGCTTTTTTTTTTTCTTTAATGTGTGAAGCTTCAAATAATTTACTGCCACAGAAACTTTTTCTTAGAACAAGACTCTTGCTAGTTAATATTTAAGCAAGTAAAAAGGTTTTCTTTTCTTGAAAAGAATTATATACAATGTTACAGGCTTACTTATGGGGGACATGCTCCCCTTTTCCAGAACAGACAGGCAGTTTGCAGACACACACAACCTTGGATCTGAAAGCAAGCCAAAAGTGCTATCAACTCAGCTTTGAACAGAAAAACAGTGAAGTTTCTGGGCTTGGATTTCTTTAAAACAATAATTAGTTTTCTTGGAAGACACATTTAACCCTTAGGGTGCAGGTTTTACAAATTTACAATGTATAGATTTTATTCTTTTATGCAGTTAACCAATTAAGTTTCAGTAGAATTCCTTATTTCTCTTTAATAAATTTAACAAAGTGTCTGTAGCCAAATGTTTAAACTTAATTGTTTCTTTGCCTAGATAATTAAAAGAGGCTGCAAGAAACAAGGAGTCATTTTTAAAGCAGGTTTCTCTTCATATATAACAACAATCGCTTAATTCTTTCTTTCTCTCTCTCTCTTCTCTTTCTCATTGTACATCTGTGTCACAATGCTAACTACTTTAGGTAAACTTTTCCTTTGCATCCCGTCTGAATTTGGATCTCAGTTAGGCTCAGCGGTGGGCATACCTCTCCAAGCTTGATTCTGGTGATATGCTACAGCCTTTTCTTTAACCTTTTGATGCTCATTTTCCGTGAGGAGGGTATTTAACAATTGAATCACATCAGCCCAGATTGGCAGATGGATAGAGAAAATGGTACAGAATATTCTTTTTACCACCTCCGGGGCATAGAGTGGGGGAAGTTTAACAGACTCCTTCTACACAAACGGCCTGCAAGGCAATCTCTCTTTCTCTCTCTCTCCTATTTTTCTACACACACAGCCTGCAGAACCCTTTCAAACTCCTTTGGTTTGTAATTATACCATACAAATAAATATTCCATTTGTCCGGGTCTAAGATTTACCAGTATGTCCCTCAGGGCATTCATTCTTTTTACGGAAAACGTCTCGCAGTCTGGCCAATCATTATCTGGGGACAAATTAGCAGTGAGTGAAGGCCATTGTGTTTGACACAAATCTTTCATTTTAGATTTTGCTAGACCGGCCGTTCCAGAAATGTCCTTCCAATCCTTTAGGATCAGGGTCAACGGGGCGTCCCCCGGGCACTTACTGCCGCTCTGTCCTATCTTTACCAGCTAAAGGATCCTTAACCCAATTTCTCAATACCGAGCGCGCTTACCTCTCCAGGGACTTTAACCCCGAACACTCCAGGGACTTTAACCCCGAACACTTCAGGGACTTTAACCCCGAGGTCCTGGATCCTACACAATGGGTAGGTGATGTTGCTGGATTTCTGCGGGCCTCAGCTGGTTCACAGGACATGCCTTATCGCTGGAGCAGGGATCAGGCCACCTGGCAAGGCTCCTCAAAACCGGAGGATGCGCGCTGCATTGCTTCGGAGTCCGATCTTCTGCACCGGAGAGTCAGACGGGTCCCATCTGGGGTGCCAAATTTGTCGGGGACTCGAACCCGGACGGCCTCTGTTCGTTGTCTGACCGCAAAGAGACAGGCAACACCAGCAAGATCCAATCACAAGCTCTTTATTGAATAGTGCGCACTTACAATAGAGAGCGGCCCGTCTCCAAAGTGAACCAGCCACGATTTCATTAACAAGTAGGCTTATATAGACAGTTCCGTCGCGTCATAGACTATTCGCCCAAGCAACCCACCCTCCTTTATCGGTTAGAAACTTTTAGTATCCATGGACACCTGGCCAACTATACATCATGGCCTTAAGCAATTCATAATGCATCAGCAATTTCTTATCAGCCCAAAAGACAGGTACTGGGCAATAAGGAGACAGTTTGTTACGGCCAAAGGAGAACATAAACAGGGAGTTTGGAACAAACGGGGAGAGCAGAAACAGGGAGTCTCCTTATCAGTTCTCAAAACAAACTGTTCCTCATCACAGCAGGTACAAAAATGCAGCTTCTTGCTTATCTCATTTTGCCAATTTGAGCAAGCGTGTAGGGTGCGTCCCTGCTTGAACCTATCTCCAGTTCTACCCAGGGACTACCCAGAAACCTTTGTTACATTTGCTTTAGCATAACTGCCCTAGGCCTATTTTTCTAGGGCCTAACATATGCTTTGACAGCTCTTACTTCTCTCAAGACTTCCACAGATTGCGGGACAAGACAGGCAACACAACAAGTGATGCTCTGTAGAATAGAAATGATAAGACTATCAATCATGTTGACTACACTCAAGCCCCCTCCACCCACACACTGCCTCTGTATCAGAGACTGCCAGGGGGGCTCCCGCCTGCCCCCAACCCTCAGGCTTCTGCCTCTGTGTGTTGCATAAATTGCAAGGTTTCGTCCCCTTGGAGGCTAGTCTGATTTACCCCAAGAAGAGAGTCACACTTTCAGGCTGGGTCCAACTCAAGTTTATTGGTTGCAACCACGGTACGGCTAAGGAACTCAATGTTCAAATCAGAGCCGACCCCCAACATCTCATATGCAGGGGTTTTTATAGGGTTCACATCCTTCCTGGTTTAGGTGCCTTAACATGATAGGTTACTTCATTTTTGATGTTTAGCATTCCTATAGGTCAGGTTAATTTTCCCAATGAGGTTAAATACAATGCCTACTTGCTGACTTTGCAGTTACAGCTGTCTTACAGTCATTCACTTTTGCTGAACAATGGGCGAGCCATACTTCCCTTTTTCCTTTCCTGCTTGAGCCGGTCACAAGTTTAAAGGATGTGGAATCTATCCATATCTCTACTTAACAGAAGACTGGTTTCACTTCCCCTCGTCTCCTTATTATAAGTTATTACCTGTGACAGGCCCTGACCTTTGTCATGTCTTACTCCTATACAAATAGCAAATATATCTAAGCATTAGCAATGTATATATATTGTACGTGCCCCTCATAGGGGAATCAATGGCTCCGGGGGATTTGACTTCCCTTTTACACATCAATTCCCCCCTCAAGAGGCTTTCTCTTTCTTATACCTCATCAGTTTCTTCTTTGGCTAATCTTTGGTAATGTACAAGCATTTCACGGTTGACAGTAGTCAATACAGTGCGACATATAGAGGCAATTATACAAGGTATAAAACAGGGCATTAAGCATAATATAATCACAACAAAACAAAACTAAACAGGAATGTGTACCCACATAGCACAACAAGAGTTTTCCTCTTTTTCTTTGAAACAGTCGTGGTTCAGCATCATGCAGGGGAGAGGTTACTAGCACATCACCCTGTAATATTTCGATTCTTCTGGTGTCCAACAGGTGGGAAAGCAGGACCAGAAGAGAGAGGCTTATCAGCAGTCGGGGTAGGATCATTTTGCAATGGGAAGCATTGGCTAACAGTCAGTTCTTGGCACTTCACAGCGCTGATGGACATAAGAGTCTTTATTCTCTGAGCCAAAAGCCAGCTAGCTCTTTTGGAACCAAGGTTATTTCCTAGGAATAAAGCAAACCATAAAAACAATCCCACGCGGTTGCTTGATACCGGCCTTATCAAAGTGAGGCCTTTTTGGCATGTGGTTGCCAGGGGAACCAGGGTCGCAGTTACTGCTGTAGCATACGCTTCTCAGGCTGACTTAATGATTTGAGTTTGTCAGTCCTTAGCAAGATACCATGGACTGCCTCAGTTTACTCCTATAGTTCTTTTCTCTTGACTTTGGGGTTCTTCTTAATCTACTAGGTTAAATACAACAATTTAAGGGATTTTAATTTACTCTGGAAGTGCTGGTACAGCACTATCATTATTATAAATGTTAAAATCAAAACTCTCTACATAATTTGGCAAACACTATTCAAATCTATCCCCAAGATATTTCGTTGCCTTACTGGCACTGCCCATGATTATAGGTTTGACCTCTACTGCCTGGTTGAGTGCTGCAGAGATAGGTGTTTGGCATGGTCCACGGTGTTTCCCTATCTGTGTGTACCTCAGACGGCCAGCCCCGATATATCTTTGGGCATTGGCCACCAACTTCTTGATCTTTGCCTGCAGGGCCAGTAAACCCTCCTCTTGGTACTTACTTCCGCCGTGCCACTCAGCATCTCATGTGTGGTTATCTCCACTACCAAAGTGCGATATGTCCACATTCTATTGACGGTTAGGCCGCTTGATGAGGGACCGTTATGCACACAGACGGATATACAGAGGGGCAGGATGGAGTGATCTGTCTGGGTAGTCAAACACCAGTAGGTACCGTTCATTTGGACCAGCTCGATGTTCATTTGTTTTTCTATGACAACCACATCAAGCCTAGGCAGATTCGTCATGATGTTAAATGGGCAGGTACATAAAATTTCCTTATCAAAGTGGGTGCAACAATCCCTGGGTATAGGGAGGCTCCCACACCTTCAGAATAAGCAATGCCTTCTATTCTATCTATATGCCCTTGCTTTGGTACAAGCAGGGAGGTTACCATTCTGATCTGATCTGAGTGAGGAATCCTCAGAGGGACCAAAAACAAATGGTTGTACTATGCCCTGTCCAGGTGGGCCTTTGGGTCCTCATGGATTCTCTCTTTCCCTACTCCCATGGGTAGGCACAGGGGAGACTGGGGACTCACCACCATAAGAACTAAATGGTAGTGGCTAAAGCTTACCTTATTCTTCAATACTGGCCTTCTAATTTCTTTATTTTACTTCCAATCCAATTAGCTTCTGGTCCAAACATCAGGTTAGGTCTACAGAGCTGGACAGATCCTTCAAACTATTTAGGATCAATTGATTAGCTTGGCTGGTGTGTAGGCCTTTACGGGCACTGGATATTACTGCATTTACAAGTCTGGATTCTCATACAATTTCTGGGCTATGACATAAGTGTTGCTGATAGGGTTACCAGGCTCAAACCAATCTGCGATGGTATCTGCTAAGCCTTGTCATTGCCTAATCAGGCATTTGCCAATTTGATTAACCAGTCTAGCACACAGCTGGTCTGTACCAGTGTGGAACATCATCAAGGTAAGGATCAGTGACAGTTGTCCTGGTTCTGGAACAGGGGCCTGTTCAGGGCATGGTGCACAACTGGGAGGCTCCATTTTGTCCTTAAAGTCCTGGTTGATGATATCCAAATGAGGGCAAGTTAGCAATGGCCATTAAAGCAAAACTAGTCTGGTGGGAAGGAGCTAGTCCTGTCTCCCATCCTTCTGTTCACGTGATGTACTCCTTGCTTCCTTCCAGTTCTTTTTGTTCACCTGTGGAGACATTGTTAACATTCTCCTAGCCTAAACAATTTTCTATTCACAACATTTGCAATACGTATTACAATTAAGACACACAAGACAAACTTGGACAGAACACAAACACATGTCATGACACAGAACCATGGCATTTTGTTGTTGTTTTTCTTCAACTGGCGCCAGCGCTTTCTGATGATCTGAAAGACAAGAAAACATTTCTCCCCCCCCCATCGGGGTGGCCTATTATAACTTAAAATACTGCCTAAGATCTGCTAGGGGAACAGGTTACAGCTAGTTCCTTACCATTTTCATGTGCGAGTGAGCTGCAACTTTCTGAGAACAAGAGCGCTTCATCGGTACTCGTGACCTTCCACTCCCTTGAATTACCTTAGAGTTGCTAGCCCTCCCCAACAGTGGCATGGTTCAGTTTCCCTCTCGTATTGCAGACCGGACTCTTTTTTCCTCTTATGATCTGTCTTGATCCTGCTAAATGACTTTTCTTAATTACACAGATTTGTCTAGCATTAATTTGGTAAGGAGAGTGGGCTTTCTAGTTAGCCCCCACACTTCCTAATTCTTTTCAGTATATGATTTTCATAACATCCAGGCTGCAGCAGTTGAGTTATGCTGCTGGCTCTGGGGTGAATCACTTGCTCATGTTCTGTAAGGAGATTTATGTTGCAGAATGTGTCTCCTTGTTAGGGCAGATTTAGTTTTTAGTGATTACATCTTCACATTCAATTTCTACTGGTTGACATCTGGGTGGCTTTTAAGTTACCTTCCCCCACGCCCTCAAGCCAATTATAACGGCGTGTGAGGGAAAGGTTTTAACTGTTTGTTATGTTTTTTCCTCTGGATGGCCCCCACTCATATGTTGTGAAACATCTTTGGGTTGCCTGCGTTTCTAGCCGTAGAGGCTGTCATTATTTATTTGCTAAGAAGGGCTTGAGAATTTCCTGAAGTTGCTTGGATTCGATCCTTGCTCAAAGCCCACATTCCCTTTTCAATCTCATAGCTTAGGAAGGTGCATATTTGGGCCTTCTCTTGTGAAACTTTATATCCCTTCTTCCCTAGGGCATTCAACAGGGGCTCCGTTGCCCTTTTTCCCTTTTGCATATCAGGACTGGTAATCAACAAATCATCAATATACTGGAGGAGAGCTACCTCAGGGTGCTGCCCCCTCCAGTCTTCTAAGTCTTTTTGCAATGTCGTCCCAAAAATATGGGGGGATGACACAAAACCCTGGGGCAACACAGTCCACAACAGCTGGGTTTTGTGATGGGTGTCCGGGTCTTCCCATTCAAAAGCAAATAATTTCCAACTATCTTTGTGTAAAGGTATAGAAAAGAAAGCATCTTTCAAGTCTAATACCATAAACACTGTTGTGTCTGCTGGAATTTGTGTTAAGATAGTGTGTGGGTTGGGGACCATAGGATGGTCTACAAGAACTTTCTTATTTATTGCCCGTAAGTCTTGCACGAGTCTATAAGAGACGCTATCCGGTTTTGGCATCCCTAAAATAGGGGTGTTGAAGGGAGAGGAACTTTCTACTACCTAGCCATATCTTTTGAATTGTTCGATTAATGGCTTTAAGCCTATCCAGGTGGCTCTTTTTTCTCTCTCAGGGGATATGGCTTTACACCCACAGAGCCTTCTCCTTTAATGAAAGGAATTCTTACTGGAGTCACAAACTTTTCTCGGGCAGGGGTCTCATCTGCCTAAACACATGGATTGACTCCTTCTAAGACCTCAGTCCCTTTTGTCTCTAACAGCATCTCAGCTGCACAGAGAGCCATCTGGTAATTTGAGCCCTGTTTCACCGGCAGCTGCACTACATTCTGATCACTACGGAAGAAAATTTCAGCTTGCAGCTTAATTAGCATATCTCACCCTAGCAGGGCAACTGGGCATGCAGATGAAACAACAAAGGCATGCTCTAACATAATTTTTTCTAATCTTCGTGAGGAGGGGTCTACATACGGGTAGCCTGCTTCTCTTTCCCTCAATTCCTTCTATCATCACATGCTTTCCACTTTCTTTAGCTGAAGGGGGTTTTATGGGGATCATAGAGAACGTGGCTCCAATATCCACCAGAGCCTCATAGTCCCTGCCACCCACCCTTATTTTTACCATGGGATCCTTTCGAGCTTTAGCTCGTAGGGTAGTGGCCTTAGATTCCCGTCCCCTTCAACTAGATTCTTCTCCGGAGGATTCTGCCCGCATCTGGCGGTTCTCCGGTTGTCTTTTCTTCCCCTTTGCCTTCTATTTTTGGGCAGTCTCTCTTCCAATGTCCTTTTTCCCGTCAGTGCACACATCCATCAACTGCTACCCGTCCCTTTCCTTTCTGAGGGGGCCCCTTATGGTCCGGCCTCTGGTTGCTGGAGAGTGCTGCAGCCAGCACTGCCATCTGCTTCTGCGCTCTCTTATCTTCCCTCCTCTATTAGGGTATGTCTACACTAGAAAGTTAGTTCGAACTAACGGACGTTAGTTCGAACTAACTTTCCTATGCGCTACACTAGCGCTCCGCTAGTTCGAATTTGAATCGAACTAGCGGAGCGCTTAGTTCGAACTAGGTAAACCTCATTTTACGAGGACTAACGCCTAGTTCGAACTAGCTAGTTCGAACTAAGGGCTGTGTAGCCCTTTAGTTCGAACTAGTGGGAGGCTAGCCCTCCCCAGGTTTCCCTGGTGGCCACTCTGGCCAACACCAGGGAAACTCTATGCCCCCCTCCCGGCCCCGGACCCCTTAAAGGGGCACGGGCTGGCTACGGTGCCCGTGCCAGGTGCAAGCCTGCCAGCACCCAGCTAGCAGACCCTGCACCTGGCACGGCACAGAGCCACCCACCCGATGCCCCCCAGCCCACCCCCTCTTGCCGGGACCAGGCTGGCGGCTCCCAGGAGCTTGCCCTGGACCGCAAGAGGCGGGCACCTTCCTGGGCTAGTGCGGACATCGTGGACCTCGTCCACGATCTCCGCACTAGGCACAGGAAAGTGGCCGTCTAGGGCAGGAGAGCTGCCAGCCTGGCCACCCAGGACCAGGTGTGCATGAAAATCAAGGGGGTCCACTGAGACCCCCGACACTGAGCCCTGAGCTTACAATGGCCGTACTGGGTCAGACCAAAGGTCCATCTAGCCCAGTAGCCTGTCTGCCAACAGCGGCCAACCCTAGGGACCCTGGAGGGGATGGACCGAAGACAATGACCAAGCCATTTGTCTCGTGCCATCCCTCTCCAGCCTTCCACAAACTTTGGGCAGGGATACCACTCCTACCCTCTGGCTAATAGGACTCCATGGACCCAACCTCCATCACTTTATCTCACTTCCCTTTCAACTCTGTTCTAGTTCTAGCCTTCACAGCCTCCTGCAGCAAGGAGTTCCACAGGTTAACTATTTGCTTTGTCAACAACAACAACAACTTTCTCTTACTAGTTTCAAGCCTGCTACCCATTCCTTTCCTTTGGTGTCCTCTAGTCCTTCTTGATGGGAACTCAGGAAGAACTTTTCTGAATGCACCCTCTCCACCCAACCCCTGCTTTTAGAGACCTCTATCCTGTCCCCCCTCCGTCTCCTCTTTTCTAAGCTGAACAGTCCCAGTCTCTGTAGCCTCTCTTCATCTGGGACCTGTTCCCAACCCCTGATCATGTTAGTTGCCCTCCCCTCTCCCAGCCTTTCTCTTCCCCTCTCCCACCTCCTTTTCCCAGTCTCCCCCAGTTTTGTTCAATAAAGACAGAGTCAATGTTGGAAGAAACGTTATCTTTATTTTGTACATCAATAAGAAGGGGGGCTAGGGAAGGGCAAGTGGAAGGAGGTGAGGGAGGAATGGGGTACGAGCCCCCGATGGGGAGGACTGGGCTGGCTCTGCGGGCTTCTGGGGGTGGAAGCTCTCCTGCAGCCCCCCAATTACTCCCTCTCCCCAGATGGCAGCCTGCGGCAAGTGCAGCCGGGCTGATGGCCGAGTGGTGTGATGTGCCCAGTGTGGGCACTCAGGGCACTCCAAGCCAGAACTTCTTTGCAAGCGGGGCACCCCTTAGAACTGTGTGTCCGGGGTGGGGGTCGGGACCCTTTAAGCGCAGCCCTCGGCTAGCCTGAGACAGCATCTCCATGCTCTAAGTCCTCCTTTTATGCCCTGCCGGCACTGCTTCCGGCCATCATTAAGCCCTGTTCAGAGTCCACTCAATGTGGACTTACTAGTTCGAACTAGCAAAACGCTAGTTCGAACTAGTTTTTAGTTCTAGATGCGTTAGTTCGAACTAGCTTAGTTCGAATTAACTAATTCGAACTAAGTTAGTTCGAACTAGCGCTGTAGTGTAGACGTACCCTTACTTCTCTAAGGGGGTACTGATGGTATGATGATCCCGGATCTGATGGGCCTTTTCGCAAGAAGTATTTTTTTTGCCCGAATTGAGTAGTCCACCCTGTTGGCTCAGCCCCCCTCACTTCAGCCTCTGCAGGGGGGGCTGAAGTGAATCCAGGACCAGCAGGAGTCTGATAAGGGGGGAGTAACTTTTCAGATGTAAGTTCACTTATGATTTCAGAGTTACTGTTTCCTCCTGAAGTGGCAGGAGAGGAACAATTCTCATTCTCTCTAATAGGGCTAGACCCTCCTGAAGAAGAAGGGGTTTTCCTCTTCTTTCCATAGGACTCAAATTCCTCATCACTAGAGGGAGCCAGTATTTCAGGGCTTTTACCTCTCAAGGTCTTTGCCTTTGCAGCCATGACCTTACACACACCCATACTACATTTTAATATCCATTTTGGTCGATCCTGGACGTGGAATAACCAACAATCAATATATGGGAAGTGATCCCACTGTCCGTCCCGCGTCACAACGCTATGTGTTAGGGATACCAGGTTTACATCAAAGGAGCCCGTATCTGGCCATAAGTAGGCCACTCAAGTTGACAAAATTTAATTAACTCATCTTTTGCCATTTTTACTCTATAGTCACTTTTAAAATTACTAAAATTCTGTAACATGCATCCCAATGGGGTTGCGGAGTTTTCTATCCGGGAACTTCCCGAACCCATATCTATCTATTTATATATATTGCGCGCGCACACACACACACAATCAACAAGCTTTTATCGCGGCTCCGTGTGTCGATGGAATGACACCACACCAGCTTTTAGCGTCCGAACTCAGAGAGGGGTCCAGCGCTTGGCTGCCTCACTAGAGACACCGGTGTGCCCTTATGGAGCCGTGACACTTAAGACGGGCCTATTAGACAGCAACAAATATAGACAAACAGGGGGCTTGGAGACTCGCTGGGTCACGAGGTTCGGCTGACCCCCCTTGCAATCAAGAAATCCTGGTCATCGGGTTTCCCCTTGCAGGATTCTTGGGGCGGCTGGAGTCAGCTTAAGTCTCAGACCTGGTCAGCGACAGTCATGCTTACACACAAACCTGTGGTTTCACAATTTAGGTTTCTAACAAATCATTAAAACAAAGAACAAGAGTACTCCTACTAAAAACAAAAGCAATCCACTGGAGTTTTCCTAACTCCTCATAACTTCCCCACGCAACCCACGGGTTCATGGTGTTCCTTCTGGGGCTTACAGAGGTTTCTACCATTTTGGGAGCGACCCAATTCCACAATATTGTGTTCTTTCCAATGTTCAGACCTATGTGCTGAACGCAACGCCCCCGGGGGACAAACAAATACTCAGACCTATATGCTGAGTGCAAACTTACAGATCAATATCTGCTAGAACACAGGAATAGGTATACTCACTCCGTCTATACCCCGGCGCCTTCCTCTTTTCTTCGGACCTGACAGCCTCGTGTGACTCATTCAATAGAGACTCCTTTAACTTTCCGGATGTCCCGACTCACGCTTTCGGTGCCGTGACGGACTCAAACAGTCCGGTGCGCACTTCACGGTCACCTACAGCGAATCTTGTCGTCCGACTCCAGAGTAGTCCAAGGGATGTCCCTTCGTGGTCGCCAATTTGTTGCATAAATTGCAAGGTTTCGTCCCCTTGGAGGCTAGTCTGATTTACCCCAAGAAGAGAGTCACACTTTCAGGCTGGGTCCAACTCAAGTTTATTGGTTGCAACCACGGTACGGCTAAGGAACTCAATGTTCAAATCAGAGCCGACCCCCAACATCTCATATGCAGGGGTTTTTATAGGGTTCACATCCTTCCTGGTTTAGGTGCCTTAACATGATAGGTTACTTCATTTTTGATGTTTAGCATTCCTATAGGTCAGGTTAATTTTCCCAATGAGGTTAAATACAATGCCTACTTGCTGACTTTGCAGTTACAGCTGTCTTACAGTCATTCACTTTTGCTGAACAATGGGCGAGCCATACTTCCCTTTTTCCTTTCCTGCTTGAGCCGGTCACAAGTTTAAAGGATGTGGAATCTATCCATATCTCCACTTAACAGAAGACTGGTTTCACCTCCCCTCGTCTCCTTATTATAAGTTATTACTTGTGACAGGCCCTGACCTTTGTCATGTCTTACTCCTATACAAATAGCAAATATATCTAAGCATTAGCAATGTATGTATATTGTACGTGCCCCTCATAGGGGAATCAATGGCTCCGGGGGATTTGACTTCCCTTTTACACATCATGTGGGAGACGGCGAGGGGAAGGCAGCTCTGCAGAAGCCAGCACATGGTTGGGCGTGGGGTTTGAGGAGTCCCATAGCTGGCGGGATAGAAGTGTGGTGGAAGGGGTGTGGCTTGGGAAGGGAGGAAACGGGGCTGAGGGGTTTCCATGGAGGGGGGCAGGGTATGGATAGGGAGCAGTTCTCCCAGCTGCAGCTCCAGCCCCTTCGTTCGCATCTGGAACGTGCAAGCTCAGGATCTTTCCCAGCTGGAACCCGACCTGGCAGTGGCGCTGGGGGACTGACCCCAGGGATCCTGATACCCCCATCCCCTGCCTGGGCCTCGCTCTTCTGGCGCCCTCCAGGTTGAGGAGCTGGGGCTGGAGCCACCGAGAGTCACAACCCCCCTGCGAAGGCCCCGCCCGCAGCCGAGCCAATCCGAAGGGGAGCCGCCCCCCCAGCCCAGCCCGGCAGCCCTTTGTGCCGGCAGAGGAGCTATGGCCGGGGCGAGGAGCCGCAGGCAGCGGGGCAGCGAGGTGGGTCCTGCGCAGCGCGGGGCGGGCAGGGCTCGGCGGTGGCTGCAGCGGGCCGGGGGCTGCGAGCTCCCCGCGGGCGGAGAGAGGCCGCAGGCTGAGTCCCCGGGACCGGGCGGGTCGGGCTGGTGGATCAGAGCGAGGCCTGGGGAGGAGAGATCTCGGGGTCCCCGCGGCAGTTCTCCGAATGCGGCTGCTGCGGGCGCCCCGGCAGCGCCCTTCGGGCCGGGCCATGCGCTGGGCAGTGCGGCGAGGCCGCCTGCGAAGCCGGGGGGCGCCTGCCCCTGCGCGCCGCGCTCAGCGCTGGGGAGCTGGTCCGACACACGGGTCCGCTGTGGCCAAGAGCCAGGCGAGCTGCAGATGCAGGAATTGAACCGCTTCCGTGCGAGGGACGCGCCAAGAGGGGCCGTGGGGCCGGGCTCCCAGGGTGATGTCGGGGGGCTGGGGCAGAGGCAACCGAGGGTGTTATGCGAATTGGCGCCCCCTCTGCCCCCGCCCGCCAGCCAAATGCTGGGGCCCCAAACCTGGCGCGTAGCTGAGCTCGACCCTGGGAGGAGTGGGGGAGCTTGTACTGCATCTTACCTGAGCCCCTCCAGCTTGGGGCTGGGTCCCACAGCACTAACCCTTTGGCAGAGGTGGAGGGAGTGGGGCTGGGACAGAGGCGGGGAGGAGGTAGCTCCAGCGGGTGGTGGCAGGCAGTGGAGGAGCAGGTGAGCAGAGGGATGACAGGGGGAGTGTAGGGGAACTATACTGGCACCTCACTAGTGTGGCACCCAGGGGCCACTTGCCCTCCCCTGCACCCTCCTCACTACGCCACTGTAAATAATCCTCCTCTTAGGGTATTTATTGTTTAATGAATTACTTATTTTACTAACTACAGACATATACAGGCAGTCCCGGGGTTAGTACAAGATAGGGACTGGAGGTTTGTTCTTAAGTTGAATCTGTATGTAAGTGGGAACTGGCCTCAGCCGCTGCTGAAACTGATCAGTTTCAACAGCAGCTGAATCTGGATGCCAGTTCTGACTTACATACAGATTCAATTTAAGAAACCCAGGCGTCCCCAAGTCAGCTGCTGCTGAAACTGATCAGCGGCTGATTCCAGGAAGCCCGGGGCAGAGCAACTCTGCCTCAGGCTTCCTGTAGTCAGCCCCTGGTCGGTTTCAGCAGCGGCTGACTTGGGGATGCCTGGGGCAGAGCAGCTGGGGTGCTGCTGGCTTGGTCCAGTAGTGCCGCTCCTCGGTGCTACTGGAGCAACCCAGCAGCACCCCAGCTGCTCTGCCCCAGGCATCCTGATTCAGCCACTGCTGAAACTGACCAGCAGCGGCTGAATCAGGATGCCTGGGGCAGAGCAGCTGGGGTGCTGCCGGGTTGGTACAGTAGCGCTGAGGAGCGGCGCTACGGGACCTACCGGCAGCGCCCCAGCTGCTCTGCCCCAGGCGTAGGCAAGAAAAGCCTGGTCTGCTGGGGAGGGAATGGGGGGCACTAGCTGCACCCCCCCCCAGCAGACCAGGGAGACGTGGAGCAGATTTCCTCACCCAAGAGGACGGGGGCGGCAGGACTGCAGCGCATCTGGACGTCCCGCCGTTCCAGTCCTCCGGGGCGAGAAAAGCTCCGTTCGTAACTGCGGATCCGACGTAAATCGGATCCACGTAAGTCGGGGACTGCCTGTGTGTGTGTGTGTATATATATATATATATAGTTTTGTGGTTTGCATTCTGTTCAATATTTTTTTCTCTTTAATTTGTTCATATCCCGTTCTCATTAGGTTCATGTCTTTTACATAAAAAATGTCAAATACTTACATGTAAGGTTTATAAAACATGAGAAAAGTTAATGTTATAAAACCTAAATATGAATTTCATCGCTATATTTCATTCAAGCATTTAAAACCACTGTTATAGCAAATGAGTAACACATTGCCTTCATGAATAAAAGTCAACAAGATTTTGAGCATATCAAATTTATTGTAATAGAGAGATAGCCGTGTTAGTTGTATCTTGGTAAAACAAAAAGAAAAAAAGTCTTTAAAGTGCTACATAACTAACAAGATCCCTAATAAATGTATTATAAGCAATCTGTAATGTTTCCTAACTGCCCATTTACTTACCTGGTTAACCTAATTGTTTTTCACATTATTGCACCGCAAAAAACTACATGAGAGTTATCAATGTAAGTGATTAACTTACCTGTTAAAATAACACTCCGAAAAACTTAAATAAAACTCACACACAACACACAGCCTTGCTTTCTTGAAGGCACTTGAAGCAATAAGAAGCCTAAGGCTGAGGATACCCTACAAGCCTGGCTTTGTCTGCCATGAGGACTTTTTCCTTCAGGCTGCTATGAGATTCTCTCCTTAAGTAAAGGAGAGAGGCAGGGGCGGTCCGTGCCTATAGGCAAACTAGGCAGCCGCCTAGGGTGCCAAGTTACATGGGGCGCCAAATTCCAAACCCTGCTCCTTCCATTTCCCCTTCCCTTTCCGGTGCCTTACCTGGAGCACGGCTTCCCTGCTGCCAGGAGGGGGGTAAGTCCTGGGAGAGGCAGCGCATGGGGAGGTTTCCCCTGTGCCGCGGGAGGGGAGGGGAGGGGAGCGGAGGGGTCGGCCCCGGGAGAGGAGGAACGTGGGAGGGTTCCCCTGTGCTGCGGGAGGGGGGGTCGGCCCCGGGGGAGGAGGAATGCGGGGCGGGGGGTTCCCCTGTGCTGCGGGAGAGGAAGGGGAGGGCTCAGCCTTGGGGAAGGAGGAACGCGGGGGGGGTTCCCCTGTGCCGCGGGGGGGGGGTCGGCCCCAGGGGAGGAGGAAAGCGGGGGGTTTCCCCTGTGCCGTGGGGGGGGGGGGGGAAGGCCCCAGGGGAGAAGGAATGTGGGGGGGTTCCCCTGTGCTGCAGGAGGGGGTCAGCCCAGGGGGAGAAGTAACATGGGGGTTCCCCTGCCCCGCGAGGGGGGGGTTGGCCCCGGGGGAGGAGGAACGCAGGGGGGTTTCCCCTGTGCCGCGGGGGGGAGGGGTTGGCCCCAGGAGAGGAGGAAAGTGGGGGGGGGGTTTCCTTGTGCTGCGGGAGGGGGTCAGCCCTGGGGGAGAAGTAATGTGGGGGGGTTTCCCCTGCCCCGCGGGAGGGGGGGTCGCCACGGGAGAGGCGCATGCCGGCTTCTCTTTGGGGGAGTGGGACCTTGGGAGGAGGCAGGTGCAGGGGACTCTCTCCCCAGCCCGGCACCCTGTTACCTCTCCCCCATCCCCAGCCCCTTGGCCCCCAGTCAACAGAACTCCATCCCCAGCCCCCCTCTCCCCAGCACAGAACCAAACCCCTCAGTCGATACCTGCCGTTGGGGGAGGGGGTGCCCGTTGCACGGTTCACCTTGGGCACCAGTTGCTGGCAGCTAGTCTAGGGCCGCCCCGGAGAGACGTCTCTCTCTCTGAGCTGCTCTTCCAGTTTCACACAAGCCACTCAACTGAAGCCATAGATACCAAGATTCAAGGCCAGCCTTGCCTTGAGCAGCCTGCCTCTCCAGGCACTCGCAGTCACAGCATCCGAACACGTGGAAGAGAAAGCCACGTGAATCCCAAGTCTCTGCTAGGACTGAGATGGAAAATTGGCAACAAAACGTGGGGAGATCTATCACCTCAGTGATGCCAACTCCTTTGGAATTGTGGTTCTGATTATCCAGCCCCAGCTGAGGCAGAGCTGGCACTGTGTGTATGTCTGATACGTTTTTACCAAAACTCCTGCCTGCCCATCTCACTAAAGGAAAAAGGGAGGCAAAAAGGATGGAAAATGATAGAAACTTTTGTATAAGCTTCAGAGGGGGAGCTGAGTTAGTCTGTAACAGGAAAAACTTAAAAACCAACCGACCAGTCTAGTAGCACTGTAAAGACTAACAAACCATGTGGGTCAGAGGTAGGCAAAAGGGCCTCCATGGGTCAGATCCGCTCAGCGGAGGCCCTGCTGCTCCCTCACCCCCAGGCCAATTAGGGCTTGAGGCGGGAGAGCACGTGAAGCTTTCTCTGCTCTGCCCCCACCCAGCGAGCAGCACACGGCACTTCCAAGCTCTCCCGCCCTCAAGTCTGGATTGGCCTGTGGGTGGGGAAGCGCATGAAGCCTCCTGCCCTACCAGAGACATGGGTGCCTAGTGGGAAGGAGGAGGCAAAGGGGCTCCCTGACCCTAGACCAGTCATGGTCTGGGTAGCCCCACCCCTTCCTGTTTAGTCCCCGCCCCTTCCGTGGTGACCCAGGGCTACTTCAAAAATTTTTGAAGTGGCCCCCGGGCAAAAATTATTGCCCACCCTTTATGTAGATGGTATCATGAGCTTTCGTGGGTGGAAGTGGGTTGTGCCCACAACAGCTCATGATACCGTCTACATCAGGCATGTCAAACAGGCTTCTGTTTTTTTGTGGCCTTCCACAACATTTTATAAAAGAATAAAGTGCGGCCCACTGGCCGCTCAGAGCACGTGGCCAAGTGCAGATCACGGCTGGGCTGTTCTGCACAGGCATCAAGTGCCTGCTCACAGCTGGCTGCCGTGCTCACACCTCCCCAGCGCCTGAGGAAGAAATGTGGGGCAGCAGCAACACTGGCTCTGGGACCCAGGCATTAGATATGGGGGGGGGGGCTGGGAGTGCCTGGGTCTGGGGGAGGGAGGAGGCATACGGTTAGAGGGGAGTTCTCTGGGGGAACAGAGGGGAATTGGGTTAGAACGGGGATATGGGAGTGCCTGGCTCTGGGGCAGTGGAGGGGGATATTTTGTTAATTTTTTGGTTTTTATTTATTTATTTCCAAATAAAATCACAAAACGTATATTACTTTTATATCAAATATATGTCAATTTTTTGCAATTGTACGAATAATTATATGTTTATGCAAAATCTCAACTTACAAAGTATCTGAAATTTTCACTGAAGCCTGTTCTATTTGATTGACCATGGTCTATACTTGTTTTTATTTCAACAAAACAAATTATGTATCATATACAAAATTTTAAAGTACCTTAAATTTATATTTAAGTTAAAAATTATTTTATGAGTAAATAACAATGTAACACATCAAATTATTGTATTATATTAAAACAAGACCTGAAAAATATTATACAATATACCTAAAACATAATCTATAATGTTAGATTATAAAATATATTAATTATATTATAATTATAAAAATATTATAAAATATGCTTAAAACATAATCTATAATAATAAATAATTACAACTTTTCAATGGAAGTACATTTTCTTTGGTGTCCCTGAAAGCTATCAGTTTTCATCTGTGGCCCTCAGTGGGCTTCAAGTTTGACATGCCTGATCTATATGTTTGTTAGTCTTTAAAATGTAACCAGATTATTATTTTTTAAAGATTTTCCTTTTGTTATAAAGTATCTTTTATTTAAAAAAAATAAGTAATCCCAATGCACCCATCTCTCCCCCCACCAGAGCCAGCCCCTCACCAGCGTCCCCCCATCCCAATGCACTCACCCCTCCCCCTGAGCCAGCCCCCCACAGTGCCCCCATCCCAATGCACTCACCCCTGCCCCTGAGCCAGACTCCCCAGAGCCCCCATCTGAATGAGCCCCCCCCCCAGTGCCAGAAGCACCCCCCAGCCAGGCACAGGAGGAACGGAACAGCCGGGTAAGGGATTCTAACCTTTAAAGTGGCCGTTGCTTCCACCTGGTCCTGCTGCCTCAGCTCGCAGCGTGTAGAGTTCCAGGAGCACTTAGCCAACTCTCGGTCTCTGTTCAAAAGCATCATGAGGACCAGAGCAGCGTGCGCTTCGCTCCCAGCCCAGCCTGGTGCCCCCCTGGCGGCGCCCGGGGGCAAATGCCCCCCCTCGCTACGCCTCTGGTCTGGGGCTCTCTCTGGTACTGCTACTGCAGCCCTTTTTGAATCGCTGGGTTGCCGGGGCAGTTGCTCCCTTAATCCCCCATCCCTCATTGCACCCAAACATCCTCACTGGGCCTGGTCTGGTCCTTTCAGCTTGGAAAGGGGTGGGGGTAGAGAGGATAGGAAAGAGGTCTACAAAATCATGGCTGATTCCGGAAAAGTGACTAGGGAAGTGCTGTTTGCCTGTTCATGTAACACAAGAACCAGGCGTCAGCCGATGAAATTAACAGGCAGCAACTTGCAAGGAACCAAAAGGAGTGCTGCTTCACACAAGGCCCAGTCAACCTAGGCAAGGCAACTCAACTCGTGCCAGGGGATGTTGTAAGACTAAAAGTACAACTGGGTTCCAAAAGGAATCAGTGAGTTCATGGAGGCTTATGAATTGCTGTGGGGCAAAATGGTCATGGACACCGCACCCCACCACACTCCAAGCTTGTGATTTCTGCTGATCTGTAGTACCCTGTGTGTGCCTCAGTTTTCCTGGGCACTGCACCAACAGCAAGATGGGGATGGGAACTTCAGCGTGACAGCCTCCCCCATACACACAATGGCTGATGCTTTCTGTAACCTGAGCCAAGGGGGGGGGTAACCAAGTGGGGAGCTAGACAAAGGCTGGAGGCAGTGCTGGCTGCAGGGGGTGTATGGAGGGTGGTCGGGGCCCTTGGCTCTGAGCCTTCTCTTCCCAATATGGATTGTACTGACGGCTTCTGGTTTCTGTGCTGACAAGTCTGCTTTGCGCTGTATCCCTGTAAACTAATAAACCTTCTGTTCTACTTGCTGGTTGTGTCATCTGACTGCAGAAGGGGGTGCAGGGCCCAGTGACTCCCCACATCTTGGTGATAATATTCATGTGATGTTTAAGAAAAGTTTGGTAAATGGTCCATGAACTATTGGAACTTAATCTTATGGAGCTCCAGAGGCGTCTGTATAGGGTATTGAGATTACTCTTTATCTACCCAGTGGGACTCAGTGCTCAGTCTCTAGATACCATGAGAGATGCTTCATTTTGGAGTTCTCAAACTGGGCATTTGTTTATCCAGAAATAACATTTTTGCTGTTAATAAGCATGGATTTTAAATAAATAAATAATAAATAGCGATGAGAAATAACAGACCTCAATCCTATTGTCCCTCTGCAAATTTCTGTACACAGAGTCAATCCCTTACCTCTCTTTAAAAGTGCAAGGTTTCAAAAAATTCAGTGAACAGAAGATTGTTGGGGGCAGAATAGATGTGGACAAGAAGTCTGGAAGTAAATGTGAGAAGAGAGGGACAGGTAAGGTTGCCAGATGGTTTAAACAAAAATACTGAACCCCCCCCCCAAAAAAAAAACGGGAAAAAAATTTCTGTTGAGGGGAAAAAAAGGGGGGGGGGGGAGACCAAAGTTGTTGAACAAAATAAATAACTAAATAAATAACCCAGCATGGCCCCTTTAAGAAGTGGCCATCTTCTTTTTCTGCTCCAGCCGCAAGACAGGTCCCCTGCAGAACCAGGTAAGCAGGATGTGGAGGGGCCCAGCGGAGGGTCGAGGGGAATCCATGGGAGGGGCCCAGGAGTTGGGCCCAGTTGCTGAATGTGTCGTAGGGTTGCCAGGTGTCCGGTATTTTCACCTCCTGGCAGGGAAAAAAATCAGAAAATACCTGACATTTTAGGTGTCCGGTATTTTCTGAATTTTTTTACTAGACAGGAGGCGAAAATACCGGACTGTCCAGATCAATACGGCAGCAGAAACAAAAGTGAAACTGTTTGAGCAGCTAATTCCAGAAGTCTTGAGGACTTTCTGAGTGTAGCCTTCATTGATTTGAGATCTAATATACCATTCTTTCACAAGAAGGGAAAACCTATTGTAACCCACATACCTACTGTGGTATACTGTCCCATGTAGTGGCACTTAGATCACTTGCAGTGAGAGCTAAGAATAAAGGAGCTCTACAGCTTAAGCTGTGAGCCAGCTTACTTTAGCTCAAGGGGTAGAGCAGGGCTACTGAACACATGGCCTGCAGGCCACAGGTGACCTATTTGTTTGCAGCCCATGGTACAGTTTGGGTTTACTAGGGGCTCAACATGTGGCCCGTGGGTGGGAGCCAAAACAAAAAAAAGTAGTCAATATAATGGTCTTCTGCTGATATGCATTTTAGTAGTTAAATTCCTGGACTGTCATTGCTCATTAAAAGTGCTGTCATATGAGTGGAAATCCGGTAAATGTTGCATTTTATTAACATCTGCAGAACTTACTTAAATGAGGCCTGTGTGTTGTGTAGTCTTGGCTTAATCTTTGTATTCATGCCCATCAGTGTGAAAGAAGCTATTTGCATATATATTTGCATGTATATGCAGCCACTCTCAAGTTGTAGCCCCAGCATGTGCTGTGAGTATCATTGTGGCTTCTAAAGTTGAGTTGCATTGAGATAGAGGTTCCTTGAAAACTATCCCAGTAGTCGACCAGGGCCTCTAGCACGATAGAAAAGTAGCCCTTCCTATTAATATAATGGGCCACTCGATGCTGAGGTGCATGGATCGGGATGTGGGTCCCATAGATTGCTCCTCCGCAGTTCAGGAAGCCAAGGGCAGCAAATCCAGCCACAATTGGATCCAGGTCTCCGAGGCGGATGACTCTGCGCAGCAGGATGGAGTTGATGGTGCTCACCACCTGCAGAAGGAGACACAGAAACACACAAACAGAGAACGAGAGCCCCTGGGAGATGCCTGTTCCCCTCCTCCCCCGAAAACATCCCAGGAACCACCCCCAATGACGCCATTTCCCCCTCCCCCGCCCCGCAGCAGCAAGGCTGCGTGAGGGCATAGCAAGGCTGTTCCCCACTCTGGCATGACAAATGCAAAAGTGGGGGCCAGCAAGAGCACTCCAAAACCTTGTCTCTACAGGCTTTGGTACAAAAACTTCCCCCCAGAATCCTAATACATGGACCTTGGGGAATCTGCTGCCACCATCAAGTGCTTTTGAATCCACAAACGGGTGGACACTTGAAACCAACCTCAGGGGTACCCCCAAGTTCTTTTCCCCCAAAAGAGCTTGAAAAAGAGAAAAACAAGCTCCAGTCTGTGATAGCTGACCTCTCAGTCAGAAAGACCTTCCAGGACATAGAAATCAACCAATACTGGTTAATTAGGAAAAGAAAACAAACTTTTATTATCAAAACAAAACTACAGTTGCAAGCATAGTTGAAGTGGCTAGGTGGAAAAGAGCCACCAATTGATTTAGACACTGTGGCTACATCTAGACTGGCATGTGTTTGTACACTAATGCGAGAAGCCTGGGCAACAAACAGGAAGAACTGGAGGCTCTGGCCCAGTCCAAGAAATATGATTTAATTGGGATAACAGAGACTTGGTGGGATGACTCGCATGACTGGAGCGCTGTCATGGAAGGGTATAGACTGTTCAGGAACAACAGGCAGGGGAGAAGAGGAGGAGAAGTTGCACTATATGTAAGAGAGCACTACGATTGCTCTGAACTCCAGTATAAAGAGGGAGAAAAACCTGTTGAGAGTCTATAGGTTAGGTTTAAAGGAGCAAACAACAGCAGCAATATTGTGGTTGGTGTCTGCTACAAGCCACTGAATCAGGTGGATGAGGTAGATGAGGTTTTCTCTGGACAACTGAGCGAAGTTGCCAGATCGCAGGCCTTGGTTCTCTTTAAAGGCCCTGGGGGACTTTAATCACCCTGACATCTGTTGGGAGACCAATACGGCAGTACACAGGCAATCCAGGAAGTTTTTGGAGAATGTTGGGGATAACTTCTTGACACAAGTGCTGAAGGATCCGACCAGGGGCCATGTGCAGCTTGACCTTCTGCTCACAAACAGGGAGGAACTAATAGGGGAAGTGGAGGTGGGTGACAACCTGGGAAGCAGTGATCATGAGATGGTAGATTTCAGGATCCTGACCAAAGGAAGAAAAGAGAGTAGTAAAATACACACCTTGGACTTAAAAAAAGAAGATTTTTGACTCCCTCCGAGATCTGATGGGCAGAATCCCCTGGGATGCTAACATGAAGGGGAAAGGAGTCCAGAACAGCTGGCAGCCTTATTGAAGGCACAGAAAGAAACCATCCCGACGCGTAGCAAGAGAGGCAAACATGGTAGGAGACCGGCTTACAGGGGAAATCCTTGGTAAACTTAAGCTCAAAAAATATCAGAGGGGTAGCCGTGTTAGTCTGAATCTGCAAAAGCGGCGAGGAGTCCTGTGGCACCTTATAGACTAACTGAAGTGTAGGAGCATAAGCTTTCGTGGGCAAAGACCCACTTCATACCCAAGACATGCATCTGATGAAGTGGGTCTTTGCCCACGAAAGCTTATGCTCCTACACTTCAGTTAGTCTATAAGGTGCCACAGGACTCCTCATCGCTTAAGCACAAAAAGGAAGCTTATAAAAAGTGGAAACTTGGACAAATGACCAGGGAGGAGTTTAAAGGTCTAGCTCGAGAATGCCGGGGGGTTATCAAGAAGGCAAAAGCGCAAATGGAATTGCGACTGGCTAAGGATGTGAAGGATACAAGAAAGGTTTCTACAGGCATGTTAACAAGAAGGTGATCAGAGAAGGTGTAGGGTCCCTACTGGATGAGGGAGGTAACCTAGGCTGTGTCCAGACTCAGGGTTTTTTTCGAAAAAAGTAGCCTTTTTTCGAAAAAACCTCACCTGCGTCTAGACTGCAGCCGCGTCCTTTCGAAATTAAATCGAAAGAACGCGGCTTTTCTTTCGATGGCGGTAAACCTCAATTTACGAGGAAGAACGCCTTCTTTCGAAAGTTCCTCTTTCGAAAGAAGGCGTTCTTGAATGTAAATAGGGCTTCTTCGAAAGAGAGCATCCAGACTCACTGGATGCTTTCTTTCGAAAAAGCAAGCCGCTTTTTCGAAAGTTCAACGTGCAGTCTAGACGCTCTCTTTCGAAAGAGCCTCTTTCCAAAGAGGCTTGCAGTCTAGACATAGCCCTAGTGACAGATGATGTGGGGAAAGCTGAAGTACTCAATGCTTTCTTTGCCTCTGTATTCACGGACAAGGTCGGCTCCTGGACTTCTGCGCCAAGTGACGCAAGATGGGATGAAGATGGACAGCCCGTGGTGGGTAAAGAACAGGTTAGGAACTATTTAGAAAAGCTAAATGTACACAAATCCATGGGTCCGGACTTAGTGCATCCGAGGGTACTGAGGGAGTTGGCAAATGTCATTGAGGAGCCTTTGGCTATTATCTTTGAAAAGTCGAGGAGATTGGGGGAGATCCCGGATGATTGGAAAAAGGCAAATGTAGTGCCCATCTTCAAAAAAGGGAAGAAGGATGATCCAGGGAACTATAGGCCGGTCAGTCTTACCTCGGTTCCTGGAAAAATCATGGAAGGGATCCTTAAGGAATCCATTTTGAGGCACTTGGATGAGAGGAAAGTGATTAGGAATAGTCAGCATGGATTCACAGAGGGCAAGTCATGCCTGACCAATCTGATTAGCTTCTATGATGAGGTAACTGGCTCGGTGGACATGGGAAAGTCAGTGGATGTGAAATACCTTGACTTTAGCAAGGCTTTTGATACCATCTCCCATAATATTCTTGCCAGCAAGTTAAGGGAATGTGGATTGGATAAATGGACAGTAAGATAGATAGAAAGATGGCTATAGAAAGATGGCTAGAAGGCTGGGCCCAGCGGGTAGTGATCAACGGTTCGATGTCAGGATGGCGGTCGGTTTCTAGTGGAGTGCCCCAAGGTTCGGTTCTAGGACCGGTTTTGTTCAATATCTTTATTAATGACCTGGTTTGCACCCTCAGCAAGTTTGCAGATGACACTAAGCTGGGGGGAGAGGTAGATACGCTGGAGAACAGAGATAGGGTCCAGAATGACTTAGACAAATTGGAGGATTGGGCCACAAGAAATCTGATGAGGTTCAACATGGACAAGTGTACAGTCCTGCACTTGGGACGGAAGAATCCCAAGGATAGTTACAAGCTGGGGACCAACCGGTTAAGTAGTAGTTCTGCAGAAAGGGACCCGGGGGTTACAGTGGATGAGAAGCTGGATATGAGTCAACAGTGTGCCCTTGTAGCCAAGAAGGCTAATGGCATATTAGGTTGCATTAAGAGGAGCATTGCCAGCAGATCCAGAGATGTCATTATTCGGCTTTGGTGAGGCCACATCTGGAGTATTGTGTCCAGTTCTGGGCCCCCCACTACAAAAAGGATGTGGACGCATTGGAGAGGGTCCAGCGGAGGTCAACCAAAATGATTAGGGGGCAGGAGCACATGACCTATGAGGAGAGGCTGAGGGAGTTGGGTCTGTTTAGTCTGCAGAAGTGAAGAGTGAGGGGGGATTTGATAGCAGCCTTCAACTTCCTGAAGGGGGTTCCAAAGAGGCTGGAGAGAGGCTGTTCTCAGTAGTGACAGATGGCAGAACAAGGAGCAATGGTCTCAAGTTGTGGTGGGAGAGGTCCAGGTTGGATATTAGGAAAAACTATTTCACTAGGAGGGTGGTGAAGCACTGGAACGGGTTACCTAGGGAAGTAGTGGAGTCTCCATCCCTAGAGGGGTTTAAGTCTCGGCTTGACAAAGCCCTGGCCAGGTTGATTTAGTTGGAATTGGTCCTGCCTAGAGCAGGGGGCTGGACTTCATGACTTTCTGAGGTCTCTTCCAGTTCTATGATTTTCTGCAAATGCTTTTAACAGAAAAGTTTTTCCGTTAAAAGCATTTGCAGAAAAGAGCACCTAGATTGGCACGGACGCTTTTGCACAAAAGCACTTTTTGCGGAAAAGCGTCCGTGCCAATGTAGACACGGTTTTGCGCAAGAAAGCTCCGATCGCCATTTTTGCCATCGGGGCTTTTTTGCACAAAACACTTTTTAGCTGTCTACACTGGCCCTCTTGCGCAAAAGCATTTGCGCAAGAGGGCTTTTTCCTTAGCGGGAACAGCATAGTATTTGCGCAAGAACACTGACAATCTTACATTAGATCGTCAGTGTTCTTGCGCAAATTCAAGCGGCCAGTGTAGACAGCTGACATGTTTTTCCGCAAAAGCAAATGCTTTTGCGGAAAAACATGCCAGTCTAGACGCAGCCTCAGGGAAAAAGGGGGAAGGGGGCTGCGCTGGGAGAAAGCTTGAAAGAAGGGGTGAGCATGAGAAAGGTGGGGATGGAGCAAGTCATGTGTGAAGGCACAGGGGCAGGAGGGGAACGGGGGCAGAGAGTGGTGGGCATCAGGGAAAAAGAGGGCAAAAGGGGCAGGGGCCGTGAGGGAAGGGGGAGGCACCAGGAGGAAGGGGCAGGTGCCAGGGGATTCTGGGGTGAAGCAGAAGGGCAGACACCTGCAGGGGAGGGACCAGTACCAGAGGAGGTAGGTAGGGCAGGTCTGTAGAGGGAGGTGTTAGAAGAAGGGATGAGAAGGGGTAGCTCACACGATCAGAGTGGGGCTACAGGAGGAGTGGGCACAACAGGGAGAGAAGGGCTGGCGGAGGGGGGCAGGTCTCAGGAAGGCTGAGGGCAGTGAGAAGGGTAGGAGTCAGGACAGCAGAGGAGGGTGAGGAGTTGGGGGGGCAGCAGGCACCAGGGGAGCTGATGGAGTAAGGAGAGGAGACATGGCAGCAGAGAGAAAAGGTAAAGGTTTATAAGATATTTATGAATAACTTGGGTGCCACAGTGGCACATCCAAACAAGCCACATGAACTCAGTACTGGTGTACAACACAAAATCCATTCTGCTCATGGGAGGAAACTCTTAAGGCTACATCTACACTGGCATGATTTTCCAGAAATGCTTTTAACGGAAAACTTCTCCGTTAAAAGCATTTGCGGAAAAGCGCGTCTAGATTGGCAGGACACTTTTCCGCAAATGCACTTTTTGCAGAAAAGCGTCCATGGCCAATCTAGACGCGCTTTTCTGCAAAAAAGCCCCGATCGCCATTTTCGCGATCGGGGCTTTTTTGCGCAAAACAAATCTCTGCTGTCTACACTGGCCCTTTTGCGCAAAAGTAAGAATAAGACCCTCCGGAAAAGGGCGCTTTTTCCGGAGGATCGGGGCCAGTGTAGACGCTCTTTTCCGGCTTTTTTAAAAGCCGGAAAAAAGCGGCGGCCATTTTTATTTAAATGCCGCGGGGGATATTTAAATCCCCCGCGGATTTCCCTACGACGATAGGTGAAATTTACATGCCCCTTACGGAAAAGGGGCCAGTGTAGACGTAGCCCTAATGTTCCTTTTCCTATTAACTCTGGCTAGCACTTTGTAATCTGCATTCCTACAAACAACATTAACATACTTTTCTTCTTCCTGTTCAGAGACAAACAGTATTCCTTCAACTTATTCAATTATTGCAGCATAATTCATCTTTCTCTTATAGTATAATTCTTTCTACTTTCACACCCCTCAGACAATCTGTGACGGCACATCGGGATTCCCCCCGATCCTGCACCCCTCGTAGCAGCCAGAACAGACTCCACCAGTAGAATGGAGGGAGTTTATTGCTTCTCCAGGATACAGCACAGCACAGACGTGATGTGGTTATAGGAGTCAGGGCCAGGGTGCCTCAGACCCTTTAGGTTAGGGGATCCATCGCCCCTCAGCACTCAGCTTACTGTTCCTTTCATGTTTCCCAGCCAGAAACTTCCTCGCTCCCAGATCCTGTCCCCCAGCCAGGTGGCGTCTCCACTTCCCTTCCTTTCATAGAATCATAGCACTGGAAGGGACCTCGAGAGGTCATCGAGTCCAGCCCCCTGCCCTCAAGGCAGGACCAAGCTCCGTCTACACCATCCCTGACAGATGTCTATCTAACCTGTTCTTAAATATCTCCAGAGAGGGAGATTCCACCACCTCCCTTGGCAATTTATTCCAATATTTGACCACCCTGACAGTTAGGAATTTTTTCCTAATGTCCAATCTAAACCTCCCCTGATGCACTTTAAGCCCATTACTCCTTGTCCTGTCCTCAGAAACCAAGAGGAACAAATTTTCTCCTTCCTCCTTGTGACACCCTTTTAGATATTTGAAAACCGCTATCATATCCCCCCTTAATCTTCTTTTTTCCAAACTAAACAAGCCCAGTTCATGAAGCCTGGCTTCATAGGTCATGTTCTCTAAACCTTTAATCATTCTTGTTGCTCTTCTCTGTACCCTTTCCAATTTCTCCACATCTTTCTTGAAATGTGGCGCCCAGAACTGGACACAGTACTCCAGCTGAGGCCTAACTAGTGCAGAGTAGAGCGGCAGAATGACTTCACGAGTTTTGCTTACAACACACCTGTTGATACAACCTAGAATCATATTTGCTTTTTTTGCAACAGCATCACACTGTTGACTCATATTCAACTTGTGGTCCACTATGACTCCTAGATCCCTTTCCGCCATGCTCCTTCCTAGACAGTCGCTTCCCATCTTGTATGTATGGAACTGATTGTTCCTTCCTAAGTGGAGCACTTTGCATTTCTCTTTATTAAACCTCATCCTGTTTACCTCTGACCATTTCTCTAACTTGCTAAGGTCATTTTGAATTATGTCCCTATCCTCCAAAGAAGTTGCAACCCCACCCAGTTTGGTATCATCTGCAAACTTAATAAGCGTACTCTCTATCCCAATATCTACATCATTGATGAAGATATTGAACAGTACGGGTCCCAAAACAGACCCTTGAGGAACTCCACTTGTTATCCCTTTCCAGCAGGATTTAGAACCGTTAACAACAACTCTCTGACTACGGTTATCCAGCCAATTATGCACCCACCTTATCGTGGCCCTATCTAAGTTATATTTGCCTAGTTTATCAATAAGAATATCATGCGAGACCGTATCAAATGCCTTACTAAAGTCTAGGTATATGACATCCACCGCTTCTCCCTTATCCACAAGGCTCGTTATCCTATCAAAGAAAGCTATCAGATTAGTTTGGCATGACTTGTTCTTCACAAACCCATGCTGGCTATTCCCTATCACTTTATTACCTTCCAAGTGTTTGCATATGATTTCCTTAATTACCTGCTCCATTATCTTCCCTGGGACAGACGTTAAACTGACCGGTCTGTAGTTTCCTGGGTTGTTCTTATTCCCCTTTTTATAGATGGGCACAATATTTGCCCTTTTCCTGTCTTCTGGAATCTCCCCTGTCTGCCATGATTTTTCAAAGATCATAGCTAAAGGCTCAGATACCTCCTCTATCAGCTCCTTGAGTATCCTGGGATGCATTTCATCAGGACCTGGTGACTTGCTGACATCTAACTTTCCTAAGTGATTTTTAACTTGTTCTTTGTGTATCCTATCTTCTAAACTTACCCTCTCTCTGCTTGTATTCACTACGTTAGGCACACCTCCAGACTTCTCGGTGAAGACCGAAACAAAGAAGTCATTGAGCATCTCCGCCATTTCCAAGTTCCCTGTTACTGCTTCTCCCTCCTCACTAAGCAGTGGGCCTACCCTGTCCTTGGTCTTCCTCTTGCTTTTAATGTATTTATAAAAGGTCTTCTTGTTTCCCTTTATGCCTGTAGCTAGTTTGATCTCATTTTGTGCCTTTGCCTTTCTAATCTTGCCCCTGCATTCCCGTGTTGCTTGCCTATATTCATCCTTTGTTAGTTGTCCTAGTTTCCATTTTTTATAGGACTCCTTTTTTATTTTGAGATCGTGCAAGATCTCCTTGTTAAGCCAAGCTGGTCTTTTGCCATATTTTCTATCTTTCCTACACAGCGGAATTGTTTGCTTTTGGGTCCTTAACAACGTCCCTTTGAAATACTTCCAACTCTCCTCAGTTGTTTTTCCCTTCAGTCTTGCTTTCCCATGGGACCTTACCTACAAGTTCTCTGAGCTTATCAAAATCTGCCTTCCTGAAATCCATTACCTCAATTGTGCTGGTCTCCCTTCTACCTTTCCTTAAGATCATGAACTCTATTATTTCGTGATCACTGTCCCCTATACTGTCTTCCACTTTCAAGTTCTCAACTAGTTCCTCCCTATTTGTTAAAACCAAATCCAGAACAGCTTCTCCTCTAGTAGCTTTTTCAACCTTCTGAAACAGAAAGTTGTCTCCAATGCAGTCCAGAAACTTATTGGATAGCCTGTGCCTCGCTGTGTTAGTTTCCCAACATATGTCTGGATAGTTGAAGTCCCCCATCACCACCAAATCTTGGGCTTTGGATAGTTTTGTTAATTGTTTAAAAAAGACCTCATCCACCTCTTCCACCTGGCTAGGTGGCCTGTAGTAGACTCCTAGCATATCACCCTCATTTTTTACCCCTTTTAGCTTAACCCAGAGACTCTCTACACAGCTATCTCCTACGTTCATCTCCACTTCAGTCCAAGTGTGTACATTTTTAATATACAAGGCAACCCCTCCTCCCTTTTTTCCCTGTCTGTCCTTCCTGAGCAAGCCGTACCCTTCCATACCAACATTCCAATCATGCGTCCCATCCCACCAGGTTTCTGTAATACCAATGATATCATAGTTGTATTTATTGGTTAGCAATTCCAGTTCTTCCTGCTTATTACCCATACTTCTCGCATTTGTATATAGGCATCTAAGATACTGATTTGATCTTGCCTCCCTGTTGTGCCCTGACCCTCCTTTCTCCTTGCCATTATAGGCCGTAGTCCCCCCCATTTCTGGGAAGAGACTTGTTATCTGCTCAAGCTGGAACTAGGTGTCTGGGCCAATCCACATGTGCATGAGTCAGTGAGAATCACACATCACTGCTCTGGGGCACCCCGGGTTACAGAGCAGACATCACCACCCATTATGTCACACATCCCAGCTTCCCTGTGCCACAAGCAGATTCAGGCCTCACACACAGGTGAGAGGTTGGAAAACCCTAACTCACCAACTCCGAACCAAGGACCAGGCACAGTTCTAGGCCAATTTATAATTTAGATCTTACTCACAAGGCCAATCCTTTAGAATCTAAAATCTAACGGGCTGCGTCTAGACTGGCATGATTTTGTGGAAATACTTTTAATGGAAACGTTTTTCCGTTAAAAGTATTTCCGCAAAAGAGCATCTAGCTTGGCATGGATGCTTTTGCGCAAAAAGTGCTTTTGCGCAAAAGCATCCATGCCCAGTATAGACGCGCTTTTGCGCAAGAAAGCTTCATTTTAGCCATCGGGCTTTCTTGCGCAAAAAATTAAGGTGCCTGTCTACACTGGCCCTCTTGCGCAAGTATTCTTGCACAAGAGGCCTTATCCCTGAGCGGGAGTGTCAAAATGTGTGCGCAAGAAGCACTGAATTCTTACATTAGAATGTCAGTGCTCTTGCACAAATTCAAGCGGCTGCTGGCAAGTAGACAGCTTTGCGCAAAATCTTGCCAATCTAGACGCACCCAAGGTGTATTAATAAAAGAAAGAAAAAGTTGAGAGTGAGATTGTTAAAGAGAACACATTACATACATCAGTCACCAAGTACTTGATGCAGGCTGTTAGAAGAGATAGTACAAACTGCTTGCTGAACAGTCTTCAGTGTTAGCCTCAGGGCCCTTTGATGTTCCCTTCATCTTCCAATTAGAGCTGGTCACATGCAAGCAGTCCCATGCACTGATCTGCAAACTCCCAGATGCATTCCTCAGGTGCGTATGGGCCACTCTGAGAGCCATTGTCCCTGGAGCAGTGCTACTTAGCACAGCCATTCATTGAATAATATTCCTTACAGCAGGGGTGTCCAAACTTTTTTCAAAGAGGGCCAGATTTGATGAAGTGAACATGCGTGAGGGCCGACCATTTTGCCTGACATTCTTTGAACCATTAAAATTAAATGCAAATTAACTATTTTATGCAAAGTTTATTGCAAACGGCATACTTTTCATTTCGTCACATGGATGACAAATCTAAACAGGTGTTAAATCACTCTGCCTTTCATATCTGAAGGCCAGATGAAAAAAAAATCCAGGAAGCTGAAATATATGTCAGGAACATTGTAAAGTACATGACATATTATTGGTAATAAAGGTTGTCTGTCAACTTTTAAGTTCTAAAAATATGAACAGGAACATAACACCAAGTATACATGTTGTGTCCAAATATATTTATAACTGATTTAGACCAACTGACATTAACTGAGATTTTACAATGTATTCATCTCAATACATATGGATTCGTTGGGGCCATAAAAGATAGATATTGCCAAATTACCTGTGGGGCCGTATTAAACCGGAACACGGGCCGCAATTGGCCCGCGGGCCAGACTTTGGACATGCCTGTCTTACAGGAAGCAGTCCAGGCCCAGTGCTTCCTCCCAAGATGTTCAACTGAAACTGCTGCATAACCTGCAGCATGACAGTGTGGAGCCATCACATGTCCAGGGCCAGCTCTGGCTCCATAGCCAAAAAGGAAAAAATGCTGTGGCATCCAACAAAGCTGGGCAACCAGAGCACACACTGCAAAAGCTTTGCTAGCCCTCAGAGCGGTACACAAGCCCACAGCAGAAACTGAGAAATGGCTGTCTGGGAGGGGGGGGGGAGGGGAGGGGAGGAGCCCTTTAAATATACCTCTCAGATAGCCTTAGGCAACAGCACCTGGAAGTAACTGCTGACCTAATGCCCTGGCTGAAGTGGTTCCAATGAGTGTGGATGCTCTCTTTTGAAAAAGTAGATCGCTTTTTTGATCCACTTTTGAAGTGTGGACGCTCTCTTTCAAAAGAAGATTTTTCGAAAGCTCTTCCAAAAAAGCTTCTTTCAAAAGAAGCTTGCAGTCTAGACATACCCTTAGTTTCAATTTTCACCAAGAAGATTTGATGGTGACTGGATGCCTAATATAGTGAAACGGGGTAGGTTTAGAAGTTAAAATAGAACAGAACAAATTAAAAATTACTTAGAAAAGTTAGATGTCTTCAAGTCACCAGGGCATAATTAATACAAATTAATAGAATACTCAGGGAGCTGATAGAAGAGATATCTGAGCCAAGAACTATCATCTTGAAAAGTCATGGAATTCTGGAGAGATTCCAGAAGACTGGAAAAGAGCAAATATAGTGCCCATCCATTAAAAAGGGAAATAAGAACAAACCAGGAAACTGCAGAGCAGTCAGCTTAACTTCTATGCTAAAAAAGATAATGGAACAAATAATTAAGGAATTCATCTGCAAACATCTGGAAGATAACAACAGCCAGCATGGATTTGTAAAAAACAAATCATGTCAGACCAATCTGATCGCTTTCTTTGATAGGATAACAAGTTTTGTGGATGAGGTGGAAGTGGTATTCCTGGATTTTACTAAAACATTTGATATAGTCTCATATGGCCTTCCTATCAATCAATTAAGGCAATCAAACCTAGATGGGGCTAGTATAAGGTGGGTGCATAACTGGCTGGATAAACATTCTCAGAGAGAAGTTATTAATGGTTCACATTCATGCTGGAAGGGCATAACAAGTGGGATTCTGCAGGGGTCAGTTTTGGGACAGGTTTCGTTCAATATCTTCATCAGTGATTTGGGTGATGGCATAGAGAGTAAGATTATTAAGTTTGCAGATGATACCAAGCTGGGAGGGGTTGCAAGTGCTTTAGAAGATAGGATCATAATTCAAATTGATCTGGACAAACTAGAGAAATGTCTGAGGTAAATAGGATGAAGTTTAATAAGGACAAATACAAAGCATTTCACTTAGGAAGGAAAAATCAGTTTCTCACACACAGAATAGGAAGCAACTGTCTAGGAAGGAGTACTTCAGAAAGGGATCTAGAGGTCATAGTGGACCACAAGCTAAATATGAGTCAACAAAGTGACACTGTTGCAAAAAAAAAAAAAAAAAAAGCAAATATGATTCTTGGATGCATTAACAGGAGTGTTGTGATCAAGACACAAGAAGTAATTATTCTGCTTTACTGTGCACTGATTAGGCCTCAGTTGGAGTATTGTGTCCAGTCCTGAGCACCACATTTCAAGAAAAATGTGGAGAAATTGGAGAAGGTCCAGAGAAAAGCAACACAAATGATTAAAGGTCTAGAACACATGACCTATGTGGGAAGACTGAAAGAACTGGGATCGTTTATTTTAGATAAGAGAAGACTAAGTGGGAACATGATAGCAGTTTTCAAGTATCTAAAAGGGTGTTACAAGGAGTAGGGAAAAAAATTGTTCTCCTTGATCTCTGATAACAGGCCAAGAATCAATTCACTTAAATTGCAACAAGGGGGTTAGGTTGGACATTAGGGAAAATTTCCTAATTATAGGGGTGATTAAACACTGAAATAAATTGCCTAGGAAGGTTGTGGAATCTATCAGAGACACTATAGAGAGGGTGAGTGGTCCTGCGGTGAATGGACTACTTGGCCTGTCAAGATCCCTTTCAGTTCTAGTATTCTATAATGGGAGCAAGCCATAAAAAGACCCTGTTTGAGAATATTTTAATAAAGTTCCTCTACCAGTAGGTAAGACAGGCATGGGTACAAAATGCAAACAGTGCAACAAAGAAATGCAAGGCCTGGTTGCCTGAATGAAATAATATCATGAGAAACTGAATTGAAGAGGATAAAAGGAATATCAGGTTGGTAAACTTTTTTGATTCATACTACTTTCTTAAGGGCTGTCTATCTTCCTTCTGAACTATTTTCATGTTTGAGCAAAAAATATAGTTGTTACTCTATGGTACTATCATTTTTTGGTGCAGCTGTGATAAAAAATAAATAGCTGAAATTGGCAAATCTTCTTTTTACCATTTCTCCTTTAAAGTACTACTGAGTGTCAATGAATAATACTAAATGAGCAGTATGGTAATAATAATTAAAGAATGGTATTAACTTGTTTTATTTAGGAGAACTTATCCTCAACATACATGATTCTGAAGACTATCCAGCTTCAAGATCACCATTATTTTCTAGTGTTTCAGAGTTATCTCCCAGTGATTGTTTTTCAGTCACACCATGTATGTCACATAGCCATAGTATATCACCTGTGAAAGAAAGAAAGACCCATAGATAAGTTTGTGATAAGCACCAGCAGATTACAAAAAGAGGTAATTGATGAAAAAATTGCCCAGTTTGTTTATGCAACAAACTTTCCTTTCCATATGATTGAGAACCCACACTTCATTAACATGGTTCAATCATTAAGACCTGGATACAATCCAACCATGAGAGCTGATGTTGTAGCAAATAGCTGGATAAAGAGTGCGAAAGAGAAACTGAGCCATGTGCAAAAAGTAGAAGCATAAAATTGATAACCTTGCTCCTTGATGAGTGGAGCAATATACACAACGATCCTGTTGTATGTGCTTGTGTGACAACAGAAGAAGGGAATGTCTTCCTTACAGAAACAATTGATATATCAGGAAATACACACATGGCAGAATACTTACAAGATGTAAAAGCTCAAACAAACTGAAAAAAATTCGAATGTCTAGTACACAGCTTGGTCACAGACAAATGTATCCAAGATGAGAGGAAATTTAGAAGAGAATCCTTTCATGCACTTCCTACCCAAAGACTTCAGTGTTCCAGAAATAAAGGCTAATGTTGCTGAAATTGTAAAATACTTCTGTAACAATCACTCAGCAGCTGCTGTGAAAAAAGTGAGAGGAACCAAAGACATGTTATGGAACTCAATAGTGGACTATTTTCAGAATACATAGTGTTATTTTAGTAAATAAAACAATTGAAATATCTGTCTGGTGATGTTCTCCCAATACAGCATAGCAAGAAAATCCGTCAAATATTACTACTAGTTCACCTCCGACATCATAAATATCTGCTGCAAAAAAAGAAACCTACATCTATCTCTGAGTTGTGAAGAATATGTATTAAGCTTATTACAGCCAATAAAAATGCTCTTTTATGTAGAAAACCACCATTAAGGAGTCCATGGAGAGGTGGGTGAATGTGTGAAGTTGGTTGTTTGGGATGTGAGTGGGAACTGTTTGAGGCTGAGGGCTTGCACCACTGTCACTTCACCACAGTGTCCTCTGTCTTCTTTGGAAAACCTGACTCTGCTTCTATGAGATCTTTCTTGCTGAGGATGAACCGTAAGTGGAAAGAAAATCTGAGTCCCCGGGGTTCTGCACAGGCATGTGCAGGGCAGGATTCAGCCACGAAATCTGGAAGCTGTGAGGCCCTTTGGAGCAGTTTGTAACTCCCTTCTGCCCTGTTTCTTTCAGGAGTCACTAGGAGAGGATCTGGCTTGTCTGCAAAAAGCCAAGGAGAGGCAAAGCACAATGCTGCTGGTAGGTATCTAGAGTCCCCTGCTCTTCAGGCTTGCTTGGGATCAAACTGCCCTGAGTGAAATAGAAATGCAGGGCTCACCCTGCCACTCTAGCCAGGAAAGCATCTGCATTGGAGCCCAGGGAGAAGGTCAGTCTCAAACATGGGAGGAGCCTGATGTGTTTAGGGTTTAAGATGCTGCTGTGCAGAGGAGTGTCAGTCTGTGGCATGGACAGACCCTACACTAGCACCGAAGGGAGATGGAGAGGAGAGGAAATGCGGGTGGGCTTGTGAAGAGTTGGGTGCAATACAGTTTGGTGAAGTTTGGCCAAAAAGCCTCACGTTAGCCATAGGGTCACCCCTGCCCTTCTTCCTCCCCCGTCCTGGCCTAACCGAACTTACATCGCCCGCCACAGAGATCCTGTGTTCTGGTAAACTAATCCCCTCCTCTGCTGAGAGGCACAGTTCTGAATCTCCCCTGTTACAAGCCACCCTCTCCCCGGGGTTGCAGAAACAGACGGAAGCTGAGAGGCAGAAGATCCTTGCGGAGTGGAAGGAGCTGCGAGACTTTCTGGAGGAGCAGGAGCAGCTCCTGCTAGCCCAGCTGGAAGAGCTAGCCAGAGACATTGTCAAGAGAAGAGATGAGGGCGTGTCCAGGCGATCCAGGGAGATTTTCCTGCTTGGAGAGAAGGGCCAGCAGCCGTGGAGCCAGTCCCTGCAGGTCAGACTGGGTTATGGCAGTGAGAATATGCAGTTTCTTAGTCCTACGGTCCAACGCACTTCACAGAGTGGGGTCAGGGCATTAGGGGAAAGGGTACAGCCCTGCCCACAGTTACATACTGAGTCTGTGGCACAGCCGGGAATGGGACCTGGGATCCCTGGGTGGGTAACCCCAAGACCATCTGTCCTGTGCTGTAAATGTCTATCTGCATGAGTGACATTTCCAGCCCACCCTCCCTCTGCCAGGTCTAAGGCTCCATGTCGTCCCAGGTTAGTGGGCTCAGTAGAGTGAGAGAACTTCATGGGTCTCGGCACTAGGGGAAATTTCACTCTCAATGTAGCAAACAGTCTCTCCCTTTAAAATGCCTGGGGAGAGTTTCCCTCCAGCAAGCTCCTAGCTGGGTTGCTGAGAGCAGAAGTCCCAGCTGAGTGGAAGCAGTTGGGAGGTTTTCTCTGAGTGTGAACCTGAGTGTCTGAAATTCCCCAAAGACCTGAGGCTCCAGTGATGATTCCCCTGCAGAACCGGAGGCCTCCCTAGTCTGAGGCACAGCCACTGACTTGCCTCTTCTTTCTCTCCCTCTGCAGGGGGCAGGAAGCACTGAGAGCAGGTATGTCACCTCCTTTGCTTGTCAAGCACACTGACTCGCGCTTCCCCTGCTGGGACTCACGGGTAGAATGCCTGTGAGCGTGTCTTTCCTTAGCGGCTGCCTGAGGAAGGAGACGAGCATGGGGCTGTCTGAGAGCGAATGAGGACTGGCCTACATAGGGCCTGTGAGCCCCACCCAGCCACATCGTGTGTCGCAGCATGCAGAATCTCATATTTGGTCTTTTTAAAGTAGATTGCAAAGCAACCTTCCCAAATGCAAGTGGAGGCAGTGCTGCCTTGCTAAGGGCTTGTCTAGACTTCAAATGGTGCAGCAGTACTGCTGCATGTGTTCAATGTAGACACTCCTTATGGCAACATTAACGTAGGTAACTCACCTCTTCAACAGGCAGTAGCTAGGGAGTTGGAAGGTTTCCTCCATGGCCCTAGCAGTGTATGCTCAGGGACTTCTCTACGGGCTCGTCTACATTGGCCCCTTTTCCGGAAGGGGCATGGTAATCTTTAAAATCGCAATAGGGAAATGCGCGGGGGGGATTTAAATATCCCCCGCGGCATTTAAATAAAAATGTCCGCCGCTTTTTTCCAGCTTTTAGAAAAGCCGGAAAAGAGCGTCTACACTGGCCCCGATCCTCTGGAAAAAGCGCCCTTTTCCGGAGGATCTTATTCCTACTTCAAATAAGGAATAAGATCCTCCGGAAAAGGGCGCTTTTTCCGGAGGATCGGGGCCAGTGTAGACGCTCTTTTCCGGCTTTTCTAAAAGCCGGAAAAAAGCGGCGGACATTTTTATTTAAATGCCGCGGGGGATATTTAAATCCCCCACGCATTTCCCTATTGCGATTTCAAAAATTACCATGCCCCTTCCGGAAAAGGGGCCAGTGTAGACGTAGCCTACCTGTCTCAGAGGTGTGGATTTTTCACACCTCTCAACCACTTAATAGTCTAGTGTAGACCTGGCCTGAGTCTGTGAAATATCTTGAAACCCTGGCTCAGAGATGTGTGTATCTTCTTGGTGTGTCAGCAGAGATGCTAGCGCTTGGATGTCACCACAGCAGGTGGGCTGGAGTGAGGAGAGGAGTGAAGTCTCTGAGGGGAGGGGGACTGAGTGCAGGTGATATCTGAGACAACAAAGCTCTGATGCAGCTTTCCCAGAGTCTGGGGGCTGCTGGGCTTTGGCACTGGGGATTGGAGCCACGTCTCACTCTTCCTACTTTCCTCAGCAGGGAAGATGAGCCATTGCCGAAGCCAGAGCAGGGGTTTGCAGAACTGGAGAAGAGACTCAGCAATTTCTCTCTGAAAAGTGCCATCCTGCAGGAGGTGCTGCTGGGACTCAAAGGTGAACTGGAATTTGTCAGGTTCATCCTTCCTAGTTAGATGGACCCATGCCCTGTGGAGGAGTCAGCGGCTCTCGTGTTGTCACTGACCCTGGTGCTTTGTCTTACTGGTGCAGCTCAGGGACTTGCCCTTTCCCCTTGAGTTTCCCTGTAGGGCTAGCTCTTCTGGTGCAGTTACGTTACTAACCAATCGGAATAGACCTATAAATGTGAAGGCTTGAATTTTAACCTCTTCTTCCACAGAGACTCTGCGTCTGGAGCTGGAGAACAACTCAGGTACGTTTCTGCCTCTTGTGGGAAGGTTTCAAATCAAAACCATGTTAGTGGCCGGTGATCGGTGCCTCCACCCTGAGATAAACCTGAGAGGTGGACCAGTGACTACCCAGTTGCCTCCTGCTATGATGCCTGGTGGAGGTCAGAGTGAATCCTGATCTGACAGAGAAAAGGAACAAGAACCTGAATGGTGTGAAGTGGAGAGAAGAGGGAAACATTGGTACCTGGTGCAGCATGAAGCTTTAATGAGCAATTAAAAATGGCTACAGGGCAGTAGCAGTGTTTTGGGAGCTAGGGAGTGGAACCAAGCTATCCCCTGTAAAACTGTTTCCGATGGGGAGATGGGGCTGCTATATTATGTATCATGTATTATGCAATCATTTTTTATGGGAGGCCACTCCACTGCCATATTAATGGAGGAGATGTGGGGTCTGAGATGAAGCTTGGGTGCAGCAGCGAGACTGAGAGTCTGGGAGGGAGTTTGGGTGAAGGAGGCTGTTGTGACCTAGGGCAGGGGACTAGAGTGCAGGAGTTTGGGGACTCTAGTCCCCTGCCCTAGGATAGGAAGTTATTGTGATCTGGGGCAAGAGACTGGGATGCCAGATCTGGGAGGGGGGTATTGGTGTAAGGGCGGGACAGAGGGTTTGGGTATGTTGAGTAACGGTTGGTGCAGGAAAGGGCTGAAGTGCCAGAGGCAGGCAGTGGCCAAGAGTGCCAAACTAGCCTGCCAGCCTGCAGACCTAAGGCTTTTGCAGAGTTAAAACATTTCCCAGCCAGCCAGCCTGCCTGCTTTCCTAGCCATGTGCTTCAGTGAATAACTGAGGAGGAGGAGGCATGGTTCTTCTTGGCTACCTGTTATTCCAACAAGCAGCTCCCATTGGCTGGTTTCTAGCCTGAAACCAGCCAATGGGATTGTGCTGGGGGCAGGGCGGCTCCTGAAACTTCTCCCCTCCAGTTTTAAAACAGAAAGAGCTCTACAGCTGCGTTTCTGCATGGCGCGCAGGGCTGCGGGGCAAGCAGGAGAGCCTGCCTGGGACTCCCCACTGTCTCCATAGGCCAGATCCAGTGGCGTGGCGGGCCGGATCCAATCCCTGGGCCAAATTTTGCCCAGGCTTGGTGTTCAGACTGCCTATGAATGGGAAAAGAATGCAGTGTTGTGTATGGGCTCATTCTGAAAGAAAAGGGGACTTCGATAGTGGAAATGCGTGTTTCTCTCACTTTTCACTTATTTGAGGTAAGGGACAAAACTATGACTTTGTGATAATAGGAGTGGGGAACCTTTTTTGGTCAAGGGCCACAGATACAGAGAAAAATCAGTCAGGGGCCGTACACAAGTGAGCACTTGATCTGGCTCATGTAAGGAGGAAAAAAAAACCTCATCGATTAGGCCCCCAACTGAGAAGTATCAATTGTTTCTGTAAGGAAGACATTACCTTTGTTTGTTGTCATACAAACACATACAACAGGATCATTGTGAACACTGCCCCACCCATCAAGACTTAGGTTAACACTTTTACCCTGTTGACTTTTTGCACCCTTTTCAATTTCTCTTTCATACACTTTATCCAGCAATTTGCCTGCAGCATCTGCTCTCTTGGGTGAACTGTGTCCTGGTCTTAATGACTGATCCATGATAATGAAATGTGGGTTTTCAATATTGGAAAGGAGAATTTTGTTGCATAAACAAACTGGGCAATTTTTTCTTCAGTTACTGGTTGTTGTCAGTTTTTTTTACTGTGTCTGTGTAACATACTGGATGTGACCAAAACACTATCATTTGCAAATAATTCTGAAACTATAGAAAATGCTGGTGATCCTGAACATGGAGGCTACGTCTACACTGGCCCCTTTTCCGGAAGGGGCATGTAAATTTCACCAGTCGTAGTAGGGAAATGCGTGGGGGATTTAAATATCCCCCGCGGCATTTAAATAAAAATGTCCGCCACTTTTTTCCGGCTTTTAAAAAAGCCGGAAAAGAGCGTCTACACTGGCCCCGATCCTCCGGAAAAAGCGCCCTTTTCCGGAGGATCTTATTCCTACAAGAGCCTCCGGAAAAGGGCGCTTTTTCCGGAGGATCGGGGCCAGTGTAGACGCTCTTTTCCGGCTTTTTTAAAAGCCGGAAAAAAGCGGCGGACATTTTTATTTAAATGCCGCGGGGGATATTTAAATCCCCCGCGCATTTCCCTACTACGACTGGTGAAATTTACATGCCCCTTCCGGAAAAGGGGCCAGTGTAGACGTAGCCGGATAGTTTTCAGAATCCTATATGTTGAGGGTAGATACTCCTAAACAAAATAAGTCAATGTAGTTATAATAAATACTGCTTAGTTAGTATCACTCATTACATTCACTGACACTCAGTATTCAGTAAAAGGAAGATCTGTCTATTTCAGATATTTATTTATCACAACTGCAGCAAAAATACTATAGAGGAACAACTATACTATTTGCTCAAACCCCACTAGGTGCCAGGCACTTGAATTTCTTTTTCCGGCACATTGTTTCTTTACAAATTTGTGCTGTGGTTCTGAATGTCCTACTAGTGGCAGCCTGGGATCCCACATCAGTCTTATGGGACTATTTTATAAGTCATCCCCTAGCACAGTGTTTCTCAAAAACTGTGCTTCGTGGAGCCTCAGGGCTCCGCAAGACATCTCCCGGGGCTCCGCAAGGTTGACAAATTGGAAACATCGATAGGTACAACACAAACAATCAGTGGACCACTAGGGCTCCTCATAAATTTTTACGCACGTAAAGGGCTCCGGAGCCCCAAAAGTTTGAGAACCGCTGCCCTAGCATATCGGAGAACACTTGCAGCTCTGATGTCTGCTTTGTGAGGTGTGTTAACGCTAGGTATACTCTCAGTCCTGCCAAGTGATGCGTCACTCTGGCAGTCGGGATGCCTAAGACCCCTCCTTTCTCACAACACACAGTATTATCAGTTACTTCTCTATTGTAACAGCCGTTAAAACTATTAACATGTGATAATGCATAGTGTGGGGTAGCATTACTTTGGGTTATTCTCTTGTTACTCAACTTCATAGGGTCCTTGCCATGAGCTTTGTATTTTTTTTTATAGGGCGTATCACTAACACTAAAGCCCCCGTATCAAAAGAGCATTCACAAGCATTTTATCATAGCCAGCCCACACAGACCAAACTCTGATAGAGTTTAAGAGGCAGGGTGTTCTCATGCTCATCGGCCATTCTATTCCCTTGTATATAAACAGTGCATTTTGGTTCTACCATGCTTAATTTACAGAAAAAACAAGTAGATTAACTACCTGCTCTTTCTTGGGAGGGAATCTGCTTTTCCATATTTGGCCACAGACTTTAAAACATATTATTTAGTATCATTTTTTTCACAACGTGTTAATACATACATTTCAAAAAGATATTAATCACTGGTATCATTAGCTGTCACTCTACGGCTATGTTTACACTGCCCCCGTTTTGCACATCAAATATGCAAATGAGGCAAAGCATAATTAATGAGGATCCATTTTTGCACAAGAGGCTTTTCCACAAAAATGGAATCTTATTAATTATGAAAATGAGGCACAGTGATATTCCACACTTCGCCTCAAATGCATATTTTTTGTGCAAAACAGGAGCAGCGTAGACATATGTCTAGACTGGCATGATTTTCCGCAAATGTTTTAACAGTAAAGTTTTCCGTTAAACGCATTTGCGGAAAAGAGCATCTGGATTGGCACGGACACTTTTCCGCAAAAGCGGGGGGGGGGGGAGGGGGGGGGAGAGGGGAGGAGGGAAGCACTTTTTGCGGAAAAGCATCCGTGCCAATCTAGACGCGGTTTTGCACAAGAAAGCCCCAATCGCCATCTTCACCATCAGGGCTTTTTTGTGCAAAACAATACCGCGTTGTCTGCATTGGCCCTCTTCTGCAAAAGCATTTGCACAAGAGGGCTTTTGTTCAAACAGGAGCAGCATAGCATTTCTGCAAGAACACTGACAATCTTACACGAGATCATCAGTGTTCTTGCGGAAATTCAAGCGGCCAGTGTAGACAGCTGGCAAGTTTTTCCACAAAAGCAGCTGCTTTTGCAGAAAAACTTGCCAGTCTAGACGCAGCCTACATGTTTATAATACAGTAATACTGTGTACAGAGGATTCAGTTGCTTATCAATTTAGGTTCACCCTCCCCCACATTTTTATAAACCAGGAAATGGATTAGTCTGAGGGCCAGTGTAGACAGCTCAGATTTGTTTTGCGCAAAAGCGCGTCTAGATTGGCACGGACGCTTTTCTGCAAAAAGTGCTTTTGCGGAAAAGAATCCGTGCCAATTTAGACACTTTTCCGCAAATGCTTTAACGGAAAAGTTTTCCACTAAAAGCATTTGCGGAAAATCATACCAGTCTAGACGTAGCCATAGAATATGCTAGCCCCTCTCCCATCCCTATCTCTGAAGTTACTCCAGCAAGCAGGAACAGATGTGCAGTGCCTGGGCTTCCCAGGAAGAGGCTTGTGCTCCTTAGCCGTTTTTTTTTCCCCTATATGGGAAGCACAGGAAAAAATTTGGGCCGTATAAATTGTGACCCATAGGGGCACAGAATCCCACTTCCCCAGTAGTACACTTTAAAATCCCTTGTTTTGGTCTACTGAAATAAACAGAGCACTAATCTTATTTTCCTGTTCTCAAGTCTTCTCACTCAAAATCCCTTAAAAATCTAGTTTAGCAATTTTTGGATTGTAAATCTCAGTTGAGTAGCAGGCTGTGTGAAAATCCTGTTATTTTACACCAGTGTGATGCTTTGGTGGGAGTCATCCAGACCAGTACAGCTTCTGTCTGTGCCTGCCCTGGAACCCTGGGTGCTTCTGTGGTGAAAAGCTTTGGATGTGAACCTTTCCATCAGCTGCCTGCTCACAGCTGACAACCTACTTCTGGCAGGGGAGCACCAACAGCTTTTCAAAACTGTCTGTCTTGCAATGTCCAGTTCTACTCCTTGGCTGCTCACTGATGTTAAGTTTGCTGCCACCAAAGAGAGAGTCCACACCAGCCTGGGAGTTTAGCTGATGTTTAATACACAGCAGGGATAGTTTTTGTAATAAAACAATGTTTATTAACAAAGACCAGAGATTTAAATGATAGTAAGATAGACTAGAACACAGGTACAGTTACAGGAGAAACAATACACTTTTTAGTGAAGATAGTTACAGTCTTTGGCTAATCAGGTTTCTCAGCTATAATCAGTTCCAGCTACTCTTGGTTTTTAGGCCAAAAAGATTCACTTGACATGAGTTCAAAGGGTGTTGCTCCCCCTTTATTCATGGAAGCCAAATAGCCTTCTGTCTGCTTGTATTGGACAGTCTGTTGTCTCTATGCCAAGAGCCAGAAGGGTTCCTGGGGTGCAGGCTCCATTCCCTATGATGAGTGCTAAGTGGTCTCCTCTTTTCTCCTCCCCCCCCCCCCCAGCTCAGTTTAGGCTTGAGGGCTTTATTTATGATCTATGTAGATAATTTTTCTTACTTGATACCTTTTAGATACTGATAATGACAGGAGTATATTGGCAGACACGATGTCATTCTGAGGCAGTTAGATGTGGCCTTTCCAGATGATGCTAAGGGCTCCCTGGACTACAAAGGGGAGATTTTTTTGAGGCTCTCACTTCATTAACAGAATCTCTCCTCTCCCATGCCCCATTGCTTTGGAACCTATACTCAATTTTCTTTAATTCACTTTCTTTTACATAGCTTCTTTAGATATTCGTATCCCTTGTCTTCTCTCCAACATGCTCTTTCCCCTGTGAAAATCCTTCCCTACTCACTGAGACTATAGCCACTGATTGCAAGTCCTACTTTCTTCCTTTTGCACTTTCTGCTCCAGGACAAATGGACATTTCATTGATTATGCCACAATGTAGTTAAAGGCTTCTGGGGACTCAGAAAATCTCACTCCCTCCCTTTCTGTCTGCAACAACCAGTCTGTCTTCTCTGCAGGCTCCTTGAATCTTTGAGACAGTCCCTCCTGAGACCACATAGCCTGATTCTTGTCTCTGTCTCCTTTTGCAGAGGAAACAGAGTCGCTTGCTCCTGAATTATAGTCTCTAGTTTCCCAGCCATGTTCCACACACTGGGGCATTATAATACTCCTTCCCACTGCACCCGACTACTAGATTGCCTGATAGCTGTTACCTCTTAACTGCTGCATTCATTGACACCCCCTTCTCCCTTTCATCTCTTAGGGTATGTCTACACTACAGAGGTTCCCCCCCCCCCTCAGAAAAACAGCCATTTTTCCAAAAAAAACCTTCAATTACGTCCACACTGCAATCATGTTTTCGAAAGAAAATTGAAAGAACAGAGGGGTTTTTCTGACATTGGTAAACCTCCTTCTGAGAAAGAAGACTTTTTCCAAAAGAGCTCTTTTGGAAAAAGGCGTGTGTGGACGGGGAAGAGGGTATTCTTTTCCAAGAAGAGGAAAGTGGAAAAAGCATAGGTGCCCTGGTGGCCATTCCGCCCATAGTAATCACAGCTTATATGTGAGATAGCATCCATTTGATCTGGATGCTTGGTCTGGATGCTATCTTTCAAAAAAGCAGATCGCTTGTTCGATGCACTTTGGCAGTGTGGATGCTTTCTTTCGGAAGAAGTTTTTTGGAAGCTCTCTTCCAGAAGAGTTTCTTCCAAAAGAAGATTGCAGTCTAGACATAGCCTTAGAGTGCCGAAACCCCACTAGCTCATACTCACTGGTCTGAGCTTCTGTAGGGCACTCATTGTCACTGAGCCCCCTCACAGTCAATGAGAACTGGATCCAGGATGGCTTCACCCCTATGGCTGAAGCACCCTCTTCTGGAACAGAGACATGTGTTCCCTGTATTTCAGGATCTTCTCTGTTGCTGGCTGTGTTTGTTCCTAGCAGAGATGTCAAATTAGATTATTTGTAAATGTCCCACAAATTCAACTGCTCTTGCTTGTTTTCATCTGTTGAGTAGGCTTTTCAGTTTCCAACTCTATTGTGCTCTCCCAGCTGAAACAAGGGGGAATACTATGTGTGTGCGCTCGCAGGCTGAGAGCAAAAAGATCGTGGGAGACTACTACACAGATGGAAAGGAGTTTAAATTAACTCAATACTCCTTGGTGTCTGAAGAAGAGAGTTAGGATTCCCTACAGAGCCCTTGAAATGCAGCATGAGAGGCATCCTCATGAAGAGGGTTACAGCTTCCCACCTGTCCTCACACCTAGCAGAGTTTCCTCCCTTGGTGATGACACTTCACTTGGGGTGTTTGCATGAGATGTGGAGGCAGAATTGATCCTGTCCTCTCTCCTCTAGGGAAAGTTTTTGGGGAATCGGCGCCTGATTTTTTCCATATCACCAGCAACTATTTTGGTTTGATATCCCTCTTTTCCAGTCCCTCCCTTTAACATTTTCTTTCTCTCTAGAGGAGGGCATGACTCATGACTGGATTCTCTCTTTGTCACAGCAGGTGACGGGACAGTGAGTAAAAACCAGGAGGAGAGTCCTCAGCAGGGAGATGTTCAGCACATGGAACCACCTGGGATGCTTTCAGAGAGATGTAAACGGAATATTCACTGCAGCTATGAGCAAAGAAAATGTCACGAGAGCCAGCACTGGCCAGAAAAACAGTGGGGAAATCAGGCAAGGGATTGTCAGGGAAGGGGCAAAGGCCTCAAGAAAACCACAACCCAACAGAGAATCCCCACAAGAGAGAGAAAAAACACCTCCACTGAGTATGGGAAAACTTTCAGTAGCTGCTCGGCCCTTATTGCACATCAGAGACTCCACATAGGGGAGACACCCTATAAATGCTGCGACTGCGGGAAAAGCTTCGCTCGGAACTCACACCTTAGCAGACATCAGAGACTCCACACAGGCCAAAGACCCTTTAAATGCTTTGAGTGTGGGAAAACCTTCAGCGTAAGCTCAAATCTTATTGCTCATCAGACAATCCACACAGGAAACAGACCCTTTACATGTTCTGAGTGCGGGAAAAGCTTCAATCGGAACTCAAACCTTATTACACATTTTAGAATCCACACAGGAAGTAGACCTTTTAAATGTGCTGACTGTGGGAAAAGTTTCACAGACAGTTCAAACCTTACTCAGCATCAGAGAACCCACATGGGGGACAGACCCTATAGATGCTCAGAGTGTGGGAAAAGCTTCACTCGGAGCTCAGACCTTATTAGACATGAAACAATCCACACGGGAGACAGGCCCTTTAAATGCTCAGCATGTGGGAGAAGCTTCAATCAGAACTCACACCTTATCACACATCAGAGGATCCACTGGGGAGAGTAAAGATTTGTTTGGTTTTTAATACAAATGCTATTTTCCCACAGTGATCTTTAAAGCTCTGTCACTGTGGTCCATCAGCTCTTCCAGGTGTGTTGCTTACTTTGCTGCTCACCCTTCTTTGGGATTAAGCCCATTTTCCTTTCTGTCAGTTTCTTGATGGGAGTGTGAGCTCCTCCTGCCTGGAATGTCCATCAGTCAGTCCCAGATAGAGTGACCATGACTGGCTATTGAGATAAAAATCTACCTGGTCCTTGTCTCTACTAGGATCTTCCATAGAATTATCAAACTTGAGTTAGCATTTAAATAAAATAGCTAAACTATTTTAGCAGTAACAACATAACCTTGGTAAAGTGGCAGGGGTTAGCAAGCACATTGCTCCTTAAATTGACCTAGTTCAGACTAGGGATGTGAACCAGTAGTCAACTACCAGATAAGCAGGAGCTTATCCGGTAGCACGATTGACTACTGGATATCACACCCCCTCCCCTGGCTGCTCTGCACTTTTAAAGGGACAGAAAGAGCCAGCACACAAAGATGCTGGCTCAATCACTGGTCCCCCGCTGGATCTCAGGACAAGCCCTCGCCCATCTGCATTCTGAAACCGAGCAGAAGCAGCTTAAGGAGCTGCTGCTGCTCTGTCCCTTTAAACATGCTGAGTAGAATGGGGGTGGCTTGTTCTGAAAGAGACCCTTGGAACTGGCTGCTGCAGCTCTGTGCCTTTCAGAATGCAGAGTGGCAGCAGGCGGGTTGCCCTGAGACCCAGCAGGGAACTAGAGATTGAGCCAGCATTTTTGCATACCGGCTCCTCTCTGTCCCTTTAAGAGTGCAGAACAGGAAGTGAGCACTGTAACTGCTTTTCTTAACCACTAGTCAAGTAGTCAATGGAAATTCCATCAACTCCTGGACTAGCAAATTAATCACTGCTTAACATCCCTAGTTTAGACACGCCTACTAGGTATCAAATTAAAGTTGTTCTGCCATTAGCACAGCAATTGTCAGACTCACTTGATTTCCTCCTTCATGGACAGACTGTTTTACTCCTAGTTGTTCTTGCATTTCTCCAGGTAGTACTGAAGAGTAATTTTTTTAATGTCTCATTTAAAATATATATTAAAGAGCAGAAGCAGGGATACAAAGAAGTGTCATTTCGCCTCATGATACATGAAGGAGGTGGGGTGAACTGGAGGAATTCTCTCCTTTCCCATCGCTGTTATGGTACTCCCTCACCACTGCAGCTTTAGAATTTATTCTTAGCCTCTGCTTCCCAAATTGTCGTGTGACACTACCTGTTCTTAGGAATCACATACTTGTTAGTGCTGGAGATTATAGTGTCAGAGACCTAGAGAGGAAATTTGAACAGCTCCCAAAACGAGTTTTTAAATCCCAGTTTCCATTTGAAAAGGTGACTTTTGGGCTTTTTCCTGCTGAGCAAATGGAAAGACTGGCTGTTTTTTCCCATTTCAGTAATGCTAAAACTTTTGAAAATAACATGATCAAAAGAATATGATCACACTATCTGAATAAAAATAATGGGATCAATGGGATCATCACTCAGCTCCTTTCCAACACAGAAAAAAAACATTTATTGAATATTTCTACCTTTTGTTCATTTTTGTTGACAATTTACCATCGCTATCTTGTCCTGGAGCTATTCAGTTGTAAGTTGTCTTTGCTTTGCTTTTTGATATATTTAAAATTCTGTTTTATTGATCTTAACTCTCCTGGCCATAGAGGTTTCAGTGGTATCTTTAGCTTCCCTTGTCAATTTTCTGCATTTCATAATTGCTAATTTATTGTGGTTGCTCTGGCAAAAGTAAGTCCATACATGGATGATATTACAGTTAGGCACAAAGTAATCAAAGGACATCTCAAGGTTAGTCCTCTGTATTTGTGCTTCATACACAAAAATCTCTGAAAATATGTTTGGTTTCCTCTACCTAGTGACTGAGTATTATAATTGCAAGAAAACATTTTGCCACAGATCATCAGAGGATTATGTTTACTATGGGGTTCTGTGTGGGATACAAGATTACATATGCTGGATTCATGAGGGGCCCAAGTGATTTTTGGAGAGATCAACTGTTTCCATGGGATTGCCTGTCTACAAAGTGGAAAGAGTCTGGTAATGCGTCATTGTGGGTAGTTAGGGAGTATGTGTGGTTTCTATTTCAGAGATCTCCCTTCTTCCCAAAGTTCTACTTTGCCCTTCCCTTCTCAGAATTGCAGTATGCCCCTACCCCCATCACCACCCTTTGATCCCCTCTTTCCTTCTCAGTGTCCTGCCCTGCTCCTCCCTTCTCAGAGCCCCAATCTGCCCCTCCCATCACCAGCCTAAAAGCTCCATAGTGACCACTGACACCAATCGCTCTGGTTTCCAGGCCTGACCCTGTTCTCGCTCACAGGGGCTCACTGCACTAAGCCAGTGGAGTCACTCACCCAGCTGATCCCCCTACCCCAGGCAAGGATTGTTTCTAATGGCTCCAGGCTGGTTTTCTGAGTCTTTTCTCCAGGAGATGCTCCTGGAAAAGATGAGTGCAGAGTCACTCCAGAGGGGCTCACTCCAATGTGGGTGCCTGGGATGTGTGAGGAGGGGGACACTTAGCATGGTGTGCAGGGGAATCGTGCCGGTGACATCTCTGGGCAAACCCATTAGCCAGGGATCTGGGGACAAGCTGGCCAAAAAACAATTGTAAATGGCAAAGTGCAATTTGTATCAATGTGCCATTGGAGGGAGAGGAAGCCAAAGGAGTGTCACTTGCATGCCATGGAGATGAGTGGTGGGATGAGACAGTCACAGGGAGCAATTAATTGGGAGTAAGAAGGGGGGGAGGGTGAATCCAGGTCTGGTGGGCAGAGAACTGACCTTGCCCCTTACCAGTAAGTTGGCTGACACAGCAAGCTACAGGGTAGAGGTAGCCGAGAGGCCATTCCCTCCACTGTATTCAGGAACCCTGCTGAGACCAGGGTGCTATTCATTTGCAGGAGACACTCTCACTTGCAGGGCCAAGATGAGACAGTCACAGGTGGGATGAGATATAAGTGAGATGGCGAGCAGCAGCCCAGACACCAACTTGTCCCTGCACAGACCAGCACTAGACCCAAGAGGGAGAGGAGCAAGAACCTGACCCCACAATAGCATGCAACTGGCCACTTAGCAGGCAAACGCAGCCACCCTGGAAAGTTGTGTCCCCTCCCAAGGCTACAGTCAAAAATTTCAAGTCAGAGAGGGAGTGTGACGTTGACAGACAGACTATTATACAAGACATCCAGGAAGCCAGTGGGACGAGGTACCAGCTACTTATCAGATAGCACCTCTTTCAGTGAGAGTCTATTCTTGGTGACAGCTACAGCAGTCAATCTTGTAGACTCCGTAGCGTACGGCCAGGGAGCTGCCTTCAACAGCTCCTCAGAGCCCGCAACAGGGGAGTCAGGCACACCAGCCCTGCTTTGCTGCTCTTGCTCACAGGGGAAAAGTGGGCCAAATTCATATCCTAGTTCACGGCCTAGGGCCACTGTTGTCCCAGCAGGGCTGGGTTTGGCTGTGGAAGACAGTGGGTGCCAATACAAAGGACAGGACTCAGCAGGATCATCTCTGATGGGTCGTGCACCCAGCATTCCTCACTGCTACCACACTGCCCACTACTGCCTGCTCCTGGCACTGCCACCTCTCCTGCACCTTGCACTGCCTGGCATTCCAACACCCAGCACACCCGCACTGCCCACCTTTCCCACACCTGGCACTGACCAGTTCTCCTGCACCCCCCACCGTTCCAACACCCAACACCACCCATTCGCTCACCTTGGGGCTCCAGTCCATCCGAGCTGTTCTTGATGAGTTAAGACACGGGTCTTTCTGGCTGGCTATGTGCAGAGCTGGAAGACAGAGACACACAGCATCACAAAACCAGAGCCACAGATTAGATCCTCACAGCTTGAGGCAGGCTCACAGAGCCTCCCTCCTCACTGGAACAATGTACCCTGTCACCAACTAGGCTGCCCAGAGAGGGCTCCCATGTTCAACCTCACTCTGCCCTGCCCCATCTCTGACTGTACCCTGTAGGCTGGGCCCAGGCAGAAGCAGTGCACTTACACTTGCTCCCAGCCATGGCTGATGGAGGCTCACCCTCAGTGGCTGGGTGTGCCCAAGTTTGGGTGTATCTGCCCAGCACAGCGTGGGGGGAGGAGCGGGACTATTTAGTGCTCCAGGGAGCATGTCACACCGAGCCCAGCAGCCAGAGCCAGAGGCCAGGGATCTGCATAGCAGGCCCTGTGCTGTACAAGGCATTGTACAAAAACTAAGGGGTGGGTCTGTCCTCATTCCTCTCTTGTTGCCTCCCCAGCTAGACCCAAACAGATCTATACCTTCAGGAATGCTGGTAGCCCCTAGGGGTTGCTTAGGGAAGATGGAAATTTTCCTGTCCTGGTCACTGGGTGTCTCTGGCCTGCAGAGGCCACCTTGTGATGTTAGGAAGCAGGGCCTGAATTAGACATGATGCCCATGGTGAGGGCAAGAGGGCAGATGCTTCCAAAGTTCTTTTGCACTCATAAGGGCTAAAAAGCAAGTGTTTTGTGATTAAAGCGGACTCAGGGTAACACTTGTGCAACTGAGCCCCAAATTCTTGGCATGCAGGGCCCTTCCTGAGATGTCACAGGGTACCCCTAAACCAGCTGAAGAGAAGAGCAGGAGAGCCTCTTGCCCCAAACTCTCGCGATGTCATCCCTTGGAGTGGTCTCTTACCTCCACTGGGCTCTCTGTATAAAGCGATATTCAGACACATGCTAGCGGTGAATTCAGAGAGTTTCTCTGCATCACCACAAAGGGGAATAATTACACATGGGCTCAAGCCAATACCCCACACCCAAGTGCTGGAGAAGTTTGGGATGCTCACTGGGAGATGACTCCAAACTTCCTCTATAATGAGCCAAACCAGAACCCCAGCTGCAGCCACCCCCCAAATGCATCATGGGCTCAGCCCAATTCCAAGTGGGAAGGAGCCTATCACACAAGACCCTTGGTCACAACTGACACTCACTGACCCCTCAGCATGGAGGCAGAACATCCTTTTGCCCCAGAGGGGTCCATCCAGGGTGGGGCTGAGGCACTGACAAGGCATTGGGGCATAAATAGGATCCCCAGCTGCTTTCCACTGAGTCACCCACATGGATCCTCAACATGGAGAAAAAACAGGCCATGGACAGCTTGTCTCTTCTTGGAGACCTGTCCCACGATGAACACAGGAGGGAATACTGACTGTACAGCAGTCCCAGGAACCTCTTGCATTCCTAACCACTCAGCTTCTCTGATCAAATCTAGCCATTCCATCCAAGTCACCTTTCCAGCCACCTTTTAGAAAGCATCAGTTTGTGTGAATGGATCTATTTGTGTGTGTAATTTTCATGGCTTTAAACTCATTATTTTATACACTGACCAACAGCCTTTTTATTTTGTGCATCTCTAGGTTTATTGCCCTGCGTATACTGAAACGAACATGTGTCCTTCAGTTGAATTGAATAGGGGAAGGAAAAAGGGTAGAATGTGTCCTTTTTATCTGCTTTTTACCTCTACCTTACTAATAGAGCCCAGACATTCAGGGAAAAGGCCCCTTCAAAATTAATGAAAGGTGGCTACAGAGATATAGTATATTAAAACAAGACTGGGTAATTGAGAAGAAGTGTTTATGATTCAGTTCTGTTCTCTGATTGAGAAGAAGTATTTCTTATTGCAGATGAATTCTGTAATGGATGAAATGTCCCATTGAAAGATATTTTTAACTCATTAAAAGAAATGTCATAACTAGGAAAACATCACACAATCATGGATTAAGTCACTCCATTTGCCTATTTGATGATCACAAATAATTAGTGAATTCAAACACGCAACACATTCATTCACTGATTATGATTATTTATTCGCTCACATAAGACCACTGATGACTTCAACACCACAACTCATCAGCGAGTGCAACCCAAGGTGAGTACAGTTTTCATACTTGGGCCCTTAGTGAATTATTCTCCTGCTATCTCGAATGATGACAGTTATTACTACTGAAAGGCTGAGATGATGCTTCCTTGTACTTTACATCAAGGTGTCTTGCTCCAAACAAACCACCATTGCCCACTGAGCCTATGAATTTTTTTCTTTTTAAAACATGTTGGCCCTTGAATAATAAACCATTTATTAGTTATGAGACATATTTAAAAAAAATCTTGGAAAACACTTCAGTTGGGTGTTTCCAGAGGGATGCATTTAGCAACACATTAGACTGGGTAACTCCTCACCAGAAAGCATTCTCCATCTCCCTGTACTATGAGGGGGAACAGAGCCCTTGCAGACATCTCCTTTGTTGGGGCACTGCTCTCCTACCCACTAGTTCCCCCTGAGCAGTCCATTGGCAAGTTCCCCTTCTCCACCAGCAAGGAAAAAAACAAGGCCCAAGGGTATAAAACAAGGTGAGACTGACAGCCCGCAGGACAACCTGAACACTAAACCGCTGTGTTCTCTTTATTTGACAGACCAGGCTCTTTTACCCTGCCCTGAAAGGGAGAAACAGCCTCTATGCTCAGAGCCACCAGTGCATACCATTGTTCAGGCACCCTTAGTGAAGTTACTTGAAGGCTTTTCCAGCCACCGCTGAAGAGATTCAAGGCAGCCCCCTCACAGCCCTCCAGCTCAGCTTCACAACTCAAGAAACACAGACCTGATGCTTCTTGGGATCTCCCCTCGCCCCAAACAATAGAAGCTCATTAAAAGTGCCACTCCATCAGACGGTAACACACTGTTCCCAGCCTTCATTAATCTGAGTAGAAAGCCCCAAAGATTTCAAAACACATTGGTTTAAGTGAACTGATTATGAAAGGATAAAACCACAACTAATTCCTAAATGTTACCAAGCTAATTAGGGTAACCCACAAAACTTTCAGCAGCAGATGCTGACTGGAAAGCCATCCAATTAGACCAATCCTCCCAGTTCAGTGATGGTTTGAATGACAAAGAACTATCTTGCTACAAGACCTATTCTCTGGCCAGCCAAGAGTCCACAAAATGCCTCCACTCAGAAGATCTTAGCTTAGCACCTTCCTCAAAGCTTGGTGGGCCAATAAAGCAGTCCTCCCCTCCCCCTTTATCCAGGTTATGCCTCTCCCTGCCAAGGCCCCCACACTAAACCTTGCATGACACTTGTGCTAACCCCATTAACATACGCCAGGGCCCAAGGGTATAAATTGGGGGTGCACCTGATACCCACCTGAGACCAAGGACCCATCACAGAGATTGCATGCCTGCAGTAAGAGCCCCTAGAACACTGTACATAGCACAGCCCTAATGAAAGATCATTCCTACCCCAGAAAACATGGTCTAAATATACTGGCAGGAAGGGGAAAGGAGACAAGACAAGAGAGCCACAACTCCATGGGAATTGGGCAGATCTCTGGCCAACAAGGTGCGCATAATCCCATAGCTCTTGGGTTCATGTTGCAGAATATCAATGTGATTCAGGAACCTGAGGAAGCATGTATACGATATCCACCCATGCCCTTAAAGCAGGCTCTCTCCTTCACCATGGCAGGGGAGTCAGGGCTATTCAAGGCACTTGTGGGGCTATACTGGGCCTCAGCCCTTGGCTTCTGAAGTCATAGCCTGCTGCTTGAGCTTTCCTTCCGGTTAGGTTCTAGCCCACTGCTCAGTGGAGGAGGAGTGATGATGCCTAGGTTTGCAGGGAACCTGAGCTCCGGCAAGGGGGGAATTCTCCTGGGCATGCACAATGCTGCGTCAGCAGGTCACTATGATGGGGGTGGAGGAGGGACTGCCACAAGTGGAACTGCATAGCAAGACTCCGGATTGCCATTGGGAAGCACTATAGGCAGAGAACACAGCAGGTACAGACATGACCGTGTCTCAGGTAACACAGCTAGGAGCACCAGTGTTGCACACATGGTTTGCTACAACATGCCGCCTCCTGTACTTAAGGCCTCCCAGAAGCTGCTCAGCAGCCTAGCCTCCTACAAACAACCCCCTTTGCAGTGGGATTTTGACTGCAGGAGAGGGCTGTCTGGCAGCCAAGAGCACACTAAGGGTCTTGCCTGCTGCCGTTGTGCAGAGAATTGCATACTCCATTTGGAAATGATATGGGTGAATCAGAGATCATGTCAGCAGCAAGCTCCCCTCAGGAGGGAGGAATTTGCGCAAGCTGCTCTTGGCCTCCTCTGGCAAAGCAAGGAGAGCTCAGTAGCTGAGCTCCCCCTGCCAGCTGAGCAAAACCAATATACAACAATTCAACTCCATGGCTACATCTGCACTACACATTTTTGCAGCAGAAAATATGCTGATGAGTCCCTCAGTCACCTTAACCCTAAGTCACCACATCATTAGCATATTTTCTGCCATTTCTTTTTGTGCAAGGGGTTTTATGCAAAAAGAAGCAGTGTGGACATTTCCTTTTGGCACAAAAACCCCATTTTGTACAAGATCCTTATGCCTGCACCAGAGAGGCATAAGGATCTTGCACAAAAATGGGTTTTTTGTGAAGAGGAAAAAAAAAAAAGTCCACACTGCCTCTTTTTGCGCAAAAACCCCTTGCAGAAAAAGAAATGGCAGAAAATATGCTAATGATGTGGCAACTTATGCTAATGAGTCCCTCATTAGCATATTTTTCTGCTGCAAAAATGTGTAGTGTAGACATAGCCCATTTGTCCAGGAGGCAGATGGGTGGTGGCCTGAGATCAGGAGGGCAGAGGCAGCTGCCTCAGTAGACCCTTGGGTGCTGGATGCTGAGCCTGCTTCTGGTTCACAAGGCACCATGGGGCAGAGTACCTATGGGTGAACCCCATGAAACTGACCGGTTCCGCCTCCGTGCTCCCTGGCTAGCTCCCCCAGTGTCTCCAAGAGGCCTAGTGTCTTGGAACAGGCCCCCTGTAGCCGTCACCTCAGCTGCCGCCTCATTATACTGGGTGCTCCAGGCCTCAGGGTCCTTGCTCTGGATCTAATGAGACAGGAAGTAGGAATTGAGACAGTTGGGTTGCGATCACACCTGGGGCTTGTGTGGACATCAGCAGCCCTTAAGGGAGAGAGGTCTACTGGCCCATCAGGGGGCCCTCCATGCCCAAGCACCCTAGCCCTCCCCCTTATCCCCCAGTCCCTTTGGTTGCCCAGTGATTGTCCCCCATTTCTCCAAGCACTGCCCCTTAGGGTTTTAGTCAATAACCAACAGTCCTCTTAAGTGACCCCTATCTCCAGGCACCTACGCATTGGCCACTATGGGGGTCTAGGCTATGCTCCCCACAAATCCCAGAGTCCGCTCACTCCTCCCCATCCCCCCACCAGCAGGCAGGTACCTTAGCAACGAAGCGCAGAATCTGCATCTTGGAGGTCTCCTTGGCAGCCCGTGCGCCCCACTGAAACTCAAACTCAGGCGGGTCTGTGTGGGGTATGCGATTGTACTCCAGGTACCTGAGTGGGCAGGGTGCAGCAATCAAAGACCATGCCCCCTTCTCCAAGCCATCACCCTCCTCCACTCTCACTGAGCTCATAGCCTCCCTCTGGGCTCATTCCCTCTCCCCACCCCCACTTTCTATGGAACAACAGCATGGCTGAATGGGTAGGTTAGGGGGCTCAGGACACCTGGATTCTAGTTACTCTGCTACTCCTGTCCTCTTCCTTTGCTCAGTCCCTTCTGGTTTAGGCTTCAACCTCACTGCAATTCTATGTCCCTCCCCCTCAAATACCTTGGGGTGACCCATTTTCCAGAGTCCCAGGGCCAGTCCTCCTTTTCTTCCTATTGTCAGAGGGAAAGAAGGGCTACTGGATCTCTGAAACCCTCAAAGAAGGGCAAACGACCAACCCAGGCAGTATGTGTGTCCGATGCCCTCAGCACAGGGAACTGGCTTCCAAGCAGACTGTGTAAGGGGGCAACGAGATCATCTGCGGCATGGTATAAACAGCGAGGCTGTGAACTCCGCCAAGGCTGCTCTGTACACGCCAGCTATGTGGGATTCAAAACACATGAACCTGGGCTCACAGAGAGAGCAGCCACCCAACCCATGAGGCCATCATGGCACTAATTCCAAATCCACTCATGGGGATGGACAGTGAGTGACAGCAGGATTCTTGGGGTTTGTTCCTGGCTCTGGGAGAGGAGTGTATCCTACTAGTTAAGAGTAAGGGGCCTGGGAGCCAGCCCTTCACCTCCCCTAAATCCCAGACATAGGGTAGAACCCAGGAGTCCTGGTGCTCCGCCCACTCTACTCTAGCCACTAGACCCCACTCCCTTCCCAGGCATAGAATCCAGGCCATCCTGACAAGTCCAAACTTACTTTTGGCGAACAAATTCCTCAGTCACCAGCTTCTTGACATCCCCAAAGACTTCGTGTCTCATTCTAGAGAGGTTGTAGATAGAAATGTATTCAAGAGGTGGGGCCTCCGTGGACAAGCCTCCACAAGACCCTCTATTAGCTAACTGGGGCACAGAAGGGGAGGAGCCCACAGCTGGCGCTGGAGAACACTAGCCCTTTGCATTTCAGACACACACACGTACCCGGGGTCAATTCGCAGTCTCCTCAACATCTCCCACACAGCAGCTGAAAGGGCAGAAAGAGAATGTCAACCGGGGCAGAACTTGCTGAGAAGGGGTGGGGCCTGCAGAGATTGGGTGGGCTTACATTCTTTAGCAGCATTGCCCTTCATGAAGAGGAAGCTGAGGATGACTGTGAGGAGGCCCAGCTTTGCTGTGGAATCATCCCTATAACACACAAGAGGAGTGTCACTCACCCAGAGGGGACTGCAAATCTGGACAAAGAAGTAGTGGGGTTAATGGCAGAATAAAACCTCTCAGCAGACCTCCAGACATTGCAATGTAGCCTTCTGGCCCCTAGCAGGGAAACACAATCCAAAGGATGGATGGATGCAGGGATCACCCATCTCAGTTTTTAGGAGCTGGGGTTTGGTAGGTGGAGCCTCAGGTCAAGGATTAACTTTCAAGGGCTTGGAAGCCTCTTGATTTGGGAGGGAAGAGGTAGAATCTGTCTCTCTGCCCCACACCCCAGTCAGCCAGCCCCTTCCCTCTTACTGCTTCAAATCCTCCCCTTCCAGGCGTGGCAGATTGCTGACCAGGATGTAGATGTGATGTTTAGTGTCTATCTCCACCAGCTGCAGCCCAAAAACCTGGTGGTGAGAGGGGGGCAGAAGAGGTTAGCTTCAAAGAGGCATGGGATGGGGAATGGGGTTTCGTAGTTAGAACAGGCCATGATGGGAGCCAGGACTCCTGTCGAGCGGCAAGAGGAAAGTGCTGCAACATAAAGCAGCCAAGATAATACTAACCCAGGACACCAAGGCTACGTTCATACTATGGACACAGTGCAGCCACTCTATGCCGGCAAGTAGCAAGTATCCCATGTGGCTACTCTAGGTCAGTGGGAGAGCCCTTCTCTGCCACCATATTTAAACCACCCCCAACAAGGAGATCCTCTTGCTTCCTGCTAACCGCTGACCACACCTTCTGGTGAAACTTATGTTAGTCGAGAGAGGGGTGGAATGTTTCCACACCCCGACCAACAGAAGTTGTGCCAACAAAAAAGCCCAAGGCACATGTAGTGGCTTGAAAAGAGGTTTAAATCACTTGGCTGAAAGATGGTACCTACAGCATGGTGCCCCTTAGTGCTCGGCACAGAGGAGAGTGCTCCTGGATGTGCCCCCTCATGAACAGCACCCCTTAGTACCCAGCACTGACTGGGAGAGGAGCGCACCCCTCACCAAGCTCCTCCCCCACCCCCCATCCCATTTCCACACCATGGTGACCTGCTGGAGGGTCCTGCTGGCTCGCTTAATGATCTCTGAGTAAACACCTTTGTAGTCTTTGATGATGTTCTTCAGGATATCTGCAAGGGAAAAGAGAGGGAGCCATGTTTAGCTGGGGTTGGTCTTGTGTTTAGCAGGGGGTTGGACAAGATCATCATAAGCGACGAGGAGTCCTGTGGCACCTTATAGACTAACTGAAGTGTAGGAGCATAAGCTTGCGTGGGCAAAGACCCACTTCATCAGATGCATGTAGTGGAAATTTCCAGAGGCAGGTATAAATATGCAGGCCAGGATCAGGCTGGAGATGACAAGGTGGATCCAATCAAGGAGGATGAGGCCCACTTCTAGCAGCTGATCTGGAGGTGTGAATTCCAAGAGAGCAGAAGCTGCTTTTGTAGTTAGCGAGCCATTCACAGTCTTTGTTTAATCCAGAGTTGATTGTGTCAAACTTAAAGATGAACTGTAGCTCAGTTCATCCTCGATTGGATCCACCTCGTCATCTCCAGCCTGATCCTGGCCTGCATATTTATACCTGCCTCTGGAAATTTCCACTACATGCATCTGACGAAGTGGGTCTTTGCCCACGAAAGCTTATGCTCCTACACTTCAGTTAGTCTATAAGGTGCCACAGGACTCCTCGTCGCTTTTGCAGATTCAGACTAACACGGCTACCCCTCTGATACTTAAGATCATCATAGAATCCTAGAGCTGGAAGAGACCTCAGGAGGTCATCAAGTCCAACCCCCTGCCCAAGGCAGGACCAATTCCAACTCAATCAACACAGCCAGGGCTTTGTCAAACTGAGACTTAAAAACCTCCAGGGATGGAGATTCCACTCCCTCCCCAGGTAACCCCTTCCAGTGCTTCACCACTCTCCTAGGGAAATAGTTTTTCCTAATGAAATTACCTCTTCAAGACTCTTTCTACACTAATCTTTTATGATTCTCTTACAGCAGAGGTGGGGAACCTCTGGCCCGTGGGCCACTTCCAGACTGCCAAACAATTTCATCCAGCCCTCAGGGGGCAGGAGGTCCAGAGGCTGTGAAACATGTCAAGGAGGTCCCAGGGGCCGCTTTAAAAACTTCCCCCAGCCTCCCCTGCAGCACAGCAGGATATTTCCGGTTCCTCTCCTGCACATGGGAGAGGCATGTGCTAGAGATCTGGCGGGAGGAAGAAGCTCCGTGTGGTGGAGCCCTGCAGAGTTTTGGGAGGCAGCAGCAGAAAACAGGCTACAGCTGCTTTCCAGCCTCTAGCAGCTGCAGAGGCTGCCAGCAAAACTACTTTTTGCTGGTAAGGAGCCATACAGGACCAGAGGAGAGGAGAGGGAAGGGGGAATCCATTCCCAGAGTGGGAGGGAAGGGAAGCCCCCAAGCCCCTTCCCTGCATGTGGCACCTTTTGGGAGGAAGGGGAGGCCACAGCGGGCCTCCTTCTCTTCCCTCCACCTCCTTCCCTGAATAGGCTGGCTGCAGCAGGGAACATCATCTGGCAGACTGGAGCCATACACTGCCAGCAAACTCATTAACAGTTAAGGAGGCATGCAGGACCTGAGGGAGTGGGAAGCCCTCCCCACAGCTCCTTTCAAGCAAAAAAGAAAATACAACCATCACGTTAAAATTCTAAATTAAAAAAATTTAAAAGAACTTACCACAACAATGAGTGTGTATGTGAGCGTGCAGTGTGGTTTTTTTTTTTTGTTGATTTGCTTCTCTCATGTGCGGTCTCTGACCCAAAAAAGGTTCTCCACTCCTGTCTTACAGCTATACCCATGGATCTTAGCACCCCCTGCCGACAAGACAGAACCCATGCAGTGGTAACCCTCCAGCAGAACTCCTAGAACACTGGAGCCTACTGGGGCCTGCAGACATCCCGGCTGCCCCCTTCCACATACACCTCTCCAACATCAGGGCACCAGAGCCCTACAGTTCCTGCTCCTCCCCTCCAGCTGTTCACCTAAGCTAAGATCTGGAAGGAGGGGAAGGAGCAGGACTAGAGTGTGAAATTCACAGCTCCAAGTGCTGGGAAGGAGGAAGAGGCATGGGAAGTGTGGTGGTTCAGTTCACAGAGAGGCATGGGGGGGGGATGGAGAGGAGCAGACAGGGAGGCCACAGGACTACAGGTGGAATCCTAGGGGACCATGGACTGCCACAGCCCAATGAGGTGAAGGAGGGCCACTCATGCAGCCTACCAACTATTCCTAGTAGCCTGTTCTAGAACCTATAACTAAGAGAAATGAAGCCGTGTTAGTCTGGTGTAGCTGAAGCAAAATGCAGGACTATGTAGCACTTTAAAGACTAACAAGATGGTTTATTAGGTGATGAGCTTTCGTGGGCCAGACCCACTTCCTCAGATCAAATAGTGGAAGAAAAGTCACAACCATATATACCAAAGGATACAATTAAAAAAAAAAGAACACATGTTAGATGAGAAGCTTTCCTTGGCTCATCATGCGTGTTCATTTTTTTAATTGTATCCTTTGGTATATCTGGCTGTGACTATTTTCTTCCACTATTCGGTCTGAGGAAGTGGGTCTGGCCCACGGAAGCTCATCACCCAATAAACCATCTCGTTAGTCTGCACAGTGCGACCTCGTCCTGCGTTTTGTTGTGACTAAGAGGGAGTCTCGAGAAGGACGGACCCGAGCGCACTGAGAGCTCAGCAGCACGAGAGGCACCGCGGCCTAGCGCCTTCGCTCTGCCTCTGCAGCCTGAAGTGCCCGCGGGGAGCCCTGTGCCCCCCCCCCCCCCTACCTGCGCGTCTGATGGGGATTTTCTTCTGATCCTTCACCAGCAGGTACTGCACCAGCTCGCTGACCTGCGGGGAGGGGCGGGGCGTGAGCCGAGGGGCGGGGGAGGGGCGGGGCGTGAGCCGAAGGGCGGGGCGGGCCCCCCCCCGCAGCGCAGCCACCCACCTTCTGGTCCACGTGCGCGGGGGCGAGTCTCTGCAGGTGCCGCTGGCCCAGCGCGCAGGGCTCCCCGGACGCGTCCTCCGCCTGCGCGAGGGGGAGGCGGGTCAGTGCGGCCGTTCCCCGCGGGGGGAGGGGGAGCCGGGCAGGGGGCCGAGGCACGCGCCCTACCTGGGAGGGGCCAGGCCCTTGACTGCGCCGCGGACCCGCCATTGCGCCAGGCTGCACGCGGGGCGCGTCACTGCCGCTCGGACCCCCAGAGCGGAACCTGCGTCACTCGGCCCTTCCCGCCTTCCTTTTCCGGCCCCGCCCCTTTCCCGCTGGCGGTTGCGCAGAGCCAGGCGCCTAAGGGGCGGGGCGGGGGAGATTGCTGACGTCACGTGCCTGCACGGCCGCTGGGACTGCGCAAGGGCACTGAGCTCTCGTGGCAGGGCGTCGTGTTCTCGCGGGATTGCCGCGCTGCTCCCGGCCCAAAGGCTTGTGCGCGAGGCGGTGGAGACGAGGCGGGATCGTTTTGCGCAGAAAAGCCCCGATGGCGCCCGGGGGCTTCTTGTGCAAAACCGCGTCTCGATCGGCAGGAGGCTTCTCCGCAAAACGTTTATTTTGGCCATCGGGTCTTTATTGCGCAAACCAGCCCTTCCCTGCCTGCACTGGCGCCCTGGCGCGGAGCACTGAATGTGCGTTACAAAGCAGTGCTCTTGTGCGAGAGGGCTTGTTCCGGGCGCGGAGCACTGAGTGTGCATTACAAAGCAGTGCTCTTGTGCGAGAGGGCTTGTTCCGGCGCGGAGCACTGAGTGTGCATTACAAAGCAGTGCTCTTGTGCGAGAGGGCTTGTTCCGGCGCGGAGCACTGAGTGTGTGCATTACAAAGCAGTGCTCTTGCGCGAGAGGGCTTGTTCCGGCGCGGAGCACTGAGTGTGCGTTACAAAGCAGTGCTCTTGTGCGAGAGGGCTTGTTCCGGGCGCAGAGCACTGAGTGTGCATTACAAAGCAGTGCTCTTGTGCGAGAGGGCTTGTTCCGGCGCGGAGCACTGAGTGTGCATTACAAAGCAGTGCTCTTGCGCGAGAGGGCTTGTTCCGGCGCGGAGCACTGAGTGTGTGCATTACAAAGCAGTGCTCTTGTGCGAGAGGGCTTGTTCCGGCGCGGAGCACTGAGTGTGCATTACAAAGCAGTGCTCTGGCGCGAGAGGGCTTGTTCCGGCGCGGAGCACTGAGTGTACGTTACAAAGCAGTGCTCTTGCGCGAGAGGGCTTGTTCCGGCGCGGAGCACTGAGTGTGTGCATTACAAAGCAGTGCTCTTGCGCGAGAGGGCTTGTTCCGGCGTGGAGCACTGAGTGTGCGCATTACAAAGCAGTGCCCTTGCGCGAGAGGGCTTGTTCCGGCGCGGAGCACTGAGTGTACGTTACAAAGCAGTGCTCTTGCGCGAGAGGGCTTGTTCCGGCGCGGAGCACTGAGTGTGCGTTACAAAGCAGTGCTCTTGTGCGAGAGGGCTTGTTCCGGCGCGGAGCACTGAGTGTGCGTTACAAAGCAGTGCTCTTGTGCGAGAGGGCTTGTTCCGGCGCGGAGCACTGAGTGTGCGTTACAAAGCAGTGCTCTTGTGCGAGAGGGCTTGTTCCGGCGCGGAGCACTGAGTGTGTGCATTACAAAGCAGTGCTCTTGAGCGAGAGGGCTTGTTCCGGCGCGGAGCACTGAGTGTGTGCATTACAAAGCAGTGCTCTTGTGCGAGAGGGCTTGTTCCGGCGCGGAGCACTGAGTGTGTGCATTACAAAGCAGTGCTCTTGTGCGAGAGGGCTTGTTCCGGCGCGGAGCACTGAGTGTGTGCATTACAAAGCAGTGCTCTTGTGCGAGAGGGCTTGTTCCGGCGCGGAGCACTGAGTGTGTGCATTACAAAGCAGTGCTCTTGCGCGAGAGGGCTTGTTCCGGCGCGGAGCACTGAGTGTGTGCATTACAAAGCAGTGCTCTTGCGCGAGAGGGCTTGTTCCGGGCGCGGAGCACTGAGTGTGTGCATTACAAAGCAGTGCTCTTGCGCGAGAGGGCTTGTTCCGGCGCGGAGCACTGAGTGTGTGCATTACAAAGCAGTGCTCTTGCGCGAGAGGGCTTGTTCCGGCGCGGAGCACTGAGTGTGTGCATTACAAAGCAGTGCTCTTGCGCGAGAGGGCTTGTTCCGGCGCGGAGCACTGAGTGTGTGCATTACAAAGCAGTGCTCTTGCGCGAGAGGGCTTGTTCCGGCGCGGAGCACTGAGTGTGTGCATTACAAAGCAGTGCTCTTGCGCGAGAGGGCTTGTTCCGGCGCGGAGCACTGAGTGTGTGCGTTACAAAGCAGTGCTCTTGCGCGAGAGGGCTTGTTCCGGCGCGGAGCACTGAGTGTGTGCGTTACAAAGCAGTGCTCTTGCGCGAGAGGGCTTGTTCCGGCGCGGAGCACTGAGTGTGTGCGTTACAAAGCAGTGCTCTTGCGCGAGAGGGCTTGTTCCGGCGCGGAGCACTGAGTGTGTGCGTTACAAAGCAGTGCTCTTGCGCGAGAGGGCTTGTTCCGGCGCGGAGCACTGAGTGTGTGCGTTACAAAGCAGTGCTCTTGCGCGAGAGGGCTTGTTCCGGCGCGGAGCACTGAGTGTGTGCGTTACAAAGCAGTGCTCTTGCGCGAGAGGGCTTGTTCCGGCGCGGAGCACTGAGTGTGTGCGTTACAAAGCAGTGCTCTTGCGCGAGAGGGCTTGTTCCGGCGCGGAGCACTGAGTGTGTGCATTACAAAGCAGTGCTCTTGCGCGAGAGGGCTTGTTCCGGCGCGGAGCACTGAGTGTGTGCATTACAAAGCAGTGCTCTTGCGCGAGAGGGCTTGTTCCGGCGCGGAGCACTGAGTGTGTGCATTACAAAGCAGTGCTCTTGCGCGAGAGGGCTTGTTCCGGCGCGGAGCACTGAGTGTGTGCATTACAAAGCAGTGCTCTTGCGCGAGAGGGCTTGTTCCGGCGCGGAGCACTGAGTGTGTGCATTACAAAGCAGTGCTCTTGCGCGAGAGGGCTTGTTCCGGCGCGGAGCACTGAGTGTGTGCATTACAAAGCAGTGCTCTTGTGCGAGAGGGCTTGTTCCGGCGCGGAGCACTGAGTGTGCATTACAAAGCAGTGCTCTTGTGCGAGAGGGCTTGTTCCGGCGTGGAGCACTGAGTGTGTGCATTACTGTCAGCCGACGGTCAGGGCAGTGAGTCCCTTATGACCGGCTGAAGTTCTTTTAAATTGTGCTTGGTTCTGTTATAGCAACTGAAGGAGTCAGGTTAAAGCTTAAACAGTTACTATTTATTGTTACAGGGTAAACTTAGTTGTTAAATGCTACTACTGTGTTACAGATAACACAGACACTACAAAGGACAGGACAGAAATTACACTAATAAGTTACTTACAGGTACCATGAAACCCTTTGGTTCTCTGAGCTCTTATTAAATGCATGCAAAATAGACACATAGCAGGTATATATTCTCACCCTGCGTTCCAGACTTGGCGTGGCCAGCGTCTTTCTCTCAATCCCTCGGGAAGAAGTAGGGCGAGGTTGGGCGTCCCACAGACCTCGGGAGACAATCAATACCTGCCAGCAGGTATAGATGATTGGAGCTCAAATGGGGTGGGCTGCTGAACCTCTTTTATACCCCTTGGGTCATGTAGGCTTCTTCCTGGGCTCAAGTGGCCAATTAGGAAAAATGGCTTTGAATGCCAAGTTTCCCACGAAGGGTGCAAAGCATAATTTACACCTGGGAAAATGCAGACAATGGGCACCTCTGGTATGTGATGGGCGAAGATTCCTCTCTGGGACAGTGCAGGCGTGTCAATTACTGGTACTAGCCATCAGGGCGACGGGAGGCCCCGGGTCGTCAGCTAGCCCATTTACTGTCTGGTTTCTGTTTATGGTAGAGTCAGGGACAGGCAGCAAACCTGTGTTCCCAGGGCATCAAAGGCTGACTGCCTTTCTCTTGCTCTCTGGGGGGGGGGGGGAACCAAGATGGGGTTCGTGGAAAAACAAGATGGGGTTTTGTGTCTGGCTACATTCCACCCCCTTGACACGCCTCACTATGTCCCAGAACGCAAGATGGCGGTGATGCCAGCACCCTTTGCCCTCCTTGGAGGAAGCTAAAATCGCCCTATCAGCAGGGTCTGATCAGATAATTTGGATCAAGGGATTGATTAGGATTGCTTCCCAACGCCATATACCAGATTTGTGCAGAGGAGGTAGCAGTGTACACAAAATGCCTAATAATACATAGAAGCATGCAGCAAGCAATTACAACAAGTAAAATGGTTAATATAGTATTTACAATAGAGTGAAGGAAGGGAGTTAACGAAAGTCCTAGGTGTTGGGCTAGACAATCTAGCCATGAGGCTTTACATTTTTAGTTACAGCATGTCTTATCCCATACCGTTTGTTGCCACTTCCCTTGCCTCCCCTCTTGACCTCCCCCCAGAGTTATTTAGAGGATTGCGGTAGTCGCTGTCATCGAACCATACCGGTCCCCATCGGAAGATGTCACTTTGTTTCACCAGTCATTTGGGCTGAGAGGGACAAACTCGATTCCCAGTCCAGTAGAGGAGTCAAGTAAGGTGTTCTGGTACAGCAGTAGCAGTTGGGATGAGGAAGAAGACCATGGCGAGTTGGAGTACCATGTCTTATTTCAATAGTCTGTAACTAACAACAGTGGTTGCAAGCGCTACAACAGCAAGCGGTATATATATACAAAAAGTTCATGGTGGTTTTCCTGGATCCACACCAGCATTGGGAGGGATCCATCCCACTGGAGCACTGTTTAGGGCTATTGCCTCAGTTTCCTGTAATAAAACATAAGGTTTGCCGGTCTTGGATACAATCCAAGCCTCAGTGATGGTTATTGGTGTTAGCCCAGCATCTGCAGTTGTCCAGACTCCTTTTCCCTTATAGGAGTGCAGTACATGGGTTTGTGTTCCCAAACTGGGGTGTTGGGACAAGGGCTATTAAGTGGTTTAGTCCCATGACTGTAAACAACCCTGTTGCCACTGGGGTTGAGTAAGCAAAAACCAATTCCTGAAACAATTTCCATTCCAGTTAAAACATACTTCCACCCTTGCTTACTGGTGGGTAGTGTACCAATATAATTTACTTGCCAGGTTGCCCATAGTATTTTTCCATCTCTTAGCCTGGCAAATCATTGCCTTTCTGTTACATGTTTTCTGAGTTCAGCACATAGGGTGCAAGCTTGTACCAGATTTCTGGCTTGGTTGTGGGTGATAGGCCACCCCCTGGCATGTGCCTGCCACACCAGCTTATCGCTCTCTGTGTGTCCCAAGGTTTCATGTAGCCAAATGTACAGGCGTTCCCAATCCACCTGGGCAGCAAAAATTTGTACTGCTGCATCTGCTAGGTTATTTAGCTATGCAGTCAGGGTGTTATTCTTTTGGACACATGACTTATGCTTAAGGCATTTTGGGTTGCATACTGGTATATCCATTTCCAATATTCCAATCTCCAAACAGGCTTTCCTATTTCCCAGTTATTATTCTTCCAATTAGTTATCCACTGGATGGCTCCAGCCCATACAGCATAGGAGTTAGTGTAGATGGTACTGGCCCCTGCCTCACAAGCTAATTGATTGCTGCCAGCTCTGCAAGCTGAGCTGTTTCTTCTATGTTTGTGGTCAGGGGTGCAGTGGATGTGTCTGCTGAAACAGCAACAGCCTTCTCTGTCCACTTTCCTTTGAAGCCAAAAGTGTTATCAAGTCAGCCTTGAAAAAAAAACAGTTAAGTTTCAAAGCTTGAATTTCTAAACTAATAATTTGGTTTCTAGAAAGTTAAATGTCCTTACAAGTTGAATGCCCAACAGAAGCACTAACCAATTTGTGCCTTGTCTGTTTGCAATTTTAAGCAAGAGGACATTATCCAAAACAAAATAAAACTATTTAATTTGAAATTCACAAAATAGAGTTACAATATATATAGCTCATTCCTTTATGCAGTTAACCAATTAAGTTTCAGTAGAATCCTTAATTTTCCTTTGCAGATTTAACAAAGGTGTCCATAGACAAAATGTTTACATTTGATTGTTTCTTTGCCTACATGATTTGCACAGTGCTTAATGAAGAGGCTGCAAAGAAACAAGGTATCATTTTTAAAACAAGATTTCCCTTCACATATTACTACCATTGCTTAATCCCTTCCACACTCCCATGGAGTCCACCTTTTATCTTCACATTCCCTCAAATCACTTGCTTTGTCCTTTCAAAGAAAATGTTTTTCATTCCTAGTAACTTTCCAATGTCTGCTCTACTTTCCTTATTCCTTCAACTCTGCCCATAGGGCTCCAAACCTTTTGCCTTCCCCTTTTTTTACATGCTTTTTCCTTCTTATGGTCCATCCTAATTCCTGCTAAATGACTTTTTCCAATGACACAGGTTTGTCTACTATTAATTTGGTAAGGAGGGTGAGCTTGTTCACTAAGCCTCATACCTCCTGGTTCTTTTCTTAAACATATTCCTGAGGGAAGAAAAACAAAAAATAAATAAATCTGAGAGTTGCTTTAACTCTCAGCACCCATCCTTAAGGGAATCTAGCTCTGTCTGGGTACTGAGGGACATGCATTTCTACCTCTCCACTTTTGCAGCAGAGGCTTTTACATTTTTCCAGTTTCATGTTTGCATTCTTATTCAGTCAGTTTTGAAGAACACCTCATTACAGGTTTTCCATAGAAGACAAAAGCTGCAGCTGTTTCCCTCTCCTTTGAAGTTGAGGGTTTACATATCCACAAAGTTAGTCAATTTGTCTTCTAGGTCTGAAATTGTATGGATAGCAATTAACACTTGATCAGACCAAGGGCTATGCCCAAACCTTTGCAAGATTTTGTTTAAAAGGGGTAACATCTTTTACAAATGCCAATTTCTCAGTCTTCTCTCTGCCTTCTTAAAAGACTGCTTACATTTAAACTTTTCCTAGTATACCCAACCTCCTATTTCTTTCTTTCTTTCTGGAGGGCTACAATTTGAACTTTCTGATATTAGGTAGTTTGCTAATCAAACTTAGCTATTACCTGCAAAGCTTCTTTGTGCTGCCAGCTAGGGCATTTGCACCACAAAGGAAATCACAACCTGGTGTGGCTCCTGGAGCTTTCACAGCATTTTAGTCTGTTTGCAGTTTTTACTCATTCTATAGTTTACAGGAAAATGTGCAATCTTTGTTTACAACACTACTTAGCCACATTAAACTTTGCATATAGTGTAACTCTTTCTTTATGCTTACAGTTTTCCTGTACCTTCATTAAACAACTTGGACTAAAATGGTCTTACCAAACCAATTTGTTTTAAACCTACAAACAAGATTACTGGACCTTGAAAACTTCATATTATTTACACTATATATATATATATATATATCTACACACAGATACACATACATTCTCTCTGAACCTTTCTTACACTATTTCTACATAGCTATACAACAATTACATTCCCTTTTATTCATTGGGGTAGTTCAGTTCCAATAGAACCCCCTCCCTTTAGAGTTCTTTTAGCAGTCTCTCTAATCAAATGTTCAGATTTGAGTCAAATTTGCCTGGGTTATTTACAGACATTCCTTTGGAAAAAGGGCCCATTTTTCCTTCAGAATGACTGTAAAGAAACCACAATTTTCTATCTACACCATTTTAGCATTTGCACAACTGCTCAATTCTCTCCATTCTCTGCAGAGTTTAAATTCTCTGTGTTTTTCTTAAAACACTTTCTTATCTCTAAAATAAAAACTGGCCTTGTTTCAGATATTACTCTTGTATGTTTTAAGGGTTTAGATTCCCAGTACTTACTGCCTTTTTCTTAGTTCTATCACAAGGCTTTCAATCTTATCTGTTACCTGCCTGCTTGTTTGGGCCTGATCCTGTTTTCCATTTCTGCCTGCTTGTCTGGGCCTGATCCTGTTTTCCTTGCTAAATGGAAAGTGGCTCCTTTCCACAGACTCAGGCTTTGTCCCATTCTTTAGCTTGCAGGCAGTTCTATACTTACAGAACTGTACCCACAACTCCTTAGGATTTCCCCAATCCTTTTCTAACATTTCTCTATCCCATTTTGGGTTGCCCCAACCTTTCTGGGCAAACCCTTTCTTTATACCACTAAAATCCATGTCTATCATGACAGGCTTCATGTTGCTGTATGTGAACCAATAGCACAATCCTGCCGACTACGCCAATTCTGTCAGCCGACGGTCAGGGCAGTGAGTCCCTTATGACCGGCTGAAGTTCTTTTAAATTGTGCTTGGTTCTGTTATAGCAACTGAAGGAGTCAGGTTAAAGCTTAAACAGTTACTATTTATTGTTACAGGGTAAACTTAGTTGTTAAATGCTACTACTGTGTTACAGATAACACAGACACTACAAAGGACAGGACAGAAATTACACTAATAAGTTACTTACAGGTACCATGAAACCCTTTGGTTCTCTGAGCTCTTATTAAATGCATGCAAAATAGACACATAGCAGGTATATATTCTCACCCTGCGTTCCAGACTTGGCGTGGCCAGCGTCTTTCTCTCAATCCCTCGGGAAGAAGTAGGGCGAGGTTGGGCGTCCCACAGACCTCGGGAGACAATCAATACCTGCCAGCAGGTATAGATGATTGGAGCTCAAATGGGGTGGGCTGCTGAACCTCTTTTATACCCCTTGGGTCATGTAGGCTTCTTCCTGGGCTCAAGTGGCCAATTAGGAAAAATGGCTTTGAATGCCAAGTTTCCCATGAAGGGTGCAAAGCATAATTTACACCTGGGAAAATGCAGACAATGGGCACCTCTGGTATGTGATGGGCGAAGATTCCTCTCTGGGACAGTGCAGGCGTGTCAATTACTGGTACTAGCCATCAGGGCGACGGGAGGCCCCGGGTCATCAGCTAGCCCATTTACTGTCTGGTTTCTGTTTATGGTAGAGTCAGGGACAGGCAGCAAACCTGTGTTCCCAGGGCATCAAAGGCTGACTGCCTTTCTCTTGCTCTCTGGGGGGGGGGGGAACCAAGATGGGGTTCGTGGAAAAACAAGATGGGGTTTTGTGTCTGGCTACAATTACAAAGCAGTGCTCTTGTGCGAGAGGGCTTGTTCCGGCGCGGAGCACTGAGTGTGTGCATTACAAAGCAGTGCTCTTGTGCGAGAGGGCTTGTTCCGGCGCGGAGCACTGAGTGTGTGCATTACAAAGCAGTGCTCTTGTGCGAGAGGGCTTGTTCCGGCGTGGAGCACTGAGTGTGTGCATTACAAAGCAGTGCTCTTGTGCGAGAGGGCTTGTTCCGGCGCGGAGCACTGAGTGTGCATTACAAAGCAGTGCTCTTGCGCGAGAGGGCTTGTTCCGGCGCGGAGCACTGAGTGTGTGCATTACAAAGCAGTGCTCTTGTGCGAGAGGGCTTGTTCCGGCGCGGAGCACTGAGTGTGTGCATTACAAAGCAGTGCTCTTGCGCGAGAGGGCTTGTTCCGGCGCGGAGCACTGAGTGTGTGCATTACAAAGCAGTGCTCTTGCGCGAGAGGGCTTGTTCTGGCGCGGGCGCGGAGCACTGAGTGTGTGCATTACAAAGCAGTGCTCTTGTGCGAGAGGGCTTGTTCCGGCGCGGAGCACTGAGTGTGTGCATTACAAAGCAGTGCTCTTGTGCGAGAGGGCTTGTTCCGGCGCGGAGCACTGAGTGTGTGCATTACAAAGCAGTGCTCTTGTGCGAGAGGGCTTGTTCCGGCGCGGAGCACTGAGTGTGTGCATTACAAAGCAGTGCTCTTGTGCGAGAGGGCTTGTTCCGGCGCGGAGCACTGAGTGTGTGCATTACAAAGCAGTGCTCTTGCGCGAGAGGGCTTGTTCCGGCGCGGAGCACTGAGTGTGCGTTACAAAGCAGTGCTCTTGTGCGAGAGGGCTTGTTCCGGGCGCAGAGCACTGAGTGTGCATTACAAAGCAGTGCTCTTGTGCGAGAGGGCTTGTTCCGGCGCGGAGCACTGAGTGTGCATTACAAAGCAGTGCTCTTGCGCGAGAGGGCTTGTTCCGGCGCGGAGCACTGAGTGTGTGCATTACAAAGCAGTGCTCTTGTGCGAGAGGGCTTGTTCCGGCGCGGAGCACTGAGTGTGCATTACAAAGCAGTGCTCTGGCGCGAGAGGGCTTGTTCCGGCGCGGAGCACTGAGTGTACGTTACAAAGCAGTGCTCTTGCGCGAGAGGGCTTGTTCCGGCGCGGAGCACTGAGTGTGTGCATTACAAAGCAGTGCTCTTGCGCGAGAGGGCTTGTTCCGGCGTGGAGCACTGAGTGTGCGCATTACAAAGCAGTGCCCTTGCGCGAGAGGGCTTGTTCCGGCGCGGAGCACTGAGTGTACGTTACAAAGCAGTGCTCTTGCGCGAGAGGGCTTGTTCCGGCGCGGAGCACTGAGTGTGCGTTACAAAGCAGTGCTCTTGTGCGAGAGGGCTTGTTCCGGCGCGGAGCACTGAGTGTGCGTTACAAAGCAGTGCTCTTGTGCGAGAGGGCTTGTTCCGGCGCGGAGCACTGAGTGTGTGCATTACAAAGCAGTGCTCTTGAGCGAGAGGGCTTGTTCCGGCGCGGAGCACTGAGTGTGTGCATTACAAAGCAGTGCTCTTGTGCGAGAGGGCTTGTTCCGGCGCGGAGCACTGAGTGTGTGCATTACAAAGCAGTGCTCTTGTGCGAGAGGGCTTGTTCCCGCGCGGAGCACTGAGTGTGTGCATTACAAAGCAGTGCTCTTGCGCGAGAGGGCTTGTTCCGGCGCGGAGCACTGAGTGTGTGCATTACAAAGCAGTGCTCTTGTGCGAGAGGGCTTGTTCCGGGCGCGGAGCACTGAGTGTGTGCATTACAAAGCAGTGCTCTTGTGCGAGAGGGCTTGTTCCGGCGCGGAGCACTGAGTGTGCATTACAAAGCAGTGCTCTTGTGCGAGAGGGCTTGTTCCGGCGCGGAGCACTGAGTGTGCATTACAAAGCAGTGCTCTTGTGCGAGAGGGCTTGTTCCGGCGCGGAGCACTGAGTGTGTGCATTACAAAGCAGTGCTCTTGCGCGAGAGGGCTTGTTCCGGCGCGGAGCACTGAGTGTGTGCATTACAAAGCAGTGCTCTTGCGCGAGAGGGCTTGTTCCGGCGCGGAGCACTGAGTGTGTGCATTACAAAGCAGTGCTCTTGCGCGAGAGGGCTTGTTCCGGCGCGGAGCACTGAGTGTGTGCATTACAAAGCAGTGCTCTTGCGCGAGAGGGCTTGTTCCGGCGCGGAGCACTGAGTGTGTGCATTACAAAGCAGTGCTCTTGCGCGAGAGGGCTTGTTCCGGCGCGGAGCACTGAGTGTGTGCATTACAAAGCAGTGCTCTTGCGCGAGAGGGCTTGTTCCGGCGCGGAGCACTGAGTGTGCATTACAAAGCAGTGCTCTTGCGCGAGAGGGCTTGTTCCGGCGCGGAGCACTGAGTGTGTGCATTACAAAGCAGTGCTCTTGCGCGAGAGGGCTTGTTCCGGCGCGGAGCACTGAGTGTGTGCATTACAAAGCAGTGCTCTTGCGCGAGAGGGCTTGTTCCGGCGCGGAGCACTGAGTGTGTGCGTTACAAAGCAGTGCTCTTGCGCGAGAGGGCTTGTTCCGGCGCGGAGCACTGAGTGTGTGCGTTACAAAGCAGTGCTCTTGCGCGAGAGGGCTTGTTCCGGCGCGGAGCACTGAGTGTGTGCATTACAAAGCAGTGCTCTTGAGCGAGAGGGCTTGTTCCGGCGCGGAGCACTGAGTGTGTGCGTTACAAAGCAGTGCTCTTGCGCGAGAGGGCTTGTTCCGGCGCGGAGCACTGAGTGTGTGCATTACAAAGCAGTGCTCTTGCGCGAGAGGGCTTGTTCCGGCGCGGAGCACTGAGTGTGTGCATTACAAAGCAGTGCTCTTGCGCGAGAGGGCTTGTTCCGGCGCGGAGCACTGAGTGTGTGCATTACAAAGCAGTGCTCTTGCGCGAGAGGGCTTGTTCCGGCGCGGAGCACTGAGTGTGTGCATTACAAAGCTGTGCTCTTGCGCGAGAGGGCTTGTTCCGGCGCGGAGCACTGAGTGTGTGCATTACAAAGCAGTGCTCTTGCGCGAGAGGGCTTGTTCCGGGCGCGGAGCACTGAGTGTGTGCATTACAAAGCAGTGCTCTGGCGCGAGAGGGCTTGTTCTGGCGCGGGCGCGGAGCACTGAGTGTGTGCATTACAAAGCAGTGCTCTTGCGCGAGAGGGCTTGTTCCGGCGCGGAGCACTGAGTGTGTGCATTACAAAGCAGTGCTCTTGCGCGAGAGGGCTTGTTCTGGCGCGGGCGCGGAGCACTGAGTGTGTGCATTACAAAGCAGTGCTCTTGCGCGAGAGGGCTTGTTCCGGCGCGGAGCACTGAGTGTGTGCATTACAAAGCAGTGCTCTTGTGCGAGAGGGCTTGTTCCGGCGCGGAGCGCTGAGTGTGTGCATTACAAAGCAGTGCTCTTGCGCGAGAGGGCTTGTTCCGGCGCGGAGCACTGAGTGTGTGCATTACAAAGCAGTGCTCTTGCGCGAGAGGGCTTGTTCCGGCGCGGAGCACTGAGTGTGTGCATTACAAAGCAGTGCTCTTGTGCGAGAGGGCTTGTTCCGGCGCGGAGCACTGAGTGTGTGCATTACAAAGCAGTGCTCTTGTGCGAGAGGGCTTGTTCCGGCGCGGAGCGCTGAGTGTGTGCATTACAAAGCAGTGCTCTTGTGTGAGAGGGCTTGTTCCGGCGCGGAGCGCTGAGTGTGTGCATTACAAAGCAGTGCTCTTGTGCGAGAGGGCTTGTTCCGGCGCGGAGCGCTGAGTGTGTGCATTACAAAGCAGTGCTCTTGTGCGAGAGGGCTTGTTCCGGCACGGAGCACTGAGTGTGTGAATTACAAAGCAGTGCTCTTGTGCGAGAGGGCTTGTTCCGGCGCGGAGCACTGAGTGTGTGCATTACAAAGCAGTGCTCTTGCGCGAGAGGGCTTGTTCCGGCGCGGAGCACTGAGTGTGTGCATTACAAAGCAGTGCTCTTGCGCGAGAGGGCTTGTTCCGGCGCGGAGCACTGAGTGTGTGCATTACAAAGCAGTGCTCTTGTGCGAGAGGGCTTGTTCCGGCGCGGAGCACTGAGTGTGTGCATTACAAAGCAGTGCTCTTGTGCGAGAGGGCTTGTTCCGGCGCGGAGCACTGAGTGTGCATTACAAAGCAGTGCTCTTGTGCGAGAGGGCTTGTTCCGGCGTGGAGCACTGAGTGTGTGCATTACTGTCAGCCGACGGTCAGGGCAGTGAGTCCCTTATGACCGGCTGAAGTTCTTTTAAATTGTGCTTGGTTCTGTTATAGCAACTGAAGGAGTCAGGTTAAAGCTTAAACAGTTACTATTTATTGTTACAGGGTAAACTTAGTTGTTAAATGCTACTACTGTGTTACAGATAACACAGACACTACAAAGGACAGGACAGAAATTACACTAATAAGTTACTTACAGGTACCATGAAACCCTTTGGTTCTCTGAGCTCTTATTAAATGCATGCAAAATAGACACATAGCAGGTATATATTCTCACCCTGCGTTCCAGACTTGGCGTGGCCAGCGTCTTTCTCTCAATCCCTCGGGAAGAAGTAGGGCGAGGTTGGGCGTCCCACAGACCTCGGGAGACAATCAATACCTGCCAGCAGGTATAGATGATTGGAGCTCAAATGGGGTGGGCTGCTGAACCTCTTTTATACCCCTTGGGTCATGTAGGCTTCTTCCTGGGCTCAAGTGGCCAATTAGGAAAAATGGCTTTGAATGCCAAGTTTCCCACGAAGGGTGCAAAGCATAATTTACACCTGGGAAAATGCAGACAATGGGCACCTCTGGTATGTGATGGGCGAAGATTCCTCTCTGGGACAGTGCAGGCGTGTCAATTACTGGTACTAGCCATCAGGGCGACGGGAGGCCCCGGGTCGTCAGCTAGCCCATTTACTGTCTGGTTTCTGTTTATGGTAGAGTCAGGGACAGGCAGCAAACCTGTGTTCCCAGGGCATCAAAGGCTGACTGCCTTTCTCTTGCTCTCTGGGGGGGGGGGGGAACCAAGATGGGGTTCGTGGAAAAACAAGATGGGGTTTTGTGTCTGGCTACATTCCACCCCCTTGACACGCCTCACTATGTCCCAGAACGCAAGATGGCGGTGATGCCAGCACCCTTTGCCCTCCTTGGAGGAAGCTAAAATCGCCCTATCAGCAGGGTCTGATCAGATAATTTGGATCAAGGGATTGATTAGGATTGCTTCCCAACGCCATATACCAGATTTGTGCAGAGGAGGTAGCAGTGTACACAAAATGCCTAATAATACATAGAAGCATGCAGCAAGCAATTACAACAAGTAAAATGGTTAATATAGTATTTACAATAGAGTGAAGGAAGGGAGTTAACGAAAGTCCTAGGTGTTGGGCTAGACAATCTAGCCATGAGGCTTTACATTTTTAGTTACAGCATGTCTTATCCCATACCGTTTGTTGCCACTTCCCTTGCCTCCCCTCTTGACCTCCCCCCAGAGTTATTTAGAGGATTGCGGTAGTCGCTGTCATCGAACCATACCGGTCCCCATCGGAAGATGTCACTTTGTTTCACCAGTCATTTGGGCTGAGAGGGACAAACTCGATTCCCAGTCCAGTAGAGGAGTCAAGTAAGGTGTTCTGGTACAGCAGTAGCAGTTGGGATGAGGAAGAAGACCATGGCGAGTTGGAGTACCATGTCTTATTTCAATAGTCTGTAACTAACAACAGTGGTTGCAAGCGCTACAACAGCAAGCGGTATATATATACAAAAAGTTCATGGTGGTTTTCCTGGATCCACACCAGCATTGGGAGGGATCCATCCCACTGGAGCACTGTTTAGGGCTATTGCCTCAGTTTCCTGTAATAAAACATAAGGTTTGCCGGTCTTGGATACAATCCAAGCCTCAGTGATGGTTATTGGTGTTAGCCCAGCATCTGCAGTTGTCCAGACTCCTTTTCCCTTATAGGAGTGCAGTACATGGGTTTGTGTTCCCAAACTGGGGTGTTGGGACAAGGGCTATTAAGTGGTTTAGTCCCATGACTGTAAACAACCCTGTTGCCACTGGGGTTGAGTAAGCAAAAACCAATTCCTGAAACAATTTCCATTCCAGTTAAAACATACTTCCACCCTTGCTTACTGGTGGGTAGTGTACCAATATAATTTACTTGCCAGGTTGCCCATAGTATTTTTCCATCTCTTAGCCTGGCAAATCATTGCCTTTCTGTTACATGTTTTCTGAGTTCAGCACATAGGGTGCAAGCTTGTACCAGATTTCTGGCTTGGTTGTGGGTGATAGGCCACCCCCTGGCATGTGCCTGCCACACCAGCTTATCGCTCTCTGTGTGTCCCAAGGTTTCATGTAGCCAAATGTACAGGCGTTCCCAATCCACCTGGGCAGCAAAAATTTGTACTGCTGCATCTGCTAGGTTATTTAGCTATGCAGTCAGGGTGTTATTCTTTTGGACACATGACTTATGCTTAAGGCATTTTGGGTTGCATACTGGTATATCCATTTCCAATATTCCAATCTCCAAACAGGCTTTCCTATTTCCCAGTTATTATTCTTCCAATTAGTTATCCACTGGATGGCTCCAGCCCATACAGCATAGGAGTTAGTGTAGATGGTACTGGCCCCTGCCTCACAAGCTAATTGATTGCTGCCAGCTCTGCAAGCTGAGCTGTTTCTTCTATGTTTGTGGTCAGGGGTGCAGTGGATGTGTCTGCTGAAACAGCAACAGCCTTCTCTGTCCACTTTCCTTTGAAGCCAAAAGTGTTATCAAGTCAGCCTTGAAAAAAAAACAGTTAAGTTTCAAAGCTTGAATTTCTAAACTAATAATTTGGTTTCTAGAAAGTTAAATGTCCTTACAAGTTGAATGCCCAACAGAAGCACTAACCAATTTGTGCCTTGTCTGTTTGCAATTTTAAGCAAGAGGACATTATCCAAAACAAAATAAAACTATTTAATTTGAAATTCACAAAATAGAGTTACAATATATATAGCTCATTCCTTTATGCAGTTAACCAATTAAGTTTCAGTAGAATCCTTAATTTTCCTTTGCAGATTTAACAAAGGTGTCCATAGACAAAATGTTTACATTTGATTGTTTCTTTGCCTACATGATTTGCACAGTGCTTAATGAAGAGGCTGCAAAGAAACAAGGTATCATTTTTAAAACAAGATTTCCCTTCACATATTACTACCATTGCTTAATCCCTTCCACACTCCCATGGAGTCCACCTTTTATCTTCACATTCCCTCAAATCACTTGCTTTGTCCTTTCAAAGAAAATGTTTTTCATTCCTAGTAACTTTCCAATGTCTGCTCTACTTTCCTTATTCCTTCAACTCTGCCCATAGGGCTCCAAACCTTTTGCCTTCCCCTTTTTTTACATGCTTTTTCCTTCTTATGGTCCATCCTAATTCCTGCTAAATGACTTTTTCCAATGACACAGGTTTGTCTACTATTAATTTGGTAAGGAGGGTGAGCTTGTTCACTAAGCCTCATACCTCCTGGTTCTTTTCTTAAACATATTCCTGAGGGAAGAAAAACAAAAAATAAATAAATCTGAGAGTTGCTTTAACTCTCAGCACCCATCCTTAAGGGAATCTAGCTCTGTCTGGGTACTGAGGGACATGCATTTCTACCTCTCCACTTTTGCAGCAGAGGCTTTTACATTTTTCCAGTTTCATGTTTGCATTCTTATTCAGTCAGTTTTGAAGAACACCTCATTACAGGTTTTCCATAGAAGACAAAAGCTGCAGCTGTTTCCCTCTCCTTTGAAGTTGAGGGTTTACATATCCACAAAGTTAGTCAATTTGTCTTCTAGGTCTGAAATTGTATGGATAGCAATTAACACTTGATCAGACCAAGGGCTATGCCCAAACCTTTGCAAGATTTTGTTTAAAAGGGGTAACATCTTTTACAAATGCCAATTTCTCAGTCTTCTCTCTGCCTTCTTAAAAGACTGCTTACATTTAAACTTTTCCTAGTATACCCAACCTCCTATTTCTTTCTTTCTTTCTGGAGGGCTACAATTTGAACTTTCTGATATTAGGTAGTTTGCTAATCAAACTTAGCTATTACCTGCAAAGCTTCTTTGTGCTGCCAGCTAGGGCATTTGCACCACAAAGGAAATCACAACCTGGTGTGGCTCCTGGAGCTTTCACAGCATTTTAGTCTGTTTGCAGTTTTTACTCATTCTATAGTTTACAGGAAAATGTGCAATCTTTGTTTACAACACTACTTAGCCACATTAAACTTTGCATATAGTGTAACTCTTTCTTTATGCTTACAGTTTTCCTGTACCTTCATTAAACAACTTGGACTAAAATGGTCTTACCAAACCAATTTGTTTTAAACCTACAAACAAGATTACTGGACCTTGAAAACTTCATATTATTTACACTATATATATATATATATATATCTACACACAGATACACATACATTCTCTCTGAACCTTTCTTACACTATTTCTACATAGCTATACAACAATTACATTCCCTTTTATTCATTGGGGTAGTTCAGTTCCAATAGAACCCCCTCCCTTTAGAGTTCTTTTAGCAGTCTCTCTAATCAAATGTTCAGATTTGAGTCAAATTTGCCTGGGTTATTTACAGACATTCCTTTGGAAAAAGGGCCCATTTTTCCTTCAGAATGACTGTAAAGAAACCACAATTTTCTATCTACACCATTTTAGCATTTGCACAACTGCTCAATTCTCTCCATTCTCTGCAGAGTTTAAATTCTCTGTGTTTTTCTTAAAACACTTTCTTATCTCTAAAATAAAAACTGGCCTTGTTTCAGATATTACTCTTGTATGTTTTAAGGGTTTAGATTCCCAGTACTTACTGCCTTTTTCTTAGTTCTATCACAAGGCTTTCAATCTTATCTGTTACCTGCCTGCTTGTTTGGGCCTGATCCTGTTTTCCATTTCTGCCTGCTTGTCTGGGCCTGATCCTGTTTTCCTTGCTAAATGGAAAGTGGCTCCTTTCCACAGACTCAGGCTTTGTCCCATTCTTTAGCTTGCAGGCAGTTCTATACTTACAGAACTGTACCCACAACTCCTTAGGATTTCCCCAATCCTTTTCTAACATTTCTCTATCCCATTTTGGGTTGCCCCAACCTTTCTGGGCAAACCCTTTCTTTATACCACTAAAATCCATGTCTATCATGACAGGCTTCATGTTGCTGTATGTGAACCAATAGCACAATCCTGCCGACTACGCCAATTCTGTCAGCCGACGGTCAGGGCAGTGAGTCCCTTATGACCGGCTGAAGTTCTTTTAAATTGTGCTTGGTTCTGTTATAGCAACTGAAGGAGTCAGGTTAAAGCTTAAACAGTTACTATTTATTGTTACAGGGTAAACTTAGTTGTTAAATGCTACTACTGTGTTACAGATAACACAGACACTACAAAGGACAGGACAGAAATTACACTAATAAGTTACTTACAGGTACCATGAAACCCTTTGGTTCTCTGAGCTCTTATTAAATGCATGCAAAATAGACACATAGCAGGTATATATTCTCACCCTGCGTTCCAGACTTGGCGTGGCCAGCGTCTTTCTCTCAATCCCTCGGGAAGAAGTAGGGCGAGGTTGGGCGTCCCACAGACCTCGGGAGACAATCAATACCTGCCAGCAGGTATAGATGATTGGAGCTCAAATGGGGTGGGCTGCTGAACCTCTTTTATACCCCTTGGGTCATGTAGGCTTCTTCCTGGGCTCAAGTGGCCAATTAGGAAAAATGGCTTTGAATGCCAAGTTTCCCATGAAGGGTGCAAAGCATAATTTACACCTGGGAAAATGCAGACAATGGGCACCTCTGGTATGTGATGGGCGAAGATTCCTCTCTGGGACAGTGCAGGCGTGTCAATTACTGGTACTAGCCATCAGGGCGACGGGAGGCCCCGGGTCATCAGCTAGCCCATTTACTGTCTGGTTTCTGTTTATGGTAGAGTCAGGGACAGGCAGCAAACCTGTGTTCCCAGGGCATCAAAGGCTGACTGCCTTTCTCTTGCTCTCTGGGGGGGGGGGGAACCAAGATGGGGTTCGTGGAAAAACAAGATGGGGTTTTGTGTCTGGCTACAATTACAAAGCAGTGCTCTTGTGCGAGAGGGCTTGTTCCGGCGCGGAGCACTGAGTGTGTGCATTACAAAGCAGTGCTCTTGTGCGAGAGGGCTTGTTCCGGCGCGGAGCACTGAGTGTGTGCATTACAAAGCAGTGCTCTTGTGCGAGAGGGCTTGTTCCGGCGTGGAGCACTGAGTGTGTGCATTACAAAGCAGTGCTCTTGTGCGAGAGGGCTTGTTCCGGCGCGGAGCACTGAGTGTGCATTACAAAGCAGTGCTCTTGCGCGAGAGGGCTTGTTCCGGCGCGGAGCACTGAGTGTGTGCATTACAAAGCAGTGCTCTTGTGCGAGAGGGCTTGTTCCGGCGCGGAGCACTGAGTGTGTGCATTACAAAGCAGTGCTCTTGCGCGAGAGGGCTTGTTCCGGCGCGGAGCACTGAGTGTGTGCATTACAAAGCAGTGCTCTTGTGCGAGAGGGCTTGTTCCGGCGCGGAGCACTGAGTGTGTGCATTACAAAGCAGTGCTCTTGTGTGAGAGGGCTTGTTCCGGCGCGGAGCGCTGAGTGTGTGCATTACAAAGCAGTGCTCTTGCGCGAGAGGGCTTGTTCCGGCGCGGAGCACTGAGTGTGTGCATTACAAAGCAGTGCTCTTGCGCGAGAGGGCTTGTTCCGGCGCGGAGCACTGAGTGTGTGCGTTACAAAGCAGTGCTCTTGCGCGAGAGGGCTTGTTCCGGCGCGGAGCACTGAGTGTGTGCGTTACAAAGCAGTGCTCTTGTGCGAGAGGGCTTGTTCCGGCACGGAGCACTGAGTGTACGTTACAAAGCAGTGCTCTTGCGCGAGAGGGCTTGTTCCGGCGCGGAGCACTGAGTGTGTGCATTACAAAGCAGTGCTCTTGTGCGAGAGGGCTTGTTCCGGGCGCGGAGCACTGAGTGTGTGCATTACAAAGCAGTGCTCTTGTGCGAGAGGGCTTGTTCCGGCGCGGAGCACTGAGTGTACGTTACAAAGCAGTGCTCTTGCGCGAGAGGGCTTGTTCCGGCGCGGAGCACTGAGTGTGTGCATTACAAAGCAGTGCTCTTGCGCGAGAGGGCTTGTTCCGGCGCGGAGCACTGAGTGTGTGCATTACAAAGCAGTGCTCTTGCGCGAGAGGGCTTGTTCCGGCGCGGAGCACTGAGTGTGTGCATTACAAAGCAGTGCTCTTGCGCGAGAGGGCTTGTTCCGGCGCGGAGCACTGAGTGTGTGCATTACAAAGCAGTGCTCTTGCGCGAGAGGGCTTGTTCCGGCGCGGAGCACTGAGTGTGTGCATTACAAAGCAGCGCTCTTGCGCGAGAGGGCTTGTTCCGGCGCGGAGCACTGAGTGTGCGCATTACAAAGCAGCGCTCTTGCGCGAGAGGGCTTGTTCCGGCGCGGAGCACTGAGTGTACGTTACAAAGCAGTGCTCTTGCGCGAGAGGGCTTGTTCCGGCGCGGAGCACTGAGTGTGTGCATTACAAAGCAGTGCTCTTGTGCGAGAGGGCTTGTTCCGGGCGCGGAGCACTGAGTGTGTGCATTACAAAGCAGTGCTCTTGTGCGAGAGGGCTTGTTCCGGCGCGGAGCGCTGAGTGTGTGCATTACAAAGCAGTGCTCTTGTGCGAGAGGGCTTGTTCCGGGCGCGGAGCACTGAGTGTGTGCATTACAAAGCAGTGCTCTTGTGCGAGAGGGCTTGTTCCGGCGCGGAGCACTGAGTGTGTGCATTACAAAGCAGTGCTCTTGTGCGAGAGGGCTTGTTCCGGCGCGGAGCGCTGAGTGTGTGCATTACAAAGCAGTGCTCTTGTGTGAGAGGGCTTGTTCCGGCGCGGAGCACTGAGTGTGTGCATTACAAAGCAGTGCTCTTGTGTGAGAGGGCTTGTTCCGGCGCGGAGCACTGAGTGTACGTTACAAAGCAGTGCTCTTGCGCGAGAGGGCTTGTTCCGGCGCGGAGCACTGAGTGTGCATTACAAAGCAGTGCTCTTGCGCGAGAGGGCTTGTTCCGGCGCGGAGCACTGAGTGTGTGCGTTACAAAGCAGTGCTCTTGTGCGAGAGGGCTTGTTCCGGTGCGGAGCACTGAGTGTACGTTACAAAGCAGTGCTCTTGCGCGAGAGGGCTTGTTCCGGCGCGGAGCACTGAGTGTGTGCATTACAAAGCAGTGCTCTTGTGCGAGAGGGCTTGTTCCGGGCGCGGAGCACTGAGTGTGTGCATTACAAAGCAGTGCTCTTGTGCGAGAGGGCTTGTTCCGGCGCGGAGCACTGAGTGTGTGCATTACAAAGCAGTGCTCTTGTGCGAGAGGGCTTGTTCCGGCGCAGAGCACTGAGTGTGTGCATTACAAAGCAGTGCTCTTGCGCGAGAGGGCTTGTTCTGGCGCGGGCGCGGAGCACTGAGTGTGTGCATTACAAAGCAGTGCTCTTGCGCGAGAGGGCTTGTTCCGGCGCGGAGCACTGAGTGTGTGCATTACAAAGCAGTGCTCTTGTGCGAGAGGGCTTGTTCCGGCGCGGAGCACTGAGTGTGTGCATTACAAAGCAGTGCTCTTGTGCGAGAGGGCTTGTTCCGGGCGCGGAGCACTGAGTGTGTGCATTACAAAGCAGTGCTCTTGTGCGAGAGGGCTTGTTCCGGCGCGGAGCACTGAGTGTGTGCATTACAAAGCAGTGCTCTTGTGCGAGAGGGCTTGTTCCGGGCGCGGAGCACTGAGTGTACGTTAGAAAGCAGTGCTCTTGCGCGAGAGGGCTTGTTCCGGCGCGGAGCACTGAGTGTGTGCATTACAAAGCAGTGCTCTTGCGCGAGAGGGCTTGTTCCGGCGCGGAGCACTGAGTGTGTGCATTACAAAGCAGCGCTCTTGCGCGAGAGGGCTTGTTCCGGCGCGGAGCACTGAGTGTGCGCATTACAAAGCAGCGCTCTTGTGCGAGAGGGCTTGTTCCGGCGCGGAGCACTGAGTGTGTGCATTACAAAGCAGTGCTCTTCTGCGAGAGGGCTTGTTCCGGGCGCGGAGCACTGAGTGTGTGCATTACAAAGCAGTGCTCTTGTGCGAGAGGGCTTGTTCCGGCGCGGAGCACTGAGTGTGTGCATTACAAAGCAGTGCTCTTGTGCGAGAGGGCTTGTTCCGGGCGCGGAGCACTGAGTGTGTGCATTACAAAGCAGTGCTCTTGTGCGAGAGGGCTTGTTCCGGCGCGGAGCACTGAGTGTGTGCATTACAAAGCAGTGCTCTTGTGCGAGAGGGCTTGTTCCGGGCGCGGAGCACTGACTGTACGTTACAAAGCAGTGCTCTTGCGCGAGAGGGCTTGTTCCGGCGCGGAGCACTGAGTGTGTGCATTACAAAGCAGTGCTCTTGCGCGAGAGGGCTTGTTCCGGCGCGGAGCACTGAGTGTGTGCATTACAAAGCAGCGCTCTTGCGCGAGAGGGCTTGTTCCGGCGCGGAGCACTGAGTGTGCGCATTACAAAGCAGTGCTCTTGTGCGAGAGGGCTTGTTCCGGCGCAGAGCACTGAGTGTGTGCATTACAAAGCAGTGCTCTTGTGCGAGAGGGCTTGTTCCGGCGCGGAGCACTGAGTGTGTGCGTTACAAAGCAGCGCTCTTGCGCGAGAGGGCTTGTTCCGGCGCGGAGCACTGTGTGTGTGCATTACAAAGCAGTGCTCCTGCGCGAGAGGGCTTGTTCCGGCGCGGAGCACTGTGTGTGTGCATTACAAAGCAGTGCTCTTGCGCGAGAGGGCTTGTTCCGGCGTGGAGCGCTGAGTGTGTGCATTACAAAGCAGTGCTCTTGTGCGAGAGGGCTTGTTCCGGCGCGGAGCACTGAGTGTGTGCATTACAAAGCAGCGCTCTTGTGCGAGAGGGCTTGTTCCGGCGCGGAGCGCTGAGTGTACGTTACAAAGCAGTGCTCTTGTGCGAGAGGGCTTGTTCCGGCGCGGAGCACTGAGTGTGCATTACAAAGCAGTGCTCTTGCGCGAGAGGGCTTCTTCCGGCGCGGAGCGCTGAGTGTGTGCATTACAAAGCAGTGCTCTTGTGCGAGAGGGCTTGTTCCGGCGCGGAGCACTGAGTGTGTGCATTACAAAGCAGTGCTCTTGTGCGAGAGGGCTTGTTCCGGGCGCGGAGCACTGAGTGCGTGCATTACAAAGCAGTGCTCTTGCGCGAGAGGGCTTGTTCAGCGCGGGCGCGGAGCACTGAGTGTGTGCATTACAAAGCAGTGCTCTTGTGCGAGAGGGCTTGTTCCGGCGCGGAGCACTGAGTGTGTGCATTACAAAGCAGTGCTCTTGCGCGAGAGGGCTTGTTCCGGCGTGGAGCACTGAGTGTGTGCATTACAAAGCAGTGCTCTTGTGCGAGAGGGCTTGTTCCGGCGTGGAGCACTGAGTGTGTGCATTACAAAGCAGTGCTCTTGCGCGAGAGGGCTTGTTCCGGCGCGGAGCACTGTGTGTGCATTACAAAGCAGTGCTCTTGCGCGAGAGGGCTTGTTCCGGCGTGGAGCACTGAGTGTGTGCATTACAAAGCAGTGCTCTTGTGCGAGAGGGCTTGTTCCGGCGCGGAGCGCTGAGTGTGTGCATTACAAAGCAGCGCTCTTGTGCGAGAGGGCTTGTTCCGGCGCGGAGCACTGAGTGTGTGCATTACAAAGCAGCGCTCTTGTGCGAGAGGGCTTGTTCCGGCGCGGAGCGCTGAGTGTACGTTACAAAGCAGTGCTCTTGTGCGAGAGGGCTTGTTCCGGCGCGGAGCACTGAGTGTGCATTACAAAGCAGTGCTCTTGCGCGAGAGGGCTTGTTCCGGCGCGGAGCGCTGAGTGTGTGCATTACAAAGCAGTGCTCTTGCGCGAGAGGGCTTGTTCCGGCGCGGAGCGCTGAGTGTGTGCATTACAAAGCAGTGCTCTTGCGCGAGAGGGCTTGTTCCGGCGCGGAGCGCTGAGTGTGTGCATTACAAAGCAGTGCTCTTGCGCGAGAGGGCTTGTTCCGGCGCGGAGCGCTGAGTGTGTGCATTACAAAGCAGTGCTCTTGTGCGAGAGGGCTTGTTCCGGCGCGGAGCACTGAGTGTGCATTACAAAGCAGTGCTCTTGTGCGAGAGGGCTTGTTCCGGCGCGGAGCACTGAGTGTGTGCATTACAAAGCAGTGCTCTTGTGCGAGAGGGCTTGTTCCGGCGCGGAGCACTGAGTGTACGTTACAAAGCAGTGCTCTTGTGCGAGAGGGCTTGTTCCGGCGCGGAGCACTGAGTGTGTGCATTACAAAGCAGTGCTCTTGCGCGAGAGGGCTTGTTCCGGCGCGGAGCACTGAGTGTGTGCATTACAAAGCAGTGCTCTTGTGCGAGAGGGCTTGTTCCGGCGCGGAGCACTGAGTGTGTGCATTACAAAGCAGTGCTCTTGCGCGAGAGGGCTTGTTCCGGGCGCGGAGCACTGAGTGCGTGCATTACAAAGCAGTGCTCTTGCGCGAGAGGGCTTGTTCCGGCGCGGAGCGCTGAGTGTGTGCATTACAAAGCAGTGCTCTTGCGCGAGAGGGCTTGTTCCGGCGCGGAGCGCTGAGTGTGTGCATTACAAAGCAGTGCTCTTGCGCGAGAGGGCTTGTTCCGGCGCGGAGCGCTGAGTGTGTGCATTACAAAGCAGTGCTCTTGTGCGAGAGGGCTTGTTCCGGCGCGGAGCGCTGAGTGTGTGCATTACAAAGCAGTGCTCTTGCGCGAGAGGGCTTGTTCCGGCGCGGAGCGCTGAGTGTGTGCATTACAAAGCAGTGCTCTTGTGCGAGAGGGCTTGTTCCGGCGCGGAGCACTGAGTGTGTGCATTACAAAGCAGTGCTCTTGCGCGAGAGGGCTTGTTCCGGCGCGGAGCACTGAGTGTGTGCATTACAAAGCAGTGCTCTTGTGCGAGAGGGCTTGTTCCGGCGCGGAGCACTGAGTGTGTGCATTACAAAGCAGTGCTCTTGTGCGAGAGGGCTTGTTCCGGCGCGGAGCACTGAGTGTGTGCATTACAAAGCAGTGCTCTTGCGCGAGAGGGCTTGTTCCGGCGCGGAGCACTGAGTGTGTGCATTACAAAGCAGTGCTCTTGAGCGAGAGGGCTTGTTCCGGCGCGGAGCACTGAGTGTGTGCATTACAAAGCAGTGCTCTTGCGCGAGAGGGCTTGTTCCGGCGCGGAGCACTGAGTGTGTGCATTACAAAGCAGTGCTCTTGCGCGAGAGGGCTTGTTCCGGCGCAGAGCACTGAGTGTGTGCATTACAAAGCAGTGCTCTTGTGCGAGAGGGCTTGTTCCGGCGCGGAGCACTGAGTGTGTGCATTACAAAGCAGTGCTCTTGTGCGAGAGGGCTTGTTCCGGGCGCGGAGCACTGAGTGTGTGCATTACAAAGCAGTGCTCTTGCGCGAGAGGGCTTGTTCCGGCGCGGAGCGCTGAGTGTGTGCATTACAAAGCAGTGCTCTTGTGCGAGAGGGCTTGTTCCGGCGCGGAGCGCTGAGTGTGTGCATTACAAAGCAGTGCTCTTGTGCGAGAGGGCTTGTTCCGGCGCGGAGCACTGAGTGTGTGCATTACAAAGCAGTGCTCTTGTGCGAGAGGGCTTGTTCCGGCGCGGAGCACTGAGTGTGTGCATTACAAAGCAGTGCTCTTGCGCGAGAGGGCTTGTTCCGGGCGCGAAGCACTGAGTGTGTGCATTACAAAGCAGTGCTCTTGCGCGAGAGGGCTTGTTCCGGGCGCGAAGCACTGAGTGTGTGCATTACAAAGCAGTGCTCTTGTGCGAGAGGGCTTGTTCCGGGCGCGAAGCACTGAGTGTGTGCATTACAAAGCAGTGCTCTTGTGCGAGAGGGCTTGTTCCGGGCGCGAAGCACTGTGTGTGCGCATTACAAAGCAGTGCTCTTGCGCGAGAGGGCTTGTTCCGGGCGCGGAGCACTGAGTGTGTGCATTACAAAGCAGTGCTCTTGCGCGAGAGGGCTTGTTCCGGCGCGGAGCACTGAGTGTGTGCATTACAAAGCAGTGCTCTTGCGCGAGAGGGCTTGTTCCGGCGCGGGCGCGGAGCACTGAGTGTACGTTACAAAGCAGTGCTCTCGCGAAATTCAAGCAGCCAGTGTAGGCAACTGACAAGGTGCTTTTGCACAAAATCTTGCTAGTCTAGACGCACCCTTTGGGTCTGACATAATATTTATTTAAAAATTAAGCCTGGCCAACAAGCCCCCAAAAAGCCCTCATATGGCCGCAGCATCATAACCCACCTAGACCCCAAACCGGAGCCTATCATACATTGGAACCCCCTGTCCTGAGCCTCTCGTACCCCCAAACGCCTGCACTCCCACACCCCCAGTCTTCTGCTAGGACACTCCTGCACCATCCACACACTGCAAATCTGTGTCCTGAGCCCATCATACTCCCAGCCTTCCTGCCCTGAGGCCCTCATGCATCCTCTCAGCCAAAAGCCTGCAGCTTCCTCAGCACCCCAACCCTCCACCTGACCCCAACACTCTCTGATCTTCCAGAAAAGCATTCTGCCAAACTAGACGTGCTTTTCCGAAAATGCTTTTCCGTTAAGTTTTCCATTAAAAGCATTTTCGGAAAATCATGCCAGTGTAGACATAGCCATAGAGTTTTGATTACTTTGGATGGAGTGGCCGCCAGGACACCTATGTTATTCCCTGGAGGCCTCTTTTTTTCGACAGAACTCCCTCTTCCGTGTCCATACATTCCTTTTTCCAAAAAAACTTTTTTGGGAAAGGCAATCTTCCTTGTAGAAAGAAGTTTTTCACCATTGGAAAAACCCCTCAGGTTTTTTTTTACTTTTTGTCAAAAGAATGCAATAGGGCTATGTCTACACTGGCAGCTTCTTGCACAAGAACATCTTGCACAAGAAAACGTCCACACTGCCATGTGCAAGCTGTGCTTTTACGCAAGCACATCCATGGCAGTGTGGACGCTCTCTTGTACAAGAAAGCTCTGACGGCCATTTTAGCCATAGGGCTTTCTTGCGCAAGAAATCCTTGCTGAGCGTCCACACTGCCCTCTTGCGCAAGAAGAGCGTAGCTCTTGTGCAAGAAGCCCTCTCTTACCATGCCGTACTGTAAATCTTCTTGCACAAGAGCGGGTGGACAGTGTGGATGCTTTCTGGAAGAACGGCCGTTTCTGCACAATAACCTGCCAGTGTAGACATAGCCTAGCAGTGTGGATGCAAGTATTGTTTTTCTGGAATAATGGCTGTTATTCCGGAAAAATGCTGGAGTGTAGATGTACCCTTGGGCTACATTTACACTGCAGGCTTCTTGTGCAAGAGTTGTTTTGCACAAGAGTTCTTGTGCAAAAGGTCTTCCACAAGCACGCGTCCACACTGCCATGTATTTTTGTGAAAGATGTGCTTTTGCGCAAGAACGTGCATGGCAGTGTGGACGAGCTCTTGTGCAAGAAAGCTCTGATGGCCATTTTAGCCATAGGGGTTTCTTGAGCAAGAAAATCATGTTGCTTGTCTACACTGCCTTCTTGTGGAAGAGCTCTTGTGCAAGCTTATTCCTCATGGAGAGAGGAATACCTTTTCCGGAAGAAGCCCTGTTTTCCGACGCTGTACTGTAAATTTACTTGCGCAAGAACGCACGTGCAGTATAGACACCTGGCAAGTTTTTGTGCAAGAACAGCTGTTCTTGCGCAAAAAGCCTGCAGTGTAGCCGTAGCCTTACCAGATAGCTATGCTGTATGGACAATGGCCCTTAAGCAGTGCCAATAAACACCTGGGCTGTGTCTAGACTGGCAAGTTTTTCCACAAAATCATCTGCTTTTGCGAAAGAACTTGCCAACTGTCTACACTGGCCGCTTGAATTTCCGGAAAAGCACTGACGATCTCATGTAAGATTGTCAGTGCTTTTCCAGAAATACTATGCTGCTCCCGTTCGGGCAAAAGTCTTTTTCCGAAAGACTTTTGCGCAAAAGGGCCAGTGTAGACTGCTGTAGACAGACTGCTGTAGACTGCTGTAGACAGGCGAAAATGGCGATCGGGGCTTTTTTGCGGAAAACCGCGTCTAGATTGGCCATGGACGCTTTTCCGCAAAAAGTGCTTTTGCAGAAAAGCATCCTGCCAATCTAGACGTGCTTTTCCGAAAATGCTTTTAACGGAAAACTTTTCCGTTAAAAGCATTTTCGGAAAATCATGCCAGTGTAGATGTAGCCCTGAGGAACTCTGCTGCAACCCTGCAGACCAGCAGGTATGCCATGGCTGTTTGCTTAAAAAAGTAATGGAAGGTGACTTGTTCATGTGACATATTCCATTTTGGGAGGTACAATCACAATGGATTTCCCTCCGCATGGGCAAGGTTATAAAAGGGGCCATAAGGGTTCCTTCATTTGTTTTCAATCCTGCTCTTCACTCCAGAAGCATCTTTGCTATGGACAAAGGGCCCAGAAGGATTTGTTGACCCATCCTAACAAAGGATGTACTTCAGAGACTTTTAAGATAGCATGCTATTACATCTCTATTAAGAGCCCGCATCAAGAACTTTGTGCTTGGTGTACGTAATATGATTTCCTTAATAATTCTACTCTCAACCTTTTCTTTCTTTCTTGCTTGCTTGCTACAGCTGTTGCATAAATTGCTGGTTTCGTCCCCTTGGAGGCTAGTCTGATTTACCCCAAAAAGAGAGTCACACTTTCAGGCTGGGTCCAACTCAAGTTTATTGGTTGCAACCAAGGTACGGCTAAGGAACTCAATGTTCAAAGCAGAGCCGACCCTGAGCGTTGGCTAAGCATCCTTTTTATACTTTCTTTAACTTTCTTATCTAACTTGGCACGTCTTGATTTGTTACCTTAGCTTCGTGTTGCCGCGTTATTGGTTAGCATATTTCAACTCTATTCCATTCAGTAACAACCACCAGTATAGCTTACTTAAGCAATAGCAATTAGCAAATTTCCCTAATTCAAGTAACACGTGTACTCCAGTCCTTGAGAAATGGGTCTAAACGGCTAGTTCCCCTTTTTACTACAGCTTCTAAAACATGCGCAATTAGCTAAATGATATGTGCTGTTTCAAACTTAAGTAATGGAAGGGGGAAGAAGCACACATAGTCTTTACTAAATTTTACTACACAGCTACACTACGAGCTTTGCCGGAAGAGGCAATGCAAATAAAGCGTGGATTAGCATTTTCTCGCTCTTCATTTGCATAATCTCTTCTGGTCCATTTTTGCACACGGGTTTTTGTGCAAAAACAAGCAGTGTGGATGTCTCCTTTTTGTGCAAGATCCTTATGCCATAAGGATCTTGTGCAAAAAGGTTTTTTTGCGCAAGAAGGAAACATCCATACTGCTTGTTTTTGCACAAAAACGGACCGGAAGAGATTATGCAAATGAAGTGCGAGAAAATGCTCATCCGCACTTCACGTGCATTGCCTCTCCCAGCAAAAGCTATAATGTAGACAAAGCCTCTTTCTTGTTAATAAACCAAATTAGATTTTTAGATTAGAAGATTTTCGATGCTAAAGGATTGGCATAGCATGCTCTTTTGACTAAGCTCTGAGGTATATATTGCCCTGGAAATGGCTGGTCCTTTGGAATTGGTAGAACCTGTTCAGATTTTGTGAGATTGTTTTTTATAACCTCTCGCCTGTGTAAGGAGCGGTGTTGGTTGTGGCATAGGTAAAGCTGAAGTGTCTAAGGGGATTGCTTATGTGACTTCTTGCTGGCCAGAGTGGCAGCTGACGTGCTTTTTGTTACTTATTTGGTTCCTTATAGAGGACGACTCCCAGTCTTGGGCTGTAATTAGTTCTAGTTCTAAGCAATTCACCCTGATGTGACCCTCTCAGCAGTGTCCCCAGACCAGTGCTGTAACTAGATAATTTTGTACCTTAGGCAAGAATATAAAATTGTGCCCCCTCATGTGTATATATTCATAGTAGTTATTTTGTAGAAAAAGGGAAAATACACAAACAACAATAATAAAAAAATAACACATTTATTTATTATAGTTACGAGATCTGCATAAACAATCAATTTATACATATAATTATAAAATATCACCGTGCCGGGTATTATTAGGTATTTGTTTATAATTGTACTTTGTGTGCTTTTAATGAGGCAAACTAATCAATAATTGTGTTGAAATTAATATTCTTAGCTACCTTGCGTTCTATTGATAAGATGGACATATTTGATAATCTCTCCTGACCCGTGGATGCTCAAAGGTAGTTCTTAATTCATTTTAGTTTACTAAAACTTCTTTTGCAAGAAGCCACAGTCGTTGCCTTGTCCCCTTGATCTGTGTAGCACATTCAAAGCACTTGGCACTGGCGGCTCAGCAGCATGGGCTCCAGTTTTTGGAGGGGAAACCATGACTCCAACAGGCTATGGGCCTGGACCCTGACCCACAGAACCCTGGGATCATAGCTCCCAGATCCCCAGCTCTAATCACATACCCCTAAGTCCCAGAGCCACTCCCCTGGCAGAGGTGAGACAAGACCCAAGAGTCCTGGCTCCCAGCCTGACACCCCCACCTTACCCCTTGCACCTCTGCCCCTGTGCAGGGCAATCTGAGCCCCTTCTCATCTGGCCCCGTGCCTGGGAACTGTGCTAGGGCACCTTAAGGTGGCGCTTGGTGCAGCTGAGCCAGTGCCCATCCTCCCATGCCGCTCAGAAGCAGCTGACGTGTTGGGTGGCCACCAGAGTTAGTGACTGTTGGATTGTGGAATGGCAATGTACAGCCTGACATGTAAACTGTGGGCCGGCTGATGCTAATTGTCGGGGGAGGGAAGCAGCGCTGTCTTAAAATAAGTAGTTTTTTATATTATTTTTCTGCACCCCCCTCAGCTATGAACCTGAGGCAAGTGCCTCACTCACCTCGCCCTTGTTACGGCCCTGCCCCAGACTACGGTTATATTACACCTTACTGTTCTAGCCTCCAATCTAGTCGACTCACAACCAACCTGCTGTTACAGTCCCCCCATACCCATGCTTTATGAAATTGACATGCATAACTCCAAGATGCTTTGGACAAAATACCTCATGTACCCTATCAATTTTAATATCACAATCTTCTGGATCTGTATATCTTATTTTGGTGTGTGTGTCATTCTTATATGTAAAGTTAGAAATTTGGGATAGGAAATGGTTTATGGTTTTAAATGTGCAAATTAAAGCCATCAAGGGTGTTTCCAGTGCTGGGACACCTCAGTGGGTAATCACCTGTAAACAGCCTCCTTTATCCTTTAAGTCTAAGCACTGGTTGATCTTAGGAAGACATGCGATCACACTAACCAGTAGGGTCTGAATAGGTAATTTTCCATGGAAGGGGAGAATGTGAAACAAAGAACTCCCACCTAAAAGGAAGGCTATTTACAATAGTGATAGAAATGTAGCCGTGTTAGTCTGGTGTAACTGAAACAAAATACAGGACTAGGCAGCACTTTAAAGACTAACAAGATGGTTTATTAGATGATGAGCTTTCGTGGGCCAGACCCACTTCCTCAGATCAAATAGTGGAAGAGTTTCTTCCACTATTTGATCTGAGGAAGTGGGTCTGGCCCACGAAAGCTCATCATCTAATAAACCATCTTGTTAGTCTTTAAAGTGCTGCCTAGTCCTGTATTTTGTTTCAGCTATTTACAATAGAAAGTTTTTAGGTTCTTTGTCTGGCATATCACTCCCAAGAGAATAAACCATACACTCCAGTGAAAAAAAGATCTGTCCTGGTTTGAAGGTTTAGCTGAAATAAGAACAGGGTTAGGATACATTTGCAATACGTTTTAGGATGTTAAAACTAGCCATGCATTTTCTGTTATTTTACATTTGTAATTTGCTTTGCATGTTTTCACTTTGCAACCATTTAAATCCTACTGTTTGTACTTAATACAATTACTTAAGTGTAAGTGTAAATGATTGTTACCTGGGGGAGCAATCAAGTGTGTACATCCTCCTTTCATTGTTAAAGGGAGCTTACCTGAATGATTTATTTGGGGTTCTGATCCCATTTGGGGAGTGGGTTTACTGGAAACTATGCCCAAACTGCATTCTACTTCAACCTGAAGAGTTTCAGTGTCTGCATTGCTCTTTGGAGGAAAGGTCTTTGTCAAGAGAACAAGCACCTCTATTCTGTTTTCAAACTTTCCAATCTTTCAAATTAACAGGATGTGAAGAATTGATGCAAATGCATAACACACTAGTGCAAAACTAAGAACAAAAGCACAGAATCTACATTTATCTATCTGTGGCTGTGTCTAGACTGGCAAGTTTTTCCGCAAAATCATCTGTTTTTGCGGAAAAACTTGCCAGCTGTCTACACTGGCCGCTTGAATTTCCGGAAAAGCACTGACGATCTCATGTAAGATTGTCAGTGCTTTTCCAGAAATACTATGCTGTTCCCGTTCGGGCAAAAGTCTTTTTCCGAAAGACTTTTGCGCAAAAGGGCCAGTGTAGACAGCAACAATACTGTTTTCTGCAAAAAAGCCCCAATCGCGAAAATGGCCACGGACGCTTTTCTGCAAAAAGTGCTTCTGCGGAAAAGCATCCTGCCAATCTAGACGCACTTTTCCGAAAATGCTTTTAACGGAAAACTTTTCTGTTAAAAGCATTTTTGGAAAATCATGCCAGTGTAGACGTAGCCTGTCTGTCTGAACTTGGAATCTGACACATCTCTTCTTGGTTACCATCACTTACACAGCTTGAAATTCCTTGTTGTCCATCAAAGAAGCCAGACTGAGATCCATGGGAAAGGAATATCTTCTGAACATTCCAACCATTTCTTTCCATGCCTCTTGAAACTTTGGCTCCAAATGGTAAAGGACACATTTTCTCAGTTTAACTTTGGCATCCTCAGGGATTTTAATCAATGCCACTAAACTAGGGAAAGATGTTCTAAACCCAGTTTTACCTGGGCCATAGGTCACAACAGAATCCATCTCTGGAGCAAACAACAAGCAGTGGTATTTACTATTACTAAGAGCTTGCCAAATACTTGGCCTTGGTTAGGGTAAATTTAAACGTGCCTGGAGTAGAATCCTTTACCAAACCACCCAAAATCTCAGTAGTGTTAGTGAGGAAAAACTTCCAGCAACATGTCTAAAGAAACTGATCTGGTGGCACAGGTCTAAATTAGGGACAACATTAGAATCCCTGCAAGCCACCAACGTGAGGTATCAATTAAAAAACAGCTATTCTGGCACATTGCAGGAGAATTTCTTCCCCATGCTGCATACCTGCCTGCCTGCCTTCTTGCATGGGGGTGGGGGGGGGGGCGTGTCCCATAGCTGTGCACCAGCTCCAACTTCTCAGGAAGCGCGAATGCTGCTCCTCCCCTCCCTAAAACAGCCAGCGAGCTTCCTGAGAGGTTGGAGCTGGCACACAATCAGGGACAGCACAGGAAGAAAGGCAGGCACCTCCCAGCACAGGAAGAAAGGCAGGCAGGCAGCATAGGGAAGAAAGTCCCCAGCTGCATGCCAGATCCGGCTTTTCACAAAGTGTGCTGGCTGTTTTGGGGAAGGGAGAAGCAGTACGCATGTTTGCTGAGACGCTGGATCTGGCATGCAGCCAGGGACTCCCCCTCCCCTGCCACAGGAAGCCAGCACTACCTCCATTTTCCCAGGAGGTAGCGTCAGCGTGGGCTCCTTCTTGGGGGAGAATGAGGAGGGGACTGGAATACCTCATGATCAACTGATCGTGCCCCCTACTCGACCGGTAGATCATGATCGACGGATTGGCGACCACAGCTTTACAATATGTCTACACTGCCACAAAGAATAAGTGGCAGCAATTCTCAGATCCTGGGGCTATCAACTTCAGCTCATGATACATTGCTCAGTGCATGATAAAGGTTCAGAAAAGGGCAATAAAAATTATTAGGGGTTTGGAACGGGTCTCATATGAAGAGAGATTAAGAAGACTTGGACTTTTCATCTTAGAAAAGAGGAGACTAAGTGGGGGGGGATATGATAGCAGTCTATAAAATCATGACTGGTATGGTAAAAGTGATTAAAGAAAATTATTTACTTATTCCCACAATATAAGATCAAGGGGTCATGAAATTAAATGAATAGGCAGCAGGTTTAAAACGAACAAAAGGAAGTTTTTCTTCACTCAGTGCACAGTCAGCCTGTGGAACACCTTGCCAGAGGATGTGGTGAAGGCTAGAACTTTAACAGGGTTCAAAAAAGAGCAAGATAGATTCATGGAAGTTAGGTCCATGGGTATTAGATGGGATGGGTAGGAAAGGTATCCCTAGCCTTTGTTTCTCTGGTGGGTGACAAGGGAGGGATCATGTGAGGATTACCTGTTGTGATCCCTACCTCTGGGGTATCTGACATTGGCCATTGTCGGCAGACAGGATACTGGGCTAGATGGACCTTTGGTCTGATCCAGCATGGCCGTTCTTACGTTATATTCTTAGTGCTAAAAGCCCCATCCTGAGGCATCAGAACCTAAGGCCCAACATCAATTGTTTTCTTTGCTATTTTTAGGCCTGTATTATAAGCCCAAGCATGTAGACCTAGGAAGGCTCTAAGCCAGGGGTGTCCAAACTTTTTTCAAAGAGGGCCAGATTTGATGAAGTGAACATGCGTGAGGGCCGACCATTTTGCCTGACATTCTTTGAACCATTAAAATTAAATGCAAATTAACTATTTTATGCAAACTTTATTGCAAACGGCATACTTTTCATTTCGTCACATGGATGACAAATCTAAACAGGTGTTAAATCACTCTGCCTTTCATATCTGAAGGCCAGATGAAAATATATGTCCTTGGAAGGAAGCTGAAATATATGTCAGGAACATTGTAAAGTACATTACATATTATTGGTAATAAAGGTTGTCTGTCAACTTTTTAAGTTCTAAAAATATGAACAGGAACATAACACCAAGTATATATGTTGTATCCAAATATATTTATAACTGATTTAGACCAACTGACTAACTGAGATTTTACAATGTATTCATCTCAATACATATGGATTCGTTGGGGGCCATAAAAGATAGATATTGCCAAATTATCTGTGGGGACGTATTAAACCGGAACACGGGCCGCAATTGGCCCGCGGGCCGGACTTTGGACATGCCTGCTCTAAGCCTTGCAACTGCAGGGGTTTTATTTGGAGTGCACACATATTCAATTTGTCTAGAAGCGGGAACTCAATACCTGTGACACTCACTCTGCTGACAGTGGGAGATAGCATAAATGTGTCGTCCAGGGCTTATCTGGGCTAGGAAAAGCGATGGGCTGTGTCTAGACTGGCCAGTTTTTCCGGAAAATCAGCCGCTTTTGCAGAAAAACTTGCCAGCTGTCTACACTGGCCACATGAATTTCCGCAAAAGCACTGACTTCCTACTGTAAGAAATCAGTGCTTCTTGCGGAAATACTATTCTGCTCCCGTTCAGGCAAAAGTCCCTTTTGCGCAAAACTCAGATTTGTTTTCCGCCAAAAAGCCCCGATTGCGAAAATGGCGATCAGGGCTTTTTTGCGGAAAAGTGCATCTAGATTGGCACGGACGCTTTTCCGCAAAAAGTACTTTTGCGGAAAAGCGTCCATGCCAATCTAGATGCTCTGTTCCGAAAATGCTGTTAACGGAAAACTTTTCCATTAAAAGCATTTCCAGAAAATCATGCCAGTCTAGACGCAGCCCTGGAGATTAGGTTAGGCCAAGGGGAAATGTACTAGCCCCTATAGGCCATATCTGTGCTGCAACAAGTGTGTTTTACATCAGGCTAGGTAACATGAGCTAATTATCTCCATGGAAAATCCTAGTGGAGATATGGCCCAGGCAGATTATACCTCAATGTAGCTGGTGGATGTTACCCTTATCTCCCCCCATGAGGCTGATGGACATTCCTGCAGGTGGAGGAACATCACTCTCTCCACTACCAGGACAAAGAAGCTGATACGGGGATAGATAATAAGACAGAAAATGGCATTATATATAAATATATAAATCCATGGCACACCTGCATCTTGAATACTATGTTCAGATGAGGTCATCCTATCTCAAAAAAGGTAATTTTGGCATTGGAAAAGGTTCCGAAAAGGGCAACAAAAATGATTAGGGGTATGGAATGGCTACCATATGAAGAGAGATTAGTATGCCTGGGACTTCACAGTCTGGCAAAAGAGGGGGACACAACTGAAGTCTATAAAACCATGACTGGTATGGAGAAAGTAAACAAAGAAAAGTTATTTACTTCGTCCCATAACACAAGCACTAGTGGGTCACCAAATGAAATTAATAGGCCACAGGTTTAAAACAAACAAAAAGAAATATTTCTTCACACAATGCACTGATAACCTGTGGAACTCTCTGCCAGAGGATGTTGAGACCAGTGCTATTCAATATGTGGCCCACGGGTGGGAACCAAAACAAAAAAGTAGTCAATATAATGGTCTTCTGTTGATATGCATTTTAGTAGTTAAATTCCTGGACTGTCATTGCTCATTAAAAGTGCTGTCATATGAGTGGAAATTGGGTAAGTATTGTATTTTATTAATATCAGCAGAACTAACTTAAATGGGGCCTGTATGTTGTATATTCTTGCCTTAATCTTTGTATTCATGCCCATCAGTGTGAAAAAAGCTATTTGCACATATATTTGCATGTATATGCAACCACACTTAAGTTGCAGCCCTCGGCATGTGCAGTATCATTGTGACCCCCTGCGCTTCCAAAGTTGAGTAGCTCTGGCCTAGACTACAACAGGGTTTAAAAAAAAGAACTAGATAAATACATGGAGGATAGGTGCATCAATGGCTATTAGCTAGGATGGGCAGGGATGGTGTCCCTGGTCTCTGTCAGGGCTGGGAATAGGCGCCAGGGGATGGATCACTTGATTATTCCCTCTGGGGTACCTGGCATCAGCCACTGTTGGAAGACAGGATACTGGGCTAGATGAACCTTTTGCCTGACCCACTATAGGCATCCTTATGTAAAGATGAGCGGCAAAAGGCAAAAGTGGGGGCAGCTGTGATACTGCAACACAACTGGTGCAAATAGCCTTAACGGTCACTATGTGGGAATTAGCAAAAGTATGAACAGCTTCTTTGGCCAGCCCTAGTCAATGTAGATTTGATTTACTCTCCTTTGTGGATCCTCTGATGTCTAATAAGGTTTGAGCGGTCATTGAAGCTTTTCCCACACTTGGAGCATTTAAAGGGCCTATCTCCTGTATGGATGGTCTCATGTCTAATAAGGTCTGAGCTTCGAGTAAAGCATTTCCCGCACTCACAACATTCATAGGGCCGCTCTCCTGTATGGATTCTCCAATGTGTAATAAGGCTGGAACTCACACTGAAGCTTTTTCCACACTCAGAGCATCTGTAGGGTCTCTCCCCGATGTGGGTTCTCTGATGAGTAATGAGGTTTGAACGGTCACTGAAGCTTTTCTCGCACTTGGAGCATTTAAATGGTCTGTCTCCTGTGTGGATTGTTTCATGTCTAATAAGGTCTGAGCTCCGAGTGAAACTTTTCCCGCACTCTGAGCACCTATAGGGTCTGTCCCCCATGTGAGTTCTCTGATGCTGAGTAAGGTTTGAACTGTCTGTGAAGCTTTTCCCACAGTCATGGCATTTAAAAGGTCTATTTCCTGTGTGGATTCTCCAATGTTTGATAAGGTTTGAGCGCTGGTTAAAGCTTTTCCCACATTCTGAGCATTTATATGGTCTATTTCCTGTATGGATTCTCCAGTGTGTAATTAGGTTTGAGCGACTACTGAAAGATTTCCCACACTCAGTGCAGGTGTTTTTTCTCTCTCCTGTGGGGATTCTTTGCTGGGTTGTGGTTTCCTGGTGGCCCTTGCCACTTCCTTGACAATCCCTTGACTGATTTCCCTGCTGCCTCTCTGGCCAAAACTGCCTCTGGTGACCTCTTCTCTGCTCACAACTCCAGTGAATATTTCCTTCAAATTTCTCTGAAAGCATCCCAGGTGGTTCCACTTCCTTGTGCTCTTTCTGCAGAGGATTTGCCTCCTTGTTCTTACTCACTGTCCTTTCCTCTGCTGAGATATAGAGAATCCAAACATGAGGCAGGTGTAGGAAGAAAAGTAACCTCAGGTAGGGGATGGGGAAAGGGGAAATAATGTACAGTAATGGTTGGAGCAATGGTGAAAGTAAGCTGGTGTGCCCTGGAGCAGCACATGAACAAGAAATTAACCTGCTGGGAGCAGGGCTCTGGATGCTGCTGGCACCTTGAGCAACATCATAGCCATAATGAATGCAGGTTCCAGTCCCGGGAATCCTGCAGCTGGACAAAATAGTCCCTGCCCCCCTGACCAGCCCTGAGCTCCCCCCACAGCCTCCGCAATCCCCTGCCCTGACTGCTACACTCCCCCCACCCAACCACTGCCCTGACTTTTGCACCCCCACTCCATCTCAAATTTTAATTTCTGACAGGGCACTGTCCTATTACAACCATCCCAATCACCTGCCCTGACCTTGGGGGAGTGGATGTATGTTACAATAGGATAGTACCTGTAAGAAATTTAAGTGACTTTCACTTCTGGGCAGGACATGGCAAAAACAAAACTGGGAGCTGAACCTCTCCCATCTTTCTCAGAGAAGAGAGAGTAGGAGATCCCATGCAAACACTCAAGGGAAAAGGAGAGAGGAGGGAGTTACTTTAAGATGTCAGTGAGGACAGGTGGGAAGCTTCATGAGAATGACTCAGATGCTGGGGACAACAATGAACTCAGAGTTCACAAGCTCTTTGTGGGGAATTCCAGCTCTTCTTTTCAGACTCATTAGACAGATTAGAGGGGCAGGCTGGACCCTCTTGAGATAAACAAGAGCAGTGGGAGACAAAACATTCCTCACCTTCTGAAGTACACACCAGGGAGTACACAGGGTGGGGAGCCCCATGCACTGGGCGAACACCAGAGGATTGTCCCAGTCTCCGTGATCATAGTTCAGGAGGTCTCTGTGACGGGGCACTCGGGCCCCGCACTGGGAGCTTGCCGGGAGGCGACGAGCGGGATGACGGGGCACTCGCGCCCCGCACGGAGAGCGCGCCGGGAGGCGCCGAGCAGCCACACGGGGGGGCGGAGAACACGACCCAGCCCGCCGCGGTGGACTCCCGGAACGCGCCGGCAGCCGGCGCGGGGAGCGTCGGGAGGCAGCGGGCGCCGCCCAGCAGGGCCCTAGAGGGAGGGGTCGGGGAGGCGCAGGGGGATGACGTCACGGGGGAAGGGTGGCCGGGAGGCGTCACTCGGGAAGTGACGCAGAGGGGGAAAGGAGCCGGCGGGAGATTTAAACTCGGGGCTGGCACGGCACGGGGGAGGACGGTGGACGGAGCAAGGGGAGGAGAAACGGAGGGAGAGGTGAGGCAGGAGAGGTCAAGAGAAGTGGGCCGGGAGGCCTGGTGGAGTAGGAAGCGGCCCAGGGCAGGGTCGTGGAGCCCGTGAGCGGGTGTGTTTTGGGGCATTCCCCCATCCGCTAGGGAGGGACCGCGGGTCCCTGCCTTTAGGGCCCTGGGCCGGGGTTCGGAGAGGGGGCGGGCCCGAACCCCCCTACTCCGCCGGCAGGCCGATCCGGCTCGGGTGTAAACGCGATCTTGCGTAATAAAAAGGGCCATCGGCCTAGATGGCGGCTACCCAGGCTTAGCCTTCTGTGGTCAGATCAGCAGTTAGTGGACTCCGAGGAATGAACTAGTTTACACGTGGTGGAGAATGTGGGCAGGGGTCCCTGGGCCCCGGGAGTGAGAAGGGGCTCTAGGAAGTAGGGTAACACACAAAAAAAAAAAAAAAAAAAAAAAAAAGGTGGTGGGCATAAAATAAGGGAAGTAGGACTACCGGTCCGTTTGGGTGTTGGTAGGGAGAGAAGCAGGTGTTGACCGCCCGCGTATTACAATTGACCCCCCCCTCCCGAACGCAGGATGGAGGTTAACAAGATTATAGAATGGCTGGTGGACAACCAGAAGCAGCAACAGCAGCACCAGAATCAAGTGTTGCGGGATATGATGACCCAATTCCAGGACCAGCAGCGGCAAATGCTGAAAGAAATCAGAGATGGGGTGACGGCCCGAGGAACCGCGCCTGGAGCAGAGCCGGGACCCTCAGGAGATGGGGAAGGTGGCGCCATCCCGGGCGCCCAGCTGCCGCTGCGATTGACGAAGCTGGGACCCGAAGATGATCCAGAAGCATTTTTGGTCACCTTTGAGCGGGTGGCTACCGCCGCGAAGTGGCCGCAGGAGCACTGGGCCACCTTGCTAGCCCCCTTCCTAACAGGTCCGGCCCAGTTGGCCTATAGAAGTATGGCCGACAAGGACGCTTTGTGTTACTACAAGGTTAAGGAGGCTGTGTTGGACCAGCTAGGCATATCCCCGGAGACGTACCGACAGCGATTCCGAGATACCCGCTATGACCCGAAGGAACGCCCGCGGGCGCTGGGGCAGCGGGTTAGGGAAGCGGGCATGCGATGGCTGGAACCCGCCAACAAGTCCGGGCTGCAGGTAGCGGAACAAGTGGTGTTAGAACAGTACCTCCGGATCCTGCCCGCCGAGGGGCAAAAATGGGTTCGCCGGCACTGGCCGGAGTCGCTGGAAGAAGCGGTCACGCTCATGGAGCGCTTTTCGGCAGCGGAGGAAACGGGGGGAAGGCATCCCCCTCCCACTCCCTCGGGGCCTCGACGCAGCCCGGCCAGTAGCGGAGGGGCGGACACCTCACACCGGGCAGACCCACCGGCCCGCAGACCATCGTGGGGCCCGGGGGTAGAGCGAAAGCTGGCCCCAGTCTGGAACCCGCCGAGGAGGAGCGAGAACCAACCCGGAGCGAGCGGGGATCCCGGGACACCCAGCCCGAGGGCAGACCCTAGCCCGAGGGGAGCCTGCTTCCAGTGTGGCGAGGAGGGGCACTTCAAAAAAGATTGCCCCTTGATGGATTGTACCTTCGGGCAGAGACGGCGGGACGGGACAGCCGGGACCACTTCGTCAAGAGCCCAGGTAACCAGGTGGATAAGCCTGAATGGGAAGCGGGTAAGGGCGGTGGTGGACTCGGGGTGTGGCCAAACCATGGTGCGGGAGGACCTAGTCCCCGATTCCCAGACCCGGGGGCCCCAGATCTGGATGAGGTGCGTGCACGGGGACGTACATCCGTACCTTACCGCCCACGTATGGATCGATGATGGGCAGATCCGGGCGCGCTGCCAGGCCGCTATATCCCCCAAACTCCCCTACCCAGCGCTACTAGGGAGAAACTGGCCCGGGCTGGCTGCCCTGCTGAAGGAGTGGGGGACGGGTCACGAGGGCCCGGGGCCGGGACAAGAGAAACCCGTTCTGGCAGCCCAAGGGGAAGAGGTCCCCACCTCAGGGGAACCCGAGGCCGGGGGGCCGAACCCCCCGCTACGCCTGGAGGTGGAAGAGGGGGACTTCCTGACACACCAGAGGGAAGACCCGACGCTCCAGACAGCATGGACCCAGGTGCGGGCGGAAGCGGAGGAAGCGCCAGCGGGAGAAGGACGGCAGCAGCTGGGACCACGATTTGAGGTACGGGGAGAGCGACTCTACCGAGTGGCGGTGGGGGCGGACGGACAGGAAAACCCACAATTACTAGTGCCACGCCCATACCGATGGAAGGTACTGGAGCTAGCGCACAATCACCCTTGGGCGGGACACCTGGGCAGCGAGAAGACCCAGCAGCGAATCTTGCAGCGGTTTTACTGGCCCGGGGTATACCAAGAGGTCAAGAATTTCTGCATGTCTTGTCCCCAATGCCAAAGGACCTCTAGCAAGAAAGTGGCCCCCGCCCCGCTGGTTCCCCTACCCATCGTGGGCGTCCCATTCGAACGTATAGCAATGGATTTGGTGGGGCCCTTGGATAAGTCGGGAAGAGGGCATGTCTACATCTTGGTAATTGTGGACTACGCGACCCGCTACCCCGAGGCTATCCCGCTGCGGAAGGCCACCGCTAACGTGATAGCGGAGGAACTGGTCAAGGTGTTTTCAAGGGTAGGCCTGCCGAAAGAGCTACTGACAGACCAAGGCACTAACCTGACGGCGAGGGTGATGACGGAGTTGTGTAAGTTCCTACGAATCCGCAAGATCCGCACCTCTGTCTACCACCCCCAAACTGATGGCCTTGTGGAGAGGTTCAATAGGACATTGAAAGGTATGCTTAGGAAATTTGTACAGGAGGAACCCCGGGGGTGGGATAAGCTACTCCCTGCTCTGATGTTCGCCATCCGGGAGGTGCCACAGGCCTCGGTGGGTTACTCGCCTTTCGAACTGCTTTATGGGCGGAAGCCCCGGGGGGTCCTCGACTTAGTGAGGGAAGGATGGGAAGCTCAGGTTACCCCGGCCCTGGGGGTGGTCCACTACGTAACCCAGCTCCAGCAGAGACTAGGTTCCCTGGCCGGTTGGGCACGGGAGAACTTACAGAAAGCCCAGGAAGGGCAGTGCCAGCAATATAATCAAAGAGCCCAGGTCCGAGAGTTCGCGCCAGGGGATCAGGTGTTGCTCCTCTTACCAGACAGAGAGTCCAAGTTACTGGCACGCTGGCAGGGGCCCTTCAGGGTGTTAAGGAAGGTCGGGGAGGTGGACTATGAGATCCAGCTGGATGGGCCTCGGCGGGCTACCCAGATCTACCACATTAACCTGTTGAAGCGGTGGGTGCCCCGGGAAGCCTTCCTGGTAGAGACACAGATGAAGGACGTGGAATTCGGACCATGGGGAGACCCGGAGGTGACGGTCAAGGAAGCCATGCTTGGGGCCGAACTCACGGAACAACAATGACAGGAGCTCCGGGCCTTACTAGAGAGACATCGGGAGGTGCTGACGAACAGACCGGGACGGACGCATCTGGCCCAGCATGAGATCGTCACCGAACCAGGGAAGCGAGTATTGGACCAGGTGAGACCCCTCCCTCGTAAGATGTGGGACGTCGTAAAAAAGGAACTGGGGGATATGCTGGACTGGGGGGTAATCGAGGAGTCGCACAGCGGGTGGCGGAGCTCGATTGTGCTGGTCCCCAAGGCAGAGGGGGCCCTCCGGTTTTGTATTGACTTCCGGAAGGTGAATGCGATCTCTCAGTTCGATGCATACCCGATGCCCCGCATCGATGAGCTGCTGGACCAGCTGGGGAAGGCCCGGTACCTCTCCACGATCGACTTAACGAAAGGCTACTGGCAGATCCCGCTGTCGCCAGCGGCCCGAGAAAAGACGGCCTTCTCGACCCCCTTCGGCCTTTACCAGTTCCGGACCATGCCGTTCGGCCTGCATGGGGCAGCCGCGACTTTCCAACGCCTCATGAACCGGGTCTTGAGAGAACACAAGCCCTACGCGGCCGCGTATATTGATGACATCATAGTATTCAGCGAGACGTGGGAACAACATCTAGGACACGTGGCAGCAGTCCTGGAGGCCCTGAGACAAGCTGGCCTCACAGCCAATCCCAAGAAATGCCAGTTTGGGAAGAAGGAGGTGACGTATCTGGGGTACACGGTGGGTCGGGGGACGGTGAGACCCCTGGTAGATAAAATTCAAGCAGTACGGGACTACCCTATCCCCACCACAAAAAGACAAGTAAGACAGTTTCTGGGGTTGGCGGGGTATTATCGCCGATTCGTGGCCCACTTTGCATCGTTAGCCACCCCGCTAACGGACTTGACCCGCAAAGGGAAGCCTCAGAGAGTCAAATGGACAGAGCAATGTCAGAGGGCTTTTCAGGCCCTAAAAGAGAGACTGACTCAGGCGCCGGTGCTTGCCCAACCTGACTTTGCAAAACCCTTTACCCTCCAAACTGACGCGTCGGAAACGGGGTTAGGGGCCGTATTAACGCAGGAGATAGGGGGGGCCGAGCACCCGATATTGTATCTAAGCCGGAAACTCTTCGACAGAGAGAAGGGATACGCCACTATCGAGAAAGAGGCACTAGCGATTAAGTGGGCGGTAGATGCTCTACGATACTTTCTTGCAGGGGCCTGCTTTACCCTGGTAACGGACCACGCTCCTCTGAAATGGCTCAATACCATGAAGGACACCAACCCAAGAATACTTCGGTGGTACCTGAGTCTGCAGCCATACAAGTTCAAAATCGTGCATCGACCGGGGAGTGCCCATCAGAACGCGGACTGCCTATCGAGAAGGTCGGAGGGAGCCGCAGGGGAGGGAGCGAGTATAAGCAATGAGTGGTGTGACGGGGCACTCGGGCCCCGCACTGGGAGCTTGCCGGGAGGCGACGAGCGGGATGACGGGGCACTCGCGCCCCGCACGGAGAGCGCGCCGGGAGGCGCCGAGCAGCCACACGGGGGGGCGGAGAACACGACCCAGCCCGCCGCGGTGGACTCCCGGAACGCGCCGGCAGCCGGCGCGGGGAGCGTCGGGAGGCAGCGGGCGCCGCCCAGCAGGGCCCTAGAGGGAGGGGTCGGGGAGGCGCAGGGGGATGACGTCACGGGGGAAGGGTGGCCGGGAGGCGTCACTCGGGAAGTGACGCAGAGGGGGAAAGGAGCCGGCGGGAGATTTAAACTCGGGGCTGGCACGGCACGGGGGAGGACGGTGGACGGAGCAAGGGGAGGAGAAACGGAGGGAGAGGTGAGGCAGGAGAGGTCAAGAGAAGTGGGCCGGGAGGCCTGGTGGAGTAGGAAGCGGCCCAGGGCAGGGTCGTGGAGCCCGTGAGCGGGTGTGTTTTGGGGCATTCCCCCATCCGCTAGGGAGGGACCGCGGGTCCCTGCCTTTAGGGCCCTGGGCCGGGGTTCGGAGAGGGGGCGGGCCCGAACCCCCCTACTCCGCCGGCAGGCCGATCCGGCTCGGGTGTAAACGCGATCTTGCGTAATAAAAAGGGCCATCGGCCTAGATGGCGGCTACCCAGGCTTAGCCTTCTGTGGTCAGATCAGCAGTTAGTGGACTCCGAGGAATGAACTAGTTTACAGTCTCCAATCCCGGTGACTTCTGCCAGGACCAACCTCTGGTGCACCGAGGGGACCTCCACCACCTGAACACGAAGATGGGGATTGTGTAGCAGGGGCTCTGGGAGGAGGTCTGTCCCCATGGTGGCTTCCAAGAACCTGGTCTCTGAAAGCAGCTGCCAGGTCTGGAGGAGGTCCTGGTAGGCTGGCAGCTCAGATTCGTCTTGTGGAAGATCTCTCAAATATAGGAGCTGCTAGTCAGCTCCTGAAGTGGCAAAGGAAAGCATGCGTCGGACTACCTGCACCATATAGGAGCCTCTGCAGGACCTGGAGACGGAGAACATGAACCCGAACATGAACATGAAGAACACGGAGAACATGAACATGAACTGCAGCATCAGTTGCTGGATCTGACCCAGAAAACCCAGGGTGGCCAGAGTATACAGCTGACCTGACAGCAGAGAGCCTTGACGTACTCGCCCACCTGAAGCTGACTAGTGCGGTCAGAGTCCAGTTGATCTTGACCAAGCACTCTGCAGAAGCATACAGCACCTGGAGATACCCCACAAAGTGGGGCCCAAAGCTGAAGGCCTGCAGAGTGCCCAGGAAATACCTGTGGTCCATCCGGTTGAACACCTTCTCCTGATCCAAGGACAGGAGGGTAAACAACAGATCCTCCCTACACCAAGCTCTATGAGATTCTGGACCAGATAAAGGTTACTGAAGATGGTACGGCCCGTGATGGTGTAAGTCTGGTGTGGATGGACCATGTCTGCCAGCACGGACTGCAGTCTCAGTGAGATGGCCTTGGCAATGATTTTACAGTCCATGCTGAGGAGCAAGACTGGACACCAATTCCTCAGATTGCGGAGATCCCTCTTCTTAGACAGCAAGGTGAGCATGGCTTGCCTGCACAACAAAGGGAGGACCCCTCTCTCCAAGGACTGGGCCCAGATGCTGGCAAGGTCCGGGCTGAGGATGTCCCAGAACACACAGTAGAACTTCATGGTCAGCCTGTCCATGCCCAAGGACTTATTGATGAGTATGAGACAGAGGGCTTCCGAGCACTCAGCCAGTGAGAGAGGCAGCTCTAGCCTCCCAGTCATCCATGCTGACCATTGAGAGTTTGTTTCAAAGAACACTGTGGGCGTTGGTCAGATCCAGGGAGAAATGGGAGACGTAGAAGGCTCAAGCCCTCTTGCACATCTCTACCAGATCCATGAGGGGGGTGCCATCCTCTGTCAAAAGGCAGATGATGTGCTTTTTAGATCCCCATCTTTAACTCCAGGGCACAGAAGAAGCGGGAGCGAGAATAAACAAAGGCACCCGGGCCTCGAAGGTCACTGAGGGCCCGAGTTCCTCCCGCTTCTCCCAGTGTGTCCCACAAAGGGATGGATCTCTGGGATTGGTGGCCAGACACCTCTCTAGCTCTAAAACCTTCTGTTCCAACTGCTCTGTTGCCGCATCCCACTGCTGTGTGGCTCCCCAAGTGTAGTCACACCTTCCCCACATCCCACCACTTTTGTGCTGAGGGAAAGGTGCACTGATTCCCTCGCCAGGCCAGCCAGAACTCCCAGAAGGACGCTACAAAGCCCAAGTCCTCCAGCAAGCTATTGTTGAAATGCCAGTAGGCTAGCCTCAGCCCCTCCAAAGAGAGAGAGGCTGTCATGACCACCAATTGGTGGTCCGATAACAGGGCCAGGGAAATGCTGGAGGAGTGGGCCCGAGAAAGGTGATGACAAGAAAGATAAATGCAATCCAACCTGCAGTGAAACTACCATTGACCCTCCACCCGGACAAAGGTGAATGTGGTGTCCTCGTCCGGGTAGTGATCGCACCAGATGTCCACCACGGTGTTGGTCTATTATCTCCCTAAGGACATCTGCAGCGGCCTGGCACTGCTTGGTCCCCATGCAGTCCCATTCCTCAAGGGTGCAATTGAAATCCCCATCCAGAACCAGGCACTTGTGCGGATCCAGAGAGCCAAGGAAGGCAGATGCCTGCTAGAAGAAGCAAAGCCTTTCCGGACTGGACATCAGGGCGTAGATGTTAACAAGATTTAATGTCAGTTCCTACACCCGAACCTGGAGGTGCAGCAGGAGACTGCACAAACTCAGCGGTCCCCAGAACCTTGGACTGCACATTTGGAGTGTGTCTAGACTACAGGGTTTTGTCGACAAAAGTGGACTTCTGTTGACAAAACTATACCTGCGTCTACACTACCACAGAGTTCTGTCAACATAACGTTGACAGAACTCGGCAGTTTTGTTGATGGCAGTAAACCTCATTCTACGAGGAATAACGCCTTTTGTCGACAGAGTTCTGTCAACAGAAGGCGTTATTGCACCTACACTGTCCTTTGCGTCTACACTCTCATGTCGACAAAGCAAGCCACTTTGTTGACAGAACTGGATGTCGTCTAGACACTCTTTGTCGACAGAAGCTTTGAGAGAACAGGGTTGCCACCCCCAACTTGATGGGTTGACAGATGGCTGAAACAGACCCTGTCCTCCCACTACAGCTGCCAGCTAGCCTCGGTGGCCACAGTGGTGTGGGTCTCTGGCAGGAAAATGACAGAGTACCCCCCCCAAAGGAAGGAGAGCATCTGACACCTGCAGAGACCCAGCCTACAGCCCCAGGTGTTCAGAGTGACAAGGATGAACAGCAGCATTGAGAGGGCTTGGGAAGACCCTTGCTAGCAGGAGTGCTAGCAGTTCCCATTAGGCCCTGCAGCAAACCAAGACTGTTCCCAAATGTGAGTAAGGCATCACGGAAGCTGCGGGTCTGCTGATAGGCCGCAACCTCCCACCACTCAATCCCTTCACTCTCCCCTAAAATGGCCCTTATGGTGGAGACTGAACAAGATGGAAATCTCCCCAGCACTGAAGAGCGACAGACACTTGGTACTTGGAGCCACGGATATCCTCCAAGGAACTACACTTCTGATCCCTCAACACATTGAGCATTGTGGCCTCAGACTAGAGGAACTGAGGGGGAGGGGGACGCATATCTACCTGGCCAGAGGGTTACGCTCAGGAGAGTGGGAGGTAGATGTTGCAAAGCTGCTGTCAGCATTCCCTCAGGACCTTTGTGTTAGCTTGACTGATGTCTGGATTCAAGTGTAATACGCTAGGCCTTATGTCTGCCCATTGCAGTTTGTGAAGACCCACTGAATACTAGTACAGCAACACTTAACTCCTTGAGGGGGCTTTGCCATTGATCCACCTGAGTAAAGGTCCGTGCCCTTTCTTGTCTGGGCCAGGGCATGTTTGTAAATAGGTTTCTAGCAAGAGCCCCAAATTAGTGGTCCTGCTGCTTGTACCTGTCTGTGTGCATATGCTGCTTGCCTCCTCCCCCCATCCCCTCTCCCCACAGCCAACCATAAGCCTGTTGGTGCCATGCACTGACTGGGTTGTGTGGCAGTTCACATACCACTAGGCGTAGGAACAGTATGGGAGCAGTACAGCCCAGTGCAAGGGCTTTCTGGTGAATTGGGTTCCCCTACAGTGCCGGGGTTCCTGCTCTATGGTATAACAAAATAGTTCAGCCTCTGAATGCACTTATCAATGAGTGCCATGTCTGCATTACAGCCAGTTAGAGGGCAGGGTTGCACTTGAATGAAAAAACACACATAAGCTCACAGTCCAGGTCAAGTAATATGGGGCTATATTTTATCTTTTGTCCATTCTGTAACAGGCCATTTGCAAGATCAGCAGAAGCTAAGGTTAGCAGATTTCCATGATTGAGACATTGATCGTAGCTTATTTATGGATTCCCGGGACTGAAAAGGGGAACTTAGGTATGGGACCCTTCACCAATATAGGATGGTAGGAAAAATACCCTCAAACTCAGCAGATGCATCATTATATAAAAGTCCCAAAATAATTGATTCAGGCTGAGTTGAGTAATCAGGACACAGGATGTGATAGATGACCACAAAAGCCCATGGTAACGAATGAACGTATATGATAATAAGTTGAGAGCAATGATACATTGATCTATAGGAAAAGAACACTTCAACATTAGAAACATCCCCTACTCGATATGCATCAAACATGTTATCGTCAGAGTATAAAAGTGGGACCCCAGGTGAGAGGGAAGAAGAAGATGTAGTCCTTGGATGGACCGGAATGATGGCCCCTGGTTATGGGGAAGGTGAAGATAATGAGAAAGATGATGGGCTAACACCTAAAATTGTTCTAGAAGGAATGTTGTAAGTATATGGTATGGAAATATGGATGTACATTCCCTAGCTTATGAAATTAGGGTGTTTGTTACTGTGCTAACTGTATTAATAAATTATATTTGTAAATATACAAGAGTTTCTATAGTGAGTGTTGCAACTATGCACATCAGGGTTCCCAATCACAGAATAATTGAATACACGGTGTCCCCACGATAAGTCGCCCCGGTATACATCCATTCCACACTAAAGTTGTTGATGTTTGTAAGAACTGATGCATTATAAGTCCTCCCATTTCCTGCTATAAGTCTTGTGAAACACTCTCCCCAATTTGCTTAAATAGACGTCAGCCACAGGGGAAAAAATCCCTGCTCTAAGCTGTTTTACTATAAGTCCAAGTTTTTTGGAACGTATCTTGGACTTATAGTGAGGACGGCCTGTACTAGGCCTGATCCTGGGAAAAAGAACCTGTCAACCCTATAAGTGGGTAATTAGAAATTTAAATGTAATCTAGATCAGGCAACAGATTTGGTGTCCCTGGGTGGGCCCTGACATGCACAGGAATAAAACCTTTCCTGGAACAGGAAACTATTTATGTAATAATCCAAATTGTAATTTAAGTGATTTTTTTAGTCAGGATTTGATGCTAGTCAGAAACACTGTATATCTCACCAAGGACTTCCTTTTCCCTCCTGTGGCGGGGCAGCCCCGCCTCCCCTAAAAAGCCCGTGTCTCCACACAGACCGGGAAGCGGGGTTTGCGATGCGCCGGGGCGGAAAGCCGTGGAGAGCCCTGGACGGGGAGCGGCGGCGCTCAGAATAAGCGGTGGCTCGGGGGAGCGCAGGATGACGTCAGGGGGGGCGTCATTCCCCCGTGTCCGGCGGGTAATTTAAAAACAAGCCCCATGCCTGAGGGGAGGGCGGCGGATCCCTGGGGAGTTGGAGCCGAGGAGCGGAGGCAAGTCGGGCCGGAGATCTGGAGACCCTGGGTGAGTTGTAACCTGGGGTCCCCTGGCTAGTCTCGGACAGAGGCTAGGGAAGAAGTGGCCCAGGGCGGGAGCGTGGACCCCGAGAGCAGGGGAGTTTAGGGGTTCCAACCTCCTCCACTAGGTGGGGACGAGAGTTCTGACCTTAGGGTCCTGGGTCGGGGTTCGGAGCGAGGGTGGGCCCGAACCCCCTTCCCTAGCGTGTGGAGGGCAATCGATCGCGTCACGAGATTTGCAATGCGATAAAATTTAATAAATCCGGTAAGTCTAACTCCGCACAAAGGGGTGCATCGGGAAAACAGGGGACATGGACACAGGTGATCCCCTACACCTCCCCCTCAGCTTTTTCTTTGTCTGTAGCACATCACTTACTTTACTTCTATTTTTCTTAACTGATTCATTCTGCAATCGAGGGACTATGTCCTCCAGGGGGAAATGATAGGCATAGATACCAAGGTGCACCCAAGGGCTTGACCATCACACTAATTTGGAATGTCTTGTGAGTGACACATCTCCTACCCATTCATTCCCTGGGGATACTGCAATTGTAATATTGTGATTGTGAAAGGACCCCTCATGGCATTTCAAGGGCATCCTCCTTGGGTATTACAGACTAGTCACTAGAATCTCACAAGTAGGAGATTCCTTGATACACGTGTTAAGGGGGAGTTATTTTGTTAATTGGCCATTAATTAGTTGTTGATAAGTGCTTGTGTCCGGATCCAACAGCCCATCCTGTGTGATGGCAGGGGAGCTGGGTTTGTGGGCACAGAGCTGACGGCCAGTGCCTGGTAAAACCCTTGCCTGGGTTTTTCCCCTTCTGTTGTTAGTTCCCTCAGCTCTCCCGGACCACAGCCCCATGTCAGCTGGAATAGTTTCCACAAAGTCTCTGCTGCAATGACAGTAGGGACAGTGGCGGAGGAAGAAGAGCCCCAGATGAGCTGAGAGCAGGAGAAATGAAAACTGCCTCCCAGGGGCCAATGCCTGAACTAAACGTGGCAACCCCGAGGGTGGCAGCAGTAGGGAAAGGCGAAAGAAGAGATCAGGGAGAGGAGAAAGGGTGGAGGGGGAGGAGGATTAGGAAAAGGAGTAAGAGGAAGGGGTGGAAGGGTAACGGGAATAGAAGGTGGAAATTTGGTTGGGAGAGGGGCTGAGCAGGGAGCAGGGGTGGGGAGTGGAAACAGGGTCAGCAGCCTCTGTGGGAGAGGCACCACGATGCAGTGCCTCCTCTCAGGGCAAGGCATCAGTAGGGGAGGTTAGTGTCTCCCAGCGCCAGGCCCCAGTGACACAGGGAGTGAAGCACCAGAGACCCCAGTGCCAGGGGTGATGGGGAACAACAGGAACTTCTGCCCTCTATAAGTACCCAGGGGCTTAGGCTATGTCTAGACTGCAGGCTTCTTTCGAAAGATCGCGTCTAGACTGCACGCGGAACTTTCGAAAGAGCAAGCCGCTTTTTCGAAAGAAAGCACCCAGTGAGTCTGGATGCTCTCTTTCGAAGAAGCCCTATTTACATTCAAGAACGCCTTCTTTCCAAAGAAGCACTTTCCAAAGAAGGCGTTCTTCCTCGTGATTTAATTTCGAAAGAACGCGACTGCAGTCTAGACGCAGGTGAAGTTTTTTCGGAAAAAGGCTACTTTTCCCGAAAAAACCCCTGAGTCTGGACACAGCCTTAGTGGCCACATCCGAAGTGCTGCTGCTGGCCAGGCAGATGGTCACACCCTGGGGCAATGCAGAGGCAGGGGGAGAGAAGGATAGTGGGTCAGAAGAAGGAAAGGACAGCTGCCATCCATCTAGAAGATGATTCCCTTCTGAGGCAGTCAGCTTCAAAACTAAGGCCTTAACCTTCTGCAAAAGGAAGGCAAGTACGCCACCCGCCACCACGTGGTCACCCTCAGTGGCAGGGTCAGTGGTTGCCTCTGCATAGGCAGAGGGCACAGTGGAAGCGGGGACAGTGAGAGTATCCTCCGTGGTCTCCCCATGCAGGGACTCCAGGACCCCCTCCGCAACCACCACAGTCACCTGAGCCACTTTGCAGCCCTGTGAAGTGTTTTGGGGCTCGGAGGGAGGGCTGGCACAGACGTCCACCCCTAGAGGAACAAGGAAGGTATCCTCCCCATCAGCAGGAGAGGTGGAGCGCTGGGCCCACTTGTGGCACTTCCGCATGGTGAGCTCCCAGACCTTGGAGGAGAAGGGCTGGATCTGAATGGAAGAAGAGCCAGGGAAAAGGGCAGCAGTGGGAGGGCGAGGGGAGACAGGGGCAGGGTGGTAGGGGAAGGGAAAACCTCCCCCCGAGGTAAGGCCTGCCCAAGTCCTGTCGCTGACCCTGCCACCCTCTCCTCCGTGGGCCTAGGCTTCCGCTTATTGCAGTGACAGTGGCACCCACACACTCATCTGGGCTCTGTGGACCTCAAGCAGGACTGACGACAGTCACAGTTGGAGGAGGGGCAACCTCATGGTCCGGACCATCAGGGCCACCAGTGATGGTAGGACTGGTGCCCTCCTGGACATCCTGAGTGCCTCTCCAGGCAGGGTCAGGGGGCAGTCCCTTCAGATGTGCCCTGTCACTGATAGAGAAAGCATTGGGTCTCTCCCACAATGTAATATACCCAGTACTGGGCCCTTGATGAGGCACCAGAAATGACCCTTCTATGGCTTCTCCGCCACGCCATGCGGGCAGTAGTTGGATTTGGACCTGCCAATGGAAGATGAGGACGTGGCAGAAGGCTGGATCCTTGTAGCCCAGAGGAAAGGGATTTAGGACTCCCCAGGGTGAAGAGGAAAGGCAGTAGGACGGCACTGAGAAGGAAGCAGCCTGAAAACAGAAGGAGAGAAGAAGAGGGGGCCTGGCACAGAATGAAAAACAGCCAAGGCCTGCCTGCCACAGCAATCCCCCCCCCCCCCGCGCCCCGGAGAAGAGATGTGGGGGACGCAGAGTAAGGATTGTGACAGGGTCGGGACAAAATGTCACACAAAAAGCAGTGGAGGGGAGACATCTAAGCCTCAGACTGAGGAGATCTCTGTTCCCAGAGTAACAGGGAGGGGCTGGTTTAGAACCAGCAGAGACAATCAGGGGCAATGGTTAACCTGGGGTTAATTGACCAAGCCTGCAGATTCAGGTCAGCCTAGGCTAATTAGGACACCTGAAGGTAATTAAGAAAACCAGTTCAGACTTGCTAAGAAAGAAGCTTTGCCTGCAGTTAGTGTGTGTGTGTTTAGCTGAGAGGATAGAGGAAAGCACCACTGAAAGTACAAGGAAAGGAGACAACTGAACACTAGGAGGATGAACTGGGGAGAAGGAAGGTGTGAGGAAATAGCCCAAGGGTCTTGGTGCTGTCTTATAGCAGGTGGTGGGAACTCACACAGGTAGCTACTATTACAGGGCCCTGGGTGAAACCCAGAATAGAGTGTGAGTCTGGGTTCCCCCCAACACCCACCTCCCCATTTCAACTCGGGGAAAAGGACTGTGGAGTTTATTTTCCATTTTACTATACAGGCAGTCCCCGGGTTACGTACAAGATAGGGACTGGAGGTTTGTTCTTAAGTTGAATCTGTATGTAAGTCGAAACTGGCGTCCAGATTCAGCCGCTGTTGAAACTGACCACCAGTTCTGACTTACATACAGATTCAACTTAAGAACCCCAGGCGTCCCCAAGTCAGCTGCTGCTGAAACTGATCAGCGGCTGATTCCAGGAAGCCTGGGGCAGAGCAACTCTGCCTCGGGCTTCCTGTAGTCAGCCGCTGGTCAGTTTCAGCAGCGGCTGACTTGGGGACGCCTCGGGCAGAGCAGCTGGGGCGTTGCTGGGTTGCTCCAGTAGCACCGCTCCTCGCTCCTTGGTGCTACTGGAGCAACCCAGCAGCACCCCAGCTGCTCTGCCCCAGGCGTCCTGATTCAGCCACTGCTGAAACTGACCAGCAGCGGCTGAATCAGGACCTGGGGCAGAGCAGCTGGGGTGCTGCCGGGTTGGTCCAGTAGTGCCCAGAGCGGCGCTGCAGGACCAATCGGCAGCGCCCCAGCTGCTCTGCCCCAGGGTCCACAACAAAAGCCTGGTCTGCTGGGGGGGGGGGTGGGCATACTAGCTGCGCCCCCCCCCCCCCAGCAGACCAGGGACACGGGGAGCAGAGCCGCAGCGGCAGCGGGGTGCCGCGCCTCTGAGGCTTTGCTCTGGCAAAGTCTCAGAGGCGAGGGATCCCGCCGCGGCTGCGGCTTCAGTCCCGGTGCCTGTGGTCTGCTGGGGACAGTCCCCAGCAGACCAAGGGCACCGGGAGCAGCTTACGAACGGGGCTTTCTCGCCCCGGAGCTCGCAGGCAGCAATCCGCCACCTCGACCTCTGGGGTGAGAAAGCCCCGTTCGTAAGTGCGGACCCGCGTAAGTCGGGGACTGCCTGTACTCTGGCTGATGATGAAAAGAGCTCAATAAACAGCAAACTAAAGCCCCAAGCATAGTGCCTAAAATTGTGTGCTCCTGTGAGCCTCTGAAGCAAGCAAACCCGCCAGGAAGCGCAGGATCCACCGAGTTTTTTTTAGGAGCTTTGTCACACCCCCTATAATTCCATAGCACGATCACATCTTGAATACTACACACAGGTGTGGTCACCTCATCTTAAAAAAAGATACCTTGGCAAGGGAAAAAGCTCAGAAAAAGAGCAACAAAAATTATTAGGGGTATGGAACAACTGCCATATGAAGATAGATTAATAAAACTGGGTCTTTTCAGCTAGGGAAAGAGATGACTAGGGGAGGAGGATAAGATAGAAGTCTATAAAATCATGACTAGTAAGAAAAAAATGAATAAAGAAGAGTTATATAGTCTTTCCCATAACCAAGAACTAGGGGTCACCAAATTAATTTAAATAGGCAGCAGATCTAAAATAAACAAAAGGAAGTACTTCTTCACACAATGTAGAACCTGTGGAACTCCTTGCCAGAGGATGTTGTGAAGGCCAGCACTTTAACAGGGTTAAAAAAAAAAAAGCTAGATAAATTCACGGAGGATAGGTCCATCAGTGGCTATTAGCCAGGATGCACAGGGATGGTGTCCATAGCTTCTGTTTGTCAGAAGCTGGGAATAGGCGTCAGGGGAGGAATCACTTGATGATTACCTGTTTTGTTCATTCCCTCTGGGGCACCTGGCATTGGCCACTGAAAGCAGACAGAATACGGGCTAGATGGATCTTCAGTCTGACTAGTATGGATGTTCTTATGTAGACACCAAGAAGTTGAGGTAGTATAACTGATTCTTACCCATGCAGGCACCTCCCAGGATCTCTCTTTTTTCTGGGCCTTGGAGACTGAGGACCCTTGGCGCTTTTCCTCGTTCCAGCTGGAAGATATTATCAGGTTTGGAAACTGGAAATCCTGCTCAGGGAAAAGAAAATGAGGGGAAGCAAGTGAATACATATGGGCTGTGTCTACACTGGCACCCTTTTCCGTAAGAGGGATGCTAACGAGACACTTCGGAATTGCAAATGCCACGGGGGATTTAAATATCCCCCGCAGCATTTGCATGAACATGGCTGCCGCTTTTTTCCGGCTCGGGGTTTTGCCGGAGAAAAGCGCCAGTCTAGACAGGATCTTGCAGAAAATAAGCCCTTTTCCGCAAGATCCCTTATTCCTACTTGAAAGGATCCCTTGAAAGTAGGAATAAGGGATCTTCCGGAAAAGGGCTTATTTTCCACAAGATCCCGTCTAGACTGGTGCTTTTCTCTGGCAAAACCCCAAGCCGGAAAAAAGCAGCAGCCATGTTCATGCAAATGTCGCGGGGGATATATATATCCCCCACGGCATTTGCAATTCCGAAGTGTCTCATTAGCATCCCTTTTACGGAAAAGGGTGCCAGTGTAGACACAGCCATGGTGTTTGTGAGACATTATTAGACTGTGAGATGAACATACAAGTCATCGTTGCAACCCCGGTTATGTTTCCATCAAATCTTGTAGAAAGTGTGTAAAGTAAGAGGTCTATGAAAAAGCTGATTTGCTGATTCTGTTTATACTGCTCATATGTATCTATCATTTTTATTTGAAGCCATGTACTTGTACAGGCAGTCCCCGGGTTACGTACAAGATAGGGACCGTAGGTTTGTTCTTAAGTTGAATTTGTATGTAAGTCGGAACTGGTACATATTTTGGGGGGGAACGGGGAGCTGGAGTTAGGTGGAAAAGACCCTGATTCTCATACAACCTCCTTATTCTAAGAAAAACACATACTGTTTTGATATGAAGGTTTTTTTGGTTGATATTTGAATTAAAAATTGATCATAAGTTTCAGTGTTTCATGCTATATCCAAATCTTCCTTTTGGGGTACCTGAAAGATCCCAGTTATTCATTTAATAGTCAGAATCTTTGTTTTTTATAACTAAAAAAAGCTTATTCAATGCATATTACTGTTCCAAATAGAATTTGCTACAGATGGTTCTGTGAAATGGGTATTAAGTGTAATCAATAGTCATTGGAAAGTACAGTGAAATATTGATACAATCAAAGCTGCTGTTGTATTCTGCTGAGCAGAAAATGGAAATCCCTTCCTGTGAAGTGTGTGTGTGAATTTATCCACAGGATTAATTGTAAAGAAAAATTCTGTGTTGCGAACAGGAGTTTAGCTACAGGTGGGTCCTCATTGTCCGCTCACCCACTTTGCAACCAGACCCATCCCCTCGGGGCTTACCCTGCTCTGCTCCAGCCAGGGTGTGGGGTTGGGGCTTATCCCCTCTTCCCTTCTGTCCTGCTCCTCCCCATTCTTGCCCACCCACACCACTGGGTAATTTTTCAGCTTCACCTCTGCCAGGCTGGAAGGGACTTGTTAATTTCACATGACACTAACAAGATACTTGCAGCTCTAGTGCTGAAGAGGGAAAGAGCTGTTGCTCCCAAGGTGGGGACTGTAACACAATGGGTCTCACTGCCTGCTGCTCCTGATGTTCCCTAGGAAATTAATTTTTCCGCTCTGGAGTACCCCCTTTTGGCTGGTGTCTTGTTCTCCCCAGCAGACCCGCATCCTCTGCGGTGAGAAAAGCCGCTCCGCGTCTCCCTGGTCTGCTGGGGGGAAGCGCCCCCCGCACCGCCGGAGGCGGCGACAGTGGGGGAGGCACCCTGCACTAGCTGCACCCCCCGCCCCCCGTTTGTAACTAGGGATCCGATGTAAATCGGATTGATGTAACCCGGGGACTGCCTGTATTTCAAATGTTTACTTCTGGGAGATATTAGCAGGAGGCATGGCCAACCTATTGTGAAAGGGCTGCTAGTCAAGTGAATAGTATTACTTAACTGACAATGCACCTCAGGTGGTGCCAAACTATATGACAAACTTTACTGTGAATGTTCAGGCCAGCATGTAAGTGATGGCTGCTGCCTAAAAAGGCCTGAGCCGTGCATGAACAAATTACTAGCTCATGTAACAAACTCCATCCTGGGACATAATTTCAGACAATGAGAATAATGGGAGATCCTCCATATGGGCAAGGGTAGAAAGAGTGCCCTGGGGGCTCCTCCATTTTGTCTTTATTCCGGCTAATTGCCTATGAAGGAGCTCTGCTATGAACTGAAGCCTGAAAAGATTGATGACTCACCCTAACATAGGATGTAATCCAGAGACTTGATTTTAGACAGCAGATTATTCCATCTCTGCTACAAGCCTGCACCAATAACAGTGCAATTGGTGTATGTATTTGATTCCATTAACAATTTTACTTCAACCCTTTCTCTCTAATCCTGGGCTGTGCATAGCCCTGTCTCTAAGCAATTCTCCCTGACTTCATCTTTTCATCCGTGCCCCCAGAAACTTCCTTTTTTACAGTGGTGTAGTCATACTTGAATCCACTGAACCAGATTGATTAGCATGGGGTTCTGATCCAAAGCTTATTTAAAATTTGGCTTTTGGGATTGAGAGCTTTGCTGGTTAAAGAGCAGTCGCAATGAGTGAGTAACAACATGAGGCAAAATGCAGGACAATGTAGCACTTTAAAGACTAACAAGATGGTTTATTAGATGATGAGCTTTCGTGGGCCAGACCCACTTCCTCAGATCAAATAGTGGAAGAAAGTAGTCACAACCATATATACCCAAGGATACAATTAAAAAAATGAACAAATATGAAAAGGACAAATCACATTGTAGAAGAGGAGGGGATGCGGGGGGGGGGGGGGGGGGAGGGAAGTAAATCTATAGCCAAGCCCTTCAATACAACCGCATCTGCTCTAATCCCACTGACAGAGACCAGAAGCTTCAGGATCTCTACCAAGCATTTATAAATCTCAACTACCCACCCAGAGAAATAAAAAACAAATTGAAAGAGCCAGACGAATACCTAGAAACCATCTACTTCAAGACAGACCCAAGAAAACCAACAATAGAATACCACTTGTCATCACCTACAACCCCCAACTTAAACCTGTCCAACACATTATCAATAAACTACAGCCTATATTGGAACAGGATACCATACTCAAAGAGGCTCTGGGAGACAGACCCATAGTCTCCTATAGACAACCACCTAACCTCAAGATGATTCTTACCAACCACCACAGGACATACCACACTAATACCAACCCTGGTACCTTCCCTTGCAACAAACCCCGTTGCCAGCTTTGTCCACATATTCATTCTGCTGATACCATTATTGGACCTAACCAAGTGAGTTATAAGATCAAGAACACATATTCCTGCGCATCCAGAAATATAATCTATGCTATCATGTGCCGAAAGTGTCCGTCTGCTATGTACATTGGACAAACATAGACACTTCGCCAAAGGATTAATGCCCACAAAACAGATATCAGACAAGATCACAAAGAGAAAACAGTTTCTTGCCATTTTAACCAGAAAGGACACTCTCTCAATGACTTGACCACCTGCATTCTGCTACAAAGACCTTTTACATCTGCACTTGAAAGGGAATCCTCTGAACTGTCATTCATGTTAAAATTCGACACTTGCCAACAAGGACTTAACAAACATTTGAACTATCTCACCCATTACCAAGATAGTTTCCCCAATTATCACCTCTAATACCATTAACTCACAAACATCCCACTCTCCCTACCTCTAATATCATCAATTCACAGACACTTTCCTTACTTCCCTCCCCCCCCCCCCCACAACCCCCTCCTCTTCTGCAATGTGATTTGTCCTTTTCATATTTGTTCATTTTTTTAATTGTATCCTTGGGTATATATGATTGTGACTACTTTCTTCCACTATTTGATCTGAGGAAGTGGGTCTGGCCCACGAAAGCTCATCATCTAATAAACCATCTTGTTAGTCTTTAAAGTGCTACATTGTCCTGCATTTTGCTTCAACTACCCCAGACTAACACGGCTACATTTCTATCACTAACAACATGAGGGTCTTGACAAAAAGGCCCTGGGAGATCTGTGCTTAGACAAAGTAATCACCTTTGGAGAGAAAGCCACAAATCAAGAACTGAGAGTGTAGGTCTCTCCTAAAGCCACAGATGCTGTTGTAGATAAATCTATGTATTATATATTGCTTCACATAAATCTATGTATTATATATTGCTGCATATGACTTGACATTGTGCCTCTCCATATAACCTTGTAACTTTGTATTAGAACCCTATATAGAAAACTTGTAGCAGAATAAGATTTTCCCCCACTCTCTTTCCCCCACTCTGTAATCAATTGCCCTGTTGAATGAATGAGGTGTGAATGAGTAAGACTTGGGAGCCAAGCACCTCCAGACAGCTACACCAGTTGAAGAGGGGGTGGAAGCCAGACCCAAGGTGTCAAGTGGGCTCTAGAAAGAAGACCAGACATATTGACGGCCTTGGGGATTAGAAGCAGGCACCTTCTTTGGAAAACACCCTCTCTGCAGCACAAAGGGACCAACGGACACAGACCCAGAGTTTGAATCTGGGATATATATTTGCATATGAGAGGGATGCTATAAAAGTGAGGTGTCTTGCAGAGGACCCCGGGTTTCGTCTTGTCACCATCGGAGCATCGATCCGGATCGGCAGAAGCCCGGCTCCACCCCTCCCCCATCTAACTCACCTGGCCAGTGCAGTTAAGGGGAGCAACTTGTTGGTAACAACAGCAAGACGGAGTGTGCTTGTGTGTGTGTGTGTGAGTGCATGAGTGACTTATATATATATCATATGCATTTGATAACTGTTAATTATTCTATGTGTGATCAATAAATGTGGCGTGTTGCCTTATCCCCCCTGAAAAAGATCCCGAGTACTTCTTTAAGTACAACATTTTGGTGGAGAATTGCGAAAGGGGGAAGGTACTACGAGCATTTATTGAGTAATATAAAAGGAAAATTAAATATGCAGCCATTCACTTAGAAGAGGAAATCCTACAGGGATATTTGGATCATGGGTCAGCCCAGCATGCTGAACTCCATGCCATATATCAGGTACTACCGCAATATAAGAACAACCCCAGACCTGTGTTTATCTATGCAGATAGTGATTTCTGTGTCAAGGGAATACACTACTGGATGCATGACTGGGAAAGAAATGGGTGGAAGGCAGCAGATGGGAAAAGCGTGGCATATGTAGAGGAATGGAAATGGATTTACCAATGGGTACTACAACACCCTGGCTGCTTAAAGGTCAGACATGTAAAGGCACACAGCAGACAGGACACTCCAGAGGCTTTCTGGAACAACAAAGTAGATGGTATAGCACGGCAGTATGACATAGCTGCAGTAGTGACCAGGAGTCAGGCAGGGAAGGTAATGGGGGATCCACAGTCAATGGATGAAATTATTAATGACAATAACTGTCCAAACTCCCCAAACAGGACCCCAGGAAAGATAGAAAAGCAGGAACTGGTTAATGTTGCACATCAGTTCATGCATGAGGGAGTGGAAGGGACACTGAGGAGGTTAAGAGAGGTAGCCCAGTGGAAAGGTATGGAAGATGATGTTAAAACCTGGGTTCAAAATTGCATTAGGTGTGCTCAGGATAAAGCCCGGCCACCACATTACCAGCCCCTTATGCACCAGAGGCGAGTAGGTCCCTGGCATAGAATACAAATTGATTACATAGACCAATTGCCACGGAGTCAAGAGGAATTCCAGTATCTATTGGTAATCACAGATGCCTTCTCTGGCTGGGTGGAAGCATTTCCCACTAGAAGAAACACCACCACAGAAGCTGCAAAAAAGTTATTTACTGAGGTGGTCTGTCATTATGGGACTCCTGAGATAATAGATTCAGACAATGGAGGGGCATTTGTAGGGGAAATGTTTACTAGCTTGTTACGAGCCTTAGGCATTAAACAAAAATTTCACATCCCCTATCGCCCTCAATCATCAGGGCAAGTAGCCCTAAGGAAAGTTGTGAGCAATACTGGCAAAAATTGGCCAGATAAGCTACCTTTAATTTTGGCAGCTATTCGTAGCAGCAACCGGTTGAGAACAAAAATACAGCCTTTTCAAATCCTGTTTGGACAGTCAATGAGGCTGATGATAGACCCCACGCAGATAAGTTTAGGATCAGGAGAAACTGATGTTCTAACACAGCAGCATGATCATTTTCAATGGCTCAAACAATTACAGGAGGACAAATTGACCCTGCAATATCGAGTGAACCAGGCCATTAATAAAATAAACGATACGTTCCATAAGTGGAAAAATGGTGACTCCCAGCTCAGGGAGCCTGGAGATCTGGTCATGTATTTAAAATTGGGTAGAAGGGAGCACAATTTGGAATCCAAATGGATAGGTCCCTATTCCATTGTGGACCGGCTTAGTCCTTTGGTGTACTGAATAGATAAAGATGGAAAATTAAAATGGGATCATATCTCGCAATTAAAACTGTTTTCTTGAGTTTTAGATATCCACGTTCCTGGAAATGGTACTTGAGGCATGGAGCATTTGGATTCCAATAACTCTGGTGGCGATTCACGCACTGGAGCCAAAACAGCAACGGGACTCGCGATGGGGAATTCAGTGGTACAATTGGACTAGCTGGAACACACCACAGGAGATACCAGTAGCCAACAACACACTGCAGGGAATCTTCATACTCCTATCAGTTCAAGTCTGGGTAAATATCACCCCTGGTGATTATGGATGCATCTATTCTGTATCAGCTCCAGGAGACTCTAGGTGGGGCTCCAACCCCTCCTGCGAACCTGGTCAGCCTGGATCTCAAACTATACCCCCTTTTAAACCAGAGCCCACAGAGACTAGAACAATAACACTCTGGGTGAATGAAACAATGTTTCTTGGGAATGTCACATTCTTGATTATAAACGGCCCAGATCCAGAGACTGTGAAATTTCCCCACTTGCTCTGGAGGCAACCCTGTCTTCAGGTGCAAGTGGCCCCCATGATCTCTACTCTACATATCACGATGAGATGGGATAAGAACGACCTGGCTGGGGTGAAGCCTGAGTGTGCCCCAGACAGTTCCCCCATATTTGATGCGTGGTATCGGTCATTACTGCAAGAACATATTCCAAGGAGGAGGGCTCGGAGTATAGTAGACACTGTGCTAGTGGGGATAGGAACTGGGACCGGTGTCCTGAACTCCATAGACCTTCAAGCACTGGGAAATAAAGTTAGTGCCATTAAAACCCTTCACTATTCAATAACGGAAGGGCAAGAACATCAAATCGCTCAGTTGGTTCAAACAAGCATAGATCCTGTAGATTTCCAATGGCATACCTGGCAACACATAAACCACCTTCTGGGCCGAATATGCCACCATGAGAGCCATTGCAGATAAAACTGCTCTAGCCCTGTGGTGTTCAGAACAGCAAATTCTTTCCATCATGCTAATGGAGAAGGAAATGGATTGGGTGAGAGCTAAGGATCTGATGGTCCTAGCCCCTCTATTGACATGACATCAGAGTAATCTATTCTTGCCATACATGGCTGGGTGGTACCAGCCATTACATTCATTCCTTAGTGTACAGCGACTGAGCGGGAGCATTTCTGTCCAGGTGCTGAGAGCCCAGGAGGTGCAGACAACTAGGTTGATTTGCCCTTTCTCAGCACTGCCAGTAATCCAGAGAAAGCATATTTGGATTCCCAGACTGGCTGGGACATACATGAATATTAAAGGGGATATAGTGGACCACCGAGGGTGTGAGCAGTGGTCCTCACAACAATGGGTTTGCCCCACACTCCCCATCTTGGAAGAACCATGCTCTCTCCAAAGCAGAGAATTAGCTACATGTTTTTGGGATGAGATGGATAACTCCACCACCAAGGTGTATTTTAATGGAAGGAATTGTGTTTGTGCTGTGGGATTGGAGCCTGTAAGATGGCAAAATAAGTTTCATTCAGATCCCCCTGTCCAAAAATGTATGTGTAATGTCTCCATACTCCATACCCCTAAACTGGTATATTATTTCCCAATACACACAGAAAAACAAATTGATGTAGAAACCTCAGATCTAGTGGACCTTGATCCGAATTTCTTTGGGTATTAATTGGACAGGCCTAGATGAGTGGATTTATAATAATGAACAAATTAGTAAATTAACAAAAACCACTCGGAGAAAAATCCAAACTAGAAGTTTGGCCATCCTCCATGAGGGAGCAGAAATACTTAGGGTGGCTGACCAGGCAAAACAATTAAGTATTCATCATTGGTATGATGTGTTTAAGGGTTGGTCCCCTACCTGGTCAGCATTTTTGAATATAATCCTCCATCCCATTATTAGTTTAGTAATAATCTTGGCTGTTATGCTAGTTTTAATGCTCTGCATGTGCTGTTGGATGAAACGAATGTATTTCAAATTGAAACCACAGGCTGAAATCATGACCCAATACATAGCTTTAAAGCAGATACATAAGATTTAAATGGTGACCACTCAAGAATTGTTCTTGAGAGGTCAAAAGGGGGACAATGTAGATAAATCTATGTATTATATATTGCTTCACATAAATCTATGTATTATATATTGCTGCATATGACTTGACATTGTGCCTCTCCATATAACCTTGTAACTTTGTATTAGAACCCTATATAGAAAACTTGTAGCAGAATAAGATTTTCCCCCACTCTCTTTCCCCCACTCTGTAATCAATTGCCCTGTTGAATGAATGAGGTGTGAATGAGTAAGTCTTGGGAGCCAAGCACCTCCAGACAGCTACACCTGTTGAAGAGGGGGTGGAAGCCAGACCCAAGGTGTCAAGTGGGCTCTAGAAAGAAGACCAGACATATTGACGGCCTTGGGGATTCGAAGCAGGCACCTTCTTTGGAAAACACCCTCTCTGCAGCACAAAGGGACCAACGGACACAGACCCAGAGTTTGAATCTGGGATATATATTTGCATATGAGAGGGATGCTATAAAAGTGAGGTGTCTTGCAGAGGACCCCGGGTTTCGTCTTGTCACCATCGGAGCATCGATCTGGATCGGCAGAAGCCCGGCTCCACCTCTCCGCCATCTAACTCACCTGGCCAGTGCAGTTAAGGGGAGCAACTTGTTGGTAACAACAGCAAGACGGAGTGTGCTTGTGTGTGTGTGTGTGAGTGCATGAGTGACATATATATATCATATGCATTTGATAACTGTTAATTATTCTATGTGTGATCAATAAATGTGGCGTGTTGCCTTATCCCCCCTGAAAAAGATCCCGAGTACTTCTTTAAGTACAACACTGTGGCAATGAAGAAATTGGAACTTGAGCATGAAACATGCAAACATTGGTTTGAAGGAAAAGCAAATGGGGGCCGGATTGGAGAAAGAGAGAAGCTGCTACAAGAGGAGGATGTTAAAAGAGAGCAAAACCCTTGCAAGGCATATGGAATGAATGGCTGTTGGAGAGAACCAGGCAAGCTGCAGAAAAGACTTTCCAACTTCATTTATGAGCACTGCAACGTCCTGGAAGTCTAACCCCTCAGGGCAACAGAAGTTAGGAAAAGATATGTCCCATTTACAAGGATACTGAGGCTATAGAGAAATTTTTGTTTACCTTTGAATGCCTATGCAATGTGCATTGAATCCCAGATGACCAGCAAATGACCATCCTGCTGACCAGATTGACTGGAAAACCCAGGAGGTATTTAATTAAATGGAGGAACAAGCAGCTTTAGACTATCTGTGATTAAATATTCTGTACTTAGGTGAGTCAAGGTCACTCCTGAATGCTTACTGGGTTAAATTTAGAAAGTTTAAAGTGTCTAGTGGATGTACTTTTGTGGAATGTGCTCATAAGCTGATGGGGTTTTGTTAAAAAGTAGGTTGAGGGGGCAAAAGCAAATGGGCTCACATGGGCAAGTGAGCTTTGAAAAACTAATAGATTAAATAACTTTGGAGCAATTTTTAGATATCATTCCTAATCACGTTAGAGCCAGCTGTTTGTGTGACAGAGAACCTGAGTCAGTTCTACAGGCTGCAGAAATTGTGGCTGCATGTACCCAGGACTCAAGAAGGGTGTGAACCCCAAAATAAAAGTAAAAACAATAAGGAGTCCTGTGGCACCTTAAAGACTAAGGGTATGTCTACACTACAGCATTATTTCAAAATAAGCTATTTCAAAATAGTTATTCGAAATAGCTTATTTCAAAATAACGTGTCTACACACAAAATGCATTTTGAAATAGCGTTTTGCTATTTCGAAATAGCACATCCACACTGAGTGGATGCTGAATCACATTTAAGGCCGGCCGGAACCAGGTCCAGCAGGTCATCAGGTCAGGATTTAATTTGTGTGGCTGCTGCCTGAGGCTATCTGAGGCCTGTGCTTAAAGGGACCCCCCTGGACAGCTGGTTCTTAGCTTTTCCTGCTTGCTTGCCTACCTCGATGAGGGCCAGCAAAGCATTTTATCTCTGTGTGCTCTGGTTGCCCTCACTCGGGACACCACAGCACTCTGCAACATGGAGCCAGAGCTGCACCTGGGCACTCTGGTGCTTCTCTTGGACACGTTGCTGCGAGCCTGGCTGCACTTTCTGCAGGCTGCCATCCGGGAGGTCCATTGGGGGGATGTCAGTATCCAGGATGCCTTGAGGGAAAGCTTCTACCCTGAGGAGCACTAAGAGCCTCCTGCCCCACTGGGGGTTGTGCCTCATTCCTCCCTCAAGTCCTTCCACTTACCCCCTCCCTCCGGCCCCTTCCTGATGTAAAATAAAATACACTTTTTTTTCATAAACACAAACTGTCTTTATTTAACAAAATTGGGGAGTGGGGGGGAATGAAACTCTGGTGAGACTGAGGAAAGGAGGTGGGAGAGGGGAGGGGGAAACCTGAGAGGAGGGAAGCAAGGGGAGAGGAAGCTCAGGGTTGGGGGGTCTTGCAGGACCAACTTGATTTTCATGCGAACCTGCTCCTGGGTTCGCATGTGGTCTTTGGTGGCCAGGCTGGCAGCTCTCCTGCCATAGACGGCCACATTCCTCCATCTAGTGCGGAGATCATGGACGCTGGGGGCATTTCCCCCAAACCTGAATAAGGTCCATGATCTCCGCCCTGGGTCAGGAAGGCGCCTGCCTTCTCCAGGCCCTAGCAGGCTCCTGGGAGCTGGCCGACTGCTCCTGGGGAGCGGCGGAGGGCTGGCTGCCAATGACTTGCTGGCTCATGTTTTGGGGCCACTGCGTCAGGGTGACTGCTGGCTCTGGGCTGGCAGGCTTGGAGCTGGCACAGGCACTGTGGCCAGAGTCTACCCCTTTAAGGGCTCCGGGGAGTGAGGGGAGTGTTCTTGGTTGAGGCTGGAGTGGCCACCAGGGCACCCTAGGAAGGCTGGAGGCCCCCTATTTCAAAATAAGTGTCTACAGAGCACGTATTTTGAATTTGGTGTTATTCCTCATAGAATGAGGTTTACCAAATTCGAAATAAGCACTCCACTATTTCGAATTTATTTCGAAATAGCGGTTTGGATGTGTAGATGCTAGGAAAATTATTTCAGAATAAGGGCTGTTATTTCAAAATAATTTTGCTGTGTAGACATACCCTAACAGATGTATTAGGGTATAAGCTTTGTGGGTAAGTACCACCGTTACCTACCAGCCCTATGCTCTTGGGGAGCCAGGGAGTGACACTCATGGAAAACCATCCCCTTCTCTCAGTCCTCTGCTAGAATCAAAGACAAAGCAATGAGAAGGCCAGGGAAGACCCACCTAAACTGCTTCAGACAAGGGTGATACAGTTAAAGAAACACTCCAGCCTCATCTGTATGGAAGATAGAGCAGAGAGTCATCTCCATTAGCATACAGAATGGAGACCAGCTCTTCCAAAGCAGGAACCGCACTGAACTATGGGATACTGAAAGCAGAGAAGCAGTGACTGATGGGAAATCCCTGCTCCAGATGCTAATGAACCCAGGCCTGCTCACACCCAAATTAGTCATTATCAGACCAATTCTAGTAACGGATCCTATTGACACCTAAAATACTGAAACTGCCTAGTTGCTTTGTGAGCTTCTTCAAGGAATATCACCCAGAACCAGGTGTGATCAGTCTCTATTGTCTCGCCTCTGTTTACCCATAAACAAATCCAGTGTTCTCTTGAACTATTGTCCTAGCCCTATAAGAACTCCTACCCTCACTCAAGAAAAACTGTTCTGATACCTGGATTTAAACTGCATCAGTTCCATTGAGACTTCTGCATCTCCTGTCTGATCGTGCTAGGGGCTCTGCTCTGCTTGTCTCCTGCCCTCTGGACCCCCAGCTCCCATCACTATCTGGGAACCACAATCAATGCAAGCTCCACGGAGTGGTGAGGTGTCTCTCTCTCTCTCTGTCTTTCTCCCCCCTCCCACCCAACTACCTCGCTCTGGGTATGTGTAGACTACAGGGTTTCGTCGACAAAAGTGGACTTTTGTCAAAACTATACCTGTGTCTATACTGCCGCTGAGTTCTGTTGACATAACATTGACAGAACTCGGCAGTTTTGTCAATGGCTGTAAACCTCATTCTACGAGGAATAACGCCTTTTGTCAACAGAGGTCTGTCGCCAGAAGGCGTTATTGCATCTACACTGTCATGTCGACAAAGTGGCTCGCTTTGTCGACAGAACTGGATGTCGTCTAGACGCTCTTTGTCGACAGTATCTGTCAACAAAACTTCTGTCGACAAAAGCCTGTAGTCTAGACATACCCTCTAAGCCTAGCCTCCTGACTCTGCCCTATGTAAACTGTTATATGATTAGCTAGCCCTAACATTTGTAATCAGTTTCAATCTAGATTTAATATTATAACTGTTTTGTGTGTTTGGCTTCCTATATATATATTGAGATGAACATATAATAAATAATTGTCATAGTTAAGCTGGCTGGTCTCTCTCTTTCTTTCTCTTTCACTCACTCTTCTTCAAGGGGTGTTGTTCTGGCTTCCCCATTCGCTCTGCAACAACGCTGCTTGTACCCAAGCTGAAGATCCCTGTAGTGCCCAAAATCCTGTGGGGTTTGCTCATCATGCGGTTTACCTGCGAATGACTGTGGTGTGAAAGTGGGGATAGGGAAGTGCTGAACCTGGGGGCATATGAGGATGGCAGCTTAAAGTGCTGTTTAATCCAGCCCACTGAGTCCAAAGGCTCATGAGGGTGCAGTGTGGCATTGCTGTGAAACCCAGCCTGCTGAGTCCAGGGACATATGAGGGGTCAGCCTGTGAGTGCTGAGTACCCAGTCCTCTCAGGCGTGCTCTGTTAGTGGGTGTGAGTGTTTGTGTGTTGCTAAGGTGGGAAGAACCCCATCCTGAGGTATCTAGTCCCTGCAGGAGAGCTCCGGTGGGAGGGGGAATTGGCAGTAGGGAGAATTCAACTGCATATGAGAGCACAAGTAAGCACAAGCAGCACACTGAGGGTATGTCTACACTACCCCGCTAGTTTGAACTAGCGGGGTAATCTATGCATACCGAACTTGCTAATGAAGCCCGGGATTTGAATTTCCCGGGCTTCATTAGCATAAAGCCGGCGCCGCCATTTTTAAAAGCCGGCTAGTGTGAACCCCGTGCCGCGCGGCTACATGCGGCACGGGCTAGATAGTTCGAACTAGGTAGTTATTCTGAACTATCTGTACGCCTCCCGGGCTTCATTAGCAAGTTCGGTATGCATACATTTCCCCGCTAGTTCGAACTAGCGGGGTAGTGTAGACATACCCTGATAGACTTGTTAACCTCCCCCCAGTCCCATAAGAGTAACCCTAATAAATGAGCATACCCCAGAGTATTGGGCAAATCTGGTAACACCACTCACTCCTGAGACTCTGCTGCTTGCCTATGGCTGTTTTCAATTGCTTGTTAAAGCAGCAGACTGCACTGGATATGGACGTTTCCCTCTTTTCTCCATTTCACACCATTCAGGTTCTTGTTCCTTTTCTCCAAAGGAAATGCACCCGCCAGGTCAGGATTCACTCTAACACTCCCCGCCCAGGCATCAGGTGTCAACTAGGCAGTCACTGTTCCACCTCTCTCAGGCAGCGATTTCCTGTACCCAAAATGGTTTTGGTCTGAAACCTTCCCACAAGACACAGAAACGTACCTGAGTCGTTCTCCAGCTCCAGGCGCAGCGTCTCTGGGGAAGAAGAGGTGAAAATTCAGGCCTTCACATTCATGAGTCTATTCCGATTGGTTAGTCACGTAACTGCTTTTCATGACAAGATGATGCCACAGAGCACCAGCTGAGCTAGCCCCACAGGGTTACTCACATGGGCAAGTCCCTGAGCTGGACCAGTGAGAAAGAGCCCCAGGGTCAGTGACATCATGAGAGTCCCTGACTCCTCCCCAGCTAGAAGGATGAACCTGACAAATTCCAGTTCACCTTTGAATCCCAGCAGCACCTCCTGCAGGATGGCACTTTTCAGAGAGAAATTGCTGAGTCTCTTCTCCAGTTCTGCAAACCCCTGCTCTGGCTTCTGCAATGGCTCATCTTCCCTGCTGAGGAAAGTAGGAAGAGTGAGACGTGGCTCCAATCCCCAATGCCAAAGCCCAGCAGCCCCCAGACTCTGGGAAAGCTGCATCAGAGCTTTGTTGTCTCAGATATCACCTGCACTCAGTCCCCCTCCCCTCAGAGACTTCACTCCTCTCCTCACCCCAGCCCACCTGCTGTGGTGACATCCAAGCGCTAGCATCTCTGCTGACACACCAAGAAGATACACACATCTCTGAGCCAGGGTTTCAAGATATTTCACAAACTCAGGCCAGGTCTACACTAGACTATTAAGTGGTTGAGAGGTGTGAAAAATCCACACCTCTGAGCCAGGTATAGAAGTCCCTGAGCATACACTGCTAGGGCCATGGAGGAAACCTTCCAACTCCCTAGCTACTGCCTGTTGGGGAGGTGAGTTACCTATGCCAATGTTGCCATAGGGCAGGGGTTGGCAACCTTTTCAAACTAAAGAGCCAAATTACGTCAAAATTCAGAACAAGTGGTCAACAAAGAGCCAGTATAAGAATCCCATTTGCATAACTGAAAATATACAACTTAATATTATTGATAATAGACATGATCATTAATAGTAGCATCAATGAAACATTGTCCTCACACACTTTATTTAATGGGACTTCTGCTGCCGCTGGGGGTGGAGTTTGTTGACAAGGGGGTGCAGGAATCAGGACTAGGGTGCATAAGGGGCTCAGGGAAGGGGATTGGGGTATGTGAGAGGTGCAGCAAGCAGGGCAGGGCACAGTGGCTTGATGAGGGGCTGGGCCAGGATCGTCGCAGCCAGATTGTGGCCTTCTCTCCTACCGATGCTGCAGCAGGAGGGGGGGCCACTGACAGCCCTTCCGGTGGCCAGATGGGGCCAGACCTCAGGGGATTGAGGCCAGGATAGGATGTTGCAGCCAGATGGGAGCTGGGCCCTGGTTGGGGCCTTGTTGGCTGGGCTGTTGCTGCACAGAGGCTAGGGACAGACCACAGCAGTCAGATGGGGGCTGTAGCCGGGTCACCGTGGCCAGATGCAGGCATCTGCTGCTGCCAGCTCCTCTCGCTAGCCAAGCTGAGAGCATATCCGTGTCATGTTATTGGATTTTAAGGGGAGCAGCCAGATCACTGCTGCACCCATGGGGGGGTGTTTGCCCCAAAGTCTTTACAAAGGGGGCCATGTGAGGTGTCAAAGGAAAGCTTGTGTTCTACTGATTCTATGTATGCTATTCATGTACTTGTGTGATACCTGTATGTGAAGTTATGAATATGGACTCTGTGCTTATACTAGGAATGTTCTTTGTCTGAGATAGAGCAATGGGCTCTGGACTGCCTGTTGTAAAGAGCAATTGTTCAGTCAATGACTATGCTAATTGGCGAGGCTCCAGGAACAATGGCTCTCAAGGTGCCCAATTCACACCTGAGGGATACTCTGGAGACCTGCAAATCAGCCAATATCATGGCTGCTGACATGGGACACAGGGATAGGTCACTTGGCCACGTGACCCGCTCCAGCTTAGAAAGCATCAGAGATGGATATAAAGTGCCATGAGGCAGACTCCATCTTGTCTTCCATTCTGCTACTGACCCCAGATGCAGCCTTGTGAGGGACAGAGACCCATGAAGGATTGCTGACCCCTCCTGACATAGGATGTACACCAGAGATGTTTAAGCTAGCAGTTTAAAACATCTCTGCTAAGAGCCTGCATCAAGAACTTGGTGATTGGTGCATGTCATGTAATTTCCTTAACAACACTTACTCTCAACCTGTTCTTTCTTTTATTAATAAACCTTTAGATTTTAGATTCTAAAGGACTGGCCCAGCATGATCTTGTAAGATCCCAAAGCGTAAACTGACTGGGGATTTGTGACTGGTTCTTTGGGATTGGGGAGACCCGTTCGGGGTAGGTGAGATTGGGTTCTATAACCCCTCACCTGTGTGTACGGCCTGGGGCTGACTGTGGCACAAGGAGAGCTGGGGTGTCTGAGGGGTTTTGCTCGTGAGGTTTCCTGCTGGCCAGATTGACAGCTGAAGCACTTGGTGCGACTGGTTTGTGGCCTATTTGGGAAAAGTGCCCAGCCTGGGGCTGTAAGCAGCCCTGGTTTTGAGCAATTCGCCATGAGCAGACGCCGTCAGCAGTGCCCAGAATCGGCCCGGTCCATCACAACCCGTGTACCCCTACAGCACGCTCTCAGACGGTCCTTTAAATGAGCAGCATGCCCCAGACAGTTTTTCAACTGCACAGCCGCGGTGCACCACTTTACTTTCACCTCTGGCTAAAGGTGAAATAGACCAAAAAAAGACCATCTTGACATGAGTAATTAGGCATTTTTAAATTTTTGAATTAGTTTTTCATTTTAATGTAGAAAGTTGCATGTGTGTTGGGAATGACAAAAGAGCCACATTTGATTCTGTACTGAGCCATATTTGGCTTGAGAGCCATAGGTTGCTGACCCTTGCCATAAGGAGTGTCTACATTGAACACATGCAGCAGTACTGCTGCACCATTTGAAGTCTAGACAAGCCCTTAGCAAGGCAGCACTGCCTCCACTTGCATTTGGGAAGTTTGCTTTGCAATCTACTTTAAAAAGACCAAATATGAGATTCTGCATGCTGCGACACACGATGTGGCTGGGTGGGGCTCACAGGCCCTATGTAGGCCAGTCCTCATTCGCTCTCAGACAGCCCCATGCTCGTCTCCTTCCTCAGGCAGCCGCTAAGGAAAGACACGCTCACAGGCATTCTACCCGTGAGTCCCAGCAGGGGAAGCGCGAGTCAGTGTGCTTGACAAGCAAAGGAGGTGACATACCTGCTCTCAGTGCTTCCTGCCCCCTGCAGAGGGAGAGAAAGAAGAGGCAAGTCAGTGGCTGTGCCTCAGACTAGGGAGGCCTCCGGTTCTGCAGGGGAATCATCACTGAAGCCTCAGGTCTTTGGGGAATTTCAGACACTCAGGTTCACACTCAGAGAAAACCTCCCAACTGCTTCCACTCAGCTGGGACTTCTGCTCTCAGCAACCCAGCTAGGAGCTTGCTGGAGGGAAACTCTCCCCAGGCATTTTAAAGGGAGAGACTGTTTGCTACATTGAGAGTGAAATTTCCCCTAGTGCCGAGACCCATGAAGTTCTCTCACTCTACTGAGCCCACTAACCTGGGACGACATGGAGCCTTAGACCTGGCAGAGGGAGGGTGGGCTGGAAATGTCACTCATGCAGATAGACATTTACAGCACAGTGGGGTTACCCACCCAGGGATCCCAGGTCCCATTCCCGGCTGTGCCACAGACTCAGTATGTAACTGTGGGCAGGGCTGTACCCTTTCCCCTAATGCCCTGACCCCACTCTGTGAAGTGCATTGGACCGTAGGACTAAGAAACTGCATATTCTCACTGCCATAACCCAGTCTGACCTGCAGGGACTGGCTCCACGGCTGCTGGCCCTTCTCTCCAAGCAGGAAAATCTCCCTGGATCGCCTGGACACGCCCTCATCTCTTCTCTTGACAATGTCTCTGGCTAGCTCTTCCAGCTGGGCTAGCAGGAGCTGCTCCTGCTCCTCCAGAAAGTCTCGCAGCTCCTTCCACTCCGCAAGGATCTTCTGCCTCTCAGCTTCCGTCTGTTTCTGCAACCCCGGGGAGAGGGTGGCTTGTAACAGGGGAGATTCAGAACTGTGCCTCTCAACTGCACTCCACCCAACTCTTCGGCTGCTCACCCGCATTTCCTCTCCTCTCCATCTCCCTTAGGTGCTAGAAAGGAACTCTGGTCACTATAATATCTCCACAGCCCTTGTGCAGGGTCTGTCCATGCCACAGACTGACACTCTCTTGCATTGGAGCCTCTTGAAACCTAAACACATCAGGCTGCTCCCATGTTTGAGCCTGACCTCGTCCCTGGGCTCCAATGTGGATGCTTTCCTGGCTGAGACTGGCAGGGTGAGTCCTGCATTTCCATGTCACTCAGGGTACTCTAATCCCAGGCAACCCTGAGAGGCAAGGGGCTCTAGGCACCTACCAGCAGGTCTACGCTTTGCCTCTCCTCCTCAGCTTTTTGCAGACAAGCCAGATGCTCTCCTGGTACCTCCTGAAAGAAACAGGGTGGAAGGGAGTCACAAACTACTCCACAGAGCCTCACAACTTCCAGATTTCAGGGCCGAATCCTGCCCTGCCCTTGCCTGTACAGAGCTCCTGGGACTCAGACTTTCTTGCCAGATACAGTTAAGCCTCAGCAAGAAAGATCTCATGGAAGCAGTGAAAGCAGTCAGGTTTTCCAAGGAAGACACAGGACACCGTGGTGAAGTGACAGGGGTACAAGCCCTCAGCCCAAAATGTGCCCCACCCACATCCTAAACAACCAACTTCAGGCATTCCCCCACTTCCCCAGCTTCAACCCCAATGTACCAGCAAAATATTGGGGTATGTAAGGGTTAAAGAAGGAGTCTTAGCAGTTGTAACCATGGCAATGGGGCATGGCTTAATCAGACACTGCTCCTATTGATTTATAGACTTTTTGATTCCTCATTTCCTACTTGCTCTGGATAGTTGTACTTTTAATGAACGTTCTGTGTTAAGGAAGATAGCATTGTTAACCCCTTACTTGTTCCTATTAGCTCTGAAGTGTACATTCAGGATCACATATCTTTTCCCCCTTGTAAGTTGCTGATTCAAGGAGTTGTGTGATATGAGAACTGCTTACCTCAACTAAAAGGCTGTAAACAGGGATGGGTACAATTATATTCATCACGTGGTTATGATTATGCATTATATGGGTGTTCATATTACTGAAAGAGGGCTTACAGTGCGATGTAGTTGATAAATGTATTTACATACTAATTAAGATACAAAGGTAAACCTGTGGTTAATTCGTTGCTCACTAGGGGTTTGAGGTGAAACGAGTATCTGCAATAAAGAAGCCTGTGTACTCCATCCCCTCTGGGCAACTAGCGTTGTAAAATTTTGATTAACTGGCTAATTGAATAGTCAATGCAAAGTCGATAAGGGCTCTTTCGCTTTTGAAGTGTAGCAACAGCCTCAGGGCTGTTGCTACACTTTAACGGTGAAAGTGCTTTGGGGAATATGGGGTCAATGGGGCAGTCCTACACTGGCCCCAAGTGGAGTGGGAGAGCTCAAGTCCCCCTACACTCACCCAAACTGGTGGTAGGCTCTCCAATAGCCAGGGAGAGCACACCGGCTACTCAGGCAACTAGGCCACTAGACTTTTGGAGTAAACCATGGGGCCATATTTTCCCTGAGTAAGGGACATTGAACTTTTGGACTAGGCCTGTGGGCCATATTTCCCCTGAAGCAGGGACATTGAACTTTTGGGCTAGGCCTGTGGGCCATATTTCCCCTGAAGCAGGGGCACTGAACTTTTGGGCTAGGTCTGTGGGGCTGTATTGTCCCTGAATAAGGGTGTGACGGGGCATCCTCACCCCGCACTGAGACTCCTGCCGAGCAGGCGCTGCTCGGCATCGGAAGGGAGGCAGCCTGGCGGTGCACGGCATGCTCCTGTGCTGTGCCAGGGCTTGCTGACCCGGCCGACTGGCGGGCGGTGGACTGGAAGCGCGGGGGCGGGAGCTGGGGCGTTCCCCTGCCTCGTGCGTCTGCCGCAGCGGGGAGGCAGGATAGCTCCGCCCCCCCCCCTCATTGGTGACGTCAGGGAGGGCAGAAGCGGCGCGTCATTTAAAAACGCCACCGCCATATCCTGGAGAGAGAGAGTAGAGCCTGATAGAGGCTCAGAGACGCCCGAGGGCGAGTCCCCGGAGAACAGCCGCGAGGCTGAGAGGGCGCGTAAGGGGCCGGCGATTTCGGTCCTCTGTCCCTGTTCTGCATGTCAGCAGCCTGTCGGACAGAGGGAAGGTGAGCCGTCCGGCGCCGGGAAGCCGGGGGTGGGGAAAGGAAGCAGCCCAGGGCAGAGCCTCGTTGGGCTGGTGGGCTGACGCGTTACGGCAGGAAGCTCCGTCAGCCGGACCGGATCTAGACTGATCCGAGTCTTTAGGGCCCTGGGCTGGGGCCCGTGAGTGAGGGTGGACCCGGGCCCCCCTTTTGCCCTCCCTGCACCCGTGGGAGGAAACGCCGGTCTTTAGGCGTCACGTAGAGTGTTGTAGCTGAGGCAGTGGGAACCGTCCCGACGAATCCCAGCAAAAACACACAGGCAACACGGGAGTTGCCGAACCGGTGGGGGGGGGCCATAGAGTACAGTCGGACCAGACCAGTACAGGGGCACCAAATTGTGTGGTTGGTATCACGGGGGTATCATGCCCTAGGACGGAGGCACATCCTGTGTCAGTTGCCCAATCACTTAGTTTGGTGAGATCTTTTTGAAGCTATTCGCAGTCTGCTTTGATCTTAACTATCTTGAGCAATTTGGTATCACTTGCAAATGTTGCCACTGAATTGTTGCCTGTCTTTTAACCAGTTATCAATCCATGAAAGGACCTTCCCTCTTATCCCATTACAACTTACTTGACTTAAAAGCCTTTGGTGAGGAACCTTGTCAAAGGCTTTCTGGAAATCTAATTACACTATATCCACTGGATCCCCCTTATCCCCATGTTTGTTGACCCCCTCAAAGAACTCTAGCAGATTAGCGACGAGGAGTCCTGTGGCACCTTATAGACTAACCGAAGTGTTGGAGCATAAGCTTTCATGGGCAAAGACCCACTTCGTCAGATGCATGTCAGATGCATATCTAGCAGATTAGTAAGGCATGATTTCCTTTTACAGAAACTATGCTGCCTTTCCCCCAACAAATTATATTCATCCATATGTCTGACAATTTTATTCTTTACTATAGAATGAAGGACATTTTCTAGAGTTCTATCAGCTCTAGTTTCCAGTGTTGAGGGTGATGGGGTCCTTACCGGTGTTCCCTGTCAGCAATGTGCTTGTGTGGCCGCTCAAGAGAGATTTGAATGCCATAAGAACATAAGAACGGCAGTACTAGGTCAGACCAAAGGTCCATCTAGCCCAGTAGCCTGTCTGCTGACAGTGGCCAGAAACAGGTGCCCCAGAGAGGGTGGACCAAAGACAATGATCAAGCGATTTGTCTCCTGCCATCCCTCTCCAGCCTCTGACAAACAGAGGCCATGGACACCATTCTATCCCCTGGCTAATAGCCTTTTATGGACCTAACCTCCATGAAATTATCTAGCTTCTCTTTAAACTCTGTTATAGTCCTAGCCTTCACAGCCTCCTCTGGCAAGGAGTTCCACAGGTTGACTACACGCTGTGTGAAGAAGAACTTTCTTTTAGTAGTTTTAAACCTGCTACCCATTAATTTCATTTGGTGTCCTCTAGTTCTTCTATTATGGGAACTAATAAATAACTTTTCTTCATCCGCCCTCTCCACATCTCTCATGATTTTATAGACCTCTATCATATCCCCCCTCAGTCTCCTCTTTTCTAAACTGAAAAGTCCCAGTCGCTTTAACCTCTCCTCATATGGGACCCATTCCAAACCCCTAATCATTTTAGTTGCCCTTTTCTGAACCTTTTTCAAGGCCAAAATATCTTTTTTTGAGGTGAGGAGACCACATCTGTATTCAAGATGTGGGCGTACCATAGTTTTATACTGCATCTAGACTGGCAAGTTTTTCCGTTAAAAGTATTTCCGCAAAAGAGCATCTAGCATCCGTGCCCAGTACAGATGCGCATTTGCACAAGAAAGCTTCAATGGCCATTTTAGCCATCGGGTTTTTTACGGAAAAAATTAAGGTGCCTGTCTACACTGGCCCTCTTGCACAAGTATTCTTGCGCAAGAGGGCTTATCCCTGAGCGGGAGCGTCAAAGTATTTGCGCAAGAAGCACAAATTCATTCTTACATTAGAACATCAGTGCTCCTGCGCAAATTCAGCAGCCATTGTAGACAGCTGGCAAGTTTTTATGCAAAAGCAGCCAGTCTTGCCAGTCTAGATGCACCCGGGCAGTATGCCACCCAACTGTTAGCAGAGTGCCCACAGCTAGAGTTTTTGGTTCTACTGGTGGTGCGCATTCACACATGCCAACTATTTTGCCCGGTACTGATGTTAGATTTACTGGTCTGTAATTGTTACACAAAGCATCATCCATCTTCCATGTGAGGAAGACTGTCACACTGAAATTCCCATTACCACCTAGGTTCAGTGCCCAGGGAAACTGAGGCACACATGGGGTTACTACAGGAAAGTGGGGCCGAGCATGGAGTTCTGGGGCTGGAGTTCTGGGGCTGGGGGCCTGGGATGGAGTTCTGGGGGCTGGGGGGGGAGAGGTAACAGGGTGCCGGGCTGGGGAGAGAGTCCCCTGCACCTGCCTCCTCCCAAGGTCCCACCCCCCCAAAGAGAAGCCGGCATGAGCCTCTCTTGTGGCGACCCCCCCTCCCGTGGGGCAGGGGAAACCCCCCCAAAATTACTTCTCCCCCGGAGCTGACCCCCTCCCGCGGCACAAGACTAACTCAGCTCCCCCTCTGAAGCTTATACAAAAGTTTCTATCATTTTCCATCCTTTTGGCCTCCCTTTTTCCTTTAGTGAGATGGGCAGGCAGGAGTTTTGGTAAAAACGTATCAGACATACACACAGTGCCAGCTCTGCCTCAGCTGGGGCTGGATAATCAGAACCACAATTCCAAAGGAGGTGATAGATCTCCCCACGTTTTGTTGCCAATTTTCCATCTCAGTCCTAGCAGAGACTTGGGATTCACGTGGCTTTCTCTTCCACGTGTTCGGATGCTGTGACTGCGAGTGCCTGGAGAGGCAGGCTGCTCAAGGCAAGGCTGGCCTTGAATCTTGGTATCTATGGCTTCAGTTGAGTGGCTTGTGTGAAACTGGAAGAGCAGCTCAGAGAGAGAGACGTCTCTCCGGGGCGGCCCTAGACTAGCTGCCAGCAACTGGTGCCCAAGGTGAACCGTGCAACGGGCACCCCCTCCCCCAACGGCAGGTATCGACTGAGGGGTTTGGTTCTGTGCTGGGGAGAGGGGGGCTGGGGATGGAGTTCTGTTGACTGGGGGCCAAGGGGCTGGGGATGGGGGAGAGGTAACAGGGTGCCGGGCTGGGGAGAGAGTCCCCTGCACCTGCCTCCTCCCAAGGTCCCACTCCCCCAAAGAGAAGCCGGCATGCGCCTCTCCCGTGGCGACCCCCCCTCCCGCGGGGCAGGGGAAACCCCCCCACATTACTTCTCCCCCAGGGCTGACCCCCTCCCGCAGCACAAGGAAACCCCCCCCACTTTCCTCCTCCCCTGGGGCCAACCCCTCCCCCCCGCAGCACAGGGGAACCCCCCCTGCGTTCCTCCTCCCCCGGGGCCAACCCCCCCCTCGCGGGGCAGGGGAACCCCCATGTTACTTCTCCCCCTGGGCTGACCCCCTCCTGCAGCACAGGGGAACCCCCCCCACATTCCTTCTCCCCTGGGGCCTCCCCCCCCCCCACGGCACAGGGGAACCCCCCCACGTTCCTCTCCCCCCCAGGGCCGACCTCTCACCTCCCCTCCCGTGGCACAGGGGAAACCTCCCCACGGACTTACCCCCTCCTGGCAGCAGGGAAGCCGTGCTCCAGGTAAGGCACCGGAAAGGGAAGGGGAAATGGAAGGAGCAGGGTTTGGAATTTGGCGCCCCATGTAACTTGGCACCCTAGGCGGCTGCCTAGTTTGCCTATAGGCACGGACCGCCCCTGCCTCTCTCCTTTACTTAAGGAGAGAATCTCATAGCAGCCTGAAGGAAAAAGTCCTCATGGCAGACAAAGCCAGGCTTGTAGGGTATCCTCAGCCTTAGGCTCCTTATTGCTTCAAGTGCCTTCAAGAAAGCAAGGCTGTGTGTTGTGTGTGAGTTTTATTTAAGTTTTTCGGAGTGTTATTTCAACAGGTAAGTTAATCACTTACATTGATAACTCTCATGTAGTTTTTTGCGGTGCAATAATGTGAAAAACAATTAGGTTAACCAGGTAAGTAAATGGGCAGTTAGGAAACATTACAGATTGCTTATAATACATTTATTAGGGATCTTGTTAGTTATGTAGCACTTTAAAGACTTTTTTTCTTTTTGTTTTACCAAGATACAACTAACACGGCTATCTCTCTATTACAATAAATTTGATATGCTCAAAATCTTGTTGACTTTTATTCATGAAGGCAATGTGTTACTCATTTGCTATAACAGTGGTTTTAAATGCTTGAATGAAATATAGCGATGAAATTCATATTTAGGTTTTATAACATTAACTTTTCTCATGTTTTATAAACCTTACATGTAAGTATTTGACATTTTTTATGTAAAAGACATGAACCTAATGAGAACGGGATATGAACAAATTAAAGAGAAAAAAATATTGAACAGAATGCAAACCACAAAACTATATATATATATATACACACACACACAGGCAGTCCCCGACTTACGTGGATCCGATTTACGTCGGATCCGCAGTTACGAACGGAGCTTTTCTCGCCCCGGAGGACTGGAACGGCGGGACGTCCAGATGCGCTGCAGTCCTGCCGCCCCCGTCCTCTTGGGTGAGGAAATCTGCTCCACGTCTCCCTGGTCTGCTGGGGGGGGGGTGCAGCTAGTGCCCCCCATTCCCTCCCCAGCAGACCAGGCTTTTCTTGCCTACGCCTGGGGCAGAGCAGCTGGGGCGCTGCCGGTAGGTCCCGTAGCGCCGCTCCTCAGCGCTACTGTACCAACCCGGCAGCACCCCAGCTGCTCTGCCCCAGGCATCCCCAAGTCAGCCGCTGCTGAAACCGACCAGGGGCTGACTACAGGAAGCCTGAGGCAGAGTTGCTCTGCCCCGGGCTTCCTGGAATCAGCCGCTGATCAGTTTCAGCAGCAGCTGACTTGGGGACGCCTGGGTTTCTTAAATTGAATCTGTATGTAAGTCAGAACTGGCATCCAGATTCAGCTGCTGTTGAAACTGATCAGTTTCAGCAGCGGCCGAGGCCAGTTCCGACTTACATACAGATTCAACTTAAGAACAAACCTCCAGTCCCTATCTTGTACGTGCCTGTATATGTCTGTAGTTAGTAAAATAAGTAATTCATTAAACAATAAATACCCTAAGAGGAGGATTATTTACAGTGGCGTAGTGAGGAGGGTGCAGGGGAGGGCAAGTGGCCCCTGGGTGCCACACTAGTGAGGTGCCAGTATAGTTCCCCTACACTCCCCCTGTCATCCCTCTGCTCACCTGCTCCTCCACTGCCTGCCACCACCCGCTGGAGCTACCTCCTCCCCGCCTCTGTCCCAGCCCCACTCCCTCCACCTCTGCCAAAGGGTTAGTGCTGTGGGACCCAGCCCCAAGCTGGAGGGGCTCAGGTAAGATGCAGTACAAGCTCCCCCACTCCTCCCAGGGTCGAGCTCAGCTACGCGCCAGGTTTGGGGCCCCAGCATTTGGCTGGCGGGCGGGGGCAGAGGGGGCGCCAATTCGCATAACACCCTCGGTTGCCTCTGCCCCAGCCCCCCGACATCACCCTGGGAGCCCGGCCCCACGGCCCCTCTTGGCGCGTCCCTCGCACGGAAGCGGTTCAATTCCTGCATCTGCAGCTCGCCTGGCTCTTGGCCACAGCGGACCCGTGTGTCGGACCAGCTCCCCAGCGCTGAGCGCGGCGCGCAGGGGCAGGCGCCCCCCGGCTTCGCAGGCGGCCTCGCCGCACTGCCCAGCGCATGGCCCGGCCCGAAGGGCGCTGCCGGGGCGCCCGCAGCAGCCGCATTCGGAGAACTGCCGCGGGGACCTCGAGATCTCTCCTCCCCAGGCCTCGCTCTGATCCACCAGCCCGACCCGCCCGGTCCCGGGGACTCAGCCTGCGGCCTCTCTCCGCCCGCGGGGAGCTCGCAGCCCCCGGCCCGCTGCAGCCACCGCCGAGCCCTGCCCGCCCCGCGCTGCGCAGGACCCACCTCGCTGCCCCGCTGCCTGCGGCTCCTCGCCCCGGCCATAGCTCCTCTGCCGGCACAAAGGGCTGCCGGGCTGGGCTGGGGGGGGCGGCTCCCCTTCGGATTGGCTCGGCTGCGGGCGGGGCCTTCGCAGGGGGGTTGTGACTCTCGGTGGCTCCAGCCCCAGCTCCTCAACCTGGAGGGCGCCAGAAGAGCGAGGCCCAGGCAGGGGATGGGGGTATCAGGATCCCCGGGGTCAGTCCCCCAGCGCCACTGCCAGGTCGGGTTCCAGCTGGGAAAGATCCTGAGCTTGCACGTTCCAGATGCGAACGAAGGGGCTGGAGCTGCAGCTGGGAGAACTTGGAGCAAACACGAGTCCTCCTGGACTAGGATGCAGCTGCATCTCCCTACCTGTTGACATCAAGACCTGCTGAGGGACCAAGCCGCAGAAACTTCAGTGGAGTAGCCCTCAGCTCCAGCCAGACTTTGCTCCAGGGTTACAATGGAAATGGAGGGGAGGCAAAAGATTCTTTCCAACCAAAGCCAAGATTCCCTGACCTGCAGGGATAATTGTGAATATTCTGTCTGAGCTCCTGCATCACTCCATCTGCCCTACTTCCCAAAAATAAGTCCTAGAGAAGAGTTTTTAGAAAAATAGCCAATATTGATAGCACCAGATAATTCAACCCCACCCCTGGAAAACTGTTCCAATGGTTAATTACCAGCTTCCTTGGCAGTAATCCATGCCCTATTTCCAGTCTGGATTTGTGTAGCTTGAACTATCAGCCATAGGATACAATGTTTGCTACATTGACCAGCTTATTATTAAATATTTGTTCCTCATTTACTTAGACTGTGATCTAAGCATCCCTTCCTCTATGCAGGGAAAGCCTTATGGTTGCCCTAACCAGAACTATTAAACCAGTGTCCCAGTGTCTGATGACAATCTGGGGGGATGATTTTTAGAGATGATTTTATAATCAGCAAACACTAATGAAGTATTTTTAAAATAAATTTTAAACTCAGGTCCTGTAGACTAAACACAGTAAATTCAGAAATTGACAGTACATACCTGGCGTTAGCAAATGCCTGTGAAAAGGTTTCATTACCAATTGAATGGCTCTTTCACAGGTTCAGTATTCTGCTAATACTGGAGTTGGCAAACTTTTCAAACCAAAGAGCCAAACTACATCAAACTTCAGAATACGTGGTCAACAAAAAGCTGTATGAGAATGCCCATTTGCATGAATAAAAATATACAACTTAATATTATTGATAATTGACAATGTAAATTGCAAATGAAACATTGCACTCAGGCTATATCTACACTGCGCTGTTTGCGCAAGAAATATGCAAATGAGGCGAAGCGTGGAATATTGTTGCACCTCATTTGCATACTTAATGAGCAGCTGCTTTTTGTGCAAGAGGCTTTTGCACAAAACCCCCTAGCGCAACAGCTGTTCTTCCTGAAAAAAAGCAGCTGTTCTTCCTGAAAAAAAGCTCGCCACCCGTGCAGAACTGCACGTTGCGCATGCGCAGTCAGTGCTGCGCAGCCGAGCCAGGCTAAAATTGTTGAGCCCTGCTCATTAAGTATGCAAATGAGCAGGGCTCAACAATTTTAGCCCGGCTCAGCTGCGCAGCACTGACTGCGCATGCGCAACGTGCAGTTCTGCACGGGTGGCGAGCACTGCAAATGAGGCACGGCAATATTCCATGCTTTGCCTCATTTGCATATTTCTTGCACACAAAAGCGCAATGTAAACATAGCCACAGACTTTAATGGAACTTCTGCTACTGCATCTTTTCATGCATTTCTTTGACATTTACATCATAACTGGTCAAATCCAACATCATGCATGAATTTAGGCTGTCTTCTGTCAATCTTATGGCAGGGGGTTATAGATGCAGGGGTACAGGAAACTGGGTTTGGGTGCATGGGTTGCTAAGGGCACATGGTTGCAGCGTGGGGGATGCAGGAGTATTATGGCAGGGGGCTGGAGATGTGGAGTGAGAAAGTAGAATGAATCAGAGTAAGGCCAGGTGTGCCTGCATGTAGCAGGAGCAGGAAGAGGGACATTAGGTGATAGACATAGGTTCCATTTAAGATTGTAAGTGAGACATTAACAGGAGATTGCTGAGGCTTAATAATGAAATGAGATACATGACTGACCGCAGGTAATCTTGTTAGTTTTGCACCCTTTTGTAATCTTTTGTTTCACACACTTTTTACCTGCAGAAATAAGGTGACTCAGGCATTGTTTGGGGAACTCACTTTCCTGTCCATATTGGCGAAGCGCTTTGCTAATAAACAGAGTGATCTACTAAATTGTGAGTCCCGAGTCTAACTTTGACTCTGGGTTGAGGTGTCTGAGGGACTCAGGGCAGGGGGGTTGGCTGTATGATGGACTCAGGGCACTGGGTTGAGGTGTGGGGTGCAAGAATATTATGGCAGAGAACTGAGGATGTGGGGGTGCAGGAGTCTGGGGATGTGGGATATGAGGGGATCAGAGCAGGGGCTCAGGTGTATGATGGCTCAGGGTTGACGTGTGAGAGGGTTAAGGAGTGTTAAGACACTATGGCCAGATGGGGCAGGGCTTCAACGGGGGGCTTCTTGGACAGGATTAATTTTTAAATAAAGTAAAATATCACGTCCAACACAAAAGGTTTCAACATTGTCTTTATTTATGGCAGGGGTGAGGAACCTTTGTTGGGTCGGGGCCACTGAGTTTGGGTGAAGAAGGCAGTTGTGACCCGAGGCACAGGATTGGGGAGCAGGAGTTTGGATTGTGATCTAGGGCAGAGGACTAGGGTGCAGGGTCTGGGAGGGGTTATGGGCTAAAGAGGGGGACAGAATGCTGGGGGGGAAGGAAAGGGCAGGGGTGCCAGAGGCAGGCTCTGACCAGGAGACTTACCAGTGAGACTCCAGGTCAGTAGCCCAGCATGTTTCTCAGGAGCCTGTTTTGCCCCCACAATGAATTCCAGAGTCATGTGCTCTGTGAATAAGAGTCTAAGGGGAGAGAGAATTGGTGCTTTGTGTGCGAGTCTTGAAACAGGCAGCTTCCATTGGCCAGAAACCAGCCAATGGGATTGTGCTGGGGGTGGGTACAGTACTCCCCCCTCCCACTTTGTGGAAAAACAAACAGCCTGGCAGCCGCTTTTCTGAGCAGCATGCAGGGACAGAAAAGGCAGAGGATTCTGCTGTGTTCATAGGTCAGATTGTTTTGCCCAGGTCTGGTGTAGCACCAGCACAGGCTCCCTCGTGCAGGGGGGCACAAGGGAGGGCTGGGCTCCAGCTTCAGAAGACCCATATCTAGCTCCCTATTAAGCCATAGTGTGCCAGCCTGTGTTATTAGCTCTGGCAGGCTTTTTCACTGTTACATTAACTGGATCCTGTAAGGAGGAAGCAGAACCACGGAACAGGGATAGGAAGAGGTGGGTGAGTGGACATTAAGACCCAATGAAGCCCCACATTTTGGGGTGCCCTAAGCAACTGTGTAGTCTGCATATAGTAAAGATGGCACTGTCTTTATGTCTATCACTACAAGCTATGCGTTCTAATCCCTTATTATTGTAGCTCACATCTGAGTTCTGTCCAATTTAGCAGTATCCTTATTGAATTTTGGATACCAAAAATGGAGGGGATTCCTGCAGCCATTGCACCAGTGTCCAATACAGAGATAAAATAACTAGGACAATCAAGAGATAAGAAATTAAACGTGTGTGTTGTTAATCAATAATAGAATTCTATTTAAATATTTTTGATGTCTTCTACATTTTCAAATATATTGTTTTCAATTACAACATAGAATACAAAGTGTAGAATACTCACTTTATAAATATTTTACCTACTATATACTTTAGAGAGTTTGTCTGATCAAGAACTCCTCCTAAATAGTAAGACGGGGTGGGCAATAATTTTTGATTTGGGGCCACTCCAAGAATTTGGTAAGTGTTCAAAGGCCACTCTGTTCTATGATATAAGAGGAGGCATGGGGTCTGAGATGGAGGTTGAGTGCAGAAGGGAGCTTGGGGTAAGGGAATGAGGTGCAGGAGTGTGGACTCTGGGAGATTGTGACCTGGGGCAGAGGACTGGGGTGCAGGAGGGAGTACAGGGTCTGCAAGGGAGTATGGGTGGAGGAGAAGATTCTGACCTGGAGGAACGATGTAGGAAGGGGTTCAGAGTCTGGGAGGGGGATGTAACCTGGGACAGGAGTACAGGGATTTGGAATGTGAAGGGGGCAGAAGATTGGGGTGCAGTCTGGGAAGGGATTGTGACCTGGGGCACCGTTGAGACATCTGGTTGAGCTACAGGAATGGCTGCAATTGAAGTTCAGTAGGAACAGCTGCCTGAGGCTGCTGCTGTTCCTACTGAATAGTTTGCTAAAATACTGTCTCTGGACACCTTCACCCACCCAGCGCCCGACACCCCGTCACTCCATCTACCAACCTCTAGCATTTTGCCCATTTACCACCTATCCAACTTCAGCTCCACAAAAACATGGCAGGCCCCAGCTGCTAGTGAGAACCCAGTCTCCATTCAGAGAGGTGGGTGTACAGTTACACTTGGCTCCCAGGCAAGCCCACAGCCTTCTCCAGTGACTGGAACATGAGCAATTCCATGCAACTGACTCAGAAGCCAGGCATCATTTCTGTTGATTAGCTGGGTAAGGAGGGAGGGAATTTCACCTGAAGTGCAAGGACGTTAATTGCCATTTCAGGTCGATCCTGATCAATGTTCCAACATGGGCAAATTGCCAGCTCCAGAGCAGCCAGCATCACTACAGCTGCCTTGGTAACATTGTTCAGGCACAATAAAGGTGATAGCTTTAGTTATTGTCCTCCTTTAGTCACTATTAACCAAGCCCCAAGAGTTTTCATTAGGGACAGTGAAAGAGGAGTGATTAAGGCAGTAGGGAAATGAACACAATTTGCACCTCCACTTCAAAAGAAAAAAAGATTAACAATGATGTAAGGGGTAAAAGGAGCCTGGAGTCTAGTTTTGTTTTTAAAATAACCTGCTGCTGAGAACTCTAGAAGCAGCACTTGTTGCCATGCAGAGAGCACACTGCAGCTGGTGCCAAGCAGGGTATTAACACAGAGAGCATGAGGGGGATTTATTGCAGGGATTCTTCCCCCACAAAAAGGGAAGAGAAAGTCTCCTTAGTAAAATAGACCTCTTATCCAAGGTCAGGGAAGAACTTCAGTTTCAAAAGATTTTATTTTCAAACTACTGCTTCAATCCAAAATAGAAGGGGACAGATTAAAACTAAAGTAAAAGTGGCATCTGTGTCCATCTCCACTCTTTGCTTCCCTCCCAAATTGCTGGAGGGCAGCTACATATGGAGTTAGACTAAAACCCAGAAAACTGAGCTCTGAATGTACCATAATGATACAAATGTGCAGCTTGTTTGGAAAGCTGTCCTATCTTCCTAGGAGATGAACCTTGCCATGTAAGGTACAGCACTGCAAATTACACTCCCCAGTGTGCCCACAGAACAAATCCAAGCAGACTCAAGCTGTAGTTAGTATAGACACTTTCTTTTCAGCAACAGACCTAGTGCTACCCCCAGTGAGACCTAAGCAGCCCTACTGATTCCACAGAACTTGAGGTCATACATTGGCATAAACCTCCCCTGACTGCAGCAGCTGCCCCTTCTTCTTTGCATCTTTTTTCTTGAAGGCTTCAAGTCCACACAAGAAAGGGCTGGACCAACTTTTTTATTTTCTCAGCTGCTCTGATGTGTTCCTTGCTTGATATTGTGCTTCAACAGCATTATCATGTGCTCAGGCAGATGAAAGGAAGGACTAGAAATCTAGAGTGCTCATGAGCAGGAACAATGAGAAGCATGGAGTATTCAGACAGACAGAAAATGAAAACAGCTCAGGGACTCTGTGTTTTTTCTCCTTCCCCTGCAGAATGGACTAAAGGGATCATCTGGTCACAACTCACCTGATCAGTTCCTGTCATTACACAAGCTCTGGGCATTGCTAGTATTTCAGTTTCTTCTGTTCTCTGCCTAGGGCACACAATGACACAGCCTCCCCTGACTGAAATAATTTAGTCAATGCATGAAGATCAACAATGTGATATACAGCAGGTTACTCACACTGTCTGTATGAGTAGGTAGCAGATACTTTAGTTGCAAGTCTTTAACTCATTGCTGAAACCAGTTTACTTACCCACAATGAGACATTTAAGTTTTGATGAAAAACTAAGTCCTCATTTCTAATTTTCAATAAGCTATCTACTGCTGTAGAATGCAAAGCACAGAAACTCACCCACTGCACTGGGGGAGAGGAATGCAGTACTGTTTAGGGATTTGTTTTGTTTTTTCAACAAGATACCATTGCATCAGTTACAGAAAACTACCTGAGTCCCCAGACACACAAAAGATCTATTATGGCAGCTTTTCAGCATGATCAAAGGACACCTGGAAATGCTCCTAGATTTCTCCAGAAATCTGGGGGCAGAAGCACCAGTGAAGGTTATTTAAAGTGGCCTCCTCCCAAGTTTTGGATATAACTATTTTGTGACAGAAGCCCGTCACTTGGAAGAAGAAGAATGGTGATAATAAAATGAGACACGGCATTTAAAAGTGGGTAAAGTTCAGCTGTCATGTCTCACCCAGTTGTTTCTGCCAATTCCTTCAGATGCAAAGATGCTTTTCAGAGTTGACAGGCCGCAGGGGAATATGCAAAGGATATCCCCTCCTCCAAGGACAGGAATTTTATTTCTGGGCCAAAAATTTTAGACCAGATTTTCCCCCTTCCACCCTCTCCATCCCATTGCCTGTAAATCTGTATCTCCGATGTGGTGGGTGAGATGCATGTTATTAGCCAGACTGGGAAGGGATGGTGTCCCAGCCCTCTGTTTGCCAAAAGCTGGGAATAGGTGACAGGGGAGGTTACATCTGGATGGCTACATCTGTTCTGTTTATTCCCTTCGGGGCACTTGGCACTGGCCACTATTGAAGACTTCTTCTGGTGCAGAAAGAGCCACATTGGGTTAAAAACATTGGTACTTTAGGAAAGGAACTAGTGGAGGCAGCTGTGATCAAGCAATGTCCCCACCTCTGCAGAGGGGACTGTTTCCATTCGGGAACCATGGAACACACACTGCGCTCCTCTCCATGCAGGTATGTTCTGCAGAGCAGGTGCCTTTTGGGTTCAGTGATGTCCTCACAAGGACTCTGGTGTGGCAACATCTCAAAGAAACTACCAGCACTGAGAAGGCGCATAATACTTTTCCTTACAGTTCTTACTTATCTCCACCCTCCTCCCCCTCCAGACAGACAAAAAGAGCCCAAAGGTTACCACAGCCATTCCCAGGAGTAGCACTGATCAAAAATATTCATTGCATAAGGCTCCTGTGAAGCCAAATTCTGATGCATACAGGCAACAGGCTAACAGCATTAAGGGCTGGGCTCCTATTTCCAGTTATGACATTCTCTGCCACATGTACTTCCCTCTGCACAGTCCATGTGTGATTAAATCTGAGTGCCACTTGGGATACACTGCAGTTTACAGGGCAGGAGTAGCCCAAAGGTCACAGTGAACTAGGCAGTACATTTGGGGAGAGCAGTCTGTCTTCATCCAAATGGTCATCTCCTCTGTCTCTAGTGATCAGCTCACGTCAGGTACTGCACCACAAGGAACATGACCACACAGCTCAAGAGCATTCCGCCAATCATGAAGTATTTGTCCTGGAAGGCCCGCTTCTCAATCAGTCGCATCACTGTGTTTGATAAGCCCAGCATGTTGGCAACATCTAGGATTTTCTTGTGAGTGCCCTGAGGGTGACATGGAGTAAAAAAAAACAAAACTATTAGCTTTGTGACCTGGCACTTCTCACACCACATGTCAAAGACACTTACAGCTTTAAAGACAAGCATCAGCCTATTTGATACCCACATAGAGGAGAGAGCTCCCCACCAACTAACAATTCTCGCCACTCAAGAGGGAACAGGGTGCTTGGGAATCAACCAACTGAGATAGATCATACCCCAAAAATCAAGAAAGGACATGAGATCCAAGGTCCAGAATGAAGGCTCCAGAAGAACACACCACAGTTTGGATCTCACAGACACTGTGCTCTGCTCCAAGAAGATGTTAAGGGAACCATCTCAGAGAACTTCTGGGCAGCGACACAGATATACGATCGGACAAGTACATGCAAGATTTCAGTCAGACATAACTCTGCCATTTAGCCTGTTCCTCCTAGACTGATGGATGGCCAGTGCCAGGAGGCTGACAAGATCTTGTGGGGCCATTGACAGGATGTGTGAAAATGAAAAGGTGAAAGAAATGCAGCCAGAACCTTAGCATGCGGTTCTGGAGAAGATAAAAGAGGGCCTGCAACTTAGTCCATCATGGCTGGTATATCCCCGGGACTTGCTCTTGCTGCTGAAGGAGCAGATATGGGGATGTCTGTATAATGCACCAGCCACACCCCCCATGCTCACAACTACGTGAAGTAGCCACCAATGTATTCCTGGAGAGCCCTGGAACTGGAGTGAAGGGGGAAAGTAACTTGTGTCACTGAGAATCTCTGCCAGTGTAAGATGACAGTAAGCTCTACCACCCGATATTGGGTGGGACTGAAGAACAAGGAAGTAACCGACCATGGTGATAGCAGTTTTAGATATGAACCATACTGAGACCAAAACAACTGTCTGATAGTAACCAGGGATGTAAAACTAGGTTCTTGCCCACATGGCTCTCAGGGAGGAGGCTTCACTGCCCTGCTGCAATGTAGCTACCTCCCCAGGAGCTGGCTGAGTGCCAGATACCATTAACCAATAAGCATTAGTTTATCAGTTTAATGCAAAGGTGGGAACTTTTTTGGGTTGGGGGATGCTGACCCATGGAAAACCCCCACACATCAAACCCTCAGACACGTCCTCTGACTGAGGGCCCTCCTCTGATTGAGGGGGGCCCAGGCTAGTAGATTTTGCATGCTCCAGCCCTGCAGTGGGGTGGCCGTGGGGCTGGAGCGCCAGTATGGGGGCCACATCCAGCCCCCGGGCCTTCGGTTCCCCCACCCCTGATTTAACAGTTAGTCAGTTACACTCTAACATCCCTAGAAGACAGCTTGAATCACACAGTGTCCCAAAGAAAAGCAATGTCAAAACATTTAAAAAGCAATTAAGGAATTCTCCCCACATTTAGCTGGGACTTTTGAAAGCTGGCATAACATAACAAGTTTGTAAGTGTTAAACTCTAAGGCTACGTTTACACTACATGCTTCTTGTGCAAGAAGCCTTTTGCGAAAGAGTTTTTGCACAAAAGGTTCTTGTGCAAGACCATGTCCACACCTCAAAAACACATCGCAAAAGCACCTGTGCTTTTTCCCATAGGGGTTTCTTGCACAAGAAACCTCTCTGGAGCATCGACACTTGCCTTCTTGCGCAATAGCTGTAGCACTAAAAGCAGTTATGCCTCAGAGAAGGAGGTTTACCTACGGCAGAAAAAGCCCTCTGTTCTGCCGTTTAACTGCCCATTTAATTGTGCAAGAGCTCATTTGAGGTGTGGATGCTCCAGAGGTTTTTGCACAAAAACCTTGTAGTGTAGACGTAGCCTAAATGTTAACCCAGAAATACCATGCTGAGGCCTTTTGGATTCAAATGAGATTATGAAAAAATGAGCTTGTACCCTTCCTCTGCACCAACCAGGTTTCACTGATCATTCTCTCTCATATCCTATGACAAAGGGTTAACTTTGTATCTTTGAGCTGCTGTCATATTTGAACAGAGCCTGAAATAGTCTTTCAAGTAAGGGACAATGGCTTACTAATCAAGGAACATCAAGATATATGGCACCTCTCAAAGAAATTCAGACAGAGATACTGTTCAGATCTGCTGACTCAGACAGCATCTTTATCACAAATTTTTAAAAAATAAATACAATTACTTTGCAACAGCCTTAATATAAGTAGTTGAAAGATCTTTCCAGCCATTAAGTGCATTATTTCCCCATTTTACAGATGGGGATGAAAAGGGAAAGTGACTTGATCAATGTCCCGCAGCAAATCAACAGAACAGCTGTAGAATACCAAGGGCCCTGATTCCTTGTGTCTTCCCCTGTTAAAGCATCCTGTCTCAAAAAGTTATTTCAAGTAATTGTCTGTCTTCCTAAAATGAAAACAAATTTCTAGGATTTGAATTTACATGTCAGTTGTAGTGCAGGACTGTCCTTGCCCAGCATTCTGAATCTGAAGTGCTGGGTTTAAACAAACCAAGGGGTGTCTATTATGCCTGGTCACCATAAATGAAGAAAATTGGGGTCTTTTTGGTAAATATGCCCCCACCTTTAGTGTCATTCTCTGGTCCCTCAGCCCCTGCAGGATGCTGGTCCCACTGCCAATAAGATCATCCATGCCATGATGGGCATTCTGGAGGGATTCATTAAACTGCAATGTTTCGTCGATCGGTATGGTCGTGTCAGAGTCCTGTGGGGAAATGCAGTTTCTTGGTTACCTCTCCCGCTTGCTCAGTCACACTCCCCATTACTGTGTCTCCCCCTACAGAACTGTTTGATCCTGAATGGAGGAGAGAAATCTTGGGGGAAAACTGTTTTGTTTTTAAGGGAATGAACTATACAGATATAATGGCATCAACACTAGGCTCATCTGAGCCAATTTCCTAAGCTAGCAATGTTTGAGGGGGGGTTGTTTAAAGAGGTCAGAGTCGGTCTAACTGTTCTCTGAGTGAAAAAGGAGAAGATTCAGGCTAAAGCTGGATGCTTTTGAAAATTTCACTCTAAGGCCACATTGAGTATGGCACTACAATAAAGAACACTGAATGGACCACTAAGAAGCAGGAAGATTTATAGCAGTCACTTGATCATGTTCTGTAATCCACATGGGGAGGATTGCTGCTAGCAAAGGGCTCTTTAAAAAACACAGAGACATAAGATGCAATGGCTGAAATATGAAGCTGACAGAACAAAGGCATACATTTTTAACAGCAATGGTGATAACCATTGGAACACACTGCTCTAGGACTCCTAGAATATCTCTTAGCAAAAAACTCAAAAACCTGGGCCTGACATAGGAGTAACTTGGTCCTGCTGTGGGAAAGGTGATTACAATGGTTCCTTCTGACCCTTAAAAATATATTTTAAAAAAACCAAACCCCCCCCCACTATGAATCATGTTTTCTCTGGACATAAATCAGATAAAAAAAGCCAGGCAATAAGCAGTGAGCCATGACAGAGATCATGCACTCCCATCTTGTGTACCCCCTGTGGCACAGTAAAAAATGTATATGGGAAGACTTTTGTACTGTGAATGGCAACAGTAGCATCCTATTTTATTCTAATGGGGACAGGGACGGCCCGTGGCTATAGGCGGACTCAGCCACTGCGCCCGATGATGACATCACAGGGGCGCCCAGGGCACCCGCCAATGACGTCAGTCCATTGATGGCCCTGCAGGCGGGGGTGCCGATCACACGTTTCACCAGGGGCGCCAGCTGCCGCAGCCGGCCTCAGACTGCTACTGAATGGCGAACATGTGAGAACTAATTAATAGCATAGACTCCTGAGAATACCATATAGCTTTATTGTGTAGGCTTTTGGCGTCACACTTGTCCAGAGTGGATTCCAATGATTATCACAGAGATACAGGCTGAACCTCTCCAGTCTGGCACCCTAGAGACCGGACTGGTGCTGAACCAGAGAATTTGCTGAACCACAGGATGTCAATATTGTCTAGCAGCATTACCAACATTTCCATTACTTACTGGACTCTTAGAAGACATTTAGGGGTAAATTAGAGCTAAATAACAGCACTAAACCCAGAGAGCTAGGACTGGTGGCTGTAAACAGACTTTATGGGTCCGTGAGAAATTCAGCCACACCAATGGTAAATACACATCTGGCTAACTTAAATCATGCTGGACCACGGATGTTGCCATACCAGAGTGCCGGACTAGAGAGGTTCAACCCATACATTAATACAGTGCTGAGCATGCTTAAAATGTATTTGTCATGTGACTACACCTTTCTTCTGTAATAAAAAACAAAACAAAACAAAGGGTTTAGTTTCAGTTAAGATTCTCTTCAGTCAATGGAGAAAGAAGCTGTTTACTAGCAAAGGCATCCCTTAACCAACCATTTATTAAGCACTGGGTTTCAATTAAATATTCATGGCTTTGAAGAAGGAGCCCAACTCCACATTGCTTAGTAATCAGTCTAATGGATTATTATTATCCCATGAGTGCATTACATTTCAGAACAAAACAACCTCAATTTCCAATGCAAAAAAATAAAATTAAATTAAAAAAATAATAATTCAGACTATCTTTATACATCACAAATCATCAAGAAGAGTGCATAAACCTAATTTTTTCCTGTTTAATTAGAACAACATAATGCTAATTCTATAAAATCATGCTGTTTCTACAGGATAGTGCAGCAGAAGCTTTAAGAAAAAAATGTAATTTAAATATCTGTAAATCAAACATTCAAAACAATGTTGTGGTCTTCAAGAGTCTTTTTTCCATCCCGGTGAGCTTGGTTCAGTTTGGTTACATACCTATCTCACATATTTTTTCTTAACACAACTATGTAAGATATTATGGGTAGCAGAAAAAACAGAAATTGTAGATCACAAGCCATCTCAACATTTTCAGGAACTTTAAAGTCCCAAAGGGAAACTCTCCATATTCCAGTATGCACCTGACAGCCCTGTGTACAGGTAAGGTTAACTCTTAATTAGTTTCCTCTTCTGTGGATTTTTCACAAAATCAATGACAGAAAAATACAATTGTAAAGATATAAGAATTTGCAGGGGAACTCAACAGAAATTATAGCATCCAAACCTGTAGCTTTTTAAAACTGACTAGATTTCACGTTGGAATAATTATCTAACTTTATCTATCTTTGCGGTGACCAATTAAAAAGCTAAATCCTAGAAAGGTGCATTTAGATTGGCCTTGCCCAACTGTCATGAAAATGTAACAGCTCAGCTCTACATTTTGCTTGCCCCCCTTTTATAACAGTGAATAAGGACAGGAAAAATCAACAATATTTTATTTGTCTGACAAAAAGTTACTGGTCCTGGGCTAGTAGGAGCAGAAATCTGGAAGGATGACCTAACTATTTTGCTCAGAACAGAATTCCCCTTCATGTTCACATGGTGGTTCTCATCACGCAGCAGCGGAGAACTATTTAATATTTAAAAGCAGCATTTGAGTGTCTAAAGGGCAGTTGCCATCTTGCAAGACAGTTATACTTATGGCAGAAGGAGATGGGGGACTCTATAGACAGACTTAAGCCTGCTGTTCCTACCTAATTCTTGTTTGAATCAGAAAAGCTTCTGCACTAATGCCACATAGAAAGGCTCTTCCAACTGCATAATCTCACTCCAGACAAATGAGAAATAACTGGCACTGAAGTGAGTCAAATGCACTTTCCAAACACGATGCAGTTCAAATACTGTCCTTATAGGACATTTCAAAGCCTATCTGTGTTGCTGTTGTGGAGTGCTTACTTAAACTCCTGAACTGGAAATAACCTGTACATTTTAAATAATGAGGCTAATTAATCATTGGGACAATTTACGGTGGATTCTCCATCATTGGAAATGTCTAAATCCAGATTAGATGATTTTCTAAATGATATGCTCTAGTTCAAACAGGAATTATTTTGGGAAAGTAGCATAATATGAGTTATAGAAGAGGGCAGGTTAGATCAGCGGTTTTCAAACTTTTTTCTCATGACCCAGTTGAAGAAAACTGTTAATGCCCTTGACCCAACATAATTATATCTTTTGATAAGAGCAAAATTCTGGGGTGAGTCTGGGAATGAGTAGTTTGGAGTGCAGGGAGGAGGCTTGGGTTTGGGGCAGATGACTGGGGCACGAGGTTGGGCACAGACTTACTTCCAGCAACTCACAATGAGCAGAGCAACAGTCAACAGGAGTGTGTAGCTAGTGCTCAGAGGGAGGGCAATACATGGAGCCCCATGGCCCCCTGCTTAGGAGCTGGACCTACTGCTGGCCATTTCTGGGTGCAGTGTGGTCTGTGGTGCCAGAACAGACCGAAAGCCTGTCTTCACACCCCCACTAATCACCTGGTCACCTTACAGTAAAGGGACCCAGTGCCTGCCATTCCACGACCCAGTACTGGGTCTTGATCTGTACTTTGAAAATCACTGGGTTAGATCACAGTGATCTCTTTTGGCCACCAAACTTATGAATCATTGCAATAAGCATAACAGGACTGATCCTTTCTAGAGAAAACCTCTCTCTTTTGTTGTTGCTGTCCAACAGTTTTAGCTTTGCTTTTAGGAAGTTGCCTTTCACCCAAATCCATTGTTTTCCTTTTCTAACTTCATAAACATTTGCATCACCTGACAGTAAAAGCTTTATCATCTAATCAGGTGCCCCTCCCCCTCCATCTTCTCCCTAAAACTTGATATAAAGCAGCCTCATTGCTTGGCTGTCCCCAGTTAGAGCAAGGGATATTTACATTAGCAGTGAAAGTGCGTGCCAAGAGCTCCTCTCGCTGTTTCTCCTGCTGCTCCCGAATGTAACGGCGATGCTGAAAGTTCCTCAGTGCAGTCTGCAGGTGCTGGACATCATATTTCAGCTGGTCAACTCGGCTAGAAAGAACCAATGAGAGGAAGACTATGACCTGGCTTCCCAACAGGGGCGGCCTGTGCCTATAACCACAAGGTTGAGGGCTCTCCCCCACAGTGGGGAGCCAGCACTGGAGCTCCAGCAATGGTGCCCCGCATTGCTGGAGCACTAGTGCCAGTTCACCCCATTGCTGAGGGGAGAGGGCAGATCCCTGAGCATCACAGCTCAGATCAATGCAAGTCATGGGCCATAGTTTCCTCACCCCTACAATAGGTGGACAACCTGCATCAGCGACTGAATCCCCAGAGACCACAAGCAACTGCTGGGCAGACCCAAAATGCATTCAGAGAACACCCTGACAAAACTCTTGGCCAGAAATGGAAAGAACACGGTCACAACAAAACTAAGTGGTGTGTTTGTGGAGGAATGTACAAGAACAAGTCTGACACAGGCAACAAAGATGAAGCAAAACTAGCACATAACTCACCACTATGGTGTCTAAACAAGGTGTCACATTATTGGATTCTAAAGTGAGCAGACTGTTGCACTGTTGCATTCATGGGTGGTGTGGGCCCCAAATTCTGTACAAAGTGAGTCATGTGAGGTGTCAAATGAAAGCGTATGCTCTACTGATTCTATATATGATACTCATGTACGTGTATGATTTTGTATGTGAAGTTATGAATACAGTAATTACTCGTTTAACACATTTAACACTTAACACGTTTTCGCAATAGCACGATTTTTTTTTAGGGAATGTTTTTCGAATAACACTACCATCTTCAAAATAACACAAAAACAATCAAGTGGCAGACTACTTTGTGTGGTGGTATAAGCTGGTGAAAACAGTGGTAATACGCACAAACAGATCAATACATGTAGCCACAGCGCTCCTCCTCTCACTCACGTGTTTATCTTTGTGTTTTAACAAACCGTGGCGACTTGTGTTGCTAGATATCTAACGTTGACGTTGATGACCGAGCACCAACAAAAAACTGACTTTGCCACCACCACCTGAAACGCAGCCCCCACCTTTTCCATTATTTTTAATGGGAAAATTGACCCCGCATAGCACGTTTTCGCTTAGCATGAACATTTTCAGAAACGCATCTATAGTGTTAAATGAGGAATTACTGTATGGGCTCTGTTCTTGTATTGTAAATGTTCTCTGTCTGGGAGAGAGCAATGGGCCTGGACTGCCTATTGTGAAGAAGGATTGTTCAGTTAATGCCTATGCTAACTAGCACTGCTTCATGGACAATGGCTCTCAGAGTGGCCAATAAACACCCGAGGAATGCATCTGGAAACCTGCAGACCAGCCAGTGCATAATGGCTAATGTGAAACAGAGATAGGTCACTTGATCATGTGACCAGCTCCAGCTTGGGAGACAGGAGGAATATAAAGGTGCCATGAGGCTGTCTCCATCTAGTCTTCAATCTTGCTACGGATTCCAGATGCATCCTTGCTAGGGACAGAGAGCCAGAAAGGATTGCTGACCATCCTAATACAGGATGTACACCAGAGACTTCTAAGCTAGCAGTTTGTAATATCTCTGCTAAGAGCCTGCATCAAGAACTTGGTGATTGGTACATGTCATGTATTTTCCTTAACAATCTCACTTCCAACTTTTTCTTTCTTTTATTAATACATCTTTAGATTCAAAAGGACTGGCTCAGTGTGCTCTTGTAGGTGAGATTTACAGTGTAAATTGACCGGCGACTGGTGAGATTGGATTTTATAACCTCTCACTTGTGTGTAAGGGCAGGGGCTGATTGTGGCACAGGGGGAGCTGGGGTGCCTGAGGGGTTCTGCTTGTGAGTCTTCCTGCTGGCCAGATTGGCAACTGAATCACTCTGTGAGACTGGTTTGTGGCCTATTTGGGAAAGGTCTCCAGTCGAAGGCTGTAAGTAGCCCTGGTTTTGAGCAATTCGCCCTGAGCTGATGCCTTGAGCAGTGCCCAAACCTAGCCCGGTCTGTCATACAAGGCGCTTGGGATCTAAATGCCAATATGATCAACAACTTGGTGCCTAGGTTTGAAAACTGGGCAATAAAGTAAATGACCCAAAAAAGGTAATTTAAATCTCTCGTGGAAGAACACAGGAGCATGGATACAGAACAGAGACAAAAGTACTAAATTCTATTGCTGTCTTTGATACCAACTTGGAGTATGACCTTAGGCAAGCTGTTTTACCTATGACTCTAATTTCCACCATCAATAAAGACAGAAATAAGGAGGCTCTGTATTGGAAAGTTGAGATCCTCTGTTGAAAGATGCTATGGAAGGCAAAGCAAAGCACACACTTACAGTTTGGCATTCTGCCGTTTACTGGCAGGTTCTTTACTGGATAGGATCTCCAGGCGTTCCAGGTTGCTGAATATCCTATCTATTCTTGCTTGAATTTCATTTTCTACTACTGCAAAGGGGAAGGAAGGAAAAAAAAAAAAAAAAAAGGAAACAAGTTGTTGGAAGAGACTAAACTAGAGACACAGTCCAAAATTTGAAAGGCATTTAGATGTCTAATTCCTATTCAAATCAATGAGTTAGATATCTAGATACAGTAAAACTCCAATAGTCCGGCACTCCTGATAGTCCGGCATCAAAATGGCAAGAGCCTAGTGAGTGAGCTTCGGCAAAAAATGAGTCACAAGGCCATGGATAACCTGCTAGCCCTGCTGTTGCCCAAGGATCCACTGGAACACTGCCAGAATCGGGTAGGCCAGTAGGGGGGTTGGAAAGCGGCCCAGGGATAGCCGATCTTGGGGCAGCTGAAGACATGGAGGTTGGGTGGGCAGTGACCTGGATCCCTGCTGACCCAGTGGCTGCAAGGCTGCCACTGTCAGGGCCCTGGGCTAGGATGCGGTGGAGTAGGGAGGGCCCGCGTCCCCTATTCCCCCCGCCACCTCTCCTTTTGGGTGGCAGGTTCCCCCCTGTGGGGCAAAAACCCCTGCACTTGTCAGCTCTCCCAGAGAGAGGAGACTGGACCCCCTGCTTGGCTGGGACCCAGCCAGAGCTTTAATTGCTGAACAACTGGTGATAGATACTTGTTGCCCTGACTCAGGGCTGCGCCTTAAATTGTGAACTATTGACTATTTGTATTAACTCCTTGTCTGTCCGCCCTCCCTGACCCTGGGCTGGGCCTCACAAATTGTCGCTCAGCCAAGGTGTGACTTATGGATTTGTGAGCACTCTAGGGAGTCAGCGGTGCCCCACTGAGGGAGGGAGACAGATTGTATGTGCATGTACACACGCTGCTGAGGCAGATATGAGAGATCATACACTGTCTCTTTAAGCAGAGAGGCCTTTACTGACAAGTTTGAAGTCTTGTTCAGACAGCAGCAATGGCATCTAACTCCTGAGCCCTGTGCCCTTCTCCCCTCTGTGGAGATGGGTTACGTGGGCAGGGCAAGAGGGCACCTTGACATCAGAACCCCCTCTCCTTGCCCAGCAATCAGGAGGGTACAGAGAGCAGCTAGTTAGGGGCTCCAAGGGAGAGCAACACATTTGCAGAGCAGCAGGGGGACGGTCACCTGAACACAAGTTGCTGGATATGCATAGCACTTGATTGATGCTTGCACAGCCACACAGCTTAGAGCAGGGCTACTCTACTTTGGAAGCCCCGGAGGCCACAATGATGCTCACAGCACATACCGGGGACCACAACTTAAGTGTGGTTACATATACATGCAAATATCTGCAAATAGCTTCTTTCACACTGACTGGCATGAATACGAAGCACTTCCCACAATGCCCTGGTGCTCCCAGCACCTCCTTCTTGGGGGCTAGAAATGCCAAGACTCTGCACCTGTCTGTTCCAGCCAGCCCATCCTCTGGCATCTTTCAGTGCTCACCCCACCTGGGAGACGCCTCACTGTGGAGTGTGTTCCCAGTGGAGGCTATGTTCAAAGGATCCCACCCGCAGGCCGCGTGTTGAGCCCCATGTAAACCCAAACTGCGCTGCATGTGGCCTGCAGGCCGCCTGTTGAGTAGCCCTGGTTTAGAGGGAACACTGACATCATCTAGCTTAACCTCTTGTCTAATACAGCCCACCGGACTTTTCTGAATTAATTCCTTAAGTTGAAACTATGAAGGAGGAGGATTAGGTCCAGGACTTCTGTGGTAACCCTCCTTGAAATGCTTCCAATTTCACATGCAGGTTTAGCTAGGCAAAGGGAACTTCAAATCTCAACACCTTCTCAATCATGTAGTCTAGAGAAAATGGGTTTCAATTTCTTTTCTGGTGAAATGAGGAGCCTATATATTTTGGAATGGGGTCCCATTTGTAAGAAAAATGAAAGCAAATGGTTTGCACATTAAAAATAAAAGCACTCAAGGGCTAAAATAAAACAAAAGGGTCAAGAAGTACATGTCAAACATCTATCCAATTACAGCATTAATTGGAAATCCCATAAAGGGCTGGACACAACCCACAACTGACCTATTAAGAGCAGTGACAAAACACACAATTTCTGAATCTCTACTGATGTCACAGATTAATTGAGACACCTGTACAACAATAAGAACCGAGGGCATGTCTATACTTACCAGAAGATCGATGCTTTGGAGGTCAATCTTCTAGCATTAGACTTAGCAGGTCTAATATAACCCCCATGATGTCCAGTACTCCTCCTTCTGCAAGGAGTAAGGCTACGTCTAAACTGCACCCCTCTGTCGGCAGAGACATTTCGAAAGTGCAAATGAAGTGGGGATTTAAATGTCCCATGCTTTATTTGCATAATCGCATCATGGCACTATTTCGAAACTGAAACCGTGGTTTAGACACAAAAGACACAGGTATCTTTGACAACGGGGCGCTTTTTCGAAATCTTTTGAAAAAGCGCCCCATTGTCAAAAAAACTGCGTCTAAGCCACTGTTTGTTTTGAAATGGCACTTGTTCGAAACAGTGCCATAATGCGATTATGCAAATAAAGCATGGGATATTTAAATCCCTGCTTCATTTGAACTTTCGAAACGTCTAATTTACATCCCTCTGCCAATAGAGGGGTGTAGTTTAGACACAGCCTGAGGCAAGCCAACAGGAGCATCTGCTCCCATTGGCCTCCCTCTTTGTGGATGCCACCATGACTCAGCTTAAGGTAAGCCGACTCCAGCTACACATTTTGCATAGTTGAAGTTGTGTACCTTAACCCAACCTTTCTGGCTTAGTATAGACCAGGCCTGAGAACGACTTAACACTATGCCTGGCAGTACTTCGTCATTATGGAAGCCTGGAGAAATTACAAAAATCAGTGGGGGTATGTCTACACTACCCTCCTAGTTCGAACTAGCGGGGTAATGTAGGCATACCGCACTTGCAAATGAAGCCCGGGATTTGAATTTCCCGGGCTTCATTTGCATAAGCGGGGAGCCGCCATTTTTAAAACCCTGCTGGTTCGAACCCCGTGCAGCGCGGCTACACGGGGCACGAACTAGGTAGTTCGAACTAGGCTTCCTAGTTCGAACTACGAACTAGGCTTCCTAGTTCGAACTACCGTTACTCCTCATGAAATGCCCCTCATGAAATGCCTCCTCATGAAATGAGGAGTAACGGTAGTTCGAACTAGGAAGTCTAGTTCGAACTACCTAGTTCGTGCCCCGTGTAGCCGCGCTGCACGGGGTTCGAACCAGCAGGGTTTTAAAAATGGCGGCTCCCCGCTTATGCAAATGAAGCCCGGGAAATTCAAATCCCGGGCTTCATTTGCAAGTGCGGTATGCCTACATTACCCCGCTAGTTCGAACTAGCGGGGTAGTGTAGACATACCCTGGGATACTTATACTAACCTGGGAGAACTATAAGTCTTCTGAGGATGCTCAGGGCTGTGCAGAGTTTCCTGTTCTGCCTAATAAAGGCAGGGAATGAATTCCTAGATTTTCAGATTCCAAGGCCAAAAGGGACCACAATGATCATCCAGCCCTCCCCCTTGCAGACAATAACATTCTTCTAATAAAATGGACAAACATTTTTGAAAGAGATCTAATCTCATGTTAAAGGCTCTAAGGCCATGTCTATACTGGCAAACGTAAAGCATTAGCAGTGACTGCGCTGCTTATAGAGCGCAGTAGCAAAAAATGCCATTGGGTGTCCACACTGTCAGTCACCAGCGCATTAGTGCAGCCATACTCATGGGACTTGCAGTGCCTTTGGGAATGGTGCATTCTGGGAGCTATCAAACAGAGCACCTCCTCTTCTGCTGCTGCAAAGGTTTGTGCGGAGATATGAGTCATCCTGGGTTCTGTCCCAATGGCACCTTCTTTGCGGTGTGCTCTGCTTCCCCAGTGTGCAAAAATGAATTCTCAGCTGTTAAAGTCACTTTAACAGGACTGTGTGCTGAGCTCACTCCACCCTGCTTGTGGAGAAGTGCAGGGTGATCACACTGTGGAAGCCAGCTACTCTAGATAACTTTCACTCAGTTGCCAATCACTTTGGAGTGGGAAAGTTGACTGCTGGACTTTGGTCGATGGAAGTGTTCAGTAGTGATGTTAAAATACATTTACATACAGGGGGAAGAGAGGTGGGAGCCAGTAGCTGCTGTATCAGAGGCAGCAGCAGGGGGAGCGAGGAAGGGGGGTGGCTGCATGTAATCCAGGCTCATCGGTTAACTGTGTACATGAATACATGTTCATATTCCTAGTAGGGCTGTAATAATATAGTTGATTGACTGATAAGCAAAAGCCAATAAGTAAAAGTGCTACTTTCAAACCCGGTTTCTACTAAGTTTTAAATGGACCCACGCAAGGCTGGATAAATCTTCTAGTATATAATGTCAGATCTGATAATCATCTTCACATAAATATCTGGCATCCTCATTTCCAGATCTTTGCAGAATCAGATCTTCAAAATTATATCAAACAAAGTCTCCTCTGAGGATTTTAATAATAGAAAAGCTGCTGTAAGCAGGATAACTTAACAACAAAAATACTAGTGCTTGTCTCTCTGACCCACCCTTCAGAAGGCTCTGGCATTATTAAATTCCAACATAATTTTGAACTGGATAATTAGATGTTGTGATGTAGACCATTGCTTCAAACGCATTTCACAAAGGACAGCAAAAGGAATCTTAAAGTATCTGAGTTTAAATGTGAATAGAAAATCTAACCCATGAGAATTAATGGTCACACCAATAGCTGAGTTAATAAACTTACAGTGTACTGACTGCTTGTCTGAGGTCTCCAGATGCCCCATGTAAGACTGAACCTCATGGACTTGCCTATGGGAAGAAATGGGAATTAGAGTCAATCAGTAGCTATTGAAGTAAGAGATTTTTTTTCTGTACAAACAAGTTGCAGATTTATAATGTAACATAACATTCAAAACTAGAAACCCTTTGGAATGGGAACAGGTTTCCATTATTATACTGCAAACACTGGACAGTATTTCCCAAGAGTGTGAGGACACAGATGAGACCCTAAGTGCCCAGAGGCCAAAACTCCCTCTCAACATGTTTCTGTTCCTGTCCTATTTATTTCTTCAGGGAGTAGCCAAATTAGTCTGTACAGGATAAACTTAAACATCAAATGGTCTAGTAGCACTTTACAGACTAACAAAACATACAGATGGTGTTATGAGCTTTTGTGCACACAGCCCATGAAAGCTAATGATACCATCTATGTTTTGTTAGTTTATAAAGTGCTACCAGACCATTAGTTTTTTATATTTATGTCTATTTAAAAAACAACAACAACCTTTTCCTGTGGGATGACAAAGGTGATGCCATCATGTCCCTCTGCATGTCACAGCCCCCCCCCCCCCTCCACCCTCAGCTGCTGTGCCTCTTCTCTCCCTACCAGGTACTATGGCAGGCTGAAGCCATACACCATCTCCTTGCAGGGGAGAAGGAACTGTGAGCCACCTGCCCTCCCTTCCCCCCCTTGTGGGGGTTTCCTCTCTCCTCCCCCTCCCCGCTCCCACAGGAAACCAGCACAGTACTCTAATCTAGTGGGGCAAAAGGCTAGGGCTGGCGCAGAGCTGGCCCTCCGCGGCGGCCAGGGGGCTGGGACCTGAAACAAACAGGGGGCTTAACGAGTACAGGGCACAGCAAGTACGGGGCACAGCCCCCTAGAGCACTAAAGATCAGAGTGAAAATCCAGTTGAGTTGACACAGGTTATTTTCCACACATTCTCAGAGTCAACAGAAACTTCACTGATATTCCACTCATTTTATACATTCTATAAAGAGTCAACACAGTTACCTTGTATATGTCGAACTAGGGAAAAAAGTTAGTAGTATGCTAGAAGCCATTAGTTTTGCCAACAGCAAGATCTGTTTTGGAAAGACTCCGAATATTAGGCTACAGCAGTGGCTGTGACGTAGTGGGGGTGCAGTTCACTCTGGTTTTGCATTCACTGGTTGCTGTGTTGTGCTGTGTGACCCTACTGCCCTCTGCTGGTCTGCAGAGACTGTGTGTGTATCGGTGTGCAGCACCCAGCGGAGGATGGGCCCTGAGGGGAGGCACGTAGGAAATGGCCCAGCCGCCTGGCACCAGGGCTAGGTAGAGGAATCTGAAAAAGCAAGGGGTGTGGCTACCTGGGGGCTAAGGAGACCAGTTGCTGGGAGTGTGGGTTAGTCTCGCCTGGCTAGGATGAGCGAGGATGTTTTAGACCAGCGGTTCTCAAACTTTTGGGGCTCCGGAGCCCTTTACATGCGTGTAAATTTTATGCGGCGCCCCAGCGGTCCACTGACAGTATGTGTTGTACCTATCGATGTTTCCAGTTTGTCAACCTCGTGGAGCCCCTGGAGAGGTCTCGCAGAGCCCTGAGGCTCTGTGGAGCAGTTTGAGAAATGCTGTTTTAGACTAAGGAAGGGGGTGAAGTCCCTTCCCCTCTAGAGGAATAGAACCATAGAGCCATAGAGCTGGAAGAGACCTCAGAAGGTCATCAAGTCCAGCTCCCTGCTTTAGACAGGACCAATCCCAACTAAATCAACCCAGCCAGGGTTTTGTCAAGCCGAGACTTAAACACCTCTAGGGATGAAGACTCCACTACTTCCCCAGGTAACCCATTCCAGTGCTTCACCACTCTCCTAGTGAAATAGTTTTTCCTAATATCCAACCTGGACCTCTCCCACCATATCCAGCTTCTCATCCACTGTAACCCCCCAGGTCCTTTTCTGCAGAACTACTACTTAGATGGTTGGTCCCCAGCCTGTAACAATGCTTGGGATTCTTCCGTCCCAACTGCAGGATTCTGCATTTGTTCTGGTTGAACCCTCATCAGATTTCTTGTGGCCTAGTCCTCCAACTTGTCAAGTCACTCTGGACCTATCTCTACCCTTAAGCATATCTACCTCTCCCCCTAGCCAGGGCCGACTAATCCAGTAGGCACAGTGCCTAGGGCCCACGATACTTTTAGGGGCCCATGAAAATGTTTTAATTTCTTTTAAAATCAGAAGAAAAAAAAACTTTTAGGGTCGAAGAAAATGTTTTAATTTTTTTCTCACATCAGAAAAATATGAAACTTTTAGGGCCCATGAAAATCTATTAAATTTTGCCTAAAACAGAAAAAATAAAACGAAGTATTTAAAGTTATATCAAAAATAATTTAATTTTTTTTTATGGAGGAAGGGGCCCACGAAGGCAAAAGTGCCTAGGGCCCACGAAAGTCATAATACGGCCCTGCCCCTAGCTTAGTGTCATCTGCAAACTTGCTGAGGGTGCAATCCATCCCCTCATCCAGATCATTTAATAAAGATATTGAACAAAACCGGTCCTAGAACCGAACCTTGGGGCACTCCGCTAGAAACCAACCACCATCCCGACATCAAGCCATTGATCAACACTGGACCTGGCCTTCTAGCCAGCTTTCTATCCATCTTACCATCCATTTATCCAGTCCACATTCCCATAACTTTCTGGCAAGAATATTGTGGGAGACCATATCAAAAACCTTGCTAAAGTCAAGGTATTTCACATCCACTGACTTTTCCATGTCCACAGAACCAGTTACCTCATCATAGAAGCTAATCAGATTATTCAGGCACGACTTGCCCTTTGTGAATCCATGCTGACTATTCCTGACTTTCCCCTCTTCCAAGTGCCTCAAAATGGATTCCTTAAGGATCCCTTCCATGATTTTTCCAGGAACCGAGGTAAGACTGACCAGCCTATAGTTCCCTGGATAGTTCTCCTTCCCTTTTTTGAAGATGGGCACTACATTTGCCTTTTTCCAGTCATCCGGGATCTCCCCCAATCTCCTCGACTTTTCAAAGATAATGGCCAAAGGCTCCTCAATGACATTTGACAACTCCCTCAGTATCCTTGGATGCATTAAGTCAGGACCCATGGATTTGTGAACATTTAGCTTTTCTAAATAGTTCCTAACACGTTCTTTACCCACCAAGGGCTGTCCATCTTTATCCCATCTTGGGTCACTTAGCGCATTAGTCTGGGAGCCGACCTTGTCTGTGAATACAGAGGCAAAGAAAGCATTGAGTGCTTCAGCTTTCCCTACATCATCTGTCACTAGGTTACCTCCTTCATCCAGTAGGGACCCTACACCTTCTCTGATCACCTTCTTGTTAACATGCCTGTAGAAACCTTTTTTGTTATCCTTCACATCCTTTGCCAGTCGCAATTCCAATTGTGCTTTTGCCTTCCTGATAACCCTCCGGCATTCTCGAGCTATACATTTAAACCTCTCCCTGGTCATTTGTCTAAGTTTCCACTTTTTGTAAGCTTCCTTTTTGTGCTTAAGTACACCAAGGATTTCCCCTGTAAGCCAATCCGGTCTCCTACCATGTTTGCCTCTCTTGCTACGCATCAGGATGGTTTCTTTCTATGCCTTCAATAAGGCTTCTTTAAAATACTGCCAGCTGTCCTGGACTCCTTTCCCCTTCATGTTAGCATCCCAGGGGATTCTGCCCATCTGGTCTCTGAGGGAGTCAAATTCTGCTTTTCTGGAGTCCAAGGTGTGTATTTTACTACTCTTTTCTTCCTTTGGTCAGGATCCTGAAATCTACCATCTCTTGATCACTGCTTACCAGGTTGTCACCCACCTCCTCTTCCCCTACTAGTTCCTCCCTGTTTGTAAGCAGGAGGTCAAGCTGCGCACGGCCTCTGGTTGGATCCTTCAGCACTGGTACCAAGAAGTTATCCCCAACATTCTCCAAAAACTTCTTAGATTGCCTGTGTACTTCCATATTGGTCTCCCAAAATATGTCAGGATGATTAAAGTCCCACACGAGAACCAGGGCCTGCAGTCTGGAAACTTCTCACAGTTGTCCGAAGAAAGCCTCATCTACCTCATCATTCAGTGGTATCTGCCTGTAGTAGACACCAACCATAACATCACTGCTGCTGTTTGTACCTCTAAACTTTGCACCTCTAAACTTAACCCATAGTCTCTCAACAGGTTTTTCTCCCTCTATATACTGGAGTTCTGAGCAATCATATTGCTTCTTATGTATAGTGCAACTATTCCTCCTCTTCTCCCATGCCTGTTCTTCCTGAACAGTCTATACCCTTCCGTGACAGCGCTCCACTCGTGCGAGTCATCCCACCAAGTCTCTATTATCCCAAGTAAATCATATTTCTTGGACTGGACCAGGGCCTCCAGTTCTTGTTTGTTGCCCAGGCTTCTTGCATTAGTGTACAAACACCTCAGATAACCAGTTGATCGCCTTATCTTCTCCATTTGAATCAGGGGGTCCTCCTTTCTTGCTCGTTCCTCTTTGCATTTCTTCCTGGTATCTGACTTTCCAATCCCACAACGAACCTAGTTTAAAGCCCTCCTCACTAGGTTTGCAAGCCTGCCCGCAAAGACGCTCCTTCCTCTCTTGGTTAGGTGGATCCCATCTCTTCCTAACAATCCTTGTGCCCGGAACAGAGTCCCATGGTCGAAGAAACCAAAGCCCTCTCTGCGACTCCACCTGCTCAACCACACATTTACTTCCTCAATTCGACAATCCCTGCCCAGTCCTTTCCCTTCAACAGGCAGGATGGACGAGAAAACCACTTGCGCTCCGAATTCTTTGATCCTTCTTCCCAGCGCTGCATAACCCGCTCAAGGTCATTCTTGGCAGTATCATTAGTTCCCATGTGGAGAAGGCCGAAGGGGTAGCAATCCGAAGGTTTGATCAGTTTTGCAAACCTCTCAGTCACATCCTGAATTCGAGCTCCCGGTAAGCAGCACACCTCTCGAGATTCCAGGTCCGGACAGCAGATGGATGGCTCAGTCTGTCTTAGGAGGGAGTCCCCGACCACCACCACCCGTCATCACCTTTTGGGGATGGTGGTCGTGGAACCCCCATCCTTAGGACTACACATCCCATGCCTTCCAGTAGATGGTGTTCCCTTGCGGTTTCTTCCTTGTGAGGTCCCTTCCAAAGCATTCACCACTGCAGAGCTGTGGAGAGCGCCTGAAAGTGATTACAGGCAGTCCCCGGGTTACGTACAAGATAGGGACTGTAGGTTTGTTCTTAAGTTGAATCTGTATGTAAGTCGGAACTGGCGTCCAGATTCAGCCGCTGCTGAAACTGACCGCCAGTTCTGATTTACATACAGAATCAATTTAAGAACCCCAAGCGTCCCCAAGTCAGCTGCTGCTGAAACTGATCAGCAGCTGATTCCAGGAAGCCTGGGGCAGAGCAACTCTGCCTCAGGCTTCCTGTAGTCAGCGCTGGTCAGTTTCAGCAGAAGTTGACTTGGGGACGCCTGGGGCAGAGCAGCTGGGGTGCTGCTGGGTTGCTCCAGTAGCGCCGCTCCTCGGCACTACTGGAGCAACGCAGCAGCACCCCATCTGCTCTGCCCCAGGTGTCCTGATTCAGCCGCTGCTGAAACTGACCAGCAGCGGCTGAATCAGGACCAGAGCAGCTGGGGTGCTGCTGGGTTGCACCAGTAGCACCCAGAGCAGCGCTGCGGGACCAACCGGCAGCACCCCAGCTGCTCTGCCACAGGCGTCCGGAGAAAAGCCTAGTCTGCTGGGGGGGGGGGGAGGCGTACTAGCTGCGCCCCCCCCACCCCAGCAGACCAGGAAGACTCGGGCGGCGGACCGAGATGCTGCGCGTCCCGCCGCCTGGGTCCTCCGCGGCTTTGCTCCCCGTCTCCCTGGTCTGCTGGAGACCAGCAGACCAGGGAGACGGGGAGCGCCTCTGAGGACGCCGGCAGCGGAGCAGCCCAGGCGTGCCTGGGGTGCCTCGCTGCCCGAGCCCCCGCGGCTTTGCAAAGCGCGGGGAAGCCGGCGGCGGGGCAGTCCAGGCGTGCCTGGGGTGCCTCGCTGCCCGAGCCCCCCCCGCGGCTTTGCAAAGCGCGGGGAAGCCGGCGGCGGGGCAGTCCAGGCGTGCCTGGGGTGCCTCGCTGCCCGAGCCCCCCCCGCGGCTTTGCAAAGCGCGGGGAAGCCGGCGGTGGGGCAGTCCAGGCGCGCCTGGGGTGCCTCGCTGCCCGAGCCCCCCCCCGCGACTTTGCAAAGCGCGGGGAAGCCGGCGGTGGGGCAGTCCAGGCGCGCCTGGGGTGCCTCGCTGCCCGAGCCCCCCCCCGCGACTTTGCAAAGCGCGGGGAAGCCGGCGGTGGGGCAGTCCAGGCGCGCCTGGGGTGCCTCGCTGCCCGAGCCCCCCCCCCGCGGCTTTGCAAAGCCGCGGGGGGGGGCTCGGGCAGCGAGGCACCCCAGGCGCGCCTGGACTGCCCCGCCGCCGGCTTCCCCGCGCTTTGCAAAGTCGCGGGGGGGGGCTCGGGCAGCGAGGCACCCCAGGCACACCTGGACTGCCCCGCCGCCGGCTTCCCCGCGCTTTGCAAAGCCGCGCGGGTGGGGTGGGGGGGGGGCTCGGGCAGCGGGGCTGCCCCGCTGCCCGAGCCCCTCCGCGGCTTTGCTCTGCGTCTTCCTGGTCTGCAGACCAGGGAGACGCAGAGCAAAGCCCCAGAGTACACGGGCGGCAGGACCGCGAGGTCCCGCAGTCCGTGTACTCTGGGGCAGCCCCGTTCGTAACTGCGGATCCGACATAAGTCGGATCCGCGTAAGTCGGGGACTGCCTGTACTTACCTCTATAGCATTGGGGGATTCCTGTACTGGCCTTTTTCCCCTTCTAGAAGATACATGCTGCCAGTTCTCTTCCTGGTCCTGTACTGCCCATCATAACACTCTTGCACCCCCCAGACTCCAAACCTGAGCCTATCATACACTGGAACCCTGTCCTGAGCCTCTCATCCCCAAACTCCTGCACCCCCATATCTGCAGTCTTCTGCCACAACACTCCTGCACCATCCACACACTGCAAATGTGTCCTGAGCCCATCATACTCCCAGCCTCCCTGCCCTGAGCCCCTCATGCACCCCAGCCCAAACTCCTGCACCCTCACAGCCACAAGCCTGCAGCTTGCTCAACACCCCAACACTCCACCTGACCCCAACACTCTCCAGCCTGGAGCTTCCTCCCTGAGCCAGCATCCTCTTCTCTACTTCCTCCTGCACCCAAATTCCCTCCCAGAGCTTGCACCTCTCACCCCTTTCCAGTGTTTTTTTTGTGAGCCACAATAGTAGTGGAGACAGCATGAAGAGTTGGGGCAAAGTTGTTGAGCAGCAAGCGAAAAAAAAAAAAAAAAAACAGGGCCATGAAGACCCAGGGAAAAATCAACCAAAAAACACCAGCCGTGGGATGGTGTTTTCCCCCAGCGTAGCGTTGGTATGTTGTTGGGTTTTTTTTTTTTCTGCTCGACAACTTTTCCCCAGGTCTTCGTGGCCCTGTTTTGTTTTGTTTTGTTTTTTTTTTTGCACTCCACAACTTTGCTCCTGCTCTTCACGCTGACTCCACTGCTATTGTGGCTGTTTGTCTAGAACGGGTTGGCCACCCCGTCTTAGAGGTAAGAGCAGTCCTTATTGACTAATCGTGTAGTCGATACATGATTAGCCAGAACTGCTATTTAACATCCTTAATTTACAATCAATATTATTAATGATTGTTTGAAAGTGGTGGTAGAATAATAGACTAACCAGCCCTTCCCAAAGGTAATATCTTGTATAGGATCAACTTCTGTTGGTGAGACACACAAGTTTTTGGGCCTCTCAGAAGTTGATCCAATAAAAAGATATTGCCTCATCTACCTTGTCTCTCCAATATCCTTGGACCAAGATGGCTATAACTACACTGCATACTGTTTGTATTGTTTTTCAGCCTGATTTAGGTCCAACAAATATTTTGAGACGAATTTTGCTCTTTTCCTGCTCAGCACAGAGTCCCAGACACTCGATTCAGTGTTCTACACCGCTGTCTCAACAAACAGTGAGCACCATGCATGTAAAAAACTTGTGCTAAAGAGTTCAGGAGGTGATATGCTATCACTCTCAGACAAGTCTCCTATGGAACAGGAAAATGCTGACCACCAGCCATTGCTATGTGCCATCTACCAGCATTTCTTGTAAGCTGAGTTCTTGGGTGGCAGGTCAGGAGAGATTCAGGCATGGCCCAGCTGACTGGCAGAGTGCCCACAGTTGGGAGCATATATTTGTATTGGTAGTGCACATTTGCCTATGCCTCAATGCACATAAAATATATTCCACACATGGATGGAAAAAGTTAGTGCGCACATTTGGCCTTCACATTAAGAATACTCTTAATAAAACCATCTCCGGGGTAGCTGTGTTCGTTTGTATCTGCAAAAACAATGAGTCCTGTGGCCCTATAAAGACTAACATTTATTTGTGCATAAGAATTCATGAATGAACACCACTTTGTCAGATGCATAAAACAGCTGGTAATGGCTTTGCAATTGTCTAATAAAAGATCTCATTTTCTTTTTTAATTTATCTTTTTTTCCCACAGGGAATTGTCTTGAACTCTGGACTCTAAAATCCAAGCTGATTGGACAAAAACCACTATATTACTGAGCTAATTCCAATGCGGCTCACAGTAACTATGTTCAAAGTCTTAGCTTGCTTATGAAACCAATTAAGAGCAACACAGTTCAGCTATTTCAAGCATATCAAAGAACATTTAATGATTCCAAAGGTTGGGGCATCTTTTAGTCGCTTAGCCTCCAGAGATAGACAGATTAGACATTTATCATTAGTAAAATGGAGTTGGAAGATTACACTACCCTGTGTAGGTGCAGCTGCTACTGGAATACTGCATCCAGTTCTGATGTCCACAATTCCAGTGGAGAGGGTTCACAGTAGAGATATTAAAATGTTTATTTTTGTAAACTTGTAAATCACTGAAATATTCAGAGGTTACATGTTTACACGCCAGGGAGGGAGGCAGGTGGGAGTCAGTGCTTATGGGGAGCCGGCTTTTAAGCACCAACTCCCACTTCGCCCTGTTGCTGCCTCCCCACATGCACCGGCTGCCACCCCACCACCATTGCCTCTGATATAGAGGCAGTGGGGGAAGAGGAGTGGCATGTAACCATATGGATTAACCAATGAGCCCAGGCTAAATTCACATCCCTAATTCACAGAAGAGCCTCGAGAATGATTAAAGGATTAGAAACATACTTTATAGTAATTGAGTTCCTTCTTTCTAGCTTAAAATCCAGAAAGCTAAGGGGTGACTTGATCATAATGTATAAGTACCTATATATTTGATAAAACAGGGCTATAAAGATCAGTGTTAATAAAAAAAAGTTGAGAAAGTACCCCCTTTTGTTAAAAAAAATACCCCCAGAGCCAGGCACCCCACTCTCCCCCGCTCTAATTGAATGCCCCTCCCCCAGAGCCAGGCACAGAACCTATGGTAACCCTACCTTTGAAGTGCCCGCTCCCGCTGCCTGGCCCTGCCTCTGCCTCTGCCTCTGTGGCTCGTCTGCAGGGAGCAGTGGCCCGCCAGCACCGGGCTCACTGCGTGGGGCTGTGCACTCCCACCCCAGCCTGGCACCCCCCTAGCATGGTGCCTGGGGGGCAACTGCCCACCACCACCCTTAATACGCCTCTGATGCGGGAGGTCCTTTGGAGCAAAGCTTATTGTACCACTTGCTTCACCACCTTTTAGCTCCTCTCTGCAGCGCCATGGGGAAGGGGCGATGGGGATGCATTGTACTGAGCTGCTGGCAGGGGTGGGGGTAATACGCATCTCCAGGTTCAGCTTCCCTCTCCACTAGAGCCCCAGAGAGGCTGCTGGAGAGGAAATCAACTAGGAGAGGCGGCAATGGAAGTGATTTTTCCCCCCTCCCAACCCAATCCCGCGCACGCGCGCGCACACACACACACACACACGGAACTGCCCTGGTACATGCTGCAGGTACATGCTTTTCCTGCCAGGTGCAGGGGAGCATGCATAGAGTGGCTGTTAACATCCGGGCACGCGGCTCCGAATGTTTAGTTTGACAGCCACATGCCACCGCCCCCTCCCCGAACCCTTTTGCAGGGCAAAATCCCGACTTTTTTTTTTTTTGGCCAAATTTCACTTGTGTTGAGGTACCCCTCAGACTTCTCTCGTGTACCACCATTTGAGAAACACTGAATTATAGACCACTGATGCAGCCACTCAAATATTTGCAACAAATCTTGCACAAAAGTTGGAGTGAGGTATCTAGGAAAAGGTGATGATTGTCTGAATATGCTGTTTGTATGAAAGTGACATTTTTGTATTTAAAGTTGTGTATTGGCTCTACACATGTATTTCAAAATGTTTGTTCCTTGGGTAATGCCCACAACGTATTGAAGGATAAACTTAACTGTTGTCAATATGACCCCTGCTGTTAAAGTCTGGTCTTTGTAAAGAGGTACATGCTTGAACACAGGTATACAAAAGGAGAGGACAGGTGAAACTGGTTTGAACCTGTTGTAAGGTCTGCAAAGGGACTGTGAGGGGACAAATGATGATTGGAGGGAATTTGGTGCAAAGGGGCATGACCTGTATATGCATGCAATTGTAAGTGGTCAGTAAAAGGGGGGTAATTACCATGTAAGAAAGTACAAAAGACCTTGCCTTTTGTTTGGGCATTTGCAGAAACTTTGCAGAAACTTTTTTTTTTCTCCTGAGTATCCTGGAGGTTTTTGCCCTGGAATGCATTCCTGAATAAAGCTGGTTGCTTAAAAAGGGTGTCTGGAATTGATTTGGTAGGGGTTTTGGGCCCCCATCCGAACCCTCGGATTAAATTCTCCGTCAGTATCTAGCCAGCACACTGTGAAAGGACTATTCAAGTTGAGTGATCAAAAAACACTTAACTAACAGTGGACAATGGGAGATGCCCATCTATCCCTGTGAACCTTCCAACTGAAGTATGAGTAATGGCGGCTGCTATGATTAAGCACATGGACTTACCCATGTGACTCCAAACTCCATCTTGTCACCTGTAATTTTCCACAGAGAGAACAATGGGTTTCCCTTCATTTGGGAGAAGCTACAAAAGATCTTGGAGACATCTTTATTTTGCCTCTTCTCTAATCAAATCTCTGGGCAATAATTTTTGATGGGGGAGGTCCACTCCAAGATTTTAGTAAGTGGTCAAGAGCCACACTTTCCTATTGAGGGTTGTGGAGTCTGGGGCAAAGGTTGGGTGCAGAAGAGAGCTTGTGAGGGCTGGGGTGCAGGAGAGGGTTTAGGGTCTGAGGGGGAGTTTGGGTGAAGGAGGGATTGTGACCTGGGGCAGGATCTGGGTGGGGATATGGGTTCAGGAGAAGATTCTGGTCTGGGGAAGGGATACAGAAGGAGGTGCAGAGTCTGGAAGGGAGTTGTGACCTCAGGGGAGGGAGTTGCAAGAGGGCTAGGGCAATGACCTAGAGCAGGAGGGAGTAAGGATGTTAAATATCGATTGATTTATTAGGTGAGTAGTCAATGGAGTTTCCATCAACTACTTGACTAGTCCTTCCGCATTCCTTCTTTGAAACCCAGTAGGGGTTCTTGTGCATATCAAATATGGAACTCTGCGTACAGCCTGGAGCCAGCAGCAAGTCCGGGCTCCACACAGGTGCTTCCGCTTTGAAATACACAAGAGCCCAGGGGCTCTTGTGCATTTCAAAGTGGAAGCACTGGTATGGAGCCCAGAGTCAGAGGGACTTCCTGCTGGTCCCGGGCTGCATGAGGCGTACCAGCTTTGACTGTGCGGTTCAAAGTGGAAGCGTCCGCATGGAGCCCAGGGTCACCTGACCCTGGGCTCTATGCAATGCTGTGTCTTTGAAATGCTGCACGGAGCCATGATCAGGGGACTGATCCCGGTTCCATAAAAATGCGGTGCGGTGCCCACGGTCAGACTCCCCAGCTGATCCTGGGCTCCATGCAGCATTTCAAAGCGGAACTGCCACACAGAGCCCAGGATCAGCTGGGGATTCCAGCTGGAGTCCCCAGCTGACCCCCAGACTCCATGTGACGCTGCTGCTTTGAAATGTTGCGGCAGTGTTTCAAACGGGCAGCACCTCATGGAGCCCTGGATCAGCTGTGTGGTGCTACCGCTTTGAAGTACCCCCTCTTCCCTCCCCCCTTTGCTGCCTGAAGCTGAGAGAGGCAGCAAGGGGGAGGAGGGGAAGCAACTACTCAACTCAACTATCCAACAAGTATTTGCTAGACCTTAACATCCTTAGCAGGAAGTGGTGGCCTGGGCAAGGAGTTGGGGAGAAGAAGGGGCTGGGTGCCAGAGGTAAACTCTGGCCTGGAAGGCAATTACCTAGGCAGCTCCCATCCTGCAGCACCCAAGGCATGCACCCTGTGTATTGCAGTTCTAGGCTGCTCAAAATGGCTGGCCATTCCCTCTGCTCCAGGTGCCCACGAGAGGAAACTGGCCAATTGGAACCGAGAGATTTGGGGGGTTGGGGGAGGGGAGAAAGCACACATACCCCACCCTAGAGCTTAGAGCCACAGGGAGCAGCCAACCACTTCAAGTGGTGCAGGGCTGCTCTGTGTCTGAGGGTCCTGGAAGGGCAGCTCATGGACCATATCTGGAGGCATGGTAGGTCGAATCCAGCCCATAGGCTATATTTTGCCTGCCCCTCGACTAAAAAGATTGGCACTGTTCAGTTTTAAAAAAAGACATAACTAAGAAGGGATGGGCTTTACCCACAAAAGCTCATACTATATATTTTGTTAGTCTCTAAGACGCCACTATTCCTTTTTTTAAAGAGATATGACAAAAGTTCTATAAACTCATGAGTGACGTGGACAAAGTGAACCAGGAAGCATTATTTATTCTCTCTCATAAAAGAACGAGTGGTCATCTGACATTATTAATAGATAGGGGATTTAACACAAAAATAAGCAAGTGCTTCTTCAGCCAACCTGTGGAAATTCATCATCAGGGGTTGTTGTGAAGGGCAAATGTAAAACTACTCCACACAATTAGATAAATTAATGGAAGGCAGGTCCATCAGTGGCCATTAGTTAAGATGGACAGAGATGCCAACACACATTCTGTGTTCTGTAAACCTCTAACTGCCAAAAGTTGGGACTGGATAATGTGATGGATCTTTTGATAATTATCCTATCCTGTTCATTTCCTCTGAAGTATCTAGCACCAGCTATTATCAGAATACTGGGCTGGATGGGATCACTAATCTAAGCCAACATGTCCAAACAAATAATTTAAAAAAACCTGTATTTTTTAAAAAATTAATCAATTTTTATCCACTTTCCTGCCAATTTATATTCATCAAACACTTCTCTCCTCTGAAACACTCCTGACATCCACTTGGTTTTTATAAATTGCTTTAGCAATAAAAAGCTACTCCACTCTGTTCTGTATTAACTAGTGCTTTTCAACACTAAAATCTTGATACACACTCATATATTATAGTATCATCCAAAGGTCCATGTTGGGAAAGAAGTTGCTTTGTGCTAGATGCTGCACAAATATGTAAGTGGACACTGTCCTTGCCTTTAAAGTGCTTACAATGTGGTGCGACAAAGTATCAGAAAATACTGTAATTAGCTCAGAGTATTTCATAGACATAGATGCTTGTTGATAAGGGAAAGAGGATATACAAGATTAAAATAAATTTTCCTTATCTACCCTTGCCACCATTTCCAAAAGGAATGCAATAAACAAACAAGATAGATATGGATTTACAAAGAGAAAACTACTATAAAACTATTTAATTCCTAACATTATGATTAAATTATTATTCTAGCCAATTTATTGATATGAAAAACAATTCCATAGGTAGCAAATTAGCATTCTGCAAGGTTTCTTGCACCCTCCTCTTAAGCATGCGATGCTAGTCTCTATTGCACTACTACAGAAACTTCAGGCAATTCCTGTGTGGTCCCCTTCCTCTTATATTTTCTTATTTATGCCAATTCCAAGACAAGCTATTGGTTGTGCGCACAAGCATGCATACACCCCATCTTTTTTTTTAAAAACTTTCCAGAGTCGTCATGCTGACACCCCTTATGCCATAAACAACAACCCTCACAAAGAATCACTACAGCATTTCAGCAGAAACGCTGCATCCTGTAAGTGTGGTGGTGGGCAACATATTTACCCTGAAAGAAGTAGGCTAACACTACACTGCCATCTCTGTATCCCTTCCTTTTTCTTTTCTCTTCAGCATCTGAGGAAGTGAATTGTATCCAGAGGTGAAAATAACCTTACCTTTCTTACAGGTACCTATCACAACATGCCCTCCACCCTTAGGAGGCAGCTCCGGGCAGGGAGGAGGGAAGGGGGGAAATGTTGCAATACAACAGTAGCTATAAGAAATTTAAGTGTGGCGTGCGGGTGGCTCAAGCCAGAGGGCTGGGGCGTGGAGGAGTCCGGGGTGCAGGAAATGGGGCTCTGGGGTCGGATTAATTGACCTCGCCGGGACTCGGCGCTCAGGGACAGGGGCCAAGCCAGGACCGTCACGGCCAATAATGCCCCCCGCCCCCCCGCCTCCTACCCTCGCCGCGGCAGGAGCGGGGCCAGGCCGCCAATTCCCGGCTGTAGCGCCCCAGGGCTCGGGCCCTCACGCGCGTGCAGCGCCCCCTGCCCCTGTAAGGCCCGTTCCCGGCACCGCGGCGGGAGCTGGAGCCCGCGGCACCTCCCTCGCCCTGCTAGCCCGGCTCTTCGCTCTGGGCCGGGCGCTGCCTCTCGCGGGCCCCGCCTTGTCTCCCCGGCCCGGGGCGCGGCCTCGCCCCCAACGCGACCCCCACTCACTTGTTGGTCTGGTGGTAAAGGGCCTCCATGGCGCGGCGCGGCGCGGCGCGACACGTCAGGCCACCCGCTTCCGCTTCCGCCCGCTAGGCCCGGCCACTTCCGCCCGGAAAGGCTGCCCATGCTGCTGCCTGACGGCAGGACGGGGCGAAGCGCGCTCCCGCCGTTGGCACGTGCCCCCCGCACCTGGAACCCCCCCCCCGCGCGCGCTTGCCGGCCAGCACGTGGCCCGCGCGGGGTGCAGCCTCGGCTTCGCCCCGGGGAGTCCCGGATGTGGGGGTGCAGCGCGGCCCCGGATGCGCCTCAGAGCGAGCAGGGCCCAGCCAGGGGTGTCTTGCCAGCCCCTGCTTGGAAATGGCGGCGGCGGGTGGAGGGCGCAGACCCCCCCCCCCCCCTCCCGCCACGGAGCAACACACGAACATAGGCCCTATGGGGTCAGACCAACCCCTGTCCACTGTCTGGAGTGGCCAATAGCAGCTCCCCAGAGGGGGGGGCACAACAGGGAATCCTCCCCCATCCCTCGGGACAAACAGGCCCGGGACACCATCCCCCCCATAGTCACTGATGGACCCACCCTCCATGAATTTACCTAGCTGGGTTTTTTGAATGCTGTTCAAGTCCTGGGCTCCTCTGGCGAGGAGTTCCACAGGCCCGCTGTGCACCACGTGAAGAAAAACTTCCTCTTGTTTTAAATCTGTTGCCTATTAATTTCATTTGGGCACCCCTAGTTCTTACGTTATGGGGACAAGTAAATAACTTTTCCTTAGTCACTTTTTCCACACCAGTCATTATTTTATAGCCCTCTATCATATCTCTCCCCCCCCCCCCCCCAAGTCTCCTCTTTTCTGAGCTGAAGAGTCCAAGTCTTTTTAATCTCTCTATATGGGACCCATTCCAAACCCCTCATCATTTTTATTGCCCTTTTCTGAACCTTTTCCAATGCAAATATAACTTTTTTGAGATGAGGCAACCACATCTGTACGCAGTATTCGAGATGTGGGCATATCATAATTTTATATAGAGGCATTATTCTTTATCCCTTTTGTAATGATTCCTAATATTGTATTTGCTTTTTTGACTGCCATTGCACACTGAGTGGATGTTTTCAGGGAACTATCCGCAATGACTCCAAGATCTCTCGAGTAGTTGTAGCTGAATTAGTCCCCATCATATTGTACATATTGTTGGGATTGTTTTTTCCAATGTGTATTAGATTACATTTATCAACATTACGTTTCATTTGCCATTTTGTTGCCTAATCACTTATTTTGGTGAGATCTTTTTGAAACTTTTCACAGTCTGCTTTGGTCTTAACTATCCTGAGCAGTTTGGTATAATCTGCAAATTTTGCCACCTCACTGTTTACTCTTTTCTGTAGATCATTTATAAATAAGTTGAATAGGATTGGTCCCAGGACAGACTCTTGGGGGACCCCACTAGTTACTTCTTCCCATTGGGAAAACTTACCATTTATTCCTACCCTTTGTTTCCTGTCTTTTAACCAGTTATCAATCCATGAAAGGATCTTCCCTCTTATCTCATGATAACGTACTTTGCTTAAGAGCCTTTGGTGAGGGACCTTGTCAAAGGCTTTCTGGAAATCTAAGTACACTATATCCACTGGTTCCCCCTTATTGACCCCCCTCAAAGAACACTACCAGAATAGTAAAACATGATTTCCCTTTATTAGAAACCACTTTGACTTTTTTCCAACAAATTATGTTCATCTAGGTGCCTGACAATTTTATTTTTTACTATAGTTTTAACTAATTTATCTGGTACTGACGTTAGACTTACCGGTCTGTAATTGCCAGGATCACTTCTAGAGCCCTTTTTAAATATTGGCATTATATTAGCTATCTTCCAGTCATTGGGTACAGAAGCTGATTTAAAGGATAGGTTACAAACCACAGTTAATAGTTCCACAATTTCCCATTTGGGTTCTTTCAGAACTCTTGGGTGATGCCATCTGGTCCCAGTGACTTGTTACTGTTCAGTTTATCAATATGTTCCAAAACCTTCTCTAATAATACTTCAATCTGTGACAATTCCTCAGATTTGTCACCTAAAAAGAATGGCTCATTTTTGGGAATCTCCCCAATATCCTCAGCTGTGAAGACTGAAGCAAAGAATTCATTTAGTTTCTCAGCAATTACTTTATCATCTTTGAGTGCTCCTTTAGCATCTCGATCGTCCAAGGGCCCCACTGTGTGTTTAGCTGGCTTCCTGCTTCTGATGTACTTTAAAAAAGATTTTGCTATTACTTTTTTGAGTTTTTGGCTAGCTGTTCTTCAAACTCCTTTTTGGCTTTTCTTCTTATATTTTTACATTTAATTTGACAAAGTTTATGTTCCTTATTTTCCTCACTAGGATTTTACTTCCACTTTTTAAAAGATGTCTTTTTATCTGTCACCGCTTCTTTTACTTGGCCAGGGTGGTACTTTTTTGGTTCTCTTATTGGTTTTTTTAAATTTGGGTTATACATTTAAATTGGGCCTCTATTATGGTGTCTCTGAAAAGTTTCCATGCAGCTTGCAGAGATTTTACTTTTGTCACTGGACCTTTTCATTTTTGTGTAGTTCCTCTTTCTGAAATTAAATTTCACAGTGTTGGGCTGCTGAGGGGTTTTTCCCACCACAGGAATGTTACATTTTATTACATTATGGTCACTACTATTTCCAAGCTGTCCAGTTATATTTACCTCTTTAACCATATCCTGTGCTCCACTTAGGACTAAATCAAGAATAGTCTTTCCCCTTGTGGGTTCCAAAATCAGCTGCTCCAAGAAGCAGTCATTTAAGGTATCAAGAAATTTTATCTCTGTATCCTGTCCTGAAGTGACGTGTACCCAGTCAATATGGGGATAGTTGAAATCCCACACTATTACTGAGTTTTTTTATTTTGATAGCTTCTCTAATCTCCCTTAGCATTTCATAGTCACTATCAGGCTATGTCTACAGTGGTGCGATCTTGCGCCAGAGCTATGCAAATGAGGCTAAGCATGGAATATCGCCGAGCCTCATTTGCAGAGCTTGCCGAACCGCGGCGAGCCCTGCTCGCCAGCCGCATCATCTGGTGATCTGCGCATGTGCAGATTGTTCTGCGCATGCGCAGATTGCCCAAACCTGGCTCTTCCGGGTTGCAATCTACTCGCCATGGACTAGTAGATTGCATTATTTGTCAAGCCCTGCTCATTTGCATATCTAATGAACCGCCATTTTGTGAAAGAGCCTCTTCTGCAAAATGGCGGCTCATTAGATACGCAAATGAGGCTCGGCGATATTCCACGCTTAGCCTCATTTGTATAGCTCTGGCACAAGATCGCGCCAGTGTAGACATAGCCTCAACTGTCCTGATCAGGTGGGCGATAATAAATCCCTACTGCTATATTCTTATTATTGGAGCATGGAATTACTCTCCCTACAGAGTCTATGGAACATTTTGTGTCATTTAAGATTTTTACTTCATTTGATTCTACATTTTCTTTCATGTATAGTGCCACTCCCCCACCAGCATGACTTGTTCTAGCCTTCTGATATATTTTGTACCCTGGTATGACTGTGTCCCACTGATTGTCCTCATTCCACCAAGTTTCTGAAATGCCTGTTATGTCAATATCCTCCTTTAAAACTAGGCACTCTAGTTCACTCATGTGATTATTTGTGTATAAGCACTTTAAAAATGTCTCAGTATTTATCTGTCTGCCATTTTCTGACTCTTTTTCATTTGATTGTGTCTCATCTGATATGACCCATATTTCCATCCTCTCCTCCTGATTAGAACACAGAGCATCTCTATTAATAGACCTCCTCTAAGAGATGTTTTTGTCCGATCCAGGTGTTCCCCCACACCTGTCGGCTTTCCCCCAGCCCTTAGTTTAAAAACTGCTCTACAACCTTTTTAATGTTAAGTGCTGGCCATCTGGTTCCATTTTGGTATAGGTGGAGCCCATCCTTCCTGTATAGGCTCCCCCATCCCAAACATTTCCCCAGTTCCTTCTAAATCTAAACCCCTCCTCTCTACACCATTGTCTCACCCACACATTGAAACTCTGAAGCTCTGCCTGCCTACCTGGCCCTACGTGTGGAACTGGAAGCATTTCAGAGAATGCTTCCATAGAGGTCCTGGATTTCAGTCTCTTTCCTAGCAGCCTAAATTAGTCCTCCAGAACCTCTCTCCTACCCTTCCCTATGTCATTGGTATCTACATGTACCATGACCACTGGCTTCTCCCCAGCATTACACATAAGTCTATCTAGATGTCTTGAGAGGGCCACAGTCTTCACACCAGGCAGGCAAGTCACCATACGGTTCTCCCGGTCATCACAAACCCAGCTATCTATGTTTCTAATGATCAAATCTCCCATTACTAACACCTGCCTTTTCCTAATGATTGGAGTTCCCTCCCCCGGAGATGTATCCTCAGAATGAAAGGATACCATAACATCCTCTAGAAGGAGGGTCCCAATTATGGGATCATTTCCCTCTGCTCCAGGAGACTGTCCTCCTTCCCTGAGCCTTTCATCCTCCTTGACAGTACAGAGGCTGTCTGATTGAAGGTGGGACGGTTCTACAGTGTCCAGGAAAGCCTTGTCTACGTACATCTTAGCCTTCCTTAGTTCCTTGGATTCAGCCACCCTGGCCTCCAAATCCCATACTCAATCTCTGAGGGCCAGGAGCTCCTTGCACTGAATGCACACATATGCCACCTATCCATACGACAGGTAATCATACATGAACATTGGGTGCAATAAACAGGATAGCCCCCACTCTGCTGCTGGTCTTCTGCCTGCATTCTCTCCTACAGGTAATTAGGTTATTGATAGGGTTTTTATTTTAAAAAGGTAGTTTTGGTTTTAGTGTAGTTTAAAAGTTTTAAGGAATGGCAAGTGTACCTTTCCTCCTTCCAATTCCCCTTCTAAACTCCTTCACAAAACTCCCTGTTAGCTTCCCCTGTTCATAAAGCTCCCTGGTCGCTTACTCATGGACTTTATAAAGCTCTGGCCTTCCTGATAGCCCCTCTTCCTGGCTAAGGCTTGACCGATGAACAGAGGGTTCTAGATTTCTGCCTTACACAAGACAGTGTTCATGATACTTACACAAGACAGTGTGAAAAGTGCACGGTTAAGAGTGAAATGCTACAGCTGTTTGCCAGGCTTGGCTAGAGCTAGGGCAGTCGCTGATTCTGGTAGCTGCCTCACACCCAGGGAAGTGAATGTGTGGGGTGAAGGGCAGTGTTTCTTAAACTTTTTAAGACTGAGGAACACCAAACAATAACTTTTTTATGAGGAACACCAAAGGGGGTGTGACGGGAAGGAAACTCCCCGCACTGACAGCCCCGCCCACGGGGAAGTGCAGAGCGGCGCGGCGGGGCTGAGCACGGGGAAAAGCGCCCCGGCGGACGAGCCGCGGTCGGCGCTGGGAAGGAGAACGAGCGGGGGCGCGCGGCCGCAGGTACCCCGGGCGCGACAGGCGGCAGGACCCTGGGGAAGGCAGGCGGGGGACGCCAGGAGGAGTGGCACGTCCCTGGCGTGCCGGCTCAAAAGGGGGAGGAGCCAGAAGGGAGGGAGGCTGCCGGCATTTCCCTTGACCCTGCAGGTAACCCGGAGAGTGGAGCCGGAGGAGCCGGGGAAAGCAGAGGACCGGAGGAGGAGGCCTGGACCCCCGCAGCCCATACCCGGGGCGAAACCACCCGGCCCGGGGCTCCAGGGACCGGGGCCGAAGGCGGACGGCTTCACCCTCGACAGCCGGGGAGGACCGAAGGCCGGGCCCGCTGGAGGGCAAGTCCCCGGGACTGGTTTGGCAGCAGGGCTGAGTGCGGGGGGTCCGCCAGGGCACATGGGCTGAGCGGAAGCCCGGGTGCGGCGGGTACAAACCCGGCAGCCCGGACAGTGGGACCGGGACTCGGGGCAGAGACTGGGGGGTGACAGACGCAGGCGAGGGAGCGGTCCGGGGGGCCGGCGCGGGCCAGGCGGCCCAACCTCGCCACACTGGTGGAGAATGTGGGTACCCTCATAGTAGGGTGAACCCCCCCCCAAAAAAAGAGAGAGAAAAGGGACCCTTCGGGGCTGACGGGTGGTGGGATAAGACCACAGGAGGAGGATAGCATGGAGGTGGGGGAGTTGCTGAAATGGTTGGTAGACAACCAGCAGCAGCAGCAGCAGCAGCAGCAGACGCAGCTGCTAAAACAGCTCACGGACCAGCAACAACTGGTTCGGGAGGTTCTAGAGCAGCAGAAGCAGGCGGGGGCGATGATACCCCCAGGAGGGGCTAGTGGGGCGGCCCTGGCCCTACCCTTACGGCTGGTAAAGATGACGGCCGAGGACGACCCAGAGGCCTTCCTGGTGACGTTTGAGAGGGTGGCCACGGCCGCCCGGTGGCCAGAGGAACAGTGGGCAACTCTCTTGGCACCCTACCTCACGGGCCCGGCCCAGGGGGCGTATAGGGGCTTAGCCGCACGAGACGCCCTACACTACCACAAAGTAAAGGAAGCCATCCTCGACCAGGTGGGGGTGACCCCAGAGACCCACAGGCAGAAATTCCGGGCCGAGAGGTACCGGCCAGGGGAGCGGCCCCGAGCGGTGGTCCAGTGCTTAAAGGAGGCCGCCACTCGGTGGCTGGACCCCGAGCAGCGGACCGCGGTCCAGGTGGTTGACATGATCGTGTTAGACCAGTTTCTGCAGATCCTTCCACCCGAAGGATGGATGTGGGTATGACGCCACCAGCCCACCACCCTCGGGGAAGCGGTCACGATCATGGAGAATTACCTGGCGGCCGAGGGGGAGGAAGAGCGGCGGCAAGGAGCCAAGAGCCAGAACCGGAGCCCCGCACACTCAGGGCGAGCGCGCCCCACGAAAGGTCGAGGGGCAGGGGCCGGCCCGCCCATCCCGTGGGCATGCTGGGAGAGCGGAGGCGGACCCGCGGCCCCGGGGAACCCGGAGACAACGGCACCCGGGGAGACCGGGGGGGCCTCCCCCAGCCCGGCAGAACCAGGAAAGCGCGGCGCGTGCTTCGAGTGCGGCCAAGAGGGGCACTTCCGCAGAGAATGCCCCTTTATGGACTGCTCGTTCGGGCGGGCCTCAACGATCGATCGGCGGCCCCCGCGCGCAGGACTACCCCGAATCACTCTGCCGGTAAGCCTTGACGGACGGGCAACCTGGGCCTTAGTAGACTCCGGCTGCAACCAGACCCTGGTACGCGAGGGAGTGGCACCACGGGGAGGAGAAGGGGGACCCCCCCCCCCGTGACCGTGCAGTGCATCCACGGGGAGGCACGGCGGTACCCGACCCGGTGGGTGCAGATCGGCGAGGGGACCAGTCAGAGGCGTTGCCGGGTAGCGGTGGCCCCGCACCTGGCCTACCCCGTGATCCTGGGGCGGGACTGGCCAGGCTTTCGGCAAGCCTTCCAGCGATGGGGGCAGACCCCAGACAGAGCGGGCCCCCCGGGGCCCAGGAGAGCGGGGCCCCAAGAGGGCCAACGGAGGCCCAGGCCGGCGAAACCACGCCGCCAGGAGCATGCGGCAGCAGGGTCGAGGACGGAGAGGACTTCCTGCGGGAGCAGAGGGAGGACCGCTCACTGGCCCATGCGTGGGAGCCGGCCTAGGTGGAGACGCCCTTGGGACGCCCGCACACCCAGAGCCCGCGGTTCGAGGTAAGAGCGGACCGGCTATACCGCGTGGTCACTCGGCCGGGGGAAGGAGGTGAGAGCTGGCAGCTGCTAGTGCCAGCATGGTTCCGGTGGCAAGTCCTCGAGCTGGCACACGCGAACCCCTGGGCTGGCCACTTGGGGGTGGAAAAAACGTCTCAGAGGGTCCTGCAATGATTCTATTGGCCTGGGATCCACAGGGAGATCAAGGACTTCTGTGTGTCCTGCCCCGAGTGCCAGCGGGCCGGGGGCGGCGGGAGTGCTGAGAGCCCCCCTGATACCACTTCCCGTGGTAGACATCCCTTTCGAGCAGGTGGCGTTGGACCTGGTGGGCCCTCTGGCCCGGTCCAAGAAGGGCAACCAGTATATCCTCGTTCTTATTGACTATGCAACCCGCTACCCCGAAGCCGTGCCGCGGCGGAGCTGGTTAAGATCTTTGCCCGCGTGGGCATACCCCGGGAGATCCTGACCGACCAGGGGACAAACGTATCCGGGCGGGTCATGACGGAGCTGCGTAAGTTACTGCAGGTGAAAAAGCTGCAGACCTCCGTCTACCACCCTCAGACCGATGGGCTGGTAGAATGTTTTAACAGGACGTTAAAAACAATGCTGAGGAAATTTGTGGGGATGGATCCCCAGGAATGGGACCACTTCCTGCCCGCCCTCCTGTTCGCTGTGCGGGAGGTGCCGCAGGCTTCAACCAGCTTCTCACCGTTTGAGCTGCTCTACGGCAGGCAGCCAAGGGGCATCCTTGACCTCCTGAAGGAGGGATGGGAGGAGCAAGACTCCCGCGCGAAAGGGACAGTCCAATACATCCTGGACCTGCGCAAGAGACTGCAGGTATCCGGCGAGCTTGCCAGGAGCAACCTACGGACGGCCCAGGCACGCCAGGCCCAGTGGTACAACCAGGGGGCCCGCGAGCGGACATTCGCGCCGGGCGACCGGGTGCTACTCCTCCTGCCAGCGACGGAGTCGAAGCTGTTGGCAACCTGGCAGGGCCCCTACGAGGTGCGGCGCCAGGTGGGCCCCGTAGATTACGAAATCCAGCTGACGGGGAGGTGCAAAAAGACCCAGATTTATCATGTGAACCTTCTCAAGAAGTGGAACACGCGAGAGAGCCTACTGGTGACCACCCGCCTGGCGGAACCCGAGCTGGGGCCCTGGGGACTAGATCTTGGCCAACCAGGGAGGAGCCGCATCTGGGGCTCACGTTGACCGGCCCCCAGAAAGAAGAAATGCGAACCCTACTCCGGTCCTTCGCGGCGGTTCTGTCGACGCAACCCGGACGCACCGAGGTGGCACACCATCACATCCAGACCACACCTGGGCGGCGGGTGCGGGAACCGCTGCGGCCGCTCCCCAGGAAGTTATGGGGGACAGTGCAAGAGGAGTTGAGGAAAATGTTACAGATGGGCGTAATCCAGAAATCGAGGAGTGAGTGGCGGAGTCCGATTGTCCTGGTACCCAAGCGCGACGGGACGCTGCGCTTCTGCATAGACTTCCGCAAGGTGAATGCTCTCTCCAAATTCGATGCATACCCTATGCCACGGATGGGGGAGCTGCTGGAAAGGCTGGGGAAGGCCCGGTACCTGACGACCCTCGACCTCACCAGGGGATACTGGCAGATCCCCCTCACGCCGGCGTCCCAGGAAAAAACCGCGTTTGCGACACCGTTCGGGCTCTACCACTTCCTGACCATGCCCTTCGGATTGAACGGTGCCGCCGCCACGTTCCAGTGGATGATGGACCACCTCCTGGAAGAGCACCGGGCATACGCGGCGGCATATATTGATGACGTGGTAGTGTACAGCACGTCGTGGCAGGAACACCTAGGACATGTCCGCGCAATCCTAGAAACCCTAGAAACAGCCCGGCTGACCGCGAACCCCGGCAAATGCGCTTTTGCACAGGACGAGGTGGCCTACCTAGGGTATATTGTGGGGAACGGGCAACTGAAGCCCCAAATGGACAAAGTCGAGGCCGTGTGAGACCACCCAGCTCCCACGACGAAAAGGCAGGTTCGGCAATTCTTGGGCCTGGCGGGCTATTACCGGCGGTTTATACCACGCTTCGCTACGATAGCCGCCCCTTTAACGGACCTGAAAAGGGAGGGCCCACCCAGAAGGTGCAGTGGACCCCACAATGTGAGGAGGCGTTCCAGCAACTGAAGAGGGCCCTTACCCGAGCCCCGGTGCTGGCACAACCGGACTTCACAAAACCCTTCCTGGTACAAACCGACGCCTCGGACGTGGGGCTAGGGGCAGTCCTAGCCCAGCACCAGGGCGACACCGAGAGGCCGATACTCTACCTGAGCCGCAAACTGCTGCCGCGAGAACAGATGTACTCCACTATCGAACGGGAGGCCCTAGCAGTGGGCTGGGCAGTAGAAGTGCTCCGTTACTACTTGTTAGGGGGCACGTTTCAGTTGGTAACCGACCACGCGCCCCTGCAGTGGATGCATAATATGCGGGAGGCAAACCCGCGTATAATGAGGTGGTACCTGTTTTTACAACAGTACAAGTTCTCAGTGGCGCACAAGGCGGGGCAGGAATACGCCAACGCAGATTTCTTGTCGCGCTGTGGGAGAGCGGGGGCGTGGAAGGAAAGGACTACGGGACTGGAAGGGGAGGTGTGTGACGGGGAGGAAACTCCCCGCACTGACAGCCCCACCCGCGGGGAAGCGCCGAGCGGTGCGGCGGGGCTGAGCACGGGGAAAAGCGCCCCAGCGGACGAGCCGCAGGTACCCTGGGCGCAGCAGGCGGCAGGACCCCGGGGAAGGCGGGCGGGGGACGCCAGGAGGAGCGGCACGTCCCTGGCGTGCCGGCTCAAAAGGGGGAGGAGCCGGAAGGGAGGGAGGCTGCCGGCATTTCCCTTGACCCCGCAGGTAACCCGGGGAGTGGAGCCGGTGGAGCTGGAGGAGCCAGGGAAAGCAGAGGACCGGAGGAGGAGGCCCGGACCCCCGCAGCCCATACCCGGGGCGAAACCACCCGGCCCGGGGCTCCAGGGACCGGGGCCGAAGGCGGACGGCTTCACCCTCGACAGCCGGGGAGGACCGAAGGCCGGGCCCGCCGGAGGGCAAGTCCCCGGGACTGGTTTGGCAGCAGGGCTGAGTGCGGGGGGTCCGCCAGGGCACACGGGCTGAGCGGAAGCCCGGGTGCGGCGGGCACAAACCCGGCGGCCCGGACAGTGGGGCCGGGATTCGGGGCAGAGACTGGGGGGTGACAGACGAAGGCGAGGGACCGGCCCGGGGGGCTGGCGCGGGCCAGGCGGCCCAACCTCGCCACAGAGGGGAAAAAAAAGGTCGGGGGGAGGGGGGAAGGGTTAGGGGGAAAGTTACTGAGGGGGAAAAAAGGGTTGGGGGTGTATTATTCATAACAAAGAAAGAAAAAAAAGGTTGCCCGCCCCTTTAGAGGTGGCCATTTTGAATCCGGTTGCTCTCTGTGGCACACCTCTGACTGCCTCGTGGGACATTGGTGTGCCGCGGAACACAGTTTACGAAAAACTGGTGTAGGGGAAGCCATATATATACAGACTGCTTCATGGCCCCCTTCGGGGAGACACCTCTCACCCCTATTGCAGAAGGGCACTGATATTGTCTCTGCAGATCGCTCTGGGCTGATCTCCTCATCCCTATTGCACTCAAACATAGATGACCCTACTGACGACCAGCTTATGGGATCTTTGGCAGAAGAGTGGCCTCTTATGGGCGAAATATGGCCCTCAAGCACTATCACTGGCCCTGTCTTGCAGCCCCTGTTGGCACATTCCCTCTCTTCTGCTGACTTTGAGACCAAGCTGGCATTGGAAAAGATGAAGTAAAGGGCAACAAAAATGATTAGGGGGTTGGAACAGGTCCCATATGAAGAGCAGTTAAAAAGATTTGGACTTTTCATCTTAGAAAGGAGGGGTATGTCTACACTACCCCGCTAGTTCGAACTAGCGGGGTAATGTATGGATACCGAACTTGCTATTGAAGCCCGGGATTTGAATTTCCCGGGCTTCATTAGCATAAAGCCGGCGCCGCCATTTTTAAAAGCCGGCTAGTGCGAAACCCGTGCCGCGCGGCTACACGCGGCACGGGCTAGATAGTTCGAACTAGCTAGCCATTCCGCCTCGTGGAACGAGGTGTACAGATAGTTCGGAATGGCTAGCTAGTTTGAACTATCTAGCCCGTGCCGCGTGTAGCCGCGCGGCACGGGTTTCGCACTAGCCGGCTTTTAAAAATGGCAGCGCCGGCTTTATGCTAATGAAGCCTGGGAAATTCAAATCCCGGGCTTCATTAGCAAGTTCGGTATGCATACATTACCCCGCTAGTTCGAACTAGCGGGGTAGTGTAGACATACCCGAGGAGACTAAAGGGGAGGGGAGATATGATAGAGGTCTATAAAATCATGACTGATGTGGAAAAAGTGATTAAGGAAAAGTTATTTACTTGTCCCCATAACATAAGAACTAGGGGTCACTAAATGAAATTAATAGGTAGCAGGTTTAAAACAAGAGGAAGTTTTTCTTCATACGGTGCACAGTTGGCCTGTGGAACTCCTTGCCAGAGGAGGCTATGAAGACCAGGACTTTAACAGAATTAAAAAAAATCCACCTAGATAAATTCATGGAGGTTAGGTCCATCAATGACTATGGGTAGGAATGGTGTCTCTAGCCTCTATTTCTCTAGAGGTGGGTGACAGAGGAGGGATCATGTGAGCATTACCTGTTGTGTTCCTTTCCCCTGGGGCATCTGGTATTGGCCGCTTTTGGTAGATAGGATACTGGGCTGGATGGACCGTTGGTCTGACTCAGTATGGCTGTTCTTATGACTGTTAGTCAGAATGGGTAGGAATGATGTCCCTAGCCTCTCTCAGAGGCTGGGAATGGGAGACGGGAGAGGGATTGCTTGAAGATTCCCTGTTCTGTTCACTCCCTCTAGGGCATCTGGCATTGGCCACTGTCGGCAGACAGGATACTGGGCTAGATGGACCTTTGGTCTGACCCAGTCTGGTTGTTCTTATGTATGTTCTTATGTTCTACACTGGCACTTCACAGCACTATAACTTTCTGGCTCAGGGCTGTGAGTCCCCCCTCCCCAAAACTAGGGATATGTCAAGGTGTAGTCCACTACACAATTAACCAATAAGTCTTGACACATGGCCCGGATCCAGCAGCTTGGTGGGCCGAATGCAGAGTGTGGGCTGTATCTGGCATGCCTCTGTTTTATACATATAATTTTCCAATATGGGTTACTTTGTATTTATCAACACTGAATTTCATCTGTCATTTTGCTGCCCAGTTATTTAGTTTTGTGAGATTCTTTTGAAGCTCTTCACAGTCTGCTTTGGACTTAACTATCTTGAGAAATTTTGCCGCTGCACTGTTTACCCCATTCGCCAAATCATTTATGAATATGTTAAGTAGGATTGGTCCAAGCACAGACCCTTGGGGGACACAACTAGTTATTTTCTTCATTCTGAAAACTGATTAACTGAATCTGGGACCTCCCAGACTGGCCGATGCAGAGTGATAAGAACAGCCATACTGGGTCAGGGCTGGGAACAGGTGCCACATCAACAGAACAAGAACCCATGAACCCAGCATCAACAATTCCCTTGGCAGGCTTACAACCCCTGGACCCTAGATCTTGAATGGGCTTTGGGTTGAATTGCTCCATTTTACACGAGGGACACCTTGCCTGGAACCTGGCTGCTTGGTGCCAGCCAGTGGGCTCAGTGGCTGAAAGGCCTGTGCAATCTTTTACTTGGCAGAGACCAGGGCTGAGGGGCATCTCCAGAGTGGAGACAGGGTCAAGGTCAGGAAGAAGAGGAGAAGTGGCCCCATAATAGCTTCAGTGTCCAGATTGGGAAGGTAGTTGTCCCCACTGGATCACATGGACTCAGATTTCTGATCACCCCCAGTCTGGGTGGTCCCAGATTCAGTTAATCAGTTTTCAGAATGAAGAAAATAACTAGTTGTGTCCCCCAAGGATCTGTGTTTGGACCAATCCTACTCAACATATTCATAAACTCTGTAGTCCAGTGGCTTCATTTTCTTTAAAATTTCATCAGCAGATACATTACTTCACTATTTATTTAAATTATTGTAATACATTTAGGCCTTAATGTAGGTTATCAAGTTTTTCAAAGTTAAATTTGAAATTTTGCAAACTTTGCAGTCATTACAAAATTACTCAAAGTAGTTAAGTTAAAAGTTGACAGCAAAGAGCCCCTTTGACTCAGCATTTGGAGCGAGACCGAAGGGTGTTGATCCTGGCATGGTGGTGTTGCAGACACTGCCGTTCTAACAAGGGATCTGTATGTATGCTGTCTCAACAATCTGTAGCTGGGCCTAAGGAATCATGCCAGGAAGTACCCCAAGAGTGATGTCAACATCTATGGCTAACCAGTGAGTTTGCGTAGAAATTGGGTCTCATAGAGGGGACCTGGGGTGAGGGATTGGAAGAGACTACAGCTGAGCCCAGACTGTGGCATCAACTGACCGCCGGCCACCCCTAACATCCTCAGAGGGATTCTTCGCTATCATTCTTTGGTGGATGTTTGGCAGGACCAGCACTTAAGCAGTGCCATCTCCTTCACCTTTGTCAGGGTGGACATGGCTTAATCCTGGTAAGAGTTTTGGTTTTAGCTGATCTGCCAAGGGTATTGGAATTCCTTTCCTTTTGGTGTGGACAAGCTCCAGGTCTTTGACAGCCAATTGGTCAACAGTGCTTTTGTCTGGTTGTATATCCAACTCCTTCAGGAGATAGATCACAGCTCCCACTTCCATGCCCTGGAAAGAGGATGGGTACTAAAACCCTTATTCCTGAAAAAATGAGGTTTACAGGGTTCTTTCGAAACAGGTTTTATTTTCCCAAAAGAACCGTGTCTAGATTGCTTTTTTTTAAAAAAAACCCTTTTTCGAAAAAGCGATTGGACGTGATTATGCAAATTAAGTGCGAGATTTGTAAATCTGCGCTTCATTTGTATTTTTGATTTCCTTCATTTACAGTCCTCTTTCAAAAGAGGAATTTAGTCTAGACGCACCCTAGATGTGCTATTTATCAACTCTAGTGAGGCTTTTGGCATTCTCACATGGTCTTCTCATAAGTAAACTAGAGAAATATAGCCTAGGCAAACCTATTATAAGAGGGGTCCAAAACTTGTTGGAAAAGTGCAATCAGAATGAAGTTATCGCTGTTTCGCAGTCAAGCAAGAAGGGCACATAAAGTGAGTTCCTTCAGGAATCTGTTCGGGTCCAGTTCTGTTGAATATCTTCATAAATGATTAGGATAATGGCATAGAGAGTACACTGGCAAATTCTGCAGCCACTACGAAGATATAAGACGTTGTAAGCACTTTGGAGGACAGGATTAGAATTCAGAGTAATCTTGACAAATGAGAAATGGTTTGAAATGAACACAATGAAATTCAGTAAGGACAAATGCAAAGAATTACACTTAGCAAGGAATAATCAGTTGCAAAATATAAAATGAGAAATGACTGCCTATGAATGAATACTGCAGTAAAGGATCTGGGAGTTATAGTGGATCACAAACTAAGTATGAATCAGCAATGTAATATGTTTCCAATAAAAACAAATATTCTGGGATATATTAGCAGGAATACTGGAAACAAAATGTGACTCTTCAACTTTACTGAGTACTGATAAGACCTCAGTTGGAGTATTGTGTCCAGTTCTGGACACCACACTTCAGTAATTATGTGGATAAATTAAAGAAAGTCTAGGAAGACAGCAACAAAAATTATTAAAGTTCTAGAAAACACGACCTATGAGGGAATAGTGTAATAACTGGGTGGCTGTGTCTAGACTGGCAAGTTTTTCTGCAAAAGCAGCTGCTTTTGTGCAAAAACTTGCCAGCTGTCTACACTGGCCACTTGAATTTCTGCAAGAACACTGACTTCCTACTGTCTGAAATCAGTGCTTCTTGCGGAAATACTGTGCTGCTCCCGTTCGGGCAAAAGTCCTTTTGCACAAAGCTTTTGCGCAAAAGGGCCAGTGTAGACAGCTCAGATTTGTTTTGCGCAAAAGACTAGATTGGCATGGACGCTTTTCTGCAGAAAGTGCTTTTGTGGAAAAGCGTCCATGCCAATCTAGATGCTCTTTTCCGCAAATGCTTTAAACGGAAAACGTTTCCGTTAAAAGCATTTGCGGAAAATCATGCCAGTCTAGGGGTACGTCTAGACTACATGCCTCTGGTGACAGAGGCATGTAGATTAGACTACCCGGCATAGGAAAATGAAGCGGCGATTTAAATAATCGCCGCTTCATTTAAATTTACATGGCTGCCACGCTGAGCCGATCAGCTGTTTGTCGGCTCAGCGCGGTAGTCTGGACGCTCCGCGTTCGACATCAAAGGCATTTGTCGACCTCCCAGATATGCCTGGACATTAGAGACATAGAATGGCTCTCTCATTACAATAGATAATTTCCCCTTTTGGTACTCTCACCTCATCACTGTTGGAGGTGAGCCACATCCAACCAAATACTCACCATCTGTTGAGGTGACACATCCAAAGTTGCCCCTGCACCAAGTGAGCCAACAAACATGCAGAAACACCTTCCCTGGAATGGACAGCAAGGCGATTGGCCTGTTGCTTTTACAGTCATTATGCAGGCCTTTGCCATTACACAATACTGTCCTTCCAGATGATTGGCAAGGTTCCAGTTCTCCATGCCAGATGAAAGATGGCCAGAAGTGATTCCATTGTAGGGTCAATAGCACATTTTAGCACTATCTGCACATCCATGTTTTGAGTTGACAGAAGGCAGATTTCACTTCCTCCAATGTTGGTGCATCAGTACAAGTGTCTGGGCCCTGAACCATGGTGGCTACTAAATCGTCCAGCTCAGAGCAAGCAGCTGCTGGAGGGTGGTTCAGGGCACGGTCATAATGTTCCACCCAGTGTCAGAGGATGTCACCATCCAATTTACAGGATGGCCTTGGCTGTTATTCAGGATTCCATCTGTAAAGACAACCTCCTTACTGATGAGGTGGTGGATCACATGAAATTTAGGCTTTATGTGACCTCTGGCTAAGCCAAATTCAACATCATCTGCCCCTTGGTTATATTACAGCTTGCAAGTGCAGAGTGGCAGCGTTTTGAATTTTCACTTCAGATGATAATGAGTATGCTAGCAGGCTGTGGCCTTTAATTATCTGGAAGGCTCCTGCAATAGCCATGGTTGGTATGCTGTACACTTATAGCCAATCGTCTGCTCTGTGGATTAGTGGAGGGTAGACGTGAACAGAAACCAAGCAACACCCACATCGTCCAGCAGTTTGGCTAGTGCTGACTCTTTTTCTGACTTTGATACAAAACCTATTAGCTAAACCTGGCACACAAAGTGTATTTTTTCATCATCCCAGAGAGCTTACCTGCTCATCAGAGCATCAGCAACTGGTGGGTGACCACTAGGTGGTGATCTATGTCTGTTACACATTATTCACCATAAGATGCTTTTCAGGAGGCAAGGAGATTCCTGTCATGCATGATGATGTGGTCCAACTCCTTCTGAGTGATGCCATTCTGAGAGAACCATGTCATCTGGTGTATGTGTTGGCACTTGAACCATGATTCAAGAATGGAAACATTTTGGGAGGCACAATGTGAGCAAGCAGCAAGAGTTATCTTTGCTATACCTGAACTCTAATAACCTGTTCATACCACAAATAGTCTGGTAGCACTTTAAAGACTAAGAAAACATGTAGATGGTATCATGAGCTTTCATGGGCACAGCCCACTTCTTCAGGTGACCAGAGTGTTGGATGTCCAGAACTAAAATAAATACCCCTAGGTAGGAGGAGGGTAGGGGGAAGAAGGAAAAAACTGGGAGTGGAGGGGGAGAACAAGAAAAGGTAGTGGGTATAAAAATATCAAGGGGAAAGCCGAGCTGGAATGATATTTTTATACCCATTACCTCTTCTTGTTTCCTCCCTCCCGTTTTTTCCTTCTCCCCCGCTCTCCTTCCTTCTTCCCTATTTATTTTAGTTCTGGACATCCAACACTCTGGTCATCTGAAGAAGTGGGCTGTGCCCATGAAAGCTCATGATACCATCTGCATGTTTTGTTAGTCTTTAAAGTGCTACGAGACTATTTGTTGTTTTTTAAGTTTATCCCGTACAGACTAACTCGGCTACTCCCTGAAGCTGTTCATACAAGTTCGCAGTGAGCAAGTAATAGCATTTAGGATACCCAGAGATCATGAGATTATCATGTGGAGGGACTGTATCATAGAAATGATTTTTGTAATTAGAAAAAATTACATGGACATTCTTCTTTTTCAGTATGTTTCCAAGTTCCATGATGTCATCTAATATAAGTGGGATATCCCATAGTTCAGTGTCATCGGGGCAGATAAGAACCATCATCAGTGGATCTTTGCTCATCAACTTCAGAAGCCTGGGCAATCATGGAATGATGTCTTGAGTAGGGATGTGAATGATTAACTGGTAAGCATCAACCTTACTGGGTGATGCTTAGTGGTTACGGTTAACCGTTGGCTTGGCTGTGCTGGAGCAGCCCGCTGTGCCACGGGCGAGGAGTGCTCCAGCCCAGCCAGAGCAACCACTACCTTTGGTGGGCCTGGACTGGCCGGAACAACCCTCACCCATTGGGGGGAGGAGGCTGGTTCTACCATCCATGCCATGCATCCCGGTCTAAGCAGTTAACTATTTTAATGTAACGTTTATTTTACATCCCTAGTCTTGTGGTTTGACTCCAGCATGTCATACTGTTGTCTGCCTGGTCCCTGTAGAATATTCTTTCAATTCTTCTGAGTATTGAATCTCCAGCAAGGGCTCTCTGTTTTCCTAGGATGGTTGCAGAACTCCTTGCAGGGAAGCTTGATTTTTAGTACAGGTTGGGATGAACTGCCATCAATGTGCATTTCCTGTACATCTTTTCATTCCCTTGGACCTGTGACAGGTATTTTCTAAAGTTTCCACATTGAGGACCTGATATTGATTGGAGACTTTTGCTGTATGGAATGCCTCCCAGGCTTCTTCTCTCTGTTGCCATCAGCTTGCCCATCCTGATCTGTCTCCAGTCATGCAATTATGATCTCCTGGGGCTCATGGTCTCAGGTCTCTTTTTTGATTTCTTGGTGGCTATGACGGGGCAGTCTCTGCGCCCCGCACTAACCAGGCGCTGTCCCCGGCTTGCTAGGGAGAAGCGGCGGCCCCGCGCTGGCTCCTACCCTGCACGGCTTCTTCTGCCGCGGGCGGGGCCAAGCGGCAGCCCCAATCAGCTGCGCTCGACTCCGCCGCCGCTTCCCCAGCCGTGCCAGAGCGCCGGGCGCTGACACTGCCCGTGGCGCTGACCTGCGCCAGCGCCCTGGCGGGCCAGCCGCTCTAGTGGAGGGGGCGTGCCTGCCCCGCTACGGAGGACGTCAGGGCGGCGGGACGCTTAAAAGAGGCGCCGCCGTCAGAGCCAAAAGGAGGAAGACGTGCAGCCGGGAGAAGGAGGACGGGTGGACAGCGGCACCTCGGACCCCATCTGCGCAGACCCTCGGGACCCAGTCGTCACGGCGGCCCGGCGGGGGAGGTAGGAAGCGACCCAGGGCAGGGTGTGGAAACCCGGGGGGTTGGTGTGTTGAGGGGATTCCGTCCCCCACCAACCAGGACTGAGGGGATTAGCGCATTCCCCCAGACCTTACGGCCCTGGGTCGGGGCTCGGAGTGAGGGCGGACCCGAGCCCTCTTACCCCCCGCGCTGCCGCGGGCGCCACTCACCGCTGACTGAACGTGGACCGACCCTGCCAGACTCAGGGGCGGGTGCTGGGGTAATCAGGGAGCACGAAGAGGACAAGACCTCGGGTGAGGGAATCCGGAGGGGCGGGCGGAGGACCCTGCGTGGCCCTCGGGGGAGGGCTGCGTCGACGCCGCGCCCCTTCACACGTAGTGGAGAATGTGGGTACTCCTGGCGGGGCACTAACGGTGGCCTTTTCCTGGGGAGGATACAGGGGAACTAGACCGGGTGGCCCTGGACCAACCATGGAGACCCCCAAGTTACTAGAGTGGATGGTGGAAACCCAGAGGCAAAACCACCAACAACAAACCCAGCTAATCCAACAACTGATGTCGCAAGCCCAGGAGCAGCAGCAGCAGTTGATTCTGGAGCTCTGTGACCGACCGCCGGCCTCAATTGGGGGAGGGGAACCGACAGCAGGCGGTAACCCCCTCGCGCCGATCCGCCTGACCAAGATGACTAATTCGGACGACCCGGAGGCCTACTTAGTGACATTCGAGCGGGTGGCGGCGGCTGCCCGATGGCCTGAAGAACAATGGGCGACCATTTTGGCCCCCTACTTGACGGGCCCAGCCCAGCTCGCGTATCGCGGCCTGTCGGCGAGGGACGCGCTCCACTACCACCTGGTCAAGGAGGCTATCCTGGACCAGCTGGGCGTCACCCCGGAGACCCAGCGACAGAAGTTCCGGGACGTACGGTATGCAGAAGGAGCCCGCCCCCGGGCCGTGGTGCAACGGATCTGGGAGGCGGAGAGCCACTGGCTTCATCCGGAGGAGAAGATGGGCCTCCACGTTGCCGAGATGGTGTACTTGGAACAATTCATCCACATATTCCTGCCGGAAGGGCAGCGATGGGTGCGACGCCACCGTCCCGTGTCCCTCGAGGAGGCGGTAGCCCTCATGGAAGACTTCCTCGCCGCCGAGGGGATTGACGAGCCAGGGAGGCCATGGACGGGGACCCCGCGCTCTGCCCAGTCGAACACGGGGGCCTGAAGGGTGGAGGAGGGGCACGTGAGAGAAGGCGCCACATCCAAGGAGGGAGACGAGAAGAGACGTCTAGCCCTGGTGTGGTCTCGGCCGGCCCCGAAAGATCCCGTCAGTTGGGGCGGAGGGACGTCCACAGGGGCCATGCGCCCCGCTGACCCCGAGCCCAAGAAGAACCTCTGCTTCGAGTGCGGGCAGGAGGGGCACTTCCGGCGAGACTGCCCATTCATGGACTGCTCCTTCGGGCAGGCCCTCACGGCGTACCAAGGGCGATCCGGGGGGAGCCCCCGACCGACAGTCCTGATTCACCTTGACGCTGTCCCGTTCAAAGCCCTCGTCGACACCAGGAGCAGCCAGACCCTTGTCCAAGAGGACCTCATGGATCCCACGAACCCGAGGGGACCCCCGGTGAGGATGCAGTGCATCCATGGCAACGTGCGGGAGTACCCCACGGCCTGGGTGACCCTGATCGACCCGATGCTTGGTCGCCCTAGCCCCACTGCTGCCCTACCCCGTGATATTGGGGCACGACTGGAGGGGGTTCCAGCACCTGTGGGTGAACTGGCGGTGACCCGACGGAGCCGGCCGAGCCTGCGCGGCGGGACCGGCGCTCCCGGAGGCCCCCACCACATCAGACGCTCCCCGACAGACAGAACGAGACACCGAGGGGCGGTGGCAGCCCACGGCGGACAGAGTCCTCGAAGGGGAGGACTTTGTCGAGGCCCAGCGGGCTGATGCCTCCCTCCAGCGAGCCTGGGGGTACGCCACCGACGGACTCCCGGACGACCCAGACAGCGGACACGACGGACCCCGTTTCGAGGTACACGCAGACCGCCTCTATCGTGTCAGTAGGGACCCGGGGGGCGAGGGGGAACAGAGACAGTTACTCGTCCCGACCACCCACAGACAGACCGTCCTGGAGCTGGCCCACAACAACCCGTGGGCGGGGCACCTGGGAACAGAAAAAAACCCTCCAGAGAATCCTACAAAGGTTCTACTGGCCCAGGGTATATAGGGAGGTCCGGGACTTCTGCCAGTCCTGCAAGGCTTGCCAAAAGACAGCGTCGGGGAGGGTGCCGAGGGCCCCTCTAGTGCTCATGCCCCTAATGAGTGAACCGTTCAAGCGGATCGCCCTCGACCTAGTGGGACCCCTCGAGCGTTCAAAAACCGGGAACAAATACATTATGGTGGTCATAGATTACGCCACCTGGTACCCCGAGGCAGTCCCACTAAGGAACACCACCGCCCCTACCCTCGCCACCAAACTGGTGAGAATATTCGCGAGGGTGGGGATCCCCAAGGAGATCTTAACAGACCAGGGCACGAACGTAACCTCCCGGTTAATGGCCGAGTTGGGTAAACTGACGGATATCAAACTCCTCAGAACCTCGGCCTACCACCCCCAGGCTGACGGCCTGGTAGAACGCTTTAATCGAACACTGAAGGCGATGCTCTGCCGGTTCATGGACAAGGACCCCAGCGGGTGGGACACCCTCCTCCCCGCCTTGCTGCTCCCGATCTGGGAGGTCCTGCAGGCATCCACGGAGTATTCCCCCTTCGAGCTCCTGTACGGGCGGAGGCCCAGGGGGATACTGGATATCCTGAGGGAAACCTGGGAAGAGCAAAGCCCGAGGGGCACAAGCACGGTCCGTTACATTGTGCAGCTCCAGGAGAGGTTGCAAAGATTAGCTGAATTCACCAGGGCTAACCTTACCGGGGCGCAGGAAAAGCAGGCCCGGACCTACAACCGGGGCACCAAACAAAGGAGTTTCGTGCCCAGGGACCAGGTACTGGTACTCCTCCCCTCCCAAGAATCAAAGTTGCTGGCCAAATGGCAGGGCCCGTTTAAGGGTATGTCTACACTACCCCGCTAGTTCGAACTAGCGGGGTAATGTAGGCATACCGCACTTGCAAATGAAGCCCGGGATTTGAATTTCCCAGGCTTCATTTGCATAAGCGGGGAGCCGCCATTTTTAAAACCCCGCTGGTTCGAACCCCGTGCAGCGCGGCTACACGGGGCACGAACTAGGTAGTTCGAACTAGGCTTCCTAGTTCGAACTACTGTTACTCCTCATTCCGCGAGGAGTAACGGTAGTTCGAACTAGGAAGCCTAGTTCGAACTACCTAGTTCGTGCCCCGTGTAGCCGCGCTGCACGGGGTTCGAACGAGCGGGGTTTTAAAAATGGCGGCCGCCCGCTTATGCAAATGAAGCCCGGGAAATTCAAATCCCGGGCTTCATTTGCAAGTGCGGTATGCCTACATTACCCTCCTAGTTCGAACTAGGAGGGTAGTGTAGACAGACCCTTAGATTGTTCGCAGGATCAGGGAGGTGGATTATGAAGTGCGGCGGGACGGGAGGAGATGAGCCACGCAGATTTATCACGTGAACCTGCTGAAAAGGTGGCAGGTTCGCGAACAACTCCTGGTCATCCCGGAAGACCCCGAGGTGGATCTGGGACAATGGGCCAGAGACCTAAGCCCCGACACGCCCGTGCGAGTGGACGCAACCCTAACGCCGGAACAGCAAGCCAACCTGCACGCCCTGTTACAGCGGTTCCCAACAGTAATGGCGGGTACACCGGGGAGGACGGCGGTGACGAGTCACCACATCACCACCATACTGGGTAAGAAGGTCTGTGACGCGATCCGGCTCTTCCTGCTAAAGATGTGGGATACCGTACTGGGGGAGGTCCAGGCGATGCTGGAGCTAGGGGTAGTGGAAATATCTCATAGCGAATGGAGGAGCCCGATAGTCCTCGTCCCCAAGCCCGACGGAACACTCAGGTTCTGTATAGACTTTAGAAAGGTTAACGCCCTCTCCCAGTTCAACGCGTACCCCATGCCGGGGTGAATTGTTGGCCCAACTAGGGGGAGCTCAGTATATCTCGACTCTTGATTTGACCAAGGGGTATTGGCAAATTCCCCTTGCGCCCACCTCAAAGAGGAAGACGGCGTTCTACACCCCTTTTAGCCTATTCCAATTTGTGACAATGCCTTTCGGCCTACATTGCGCGGCGGCCACCTTCCAAAGGCTCATGGACAAGGTGCTGCAGGACCACCAGCAGTATGCCGCGGCCTACATCAATGATATAGCCATCTTTAGTAGGTCGTGGGCGGACCACCTCCGACACATCGAGGCGGTCCTGAAGGCCCTACAGGGGGCCGGGCTGACGGCCAACCCCAACAAATGTTGCTTCAGAAAGCAAGAAGTCACCTACCTCGGGTACACGGTCAGGGGAGGGATGCTGAAGCCGTTCATAGATAAGGTCGAGGCGCTGAGGGACTACCCGGCTCCGAAGACAAAGAAACAGATCCGCCAGCTACTTGGGCTGGCGGGGTATTACCGCTGGTTTGTGCCGGACTTTGCAGCCATAGCCGGCCCCTTGATGGACCTGACAAAGAAAGACCAACCGACGAAGGTAAGGTGGACCCCCCAGTGCGATAGGGCCTTGCAGATGTTGAAGGAAAGGCTGACCCACGTGCCAGCCCTAAGACATCCGGTCTTCGCCAAGCCTTTCATAGTCCAGACAGACGCCTCCGAGGGGGGCTTGGGAGCCGTCCTCTCCCAGGAGGCAGAAGGGAACGAACACCCCATAATTTATCTCAGTAGGAAGCTGGCAGCCGGGGAGCGGAATTACTCCACCATAGAAAAGGAGGCGCTAGCGGTAAAATGGGCGGTGGACTCGCTAAGGGTATGTCTACACTACCCTCCTAGTTCGAACTAGGAGGGTAATGTATGCATACCGCACTTGCTAATGAAGCCCGGGATTTGAATTTCCCGGGCTTCATTAACATAAGCGGGGAGCCGCCATTTTTAAATCCCCGCTGCTTCGAACCCCGTGCAGCGCGGCTACACGGGGCACGAACTAGGTAGTTCGGACTAGGTTCCTATTCCGAACTACTGTTACTCCTCGTGAAACGAGGTGTACCGGTAGTTCGGAATAGGCACCCTAGTCCGAACTACCTAGTTCGTGCCCCGTGTAGCCGCGCTGCACGGGGTTCGAAGCAGCGGGGATTTAAAAATGGCGGCTCCCTGTGACGGACCGGGCCGTGTCTGGGCACAGCTTAGGGCGTCCGCTCAGGGCGGATTGCTCAAATCCGGGGCTCTTTACAGTCCCCCTGACTGGCGACCTCTCCAAACAGGCCACAAACCAGTCTCACAGAGCGCTTCAGCAGCCTGCCTGAAGCCTCCCGAGCAAAACCCCTCCGACACCCCAGCAATATCCGTGCCCCAGATGGCCCCGGGCCTATACACAGGTGGGGGGTCCTAGCACCCAATCCAACCTACCCCGAACAAGTTCTGTCCGGTTCCAAGAAACCAGCCACAGATCCCTGGTCAATTTACCCTCTGGACCTTACCACAAATCACGCTGGGCCAATCCTTTAGAATCTATATCTAAAGGTTTATTGTTACAAGAAAGAAAAGCTTGAGAGTAAGGTTATTAAAGTACAGTACGTTACATGCACCGAATCTCCCAGTCCTCGATGCAGGCTCTAGCAGAGATGTTGCAGCTGCTGGTTAAAAGTCCTTATTGCACATCCTACGATCAGGATGGGTCCACAGGTCTTCCGGGCTCTTCAATCCCTGCAGTGCTGCCTCTGGGATGAAGTGCTGAGCTGAGAACCAAAATGGCCTCGACCACATGGCCTATTTATCTCCTTCCTGGCCTCTTCTGGTCTCAGCCGGTCACCTGGTCCTGAGCCTCTCTCTGCTGGCAGCCCTTGGGTCTCCGCCCTCCTGCTTTAGGTGTGTCTTTGGGCCATCAAGGGCCATTGTTCCACAGGGCTTTGCTACTCAGCCTGTCCATAGCCATGCTCAACCACATTCACAGAAATATTCAGCTTCCACACATATTACAGATTCCTACCTACACACATAGACATTATACATTCACATAAATAGCGTACATAAGATCAACAAACAATTCAATCCCCATTCAATCCCCCCATACCAATTTCTGGGGCCAACACCCCCACCCAGGGGTGCAGCAGCGATCTGGCTGCTTCCCTCCAATTCAGCAACGTGACACTCCCCGCTTATGCTAATGAAGCCCGGGAAATTCAAATCCCGGGCTTCATTAGCAAGTGCGGTATGCATACATTACCCTCCTAGTTCGAACTAGGAGGGTAGTGTAGACATACCCTAAGATATTATCTTGTAGGCAACAAGTTCAAACTTGTGACCCATCACGCACCTCTCAGATGGATGCACTCGATGAAGGACAACAATGCCAGGGTCATGCGGTGGTACCTCGCCCTACAGCCGTACCAGTTTGAGATCATGCACCGGCCCGATAAGGCACACGGGAACACAAATTTTTTTTCCGGGTGCATGAGGCAACGGACACAGGGGAGGGACACGAGACAAGGGGTATGCGTGTGACGGGGCAGCCCCTGCGCCCCTCACTAACCAGGAGCCGTCCCCGGCTTGCTGGGGAGAAGCGGCGGCCCCGCGCCAACTCCTACCCTGCGTGGCTTGTTCTGCCATGGGCGGGGCTGAGCGGCAGCCCCGATCAGCTGCGCTCGACTCCGCCACCACTTCCCCAGCCGTGCCAGAGCGCCGGGCGGTGTCAGTGGTTAACGGGGAAATAGACAAAAAAAGATCATCTTAACATGAATAATTATGTGTTTTTACATAATTTTAAAAGTTGTGTGTATTTTAGGAATGATAAAAGAACTATATTTGGTTCCATACTGAGCCATATTTGGCTTGAGAGCCATAGGTTGCTGACCCCTGGATTAGAGCTTTGTGGCCTTTAGTAAGGCACCCTGCTTACTTAGGGTCTCATAGCAGCAGCCTGTGCGCAGAGTACAAACAAGTGTCCTGCTACCTACACACAGCCTGCAACGGCTCCCTCTGAGACTCCTATTTGCAGCTCTTAAATGTACTTAGCAAATGACTTTTTATACCAAATATCCATGAATGAATACACAGCATTTCCCCCTCCTGTGTTATGCTGTAAACATCCTTTTGCTTCTGTTCATAGTCAGGGAGATTTTGTCTTTTCTAATGTAGCGCCCCCTCTCCACCTGGTTACCTTCTTTTAGAGCCAATCTCCTTTCAGGTTCGGATGGATAGGTCTGGGTTCTTCTGGATCCCGCCACCTACTCAATTTTATTCTTTCTGATTGATGTACTTGGCGGTGCCTCCACCCCCCTCACTCCTTCCTAGCAGGGTTGCCAGGGCAGCTTGGGAGGAAAATTCTAGCCCAGGATAATCCCCACGTATTCGCCAGATAGTTGGAGACTCCCATAAAATAACACAAACACATACACTATAATAAACACAATTATATTAAACAGGAGACAATTATAACAGAACAGGGTAAAACATTATTTTTAGGGTCACCGGTGCCCTGCACTGTGAAGTTAGTGTCCCGTTGGTACGCGTACTTTGTTGGGGCCCTTGATGACTGTTGACCACACAATCCTTCTCTGCAGTGGTTTAGCAGTGGGGCTGACTAGGTCCAGTACAGCCCAAAGGACTCACAAATGGGAGAAGGCAGCAAATCCCTCCACAGTTTAATAGGCTGCAGGTAATAAAATCCCCAAACAAATTCCCTGACTTACTAACTAAAAATTGGTGCACTCACACACTCCATGAATGAGCCTCAGGTTGAGAGATGACTCAGTCTCTGCAAAGGGGCTGCTCTCTTCTCACAGGGGTCCTCTTCAAGCAGGAACCAGGCTGCTTCGGTCCCAGAATTTCCCCTCACCGTGAAGGGGTGCAGGGCTCAAGATGCAGACCACACAACTGCACCAAAATTCAAAACTATAGCCTCCCAGCCCAGCATTCAGACCCACCCAGCAGGCAGCAGCCCTGAACTTGCTGCTAGAGCCCAGCTGACCATGCAGTGACTCTCTCACCCAGGGAGCTGGAGAGCCAACTCCGCCTGGCTGGGGAAGCCTCCCAGCAAACTCCACAACTGGGAATCAACAGTGGAGACATAAACCCAGCTGAGGGATCCTGCCTTCAGGTCCCTAGAGGCTAGCTCTCAGGGGGAACCCTGCATGCAGGCCTGGGGCTTACTAGCTCCCACACACTCAGTCCTCCCCTTTTCCTGGCTGGCTCCAGACTCCCCTCAACAATGGTCTCTCCTTCCCCCTGGGAGGGGCATCTCACTCCCTGTGGGTTGCCGGGCAGACTCTGGCCCTCGTAGGGAGGGGGAGCCAAGGCAAACTCAGAGTGCCTCTCCCTGAGCTGCCAGCAGACAAAGCCCCAGGAATCCAAGCAATCTCCTTGGGGGTTACACTAATATTCGTCCTTTACCTCAGCTGTGTTTGACTGTTTGCATATGCCTCTGATGGTTTTCCATTGAACGTCTTGGGATTGAGTAATGAACAACTCTCAGAGTGGCAACTCCCTCCTTTCTGATTGGTCGTCACTGAGACGGTTTATCCCTGTGGGTACGTCTACACTACAGCGCTAATTCGAACTAACTTAGTTCGAATTAGTTAATTCGAACTAAGCTAATTCGAACTAACGCGTCTAGAACTAAAAACTAGTTCGAATTAGTGTTTTGCTAATTCGAACTAGCATGTCCACATTAAGTGGACCCTGAACCGGCCTTAAGGATGGCCGGAAGCAGTGCCGGCAGGGCATCAGATGAGGACTTAGAGCGTGGAGATGCTGTCTCAGGCTAGCCGAGGGCTGCGCTAAAAGGGTCCTGACCCCCACCCCGGACAGACAGTTCTCAGGGGTGCCCTGCTTGCAAAGCAGTCCTGGCTTGGAGTGCCCGGACTACCCACACTGGGCACATCACAGCACTCAGCCATCAGCCCGGCTGCACTTGCCGCAGGCTGCCATCTGGGGAGAGGGGGCAATTGGGGGGCTGCAGGAGAGCTTCCACCCCCCAGAAGCCCGCAGAGCCAGCCCAGTCCTCCCCATCGGGGGCTTATGCCCCATTCCTCCCTCACCTCCTTCCACTTACCCTTCCCTAGCCCCTTTTCTTGATGTACAAAATAAAGGACAATTGTGTTCAAAAATGGAATCTGTCTTTATTGAACAAAACTGGGGGAGACTGGGAAAAGGAGGTGGGAGAGGGGAAGAGAGAGGGTGGGAGAGGGGAGGGCAACTACAATGATCAGGGGTTGGGAACAGGTCCCATATGAAGAGAGGCTAAAGAGACTGGGACTTTTCAGCTTAGAAAAGAGGAGACGGAGGGGGGGACAGGATAGAGGTTTCTAAAAGCAGGAGTGTAGTGGAGAGGGTGCATACAGAAAAGTTCTTCATTAGTTCCCATAAAGAAGGACTAGAGGACACCAAAGGAAAGGAATGGGTAGCAGGCTTCAAAGTAGTAACAGAAAGTTGTTGTTCACAAAGCAAAGAGTCAACCTGTGGAACTCCTTGCTGCAGGAGGCTGTGAGGGCTAGAACTAGAACAGAGTTTAAAGGGACGTAAGATCAAGTGATGGAGGTTGGGTCCATGGAGTGGTATTAGCCAGGGGGTAGGAGTGGTGTCCCTGCCCAAGGTTTGTGGAAGGCTGGAGAGGGATGGCACAAGACAAATGGCTTGGTCACTGTCTTTGGTCCATCCCCTCCAGGGTCCCTAGGGTTGGCTGCTGTCGGCAGACAGGCTACTGGGCTAGATGGACCTTTGGTCTGACCCAATACGGCCATTGTAAGCTCAGGGCTCAGGGTCGGGGGTCTCAGTGGACCCCCTTGATTTTCATGCACACCTGCTCCTGGGTCCAGGCTGGCAGCTCTCCTGCCCTAGCTGGCCACTTTCCTGTGCCTAGTGCGGAGATCGTGGACGAGGTCCACGATGTCCGCCCAGGCGGGTGCCCGCCTCTTGCGGTCCCGGGCAAGCTCCCGGGAGCTGCCAGCCTGGTCCCGGGAAGAGGGGGAGGGCTGGGGGGCATTGAGTGGGTGGCTCAAGCTGTGCCAGGTGCAGGGTCTGCTGGCTGGGTGCTGGCAGGCTTGCACCTGGCACAGGCACCGTAGCCAGCCCGTGCCCCTTTAAAGGGTCCAGGGCTGGGAGGGGGGCAGACGAGTTTCCCTGGTGTTGGCCACAGTGGCCACCAGGGAAACCTGGGGAGGGCTAGCCTCCCACTAGTTCGAATTAAGGGTCTACACAGCCCTTAATTCGAACTAGTAAGTTCGAACTAGGCTTAATCCTCGTGGAATGAGGATTACCTAGTTCGAACTAAGCGCTCCGCTAGTTCGATTTAAATTCGAACTAACGGAGCGCTAGTGTAGCGGCTATGAAAGTTAGTTCAAACTAACGTCCGTTAGTTCGAACTAACTTTGTAGTGTAGACATACCCGGTGTGACTAACAGTGTATTTGAATAGAATTACATTATTTCTTAAATATCACCCTTATGTACATCTTGCAGTGGTTCTGAATTGTGACAAATTATGAGCATTCTGTAGATCAGGGGTGGGGAAACTTCTTGTAGGTCAGGTGGCCACTGGCCCACAGAAAAATCAGTCGGGGGCCACATGTAAGTGAGAAGCCCCCCCCCAAAAAAACCCTCACCGATGTTGCCCCCGAGTGAAAAGGAAAAAGACATTCCGCACACACCAGAGGGGCAGGCTAGTAAATGTTGTGATTTTGTGTGCTCCAGCCCCATAGAGTGGCAGCAGAGGAGCTAGAGTGCAGCACAAGCTCGTGAAATGGTAACGGTAACGGTAGTTCGGACTAGGAAACTAGTGGACATTTAAAAATGGCGGCACCCGGCTTTATGCAAATGAAGCCCGGGAAATTCAAATCCCAGGCTTCATTTGCAACTCCGGTTGCCTACATTACCACTCTAGTTCGAACTAGGGTGGTAGTGTAGACAGACCCTTATTCTTTATGAATAAATATCCCGTAGATATGTTTGGTGTGGTGAATTTGTCAGTTTGAGGTGAGAGGTATTTACAAAGAACAAGGGACCTTTTGCCAAGGAGCCTCTTGTGTGTCACAGTGAAGTTAAAATTTAAAGTGTTAGTAGTTTAACTAATTTATGGGCTTTTTTTGCATTAAAAATCAAAGTTAAATTACAGCATGTTATTTTCTTAAATGGACCTTTGTAATACTACCAGCCAACTCCTCAGCCGGTCATCTGAAGAAGTGGGCTGTGCCCACAAAAGCTCATGATACCAGCTACATGTTTTGTTTGTCTATAAAGTACTCTCAGACTAGATTTTGTTTTTTAAGTTTATCCGGTGTATATTGTTATGTTAGACTGACCTCAGGGGAGCTAATACACCAATTGAGGATCTGTCTAATCTAGTCTGTGTCCACCCCAGATGTTCTCACAGCTTCCAAAAACAGCACCAAGCCTCAGCTAAAGTTAATGATGCCAAAACATAATGAAAGTAAATACATGCAATATCACCTGACCTGATTTACGGTCACATGAATCATCAACAGAACTGCCAGTTAAGTGCTAAATTCAGGATTTTTGTAGTAAACATTGATGTAAAAAACAGTCAGGATTTATTTTGGAATTTCAGGTGCAAGTAGTGGGAGATAGAAACGGAGAGTTGAAAACAAAGAGTTTGTCCTGAAAGTTGCAAAATTGAAAGTGCATCATTTTTACAAAAGGTCTTTGTCCTGAACTGCTACGCTAATAATAAAACGTCAAATCTGGTCTCTCATACATCTCTTTTCTGTACCCAGTTGGTCCATCACATCCTGTCATTTCTGAATAGTAACACAACAGGCCACGTGCAGTTCTTTGGAAAAAGAACCATCCCAAGTATTCCAAAATCATGAATCAAGTCTCCCAGAATCTAGATACTTTCTTAAAATATATGAGATAAAACAAAACAAAACAAAACATGAACAAAAATGCTGGATTCTTTCTACTTGCCTTTCGGAGTCTGAGGCTTTAGGTCACACTTAAGTCACATTTTAAAGTGTTTCTCTGAAACCACAAAGGCTAAAAACTTACTTTAAACAAACAAACAAACAAACAAACAAACAACAAACAGAACAAAAAAACCTCTAAAACAAACAACAAATAAAAACAATAATAACCACCCTGAGATTCTCCCCTGGTCACATGGCTCTAGGAACTGTGGCTTTAAGAAAACTGTCAGATATGTTGGCAGCACTGTAATGCATTTCTGCTTTTCTTCTATGAAGTCAGTTTTGCTGATGTCAGGCTGGTATGCGTATTAGACTTTGAAAGACACAGTAGCTGAGAATATCTTTATTGGCCCAACTTCTGTTGGTAAAAGAGACAAACTTTCCAGTCGCACAGAGCTCTTTTTTAGGTCTCTTCAGGTTAGACTTTGAATCCTTCCTGGGAGAGCCTGTCAGCAAATTGGCTCATTTACCCACAACAGCTAGGAGCATGGAGGGCAAAGGAGAGTTTTGTAAATAGGATAAAAGGGGATGGAAAGAGCCACTTATCACTGTCTAATACATCCCCAGGTCATTCCTGCGTGAGCTCCTAGTGGAGGAAAAGAATCTTTTCTTAACTCCAAGGCCAAAGGTTGGGATTTTCTGATGGTTGAGCTGTAATGTGCATTGAGTATAGCAGTTTGACGCACCTCCTCGGTATTAGTGTAGCTCCGCACTGCCCCCTACTCAGAGCTGTGACCAAGGTCTATAGTCACAGAGCATGACAAGGCTAGAAGGGGCTTGGTCTTGCCTTAGGAATCTTTCTGAAGGGAAGACCTTGCCAATAGAGCCCAATAATATGGCTGTGTTTTAACCACAGTCCCCAATACCCACCGAGAGGCATGTACACACAGGCTGGTGCACTGCCACTGTTTCTGGAGTTTCTAAGAGATGAGCATGCCTCCTTAATGCTAATACCTGTGGAGCTTTGACAGCAAAGAATGCCAAACCTCAGGGCATGCTGAAGGAACGAGAAATGTAGATGAGTGCTTGATAGAGACTCATCACTCAGTCCAGCTGCAGGCTATGGGACTTGCATGTCCGAACTTTGACAGGCTCTCTCTTACATAAGCCAGACCTCACAGAGCGCCTCACAGAGCGCCTCAAAAGCACTTTGGGAGCATTGGGAGTGGGAGGCGCGAGAGGAAGAAAACATGACAAGAGAGTCAGATCCATCACAATCTTTCACATGCTGGTCAGCAGGCTGATCTCAAACCTTTCTGAGCACTGACCTTTGTGAAGGTGCATGGTAGCTCCTCCTGTCTCTGAGTGAAGCACTAGCCCAGTGGTTCTCTACCAGTTTATCATTTGGAACTGAATGTACAGCTCTGTAGGTGTTATGTGGGTCACTTCCATACAATTTTTACACTATCTATATGGTCCAGAGGCTGCAGGTGTGTGCTGACTGGGCCACAAGCAACATTCCCAGGAGAGATTCAGGTGCTGCCCAGCTGACTGACAGAGAACCTCAGCTGCTCACAGTTGGCAGCATGAGATTATATTGGTGGTGCACATCTTCACATGCCTTGGTTCATATAACAAAATGTATTCCACACATGGGTGGAAAAATTAGAGGGAACATTGTTCACAAGTGGCCTGTAGGTTGAGAACCACTGCACTAACTGTATACTCTGTTGTCCATCAGTCCAGCTGCAGGATGCCTGAGTTTGACTCCTGCTCCACATCACTCTGTCACTGATGTGACTGCAGCAGAAGAAACCATGCAGGATTCTGAAGGAAGAGAATGCAAATGAGTGATCTGAATGAAGAGGTTACTGTGAGGACTGCAGAGGGAGCACCGCCCTGTCTGAGATATAAATAGGAAATATGTACATCAGGCATCAAATTCTCCTTGCATTTGTATGGCTGCTACATCCCATGTTCTCAAAGCATTGTGTAAACATCACAGAGTAAGTCTTGTAATGCTATTTACACATTGAGAAACTAAGGCACAAAAGGGGTGAAATGACTTGTCTAAAGTCACACAGAGGGTCAGTGAGAGAATGGCACTTATCCTTCTCTTCAGTAATGGACTCTTGGGCTACATCTACACTGCACAGTTATTTTGGAATAAGCTATTCTGGAATAGTTATTCTGACATAGCTTGTTTTGAAATAGCACGTCTACACTGCAGGGAAGCCTGAAAATTAATCCGAGGCAGGCTTCCCTAATGTAGATATGCTATCTCGATTTAGAGCCCCAGGAGGAGTGACTTAGAATGGCCCTATGAGGGGCTATTTTGAAATAGCAGAAGTGGAGCATCTACACAGCCCCTATTAAGAAATAACTATTTTAGAATATGTGTTATTCTTCAGAGAATGAGGTTTACAGAACAAGCTGTCCATTATTTCAAAATTTGCTGTGTGGACACACCCTTGGAGTCTGTGGGCTGACTGCAACCCAGAATCTTTAACTGGACCATCTTAAACTAAAGGCACCCTTAATTTTCCCCTCCTCACTCAGGTGGTCTCCCTCCTTCCAGACAGCTCCTGTTCTGCTCTCTTAGCTGTCATTGTGCATGCCAGCCTGGACGCTCTAGGGGTGGGAGCATGTTTGTTGTTAGAGCTTCCTGACATGAAGAGCCCCTGAGTCTGCTTTTCTGTCAATCCAGTCTGGAACTTGGCTGAAGAGAGAGAAGCCTTCCTGCAGGCAGCATCCTGCTTGGCTCCCCTTTGCAAACAGGCCTGAGGGGAGCAAAGCCTTTTTCTGGGTTGTTTGTTTGGAGGGATGGAGAGAGCTGTCTGAAGAATATTATAGAGGAATTTTTTCTGAAATCTCACCCTGACAGTGACACCCTACACCAAATCCCGCAGTCCTTGCTCAAGATTTACTCGGGCAAATGCCCAGGATTCAGTAAACATTCGCTAGGGACCTCACTATTTGGCCCTCTAAGAGCAGAGAATTTGCAGCTGAGTCCATGCTGTGAACTCCCATCTCAGAGGAGTCCAGGGGAGCTGGCCAGGAAGGTTCAAATGCTGTTGTACTCTTGCTGGGTCAGGATTTGCAAAGCTGCCCAGTGTCACACGTTTGCTTTGTGATTCTCTAGATCAGTGATTCTCAAACTTTAGCAACTCAAGTTCCCTCTCTCCTCCGTTTTGATTTAAAACATTTCACAGCTAGATCTACACTACAAAGAAAAGTCAGAAAAAGTTACACAAATTGTGAACCTGGAATGTCTTTTTCCGCTTTTCTTTCGAAAGAGGCTTTTCTGAAATTTGGCCCATCTACATGGGGTCAAATTTTGGAAAAACATCCCTTTCCCTCATACAACAAGGATTACAGGGTTGGTGAAAGAACTCATTTGCTTTCTTTACTTTGAAAAAGCGGACACAGATGTGTTCCTTGGTCTCGGCATAGCTTTTCCGGGATATTTCTGATATCCCGGAAAAGCTCTGCAGTCTAGATATAGCCACAAACCCCCAAATTGGGTTCTAATTTTCCTTGGGGATTATGACGGTTCTAGTTCTGGGCGTGATCATGTGCCCCCTTCCTTGGGGTCATGGCCCAGCGAGCCCTCCATCTATCCCTTTGGCTTGCAGTGTTTTAATGGGTGTGAGCTCCCGCTGGCTCCTCCTCCCAGGGGGGGCGAGGCGGGGCCTGGCGAGGCCGGTGTTCACAGTCCCTTTCCCGGGGGCCTCAGTCCGACCTCCCGAGCCACGGGGTGGGGCTGTCTCCTGTCTCCCTCACATGCCTTCCACACCCGTTGGGGGTGTAATACGGAGCGAGCTGGGGGGGACGTAGGGGGATGTAGGGGGACCCAGGCCCACCCTCTCCACCGGGTCCCAGCCCGGGACCCTAAGGGTTTGGGGGCTGATCCCTCACCCGGCTGACGGGGTTCCAACCCGCAGCGCGTCAGCCCACGGGCGCCAAAAGGGCCCTGTCCCGGGCTGCTTCCTAGCCAGCCCTGTGGCCGCGGGCCCCGCGTCCGAGCCGTCAGTCCTCACCTCATTGTCCAGTGTACAGGGGTCTCTGGTCCTGCGTCCCTCCGGAGTGCCGCCCGTCCAACTCCACCGGGGGGGAGGGATCGTCTCTTGGATGTCCCTCCCCTGGCCTTGGCTTGCAGCCTCTTTTTAAACCTTCTGCCGGAGGTCACGTCGGCTCTCCCGCCCCCGCCCCTGACGTCAAGACGCAGGGGGCAGAGTTGCACCCCGGTGTCCTCCGCCGGGGCCATGCACATCCTGCCCGGCCCACCGGCCGGCCCTCTTCCCCACAGCCGTGGGACTCTGCTCCCTGCGGCGTTTGGCGGGTGCGTCTGCCCGGCGGCGCACCAGCGAGGCAGCCCCTCCCGGGCGTTCTGCTGGGGCCGGGGCTGCTGTCCGCCCCGTTCTAGTGCGGGCCGCCGCCAGCCCCTCACAGGGATGATCAACTTTCCTTGCTCATCCCCAGGTCTTGTCCACATTCCATCCCATTCCCAGAAGTCTCATACTACCTCTCCTCTTCCCGCTCCCACTCTACCCCTGCCCCTCTTCTTCTTTGTCCCTTTCCACCCTCTCCTCTGAGCATGCCCCAGCCCTATTCCTTGCCCTCCCTCCCAGTGCCTCTGGCACACTGCTGATGTGCAGGAGGCACTGTCTGTGGGGTGGGGGGAGTTGATCAGTGGAGCCAGTGGCCCCTGACATGACCTGTAGACCCCTGGAGTATCCTCACTGACCGCCAGGTTCAGTAGATCCAGTTTGAAACCACTAGTCTAGATGACAGTGGCATAGGAACACCACTGTAATTAAATTGATGCCTCTTTAAAATTGGCTTAGAGTCCTTTACAATTTGGTGCACCCCAGAAAGGTGCAGGAAGGTAAATTGACCCTCATTTGCAGTGATTTGAGCCAGAGGTTATGGAGATGGAAGGCCCCCAAATCGAAATTTGAATACAAATTTCCAAGTGGGGGTTTGTTTTGGTTTTGCTCAAAGTTAGAGTTCAAGCTATTGATGAATTGTGGATCAGAATAGTCACAATATGTCTGTTTTTACTCAAGGTAGTGCAGGAGTACCACTAAACCTTTGGGGGGGAACACAGCTAAGAAGAGTAAGATGGAGATTATGGCATCTCTATCACTGGTGAGTTTTAAGAACAAATAGCTCCCAGGAATGGTCACGAGGGCAGGGGACTAGACTAGATGAACTTTCGACATATACATTTTGACATGGTGTATGCACCAATACAGGCAGTCCCCGAGTTACGCGGATCTGACTTACGTCGGCTCCGCAGTTACGAACGGGGATTTCTCGCCCCGGAGAACTAGAGCAGCAGGACGCCTGGTCCCGCCGCCCGCCTTCTCCGGGGCGAGAAAAGCTGCTCCCCGTCTCCCTGGTCTGCTGGCGGAGCAAAGCGGCGGAGCACCAGGGGCCAGACCCGCGGCCGCTTCCAGATTAGCTGGAAGCGGCGCGGGTCCTGCCGGGTGCTCTGCCGCTCTGTTCAGTGTCTCCCTGGTCTGCACAGAGCGGCAGAGCACCCGGCAGGACCCGCGCCGCTTCCAGCTAATCTGGAAGCGGCCGCGGGTCTGGCCCCCGGTGCACCGCCGCTTTGCTCCCAGCAGCACCCCAGCTGCTCTGGTCCTGATTCAGCCGCTGCTGGTCAGTTTCAGCAGCGGCTGAATCAGGACACCTGGGGCAGAGCAGATGGGGTGCTGCTGGGTTGCTCCAGTAGTGCCGAGGAGCGCCCTAGCTGCTCTGCCCCAGGCGTCCCCAAGTCAGCTTCTGCCCCGGCTTCCTGGAATCAGCTGCTGATCAGTTTCAGCAGCAGCTGACTTGGGGACGCCTGGGGTTCTTAAGTTGAATCTGTATGTAAGTCAGAACTGGCGGTCAGTTTCAGCAGCAGCTGACTTGGGGACGCCTGGGGTTCTTAAGTTGATTCTGTATGTAAGTCAGAACTGGCGGTCAGTTTCAGCAGCGGCTGAATCTGGACGCCAGTTCCGACTTACATACAGATTCAACTTAAGAACAAACCTACAGTCCCTATCTTGTACGTAACCCGGGGACTGCCTGTACAACCCCCACCTTTTCCATTATTTTTAATGGGAAAATTGACCCCGCATAGCACATTTTCGCTTAGCATGAACATTTTCAGAAACGCATCTATAGTGTTAAATGAGGAATTACTGTACTTGGATTTCAGGTAGATCCTGGACTGACAAATTCAAAAAGTGATCTTGTGCTTAAAAAGGTCAGAGACCACTGACCTAATACATGTACTGTAGTGCAATCTCTTTATCATGAAAGTTAGATTTATGTGGCAGATGTTGTAAAGGTTCATACGTCCCTTCATGCTTTGACCACCATTCCAGAGGCTGCATCTATGTTGATGACAGCTTCTGCTTGATAACTATCAAAAGAGGCATGCTCATTTTCATCATCTGAGTCAGTGATAGTTTCCACATGGGAGTATTGCTTTTTTACAGCTTCTGAGAGAATATTCCACACCTCGTCCTTCTCAGATTTTGGCACTTCAGATTCTTAAATATTGGGTCAAGCACTGTAGCTAGCTTTAGAAAACACACTTTGGCACCTTGAGACAGTCCTCTTGGGGTGCGAGCTCTTGTCCCCCGAGAGGACAAGGTCCTGCGAGCCCCACCGTCGCTACCTTGGATCCAGGGGCGGATTTAGGGACATGAGCACCTGCTCCCTAACGGGGGCAAGGCCCTGCGGGCCCACCGTCCTACGTGTCCTTAGATCTAATAGGGTCCTTCTCCCCTTTGGTCAGATAGCCCCTCCTCCGGAGCCTACCTTCATTCTCCTGCCACCTTATGGCCAACACTACTATCCAGGCATGGGGGGGGGGGAGGCTAGAGGGGCCTGGGCCCACCCTCTCCTCCGGGTCCCAGCCCAGGGCCCTAGAGGATAGGGGCGTTAAACCCCTACCCGACTGATGGGGTTTCTTCCCGAATCACGTCAGCCCACGGGCACCAGAAGCGCTCTGCCCCAGGCTGCTTCCTAACCCCCTCCTTTCCGGCAGTCCCTTCTGTGGAGTTCGTCGGGCTTACCGCTTTGTCGGCCCCCGTCAGTCTGCAGTCTGTGCGCGGGCACTCCGGGCCACCTCCCCAGCTCCACCACCTAGGAGGAGTAAAGCGCTCCCCCCAGCTTAGCCCTGCTGCTTACTCCTTCTGCCCTTTTCAAGGGCCCCACCATGGTGTGTCCAGGGATGCTGCCCTGCCCCCTCGGTGTCTCCCCGCCCAGAGACGCTAGGCCTGGGTCCGGGGCTCCGCCCCCCCGGTGACATGGCGGGCCACCAGTGGGCCGGCCTCTCCGGCTGCCTGCAGGGTTCCTCTGCTGCCGCTGGGGCCCTGCCCCGAGCCGGCGGGTCGGTCCGAGTCCTGCCAGGCTCTACCAAGGCCTTGGCTGCCTCCCTGCCCTGTCCGGCGCTCCCTGGTACCATGTTGCCCTGCCCCTGGTTCAGACCAGTGGAGGGGCCTACGCCGGCTGCCACGGTGGCTCCGGTTAGTCCGGCACCCTGGCAAGAGTCCCTTGGCTCAGCTTCCTCCCCTCCCCTTGTCGGTGGCATGGACCCCATTCCGCCTGCCGCAGTGCGGTCACTGCTCGGCCCGTCACACACCTTCTTTGCATTTTTCCAAATCTGCAATGAAATTGTTCTGAAAACTAACAATATATGCTGGGTCATCATCTGAGTCTGCTGTAACATGAAATATTTGACAGAATTCAGGTAAAACACAGAGCAAGAGTCATACAATTCTTTCTAGAGAGTTCAATCACAAATTTAATTAGCACACTAGTTTTTAATAAGTATCATCAGCATCAAAAGCTTTTGCGCAAAAGGACTTTTGCCCGAATGGGAGCAGCACAGTATTTCCGCAAGAAGCACTGATTTCTTACATGAGATGGTCAGTGTTCTTGCGGAAATTCAAGTGGCCAGTGTAGACAGCTGCTTTTGCAGAAAAACTTGCCAGTCTAGACACAGCCCATGATTGTAAGAGGTCTCCGAGGAACAAGCCTCCCCCATTCCAGAGTTGAGTGGACTGAGCGGGGGGCAAGGGCTAAAGGGCTTGAGTCAGCCTGCTTCACATCTGCCAGGTATGAGCTGTAAGACTGGCCCAATCTGCCCCTTTCCCCCTGGCTGTGTCTACACTGGTGAGATCTTGTGCAAAAACTTGCTGTTTGTCTATACTGTCCGTGTGTTCTTGCACAAGTAAACTGATGTTCTAATGTATGAAATCAGGGCTTCTTGTGCCAGAACTCTGATGCTCCCGCTCAGGAATAAGCCCTTTTGCGCAAAAGGCCAGTGTAGACAGGCAACGTGAATTTCTAGCACAAGAAAGCCCGATGGTTAAAATGGCCATCAGAGCTTTCTTGCACAACAGAGTGTCTACACTGGCACGGATGCTCTTGCGCAAAAGCACATGCCAGTGTAGATGCTCTCTTGTGCAACTACTTTAACACAAGAACTCTTGTGCTAAAGAGTTTTTGCGCAAGATCATGCCAGTGTAGACGTAGCCCCTTTATTTTAAGGACAGACCTAAAGCAGACTCCATAAGGAGTCTTTTTGCTAGTCCAGTGGAAGCTGGAATATTTTGCCACTCTAGGGCTACGTCTACACTGGCCCCTCTTCCGGAAGGGGCATGTAAATTTCAGCAGTCGTCGTAGGGAAATCCGCGGGGGATTTAAATATCCCCCGCGGCATTTAAATAAAAATGTCCGCCGCTTTTTTCCGGCTTTTAAAAAAGCCGGAAAAGAGCGTCTAGACTGGCCCCGATCCTCCGGAAAAAGTGCCCTTTTCCGGAGGGTCTTATTCCTACTTCAAAGGAATAAGGACCCTCCGGAAAAGGGCACTTTTTCCGGAGGATCGGGGCCAGTCTAGACGCTCTTTTCCGGCTTTTTTAAAAGCCGGAAAAAAGCGGCGGACATTTTTATTTAAATGCCGCGGGGGATATTTAAATCCCCCGCGGATTTCCCTACGACGACTGCTGAAATTTACATGCCCCTTCCAGAAAAGGGGCCAGTGTAGACGTAGCCTAGGTGTTGAAATCACTAAGGGTGCATCTAGATTGGAAAGATTTTGCGCAAAATCTTGCTGCCTGTTTACACTGGCTGTGAGTATTTGCTCAAGAACACAATCAGAGGTCCGTGTGCAAATATTCCAATGCTCCTGCTCAGGGATAAGGCCTCTTGCGCAAGTATTCTTGTGCAAGAGGGCCAGTGTAGACAGCCAAGCTAAAATGGCCATCAGAGCTTTCTTGCACAAGAGAGCATCTACACTGCTATCCCCGGGAGTGGGAGCTGCCCCGAGACTGCACCCATGCCCCTGTGCTGTATGTAGTGTGGGTGTATGTCCGGGGGGTGGGGGAGAGATGTCCTCTGCCTCTGTGTAGAGGGGGCTTGTGGAGGGAGGGGTGTCCTGCTGTGTCTCCGGAGTCAGGAGCATGTCATGTCTCTTCACACATGAGTGCGGCTAACCGGCCAAGGCCCCTGTGTGGCAGCCAGCTGGGGCCACGTACCCAGGGGTGGCACGGCACGTGCTCGCACGTGCACAGGTTGCTGAGTGATCCATGGTCAGCAAGGCCCACGCACTTGGTCCCTGGTCTCTCCCCCGCATAAGGGGCAGCGATGGCACTCACATGTTGTTGCCTCCCTGGATGACACCGGCGACAGGTCCGCTGGGACGGCTCGGGGGTCCTGGCTGCACAGCACGCTCCCTCCGGGCTCCTGCGGCTCCTGCCCCTCCTCCTCTTCCTCCACGCCCTGGTCAGGGCCCTTTGCCCCAGGGTCTATGACCTCCTGGGGGGCACAGACTGTCCCGCCCCCCCCGGGATGCAGTCCAGGGCATCAAAATAGGGGCAGCTCTGTGGGTCTGGCCCTGTTTGGCAGCTGCCTCCATGCCTGTACCGGTGCTTGGGATTCTTCCATCCCCAGGGCCGGACTCTGCACTTGTCCTTGTTGAACCTCATCAGATTTCTTGTGGCCCAACCCTCTAATCCAGTGGTCCCCAATGCGGTGCCCACAGGCGCCATGGCACCCGCCGGGGCATTTGTGCGCACCCACCGACAACTTGGGCCGGCCCCGCCCCGGCGCACGGGAGGTGCCGGCCCCAGGCGCGTGACATGCACCGGCACCAGGTGCGCGGCGCTCGGGTGGCCCCAGCCCCGGGGCACATGCGGGCGCTCGGGCGCTCAAGCGGCGTCGGTGCCGGTGCCGGTCCCAGGCGCGCGGCTCGGGCGGTGGCACCGGCCCCGGGCCCATGGCACAAGGCACTCGGGCGGCCCCAGCCCTGGCCCTGGGTCACATGCTGGTGCCGAGTGCAAGGGCATCCCCATCCCCTGGCGTGCCCCCGGACGCGCGGCCCCGCCCCCGGGTGCCCGGCGTGTGAGTGGCCCCACCCCCAGGGTGCCCGGGAGCCTCTAATGGTTGGGGACCACTGCTCTAATCTATCCAGGTCACTCTGGACCTTATCCCTGCCCTCCAGCGTATCTACCTCTCCCCCAGCGTAGTGTGATCTGCAAACTTGCTGAGGGTGCAATCCATCCCCTCAGCCAGGTCATTAATAAAGATGTTGAACAAAACCGGTCCAAGAACCGATCCTTGGGGCACTCCGCTAGAAACCGACTGCCACCCTGACATCGAGCCGTTGATCACTACCCGCTGGGCCCGGCAGTCTAGCCAGCTTGCTATCCATCGTACCGTCCATTTATCCAATCCATACTCCCTTAACTTGCTGGCAAGAATAGCTTCAAAAGCTTTGCTGAAGTCAAGGTATTTTCCCATATCCACAGAGCCAGTTACCTCATCATGGAAGCTAATCAGATTGGTCAGGCATGACTTGCCCTTGGTGAATCCATGTTGACTATTCCTGATCACTTCCCCTCTTCCAAGTGTGTCAAAATGGATTCCTTAAGGATCCTCTCCATGATTTTTCTGGGGACTGAGGTAAGGCTGACTGGTCTGTATGTCTCCAAGTGATGTGGGCTGAGGCTGGGTTGTTCTGCTCCCCAATGGGGGAGGGCTTGAAGTTGGGGTGGGGACAGCGTATGGGGGAAGGGGTGGAGTGGGGGCAAAGCAGGAGCAGGAAGCGGCGCGGTGGGGAGTGCGGTCTGGGTTGGAACTTGGAGGAAGGGGTGGAGCTGGGGTGGGGGCAAGGCTTGGGGTAAAGGATGAAGTGGGGGCATGTGACGGACCGGGCCTTGTCTGGGCACAGCTGAGGGTGTCCGCTCAGGGTGAATTGCTCAAATCCGGGGCTCCTTACAGCCCCCAGACTGGTGACCTCTCCACACAGGCCACAAACCAGTCCCACAGAGCGCTTCAGCAGCCTGCCTGAAGCCTCACGAGCAAAACCTCTCCGACGCCCCAGCAGTAACCGTGCCCCAGATGGCCCCAGACCTCATACACAGGTGAGGGGTCCTAGCACCCAATCCCACCTACCCCGAACAAGTTCTGTCCGGTTCTAGGAAACCAGCCACAGATCTCTAGCCAATTTATCCTTTGGATCTTACCCACAAATCATGCTGGGCCAATCCTTTAGCATCTAACAACTAAAGGTTTATTAACACAAGAAAGAAAAGCATGAGAGTAAGGTTGTTAAAGAATAGTACGTTACATGCACCGAATCTCCCAGTCCTCGATGCAGGCTCTAGCAGAGATGTTGCAGCTGCTGGTTTAAAAGTTCTTATTGCGCATCCTAAGATCAGGATGGGTCCACAGGTCTTCCGGGCTCTTCAATCCCTGCAATGCTCCCTCTGGGATGAAGTGCTGAGCTGAGAACCCAATGGCATCGACCACATGGCCTCTTTATACCTCCTTCCTGGCCTCTTCTAGTATGTAGCAGGTCACCTGGTCAGAGGCCAATCTCTGTGTTCCCTGCTAGCTGCTCTCAGGTGACAGCCCCCATTCTTTGGGTGTGTCCTTGGCCCATTGAGTGCCATTGTTCCACAGGGCCTCGGTAATTAGCATGTCCACAGGCTCAGCCCTGCCCAATGCTTAACCACATGCAGGAAATCTTCAGTGTCCATACAAGTACATGCTAATAATTGCACACACAGACATTATACAAATACATGAACAGCGTACATAGGATTATCCGATAATAAGCTTCTATTCAATACCTCACATGGCCCCCTTCTATACCATTTTTGGGGCCAACAGCCACACCTATGGGTGTATCAGTGATCTGGCTGCTCCCGTCAAGATCCAGCAATGTGACAGGGCAAGGAGAGAGGCCTGGGTCAAAGGGAGGTTGCCATGGGCCCTGCTTACCGCTAGGGGCTGCGCTGCTTCGGCTAGGTCTACACTATAGTCTTTTTTTAGAAAAAAATACACAAATTGCGCTCCACAGTTTGCAGAGCTTTTTCCGGTTGCTTTTCTGGAAGAGGCTTTTCCACCATTTGGCCCCGTCTAGAGGAGGCCAAATGGTGGAAAAACCTCCTCTTTTGGAGGAGCCCTTATTCCTTGCAGAAAAAGGTATACTGACTCCCTGAACGAGCGTGTTCGCTCTTCCGCAAAAAATAGCGGCAGAGCAAACGTGTTCCCTGGATGTGACCTCTGGTATCCCAGAAACCCTGCAGTCTAGACATAGCCTTTGAGTGCTAGTCTCAAAGAGCTCAACCTATTTAGCTTACCAAAGAGAAGATTGAAGGTTGACCTGAGTCTCGTGTAAATATCTATATGGGGAGCACATTTTCAGTAGTGGGTTCTGCAGTCTAGCAGAGAAACACAAAATATGATCCAATAATGGGAAGTTGAAGCAAAGCAAATTCAGAATGGAAATATGTCCTATGTTTTTAACGAAGGGGGTAGGTACTTCACTGACTGGATGTTTTCCTGTGAGATCTGCTCTAAGAAATATTTGACGGCAGTTCTCTGGCCAGTATTATACAGGAGAGCACACTAGGGCATCACCATGCCCCAGAAGGACTTTGGAGTCTAGGAATCCAAACTATAGCTCTGGCCAGCACAAGACGCCACCACAGAAGACGCAAGAAATCCTGCACTAGGGAGACGTGGGATAATCTGTTGGCGTGAAGGACTCATTCTAACCCTTAATAGTCAGAATTTGTAGCATGGTTTATATCCCTTCTAAAGTGCTTGTTAAAATTAACTATTCTAACTCTCATTGTTCTCAATATCCATGTCCAATTTTTCTTCGAATCCTTATTTTTTCTTGGTCTTAACAATATCCTGTAGCAGTGAATTCCATTGACTAATTTTACATAGTGAGGAAAAGTGTTTTACTGGTTTTGAGTTTATCACCTTTCAAAATAATTGACTACCTCTTGATCATGTGTGGTGAGGCAGGTAGTACAGAGCTCATGTATTTTTACCATCTCCCCTCTAATTTGTCTCCTCTCTAAGGAATCAGTCCCAATCTATTCTTTTACGTTACACTGCTCTACAGCCAAAATGCTTCTGAAATAAATGTAGTCAAACTTTACTAATTCTGGGTCACTGAGAACGAAAATGATGCTTAAAATTGTTGATTGGCTCTAGTTTTCAAGATATGCTATTGGGTCAGTATATACGACCCTTGACTTGCGAATGTCGGAGGATAAGTGAGTTATAAAGGGAAGGGATCTCAATTTAAACCAGAAATGACTAAAATACATCTTTGACTGGATCAATAAATAAATCTATGACTGGGTTTGGACAGTACTTGCTTTTTAGGCCAAACAATGAATGATGCAATCTGAAGCTGATATTGCGTCATACATGATATGAATTGCATCGTGTTATTCCTAGAAGTCATGGATGTTTTGATGCATAATGGCAATGTTGTGCCATCAATTCCATTTGGTCATGCAGTCCATATGAAGGAAACCTATGACAACATGAAACAACTTTTGAGGTGCATAAACTATGACCAACATCAGTGGCAGCTCTGTGGCGATTTGAAGGTTGTTGCTCTCTTGGGGTATGTCTACACGACAAAGTTAGTTCAAACTAACAGACGTTAGTTCGAACTAACTTTCATAGGTGCTACACTAGCGCTCCGTTAGTTCGAATTTGATTCAAACTAACGGAGCGCTTAGTTCGAACTAGGAAAACCTCATTCCACGAGGATTAAGCCTAGTTCGAACTAGCTAGTTCGAATTAAGGGGTGTGTAGCCCCTTAATTCGAACTAGTGGGAGGCTAGCCCTCCCCAGGTTTCCCTGGTGGCCACTCTGGCCAACACCAGGGAAACTCGTATGCCCCCCCTTCTGGTCCCGGACCCCTTAAAGGGCCACGGGCTGGCTACGGTGCCCGTGCCAGGTGCAAGCCTGCCAGCACCCAGCCAGCAGACCCTGCACCTGGCATGGATCGAGTCACCCACCCGATGCCTCCCAGCCCTCCACCTCTTCCCGGGACCAAGTTGGCGGCTCCTGGGAGCTTGCCCGGGACTACAAGAGGTGGGCACCCGCCTGTGCTAGTGTGGACATCGTAGACCTCATCCACTATCTCTGCACTAGGCACAGGAAAGTGGCCAGCTAGGGCAGGAGAGCTGCCAACCTGGCCACCCAGGAGCAGGTGTGCAAGAGAATCAAGGGGGTCCACTGAGATCCCCGACCCTGAGCCCTGAGCTTACAATGGCCGTCCTGGGTCAGACCAAAGGTCCATCTAGCCCAGTAGCCTGTCTGCCGACAGCGGCCAACCCTAGAGACCCTGGAGGGGATGGACCAAAGACAGTGACCAAGCCATTTGTCTCATGCCATCCCTCTCCAGACTTCCACAAACCTTGGGCAGGGACACCACTCCTACCCCCTGGCTAATAGCACTCCATGGACCCAACCTCCATGACTTGATCTCACTTCCCTTTCAACTCTGTTCTAGTTGTAGCCTTCACAGCCTCCTGCAGCAAGGAGTTCCACAGGTTGACTCTTTGCTTTGCGAAGAACAACTTTCTGTTACTACTTTGAAGCCTGCCAACCATTCCTTTGCTTTGGTGTCCTCTAGTCCTTCTTTACGGGAACTAATGAAGAACTTTTCTGTATGCACCCTCTCCACCCAACTCCTGCTTTTAGAGACCTCTGTCCTGTCCCCCCTCCGTCTCCTCTTTTCTAAGCTGAAAAGTCCCAGTCTCTTTAGCCTCTCTTCATATGGGACCTGTTCCCAACCCCTGATCATTGTAGTTGCCCTCCCCTCTCCCAGCCTCTCTCTTCCCCTCTCCCACCTCCTTTTCCCAGTCTCCCCCAGTTTTGTTCAATAAAGACAGATTCCATTTTGGAAGACACATTATCTTTATTTTGTACATCAGGAAGAGGGGCTAGGGAAGGGTAAGTGGAAGGAGGTGAGGGAGGAATGGGGCACGAGCCCCCGATGGGGAGGATTGGGCTGGCTCTGCGGGCTTCTGGGGGTGGAAGCTCTCCTGCAGCCCCCCAATTGCCCCCTCTCCCCAGATGGCAGCCTGCGGCAAGTGCAGCCGGTTTGATGGCCGAGTGCTGTGATGTGCCCAGTGTGGGTACTCCGGGCACTCCAAGCCAGGACTGCTTTGCAAGTGGGGCACCCCTGAGAACTGTCTGTCTGGGGTGGGGGTCAGGACCCTTTAAGCGCAGCCCTCGGCTAGCCTGAGACAGCATCTCCATGCTCTAAGTCCTCCTCTGATGCCCTGCCGGCACTGCTTCCGGCCATCCTTAACCCCGGTTCAGGGTCCACTTAATGTGGACATGCTAGTTCGAATTAGCAAAACGCTAATTCGAACTAGTTTTTTAGTCTGGATCCGTTAGTTCGAATTAGCTTAGTTCGAATTAACTCATTCGAACTAAGTTAGTTCGAATTAGCGCTGTAGTGTAGACGTACTCTTGCTTGGTCTGCAGACTGGATACACAAAGTACTGCTGTTTTCTTTGCGAATGGGATAGCTGTGCAAGAGATTCCCACTACATCAAGATAGATTGGCCACTCCGACAGTCGTTGGAGCCTGGGAGGAAAAGTGTTCAGCATCCACCACTTGTTGAATCAAGGAAGATTTTGTTACCACCCTTACACATCAAGCTGGATCTGATGAAGAACTTTGTCAAGGCCATGGACAAAACACAAGCAGCTTTCAAGTACCTTGGTGGAAAATGTCCAAGGTTAAGTGAAGCTAAGATAAAGGAAGGTGTCTTTGTTGGTCCTCAGATTTGTGAACTTCTTTGAGATGATGCATTTGACCATGCACTGCGTGGCAAGGAAAAGACGGCATGGAATGCCTTCCAGTTAGTGGCAATAAATTTTCTCAGAAACAAGGCAGACAACTACAGGTTGTTGGTGGAAAACCTCCTCAAGGCATACAAAAGCCTTGGTTGCAACATGTCACTAAAGATACATTTTTTGCACTATCTAGATTTTTTTCTACCGAACTGCGGAGCAGTGAACGACGAGCATGGCGAGTGATTTCACCAGGACATTGCAACAATGGAGAAACGCTATCAGGGCAAATGGAGCCCATCAATGCTTGCAGACTATTGCTGGACAGTGACAAGAGATGCTCCATTTAATGAATACAAGAGACAAGCCAAGAAGCGCAGAGTAGATACTGAATAGGACTAAACTATGTACATAATAGTTTTTTGCCTTTTGTTTCATAACAAATTTTATTTATATAACCCTTTTGCTGATTTTTAAAGTGTTACATAAACAGGACAGGTGAAATATTATCATGTAAAGCAACCATAAACACATGAAAAGACCTAGGTTTACAATTTATGATTAAAACTCTACTATCTACACAATATACATAGACATAAAATGTAAAAACTTAAATATCTTGGAAACAGTAGCCAATCAGTTGTTTTAATTGTCATATTTGAATTCAGCACATCAAAATACATAATAAATAGCACATTTTATCTCTGAAGCAGACGACTTCTAAAAAATTGTAGACCAGTGTTATCTGAGGAGTTTTTCAAGCCCTTGATCTTTCTCATTAGCCTTCTTTGAACCCCTCAAACCCTTCTATATGCTTTTTTAGATGAACTGACTAGTGTAGCACACAGCATCCAGATGAGGCTTCACCTTTGCTTTATACAAAAGCATTAGAATAGTTGCTGTGTTCGTCTCCATCTACATTACTCATGCATCCTGCATCTTGTTAGCTGCTCTGACTCCAGCAGCACACTGAGTAGAGGTTTCACTGAGATGTCCTCGGTGGTGCCTCATTCTCTTTCCCTGCAGCCTTTTTTTGTAGGAGAGGAGGAGGGGTGTAGAGTTGAGAGATTAAACAAGACAGAGCAGAAAGCTTTGAATTTTTCCCTTAATACTCAGCCCTTTAATGACTAGTTTGATGACAAGCATGAAATTAAATAGACAAAGGAAATTCTCAAGTGTCTGGGAAGCAGATAATCAGGCTTTGCCTGGGACAATATGCAATAGTATATATTAAAGACAGAGTGAGGTTTTGCTTTGTCTGTGAGGTTGGTTTCATGGTATGGCTGCCTTTATTGTTTCTGCAATCTGCCTGCTGTTTGCCACTGGTTTAGCTTTGCACATACAGTACACAACATCTCTCTGACTGCCAAGCCCCCTGAGGTCCTGGCTTGCATTCTCCATGTTCCTTAAAAAGGCAAAACTCCCAGGGAAGTCACTGGGAGCTGCAGTTACTCAGCATCTTTGAAAATCAGGTTACTTATTTGGGGCCTAAGTATTCATTTTGGTATTTAATTTTAGTCCCACAGGTTTGAATATTTTGGCCCGAGTAAAGAATGGGGTAGGGCCTAAGAACTGAGCCCAAAAACTTAGGCCTAGATCCTCAAAGGCATTTAGGTGACTAACACACACTAATTTCAGAAATCTACAGTGAAGGAGACATGCTTAATGAGAATGTCAGAATAGGAGTGGGCGAGGGAGACTGGAAGTGTCACAGGACCTGGCCATGAGTTTTAGAATTCATGATCCAAGATGAATGAAATAGACCAAAGTGATGAAAGATAAATGATAGAAACAGGGACCCTGCAATCTTCCAATGGGATGGTAAGAGACAGTGAGGCAGGCAAAGAACTGAGGCTGTGTGCCCCTGCTGCTGCACCCCCTTGCAGAACCAATGCACCCCATGCTTGACACTGCTGTGAGAACAGAAGCTAGCAGCTCTCTTGGAGCTGGTAGGGAACTTTTCAAGAGAATGTTTTTGGTTGGGAAATGTTGATTCATCAAACCCAAACCTGTTAATAGGAAAGGGTCAGATTCTGTGACTTTCCTGAGTTTGACATTTAAAAAAAGTTTGGAAATTGTAGAAATTTAACATTTTTTAAATACAAATTTCATTTTCCATTTCAAAATACCTTTTTGTTTACAATGTCAGTTAGTTTTACTAAAAAGGTTAAAAAAATGAAAAGGTCAAAACTGAAACGGCATTTCAAAACCTTCAAAATGAAATGTTTGGATAGACCCAGCCTGGATTTTTTTTGGGTCAGTTTGTGAAAATAATTGAGATTTTATACACTTTGTCCCCATTCATGATAGGATTTGTTTTGAAATCTTGAAAATTCTCGCAGGTTGGGAAAAACGATTTCCCGCCCTGGTGTAATATATTTACAGATGAGGGTCAGAGCCCATCCATCTGCTGGTCCATCGTGCCCCCATGCAGCGAGAGGGACAGGGGAGGAATGAATGGGAGGTGGGGAGAGAGACCACTGTTCAGGGATGCTGCTCATGAACCTATAAAGGTCAGACTAGAGGCCCTTATGTCTGACAGTGTAATAGACTCAGAGATTCTTTGAGCCTTATGTGTTGCCTAAAGCAATTCAAGAATTCAAAGTCTAAACAGACGCACACAAAGGGTTAGCTTTTAAGAGATGGTAAATGTTTGCAGAGACCTTTGACCTGCGTTAATGCTGCTGCTGACCACACCATAGGTTCAGTGATCAGTGACCACACATTAGGCTCAACTGCTCACTTCAGTGCTCAGAGCAGTACTAAGCCTCATCTGCTTGGGCAGGGGCCCAGCCCAAAAGCCTCCTTCCTAGAACACCAGCGAGCTCTCCGACCTGTCCAGCAGATTTGAAGGGAGTTAAAGCAATGACGTCTGGCATTTGAGGGCTGATTTGTTCTACCCAGCAGACAAAATGATCTGGAAAACCATATTGGAAAGGAGAGGAGCATTTCAAATGTCCTTGAATGGCTAGGGGCTGCCGGGGAAATGGCTTCTTCTGAAATCTCAAAAGTTCTTAGTTCCAGCCCAAATCTTGGTCACTAAGTGAACACACAGAAGGAATTTTGAAAATGTTAACTGTATAACTAACTGTAGGGTCTTATTATTGCAGGATTTTTTTTCAAACTGGTCATTTTAGTAACCTGCTACACATACCAGATAGCATAAAGATAGATGTATTCCCACCCCACAATGGCAGTGGTGCTGTGAGGCCTGATGAGACCTCAGTCTCCAGGGCTATCAGCCTGGCAACCTGTACTCAATTCAGGCAAAAACTGGTTTAAGAAAGGAAGTGAGAAGTAGAGCAGATGTATGAAAAATTAGCAGTAATGAGAGCAGCTGCCTCTCTTAGTTTTGAGACAAAAGCAGGGATGGGGTAAAATTCTGACCTTCATGAAACGCATGCATCCCCACTGACATGAATGGGTGCCACAGAAGCAGACTGTGCCCCTTGGTGCTCTCTGTGTCTCCAGATAAAGGTAAATGAGAAGGATTTGCATTGTGGGAGTCATAGCGGCTGCTGGTTTGGGAGTTGGACAGGGGTTTCCTTTATAGGCAACTTCCAGACATCTGTGGAGCCTGCAGAGAAATTGCACGTGAACCCCTACATGCATGCACAGAATCATAGACCACTAGAACTGGAAGTGATCTCGAGAGGTCATTGAGTCCAGTCGCCTGCCCTCATGACAGGACCCAGTACTGTCTAGACCATCCTTGATAGATGTCTGTCTAACCTGATCTTAAATATCTCCAGAGATGGAGATTCCACAACCTCCCTAGGCAACTTATTTAACTTGTTTAACCACCCTGACATTTAGGAAGTTTTTTCTAATGTCTAACCTAAGCCTCCCTTGCTGCAGTTTAAGCCCATTGCTTTTTGTTCTATCCTCAAAGGCCAAGGAGAACAATTTTTCTCCCTCCTCCTTGTGACACCCTTTTAGATACCTGAAAACCGCTATCACGTTCCCTCTCAGTCTTCTCTTTTCCAAACTAAACAAGCCCAATTCTTTCAGTCTTCCTTCATAGGTCATGTTCTCTAGACCTTTAATCATTCTTGTTGCTCTTCACTGGACTTTCTTCAATTTCTCCACATCTTTCTTTAAATGTGGTGCCCAGAACTGGACACAATACTCCAATTGAGACCTAATCAGTGCAGAGTAGAGCAGAAGAATGACTTCTTGTGTCTTTCTCACAACACTCCTGTTACTGCATCCCAGAATCATGTTTGCTTTTTTTGCAACAGCCTCACACTGTTTACTCATATTTAACTTGTGGTCCATTATGACCCCTAGTCCCCTTTCTGCAGTACTCCTTTCTAGACAGCTACTTCCCATTCTGTATGTGAGAAACTGATTGTTCCTTCTTACGTGGAGCACTTTGCATTTGTCCTTATTAAACGTCATCCTGTTTACCTCAGACCATTCCTCCAGTTTGTCCAGATAATTTTGAATTATGACCCTATCCTCCAAAGCAGTTGCAACCCCTCCCAGCTTCGTATCATCTGCAAACTTAATAAGCGTACTCTCTATGCCATCATCTAAATCGTTGATGAAGATATTGAACAGAACTGGTCCCAGAACAAACAGCTGAGGAACCCCACTTGTTATGCCCTCCCAGCAGGATTGTGAATTGTTAATAAGTACTCTCTGAGAATGGTTATCCAGCCAGTTATGCACCCAGAGGTGTAGCAAAGGTGTTACGCACCTGGGGGCAAAAGCAAATTTTGCGCTTCACTCCCTGCCACCACGTGACAGGGCCCAAAACCTGGTGCGCAGCTGAGCCTGACCCTGGGAGGAGGGGGGAGCTTGAACCGCATCTTCCCCCACCCCCTCCAGTTTGGGGTGGGCACTATCTCACTGTTGAAGAGAGAGGAGGGTTGGGCTGGGGATGCAGAGGCAGGGAGGAGGCTTCAGCAGGCAGTGGTGGGCGGAGGATGAGCAGGTGAGCAGAGCTATGATAGGGGAGCAGAAGGGCAATTATCCTCCCACACCTCCTTTGCTACATCAGTGAATGTAAGAGATTAACTTACCTGTTAAAATAACGCTCAGAAAACACTTTTAAATAAAACTAACACTGCCCCTTCGCTTTCTTGAAGGCACTTGAAGTAATAAGTAGCCTAAGGCTGAGGGTGGCTTTCTGTCTGCCACAAGGACTTTTTCCTTCAGGCTGCTATGAGATTCTACCCTTAAGTAAAGGAGCGAGGTCTCTCTGAGCTGCTCTTCCAAATTTCACACAAGCCACTCAACTCAAGCCATAGATATCAAGATTCAAGGCCAGCCTTGCCCTTGGCATACTGCCTCTCCAGATATTCACAATCACAACATCCAAACATGTATAAGACTTTTATTTGAGAAAGCCATGTTTAATCCCAAGTCTCTGCTAGGACTGGAAGATGTGGGTGACCTATAGAAAACACCAGCATTTTCTTTGGAAAATCCACAACAAAACGTGGGAGGATTGCTCACCTCAGTAATGCCAACTCCTTTAGAATTGAGGCTCTGATTATCCAGCACCAGCTGAGGTAGAGCGGGCTCTGTGTGCACGTCTGATATATTTTTACCAAAACTGCTACCTGCCCAACTTGTCAAAGGAGAAAGGAAACAGAGAGGCCAAAAGGAATGGTTTAGAGCAGTGTTTCTCAACCTTTTTTTTTTTTTTTTTTTTTTAAAGTACCCATTTAAAAACATTTATAAGTACCCGCAGTACCTACAGTTTTCAGACACACAACGTTTTTTCTACCATTGCAACATATTTGTTTAAACAACTTCATCATATCCCCATCACTTCTTACAAGATACATTGCCCATGTAGGTCAATGGGGCTGGGCTATTTTATATGTAAAGGTACTGAGAAATGTATATGTCAATACCATGATGGCAATGTGTATATTAAGTAAATAATACCAAATAATAATTGCCACATGAGACCACTTCCCAACCTGCTTACAAAGTGCCTGATACAATTTAAATTTTAATCTAGGATTGATCCCAAAACAATCTGTTGATATGACCCAAAAAGATCCAGATAACATTTAGTCACCCTTCAAACATATAAGGGACCAATCAGTAAAAGCCCCACTTCCTGGTAGAGGTGATCTTTGAAGAAAATTGGAGAGACTTTGAATTTACTTTTTCTGACAGCAGCACTATTTCTCACTGAAGCGGGGGGGTCTTCTGCACAGGTTTCACTTTGTGTGTCAGAATAACACAGAAATGCATTGTCACAGCTAACTCCATTCAGGTCAAAGCAACGTGCACCCCAAAGACAGAAGAACACATCCCTTGAAGCTGGAAGTCAAAACATCTCACCTCTTCACAGAGCTCACAAAGGGTCTTATTCACCCAGGGTATGTCTACACTAGCTCGTTAATTTGAGCTAGGTAGGCAAATGAGGTGACCAGAGTTGCAAATGAAGCCCAGGATGTAAATATCCTGGGCCTTATTTGCATGCTTCTGTCCGGTCGCCATTTTGAAATTTCACGAGCCCGAACTCACTGCCGCGCGGCTACAGGCAGCAGTGAAATGTTAATTCGAACTAAGTCCTTAATTCATGGAATGCTGAATAACAGTTAATTTGAACTAAGGACTTAGTTCGAATTAATGTTTCACTGCCGCGTGTAGCTGCGTGGCAGTGAGTTCGGGCTAGTGAAATTTCAAAATGGCGACCGGACAGGAACATGCAAATAAAGCCCAGAATATTTAAATCCTGGGCTTCATTTGCAACTCCGGTTGCCTCATTTGCCTACCTAGCTCGAATTAACGAGCTAGTGTAGACATAACCCCAGAGATACAAGTCATGACAACTCTCTCTGGAGAGACAAAACGTCCTGCCGCTCTGTGGATGCACCAAGTGTTTTCATGTGGCATCTTACCACGCTGTTTAAATCGACTGCTTGGATGAGGAAGACTCACAAAGAGTCTGTCTGACATTCACACTGGAGCAACATGGTGATTTCACTACCATGGTAACAGACTTGATCTGTCTGTGGGCTCTTGTGGAGCAGCAGGGAGCCTGCAGCAGTCTCTTGCGGGGAGAGGCCAGGGGTGCCTCTACTGCAGTGGTTCTCAAGCTTTTTGGCCCGTGGACGACATGTCTCAATGTAAACCTTTCCAGTTGCTAATGGAAACCCACTTTTAATTACATAGTTATGCCCAACAGGAGCGGCTTGAGGCGGCCTGCGGCAGCTGACCCCAGGCAGAACACGCGATCGGCACTCCACCTGCACGGCTGTCGATGGGGTGACGTCATCACCGGGCGCCGTTGAAGGCAGCGCCCTAGGTGAGGGCCGAGTCAGCCAATCGCCACAGGCTGTCCCTGATGCCCAAGCCATTTGCTAGTGCTGCAGCTGGGGAGAAGAGTTTAATTTCAATTATTAAACAGATTAAGTGTTTTAACTTTCTCATGTTAGTTTATCAAACCTCATTTAAATAAAGTAAAATATTAAGTTATGTCCAATACAAAAGGTTTCAATGTTTTCTTTACTTATGGCAGGGGTAGGCAAACTATTTTGGATCAGGGGCCACTGATCCACAGAAAAATCTGATGGGGACCACACAAGTGAGAAACAAAACAACTCCTCCTAAATCCCCAACCCTCACTTAGGTGGCCCCCAACTGAGACACCTCACTCCTCTGGCATGCCAGCCCCAAGGGGCGAGGGGAAGGAACAGGGGGGCTGAGGTTCAGGGCTTTCCATAGGTTAGATTTGCTTTTCTGAATAATTTTATAGACCCCTTAGGTTCTAAAGTGGGAACAAAAATAAGGGGTTCAATGTGTGTGAGAGGGCTGTCAATGAGTGGGACAGGGATGGGGTGCAGGATCTGGGAGGGAGGTGGGGGGGCGGAAGGGTGCGAGTTTGTGAGGTCTGGGTGGGAAGTAGGGTGCAGAAGCAGGCTGGATGTAGGGTGGCTGGGCAGGAGCAGATTGGGGATAGGGTGTCTGTCTAGAACGGAGGGTGCAAGGAGGGGACTTGGGTAGGAGTTGGACCTCCCTGGTCTGGCACCCTCTGGACCTGACTGGTACCCCCAGATGAGGGATTCTTTGGACCAGGGGAGGTCATTTCAGGGCTCCTGGTGCTGACCCCCTCCCCACTAGGCTTCTTTGCACCTCCATCCCCTGCAACCCAACTGAGCTGCCCACCCCCGCTGGTTCCCCCAAAACCATCCCCCACAATCCAAGGGAGTGCAGCACCAGTTCCCTGCAGCCCCTCACAGCCCAGCTGAGCTGCCCGTCTGCTCCCTATGCCTTCCCCATCCACCTCAGCCCCGCACTGCTTCCCTGCATGCCTCCCCCACAGCACAGCTGAGCCCCGTTTCCCTGCACCTCTCCCAAGCCCCACAGAACTACTGAGCCCAGTGCTGATTTCCTGTCCTTCCCCCTCTCCCCTCGAGTCTAGCTCCGGTTCCCGGCTCCTCCCTCTTCCTGCAGCCAAGCTGAGCGCTGAGCTCTGTACCCCCCCAGCCCAGCCCAGCACCCCGCACCTCTTCACTCTTGCACCCAGCTGAGCTTCATTTCCCTGCACCTCCCCCCAAACTGCACAAACCTGCTGAGCCAGCGCTATTCCCTGCCCTTCCCCTCCCTCCCTCCCCTTGAGTCCAGCCCCGGGTTCCCGGCACCTCCCTCCTCCTGCAGCTCAGCTGAGCTCAGCGCCCCCTCCCCCCGCAGCCCAGCCCAGCACCCCCCAGCATGGCATATGGGGGCAACGTTCCCCCTCTGCTCCCCCCTCACTATGCCTCTGTAGCCCCATCTAAATTGCATTTGCCTAGTTTATTGATAAGAAGATCATACGAGACTGTATCAAATGCCTTACTAAAGTCTAGGTATACCACATCCACCACTTCTCCCTTATCGGGAGGGAGGGATAGCTCAGTGGTTTGAGCATTGGCCTATTAAACACAGGGTTGTGAACTCAATCCTTGAGGGGGCCATTTAGGGATCTGGGAAAAATCTGTCAGGGATAGTACTTGGTCCTGCTGCAAGGGCAGGAGACTGAATTCAATGACCAGTTCTATTAGATGGTATATCGCCATATATTATAGCCACAAGACTCATTATCCTATCAAAGAGAGCTAGCAGATTGATTTTACATGATTTGTTCTTTACCTATCACCTTATTATCATGATTAGTTGTTACCTATCACCTTATTATCTTCCAGGTGTTTGCAGATGACTTGCTCCATTATCTTTCCTGGCACAGAAGTTAAACTGACTGGTCTGTTGTTTCCTGAGTTGTTCTTATTTCCCTTTTTATAGATGGGCACAACATTTGCCCTTTTCCAGTCCTCTGGAATCTCTCCTGGCTTCCATGATTTTTCAAAGATGATAGTTAAAGGCTCAGATACCTCCTCTATCAGCTCCTTGAGTATTCTAGGATGCATTTCATCAGGCCCTGGTGACTTGCAGGCATCTAACTTTTCTAAGTGATTTTTAACTTGTTCTTTTTTTATTTTATTTTCGAAACCTACCCCATTCTTACTAGCAATCACTAGGTTAGGCATTCCTTCATCATCAAACTTCTTGGTGAACACCGAAACAAAAAAAAAAGGCACCTCTTCCATTTCCAAGTTTCCTGTTACCGTTTCTCCATCTGCACTGAGCAATGGGCCTATGTCAGTTGTCCCCAACCTTTAGAAGATCCCGGGTGCCCGGGGGGTGGGGCCACTCATGCGCCGGGTGCCCAGGGGCGGGGCCGTGCATCCGTGGGCACTCCAGGGGATCAGGATGCCCTTGCACTCGGCGCTGGCGCCAGCATGTGCCCCAGGGCCGGGGCTGGGGCCACCCGAGCACCTTGTGCCATGGGCCCGGGGCTGGCGCCACCGCCCGAGCCACGTGCATGGGGCCAGCACCGGCGCCGCTCGAGCGCCGAGCGCCCGCATGTGCCCTGGGGCTGGGGCCGCCCGAGTGCTGCGCACCCGGCGCCAGTGTGTGTCGCGCGCCTGGGGCCGGCACCTCCCGTGCGCCGCGTGCCGGGGGCGGGGCCAGCCCAGGTTGTCGGCGGGCGTGCACAAATGCCCCGGCGGGCACCATGATGCCCGTGGGCACCGCATTGGGGACCACTGGCCTACGCTGTCCTTGGTCATCCCCTTGTTTCTACTATATAGAAGGTCTTCTTGTTTCCCTTTATGTCTGTAGCTAGTTTGTGAGCTCGTTTTGTGCCTTTGCCTTTCTAATCTTGCCCCTGCATACCTGTAGGCTGTGTCTAGACTGGCAAGTTTTTCCGCAAAAGCAGGTGCTTTTGCGGAAAAACTTGCCAGCTGTCTACACTGGACGCTTGAACTTCCTCAAGAGCACTGACGATCTCATATAAGAAATCAGTGCTTCTTGCACAAATACTATGCTGCTCCCATTCGGGCAAAAGTCCTTTTGCACAAAAGGGCCAGTGTAGACAGCTCAGATTTGTTTTGTGCAAAAAAGCCCCGATTGTGAAAATGGCGATCGGGGCTTTTTTGCGCAAAAGCGCGTCTAGATTGGCACGGACGCTTTTCTGCAAAAAGTGCTTTTGCGGAAAAGTGTCTGTGCCAATCTAGACGCGCTTTTCTGTTTTCCGTTAAAAGCATTTGCGGAAAATCATGCCAGTCTAGACGTAGCCGTAGTGTTTGCTTATATTCATCCTTTGTAATGCATTCTCCACAGGGAAGCAGAGATAGGCCACCTTCCATGATCAATTAATAGAAATGGCCAATTGTTGACAATTTACCATCAATGAATGTGGCAAGGGACATTGCTCACCCATCCCTAACCTGAGGGCAGCAGAAAGCTTAGCAGATGACCGGACCGTCCCTTTTAGGATTGCACTGCTCTCCCTTGTAAGAGAGAGACTGGTAGGGTCCCACAGCTACATTCAGAAGCAGATGTTGAACTAAGATCTGCAACTTTCAGGCTGCTTGGATCTGGATTTCTGATTCAGACTCCTTGCTAATGAAACCAGAGTGTGTTTGTAAAAGTAAAAGAAACTGTGGCTGTATTTCATGGTAAAATTATGGGACCCTCTTAAATTAAATTCCAGCCTTGTGAAAAGAATAAGCTGCCAGTGCAATGAAGGGTGAAATGCAGTAGGAAACTGACCTGATAAAGGGATAATTCTGGTCAATAAGTAACCTTTTCTGTGCACAAATGCAAAATACATAATGCATTGTCCAGAAAACAGCAGTGGCAGTCTCTGTATCCAATCCCTTCCGTGGGAATGTCAGCCTTGGTGCAGTGTTTCTAGGGTGCAATGTTTAGTAGCTGCCAGGTGACTCAAGAATGTAAGTCCCGTTTTCAAAAGTGATTAGATCAGATCTGCATATGGGATTGCGGCTCATGAGTAACTTAGGTGCTATTGAAACTGTCCACAAGCAAACCATGTAGTCTAGTGGTCAGACAAGGCAAGACTGGGAGTCTAGTCTTGGGACTCTGTTGCTTACTCTGAAACACATTGGCTATGTCTACACTGGCAGCTTCTTGCTCAAGAACAGCTGTTCTTGTGCAAAAACTTGCCTGCTGTCTACACCGCATGCACGTTCTTGCGCAAGTAAATTTACAGTATAGCGTTGTAAAACAGGGCTTCTTCCGGAAGAGTTATACCTTTCCCCATGAGGAATAAGCCCTCTTGCACAAGAGCTCTTGAGCAAGAGGGCAGTGTAGATAGGCAACATGAATTTCTTGCTCAAGAAGCCTCTATGGTTAAAATACTGCCCTGGATGCTCTTGCGCAAAAGCACATGCCAGTGGAGACATGCTCTTGTGGAAGACTTTTTGTGCAAGAACTCTTCCACAAAACAGTTCTTGCGCAAGAAGCTGCCAGTGTAGAAGTAGCCAATATTGTGTCCAATGGCTACCAAAACAAACTAAAAGTCAGGACTCCTGGGTTCAACTTCTGACTGGGTCTCTGGCTACATGTATGATTTTATTCAAGTCTCTTCTCCTGTCATTCCCTTTGCTTAGCTGCATGATGGAGAGGGTGTGAGTTGCCTGCCTCCCAGAGGGGCCGCAAAGAGCTGTTCCTTAATAAAATCCTGCAGCTCCCTAGAAGGAAGGTGTCTCATAAAAGGCCAGGTTCTAGGCCGTGGAAATGAGTGACCATTTTGCTCTTGATTTCGGTGCATCCAGGCTTTGCTGCAAAAGGATTTTAGTGCAAGGGCAGGAGGGGTGGGGAGGAGGAGAGTTTAGCTCTCTCCTTCCTAATCAGGAACACAGTCATGCAGCTGCCTTTAGAACCAGAGTGGAACGATGAGGTGAGCAGATGAGAAGCCTAGAACTCCTGTAGCTTAGCTCACTGGCCAGACTGGTTCCCAAGCCCTTGCTGAAAGGGATGTACTAGGACGGAGGGAGGGGGCCTTCACCCTGTCAGATTTACACTTCTGAGTCCCCGCCTCTTAATGGCCTCGCTGCTGGAGGAAGCAGCCAAATCATTTGTGAGGTCAGATAGTGGAATTTTAGCTGGAGGCATTTTGTGTCTCAGGAGAGACCTTCTGGTTCATTCGGCTGACAGATCTAAGGGGGGGCCGCTGCAGCAGGAATGGCTTGCTTGGGCCATGGCCTGCCTGCTTTGGAATTGCTCCAGCACATTCACACAGGCCCCCCACTGTCTTGTTTAATCTTTCATGCAGCTCTGACTGCCCTAGGCTGGACACTTGAGTGAGGCGGTGTGATAGAAGTGGTGATTAGCTCCCCACCCTTCTGTGCTATGCTGGCGATTGGGAAATATACTTCTAATGGCCAACCCTTCACCGATCCCCCGCTATGTCCCTGAGGGCAGCAGAGGTCATTAGTGGCACCGCACATTGGAGGGGCATGCTATGTGTCTCCTTCAGGTCAAAGACACATGAAAAAGCCACCCGCCAATGTAGAATCGCTACTTTGTATTTGTGCTCATAGGGACATTCCAGAACTTGGAAAATCTGCATGAGTGGCCTCCAGCGTGTCTTCATGTAGACGGAGTGAGCTATTTTGTTATGTTCTGCCTTCATCATGGGAATATCCAGGAGCCTTCCCAGCATAGAATCATAGAGCTGGAAGAGACCTAAGGAGACATCTAGAGACATGGCTAGTATCTGTTACGTGCTTGTTCTTTCATCCTCTGCCCAAGGGGAGAGGTGCATGCAGTGTTTGTATTTTAATAAACTTGTTGCTGTACATTTGTTAGACTTACACACTCATAGAATTTAAGGCCAGAAGCGTTCAGCATTGTGATAGAATCATAGAATATTAGAACGGGAAGGGACCTCAAGACGTCATCAAGTCCAGTCCCCTGTCCTCATGGCAGGACTCAGAATCATCTAGATCAACCTTGATAGTTGTCTATCCAACCTACACTTAAATATCTCCAGTGATGGAGATTTCCTAACCTCTCTAGGCAATTTATTCCAGTGTTTGACCACCCTGACAGTTAGGAACATAAGAACGGCCGTACTGGATCAGACCAAAGGTCCATCTAGCCCAGTAGCCTGTCTGCCGACAGTGGCCAGCACCAGGTGCCCCAGAGGGGGTGGACCGAAGACAATAATCAAGCGATTTGTCTCCTGCCATCCATCTCCAGCCTCTGACAAACAGAGGCCAGGGACACCATTTTATCCCCTGGCTAATAGCCTTTTATGGACCTAACCCCCATGAATTTATCTAGCTTCTCTTTAAACTCTGTTCTAGTTCTAGCCTTCACAGCCTCTTCCAGCAAGGAGTTCCACAGGTTGACTATGCGCTGTGTGAAGAAGAACTTTCTTTTATTAGTTTTAAACCTGCTACCCATTAATTTCATTTGGTGTCCTCTAGTCCTCATATTATGGGAACTAATGAAGAACTTTTCTTTATTCACCCTTTCCACACCACTCATGATTTTATAGACCTCTATCATATCCCCCCTCAGTCTCCTCTTTTCCAAACTGAAAAGCCCCAGTCACTTTAGCCTCTTACATGGGACCTGTTCCAAACCCCTCATCATTTTAGTTGCCCTTTTCTAATGGGCTATGTCTAGACTGGCATGATTTTCTGGAAATGCTTTTAACGGAAAAGTTTTCCGTTAAAAGCATTTTCAAAACAGAGTGTCTAGATTGGCACAGACGCTTTTCCGCAAAAAAGCCCCAATCGCCATTTTCGCGATCGGGGCTTTTTTGAATAAAACAAATCTGGGCTGTCTACACTGGCCCTTTTGCGCAAAAGTTTTGCGCAAAAGGACTTTTGCCCGAACGGGAGCAGCATAGTATTTCCGCAAGAACACTGACAATCTAACATGAGATCGTCAGTGCTTTCGTGGAAATTCAAGCGTCCAGTGTAGACAGCTGGCAAGTTTTTCTGGAAAAGCGGCTGATTTTCCAGAAAAACTGGCCGGTCTAGACACAGCCATGAAGTTTTTCCTGATGTTCAACCTAAAACTCCAGCCCCCTAATAATTTTGGTTTCCCTCTGTTGTACCCTCTCCAATGTGTGCACATCTTTTCTGTAGTCGGAGGGATACTGGGTGCAGAACTGGACGCAATACTCAGATGTGGCCTCACCAGTGCTGAATAAAGGGGAATAATCACTTCTCTAGATCTGCTGGCAATGCTCCTCCTAATGCACCCTAATATGCCATTAGCCCTCTTGGCTACAAGGGCGCCCTGTTGACTCATCTCCAGCTTCTCATCCACTGGAACCCCCAGGTCCTTTTCTGCTGAACTGCTACTTAGCCAGGTGGTCCTCAGTCTGTAACAATGCTTGGGCAATCCATCCCCTCATCCAGATCATTAATAACGATGTTGAACAAAACCAGCCCTAGAACTGATCCTTGGGGCACTCCACTTGAAACCGACTGCCAGCCAGACATTGAGCCATCGATTACTCAACAATCTAGCCAGCTTTCTATCCATCTTACAGTCCATTTATCCAATCTATATTCCCTTAACTTGCTGGCAAGAATATTGTGGGAGACCGTATCAAAAGCTTTGCTAAAGTCAAAGTCACATCCACCAACTTTCCCATATCCACCGAGCCAGTTACCTCATCATAGGAGCTAATCAGATTGGTCAGGCATGACTTGGCCTTGGTTAATCTATGTTGATCTTATTCCTGATCACTTTTCCCTCTTCCAAGTGTTTCAGAATCGATTCCTTGAGGATATGCTCCATAATTTTTCCGGGGACTGAGGTAAAGCTGATTGGTCTGTAGTTCCCTGGATTGTCCTCCTTCCCTTTTTTAAAGATGGGCACTGCATTTGCCTTTTTCCAATCATCTGGAACCTCTCCCAATCTCCACGAGTTTTCAAAGATATTGGCCAAAGGCTGTGTAATGACATTTGCTAACTCAGTGCCCTGGAATGCATTAAATCTGGACCCAAGGATATGTGTATGTCTAGATTATTTAAATAGTTCTTAACTTGTCCACGGAGGGCTGCCCACCTGCTTCTGGTGTTGTATTGCATAGTGCAGTAGTTTGGGAGCTGACCTTAACTGTGAAGATAGAGATAAAAAAAGCATTGAGTACTTCAGCTTTTCCCACATTGTACGTCACTAGGTTACCTCCCTCATCCATGAGGGCTCCACACCCTCTCTGGTCACCCTCTTATTGCTAACATGCCTGGAGAAACCTTTCTTGTTTCCCTTCTCATCTCTTGTTAGTTGCAATTCCAATTGTGCTTTCACCTACCCCATTACTCCCCTGCATTCTCGAATAATATATTTATATTCCTCCCTAGTCGTCTGTCCAAGTTTCCGCTTCTTAAAAGCCTCCTTTTTGTGTTTAAGCTTGCCAAGGATTTCCCTGGTAAGCCAATCTGGTCACTTACCATATTTGCTTTTCTTACTGCGCATCGGGATGGTTTGTTCCTGTGCATTCAATGAGGCTTCTTTAAAATACAGCCAGCTGTCCTGGACTCCTTTCCCCTTCATGTTAGCATCCCAGGGGATCATGCTCATCAGTTCTCTGAGGGAGTCAAAGTCTGCTTTTTGGAAGTCCACTGTAACCTCCTGCATAACCCTAAGGCCACAGTACCTCATCCACATACTCCTGTAATAGACCCTTAACCTCTAGCTGAGTTACTAATGTCCTCAAACAGAGATTGAAAGAAGAGAAAGTTAAAAAGCAGCATATCTGTTTATCTGACCCAGGAGAAAATTCCTTCCTGACGCCAAATATGGTGACTAGCTGGACCCTGAGCATTTGGGCAAGATGCACTAGCCAGACACCTGGGAAAAAATTCTCAGTAGTGACTCAGAGACCTTCCCAACTTGTGTCCCATCTCCAGATGTTGGGGATGTTTGCTGGTAGAAGTCACCGATTGGCTATATGCCATGGTTGGCAGTGTCATCATCCCATCCTCTGCTTAAACATACCTAGCTCAGGCTTGAAGCCAGTTAGGATTTTTCTACCCAGGGCTCCCCTTGGGAGGCTGTCCCAGAATTTCACTCTGATGGTTAGAGGCCTTGGTCTAATATCAAACCTAAACTTATTGATGGCCAGTTTGTAGCCCTTTGTTTTTGTATCCACGTTGGCGCTTAACTTATATAACTCCTTTTCCTGCCTGGTGTTTGTCCCTCTGATGAAATCAGATCTCCTCATAACCTTCTTTTTGTTAGGCTCAGTAGCCAACTTCTTTGAGTCTCCTTTTATAAGGAAGGGTTTCCATTTCTCAGATCACCCTAGTAGCCCTTCTCTGTATCTCCTTCTGTTTGAATTCATTTTTCTCAAACATGGGAGACGAGAACTGCACATCGCGTTCCACGTGACGTCTCACAAGTGCCTTATTTAATGGTACTAATACGTCCTTCTCTCCCATCAAAATACTTTGCCTAATGCATCGTAGGAATGGATTAGCCTTTTTTATGGCCACATCACATTGGTAACTCATAGTTATCCTGTGATCGACCAATATGTCCATGACTTACTCTTCCTAGATTGCTTCCAGATGATAAGTGTCCAGCTTATAGCAAAAATTGTTGTAGTTAATCCTTATGGGTATGTCTACACTACCCTCCTAGTTCGAACTAGGAGGGTAATGTAGGCATACCGCACTTGCAAATGAAGCCCGGGATTTGAATTTCCTGGGCTTCATTTGCATAAGCGGGGCACCGCCATTTTTAAAACCCCGCTGGTTTGAACCCCGTGCATTCCACGAGGAGTAACGGTAGTTCGAACTAGGAAGCCTAGTCCGAACTACCTAGTTCGTGCCCCGTGTAGCCGCGCTGCACGGGGTTTGAACGAGCGGGGTTTTAAAAATGGCGGCGCCCCGCTTATGCAAATGAAGCCCGGGAAATTCAAATCCCGGGCTTCATTTGCAAGTGCGGTATGCCTACATTATCCCGCTAATTCGAACTAGGAGGGTAGTGTAGACATACCCTATGTCCATGACCTTGCATTTTGCACTATTAAATTTTATCCAATTTATATCACTTCAGTTTTCAAGGTAATCCAAATCTTCTTATTCTGGTCCTCTTCTGTATTGGCAATACCTCCCAACTATGGATCATCTGCAGATTTTATTAGCACAATCCCAGTTTTTATTGCCAAGGTCACTAATAAGAATGTTAAATAAGATTGATCCCTGAGCAACTTCTCTAGTAAGCTCCCTCCAGCCTGACTGTTAACCATTCTGCATGGCCCATTGTAGTCTCCCCTTTGACCAATTCCTTATTCATCTTTCAGTTAACTCCCATCTTCACCAATGTAATGAATAATTTCCCATGTGGAACTGTAAAATGCCTTCCTGAAATGAAGGTAGATTAGCGCTATTGCATTTCTTCTGTCTAATGATCAATTAGCTTCTCAAAGAAAGAGATCAGATTTGTCTGGCATGATCTACATTTTGTAAAACCACGTTGTGTTTTATCCCAATTACCATTCACCACAGCACCCTTAAGAAGAAATTACTCACCTTGTGCAGTAACAATGGTTCTTCGAGGTGCGTGTCCCCGTGGGTGCTCCACTGTGGGTGTCGGGTCCCATCCTGGTGCCGCAGATCGGAGATCTCATAGCTGTTGTTTGCCGGACCGCGCATGCGCGGTGGCCATCTTGCAGTTTTTCACACCATTTCTGTGTTGCGTGGTCCGGCTCGCCAGTTCCTCAAGACTGTCGAAGCCTGAAAGACATAAACAAGAAAGACTCTGAAGCAGGGAGGAGGGAGGGTTGTGGAGCACCCACAGGGGACACACCTCGAAGAACCATCGTTACTGCACAAGGTGAGTAACTTCTTCTTCTTCTTCGGGTAGTGTCTCCGTGGGTGCTCCACTGTGGGTGACTTCACAGCAGTAGCCCAATCTAGGCAGCAGGTTTGGAATTAACGGTTCTGTGCTGATGTTAACACCACTGTGGTTACCGTTGTGTCAGTCATGATAATATTTTGTAGAGAGTAATGCTTCGCAAATGTTGAGTTGGAAGACCAGGTTGCTGCTCGGCAAATGTCTTTAAGAGAAACTCCCTTAAGAAAAGTAGTTGAAGTCGCCATTGCTCTGGTGGAATGAGCTGTAGCGGTGTGAGGGAGTGATTTATTTCTCATTTCGTAACATCGAATTATGCAGGAAACGATTATTTTGAAGATTCTTTGCGAGGACAGAGGGGACCCCTTAGAACGGGCGCCCATAGAAATAAATAAGTGGTGGGAACTTCGTATTTCCCTACTTCGTTCAATGTAAAAAGCGAGGGCCCTGCGTACATCAAGAGAGTGCAATCTTGCTTGCTGCTCAGAGGCGTGGGGTTTTGGGTAGAACACTGGTAGAATGATGGGTTCATTAATGTGAAATGGAGAGTTAACCTTTGGCAGGAAGGATGGTTGGGGGCGAAGGATAACTGCCTGAGGCATAAAAATAGTATACAGGGGTTTGGCCGATATAGCTGCCAACTCGCCAACCCGTCTAGTGGACGTAATGGCCAAAAAGAAAATGACTTTCATGGTGAGAGTACTAAAGTCAAATGTAGCTAAAGGTTCAAACGGAGGACGCATTAACGTGTCTAATACAAGCTCTAAATTCCAGGAGTCCACTGGTCTCTTGTGCTCAGGAAAGAGGTTAGCGAGTCCTTTTAGAAATCTCCTCGTAATTGGATGAGAAAAGGGGGTAAATCCTTCCACGGGCTTGTGAAAGGCCGTAATTGCCACTAGATGTACTCTGAGCGAGGAATTAGCTAGACCTGTTTGTTTAAGATGTAGGATATAGTCCAATATAGACTGCAATGATGAAGTAGTAGGATGCAATGCTTTAGCAGAGCACCATTGCTGCAATCTGTGCCATTTGTGGAGGTAAGTACTACGTGTTGATGATTTTCTGCTGTGTATGAGCACACTCTGTACCTCTCGAGAACATGTCATTTCTGTTTGTTCGAACCAGAGAGGAGCCAAGCTGTGAGAGCGAGGTGGCGTGGTTGCAGGTGGAGAGTGCGACCATGATTCTGCGTGAGAATGTATTAAGGGTATGGGAGGAAAAGCGTACAGCAACTTGCTGGTCCAGTTGTAAAGGAAGGCGTCGCCCAGAGATGCACGGCCTATGCCCGCTCTGGAGCAGTACTGAGGGCATTTCGCGTTGTGGTGCGTGGCAAAGAGGTCGACTGACAGGTGACCCCACATGTCAAAAATATCGCAGAATACGGGGGGGTGTATTTCCCATTCGTGGTGGTTCTCGAATTGCTTGCTGAGAGCATCGGCAGTAATGTTGACCTTTCCGGGTAAGTAAGCGGCAACCAGAGTCATCTTGTGAAGGTTGCAGAAATTCCAGAGGCGAACGGCCTCCATGCAAAGGGAGTGAAACCGAGCTCTGCCTTGTTTGTTTATGTAATAAACAGTGGTAATATTGTCCGTGAGAACTGAGATGACACGATTGCGGAGATATGGGAGGAAGCATCTGCATGCATTTGAGACGGCTCGTAACTCCAGTAAATTTATGTGGAGGAGAGACTCCTCTGGAAACCATTGACCCTGTACCTGCTTGTCTTGAATATGCGCTCCCTAGCCGACCAGAGAAGCGTCCGTCGTAAGCTGCACTGTGGGCTGCGGTTTGTGAAAGGGCATACCCCTCATGATGTTGTTCGATTATGTTCACCAGTGAAGAGAACGCTTGACTATGATGGGAACTACTACGGACCTGCGCAGGTCGTGTTTGCCAGGCGTGTATATCTTGGACACCCAGTACTGAAGACAGCGTAGATGAAGTCTCGCATTGGGCACTATGAATGTCATGGCAGCTATATGACCGAGCAATTGGAGGCATGTGAGGACAGCCACGGTAGGACTCATGGAGAGAACCTGTATTAAGTCTTGGATGGCACAGAACCTGGAGAGAGGTAGGTATGCGTGCACCGTCATAGAATCCAAGCGGGCCCCAATAAACTCTATGGATTGCTGGGGGGGTCAGTGTGGACTTTTGAACATTGAGTATAAGCCCCAGTAGATCGAACAGTTAGGTAGTAATAGTGACCGCTTGGGAGGCATCGGTGAGCGACTGCGCTCTTAGAAGACAGTCGTTCAAGTAAGGAAAATGAGAATGCCTAACCGACAAAGGTAAGCAGCCACTACTGCGAGAGTCTTTGAGAAAACTGTCGGAGTGGATGATAGCCTGAACGGGAGGACCTTGTATTGGTAGTGGTTGCTTCCCACAAAGAAATGAAGAAAACGCTGATGAGCTGGATGTACGGCGATGTGGAAATAGGCGTCTTGGAGATTGAGGGATGCGAACCAATCTTGTTGCTCGAGTGCTGGAATGATCTTTGCCAGTGTCACCATACGGAAGCGTTGCCGTCTGAGATAATGATTCAGTTGGCGCAGGTTGAGTATCGGCCGCCATCCGTCTGACTTCTTTTCTGTCAGAAAGTAATGGGAATAAAAGCCTTTGCCATGAAAGGGATGTGGAACCTCCTCTATAGCTCCTAACTGGAGGAGATGGGATACTTCTTGAGCGAGAAGTGATCCATGAGAAGTGTCCCTGAAAAGAGAGGGAAGGGGCAGGGAGGTTGGCGGAATGGAAAGGAATGGTATCACATAACCTGATGTTATAAGTTGTGTGACCCATCGATCTGAGGTAATGGTGGCCCAGTGATGTTGGAAGGGTCACAAACAATGGTGAAACAATGGTTTGGTAACTTTGGCCTCGGGTGTCAATGGAGTGGTACGCAAACCCTCTATATTCGCGTCAAACTTGCTGTTTGCTTGCATGCTGTTGAGCTGGCCTGTGTTGCTGCAGGCAATGCCTCTGGGGTCGTTGACAACCTCTCTGAGCCTCATATTGTCTGCTCTGATATGGCATGTAAGAGAAAGGTCTCTGCCTCTGGTAGAGTGTGAAACACTTGCGCTTAAAGGGTGGGGTATACATCCCTAGAGTTCTTAACCTAGTGCGCGTGTCCTTCCCGGAATGCAGAACTTGGTCTGTCTTGTCTGCAAACAGATTTTGCTGATCAAAGGGCAAATCCTCCACTTTTGTGTAGAGCTCTTTGGGAGTCGCCGCCATGTGGAGCCATGATGCTTGCCTCATAATGACGGCTGTCACTGTGGTACATGCCGCTGTGTCTGCTGCGTCCAAGGCAACGTGAAGCGCTGACCGTGAGGGCGTGAAGCCCTCTTGTATGACGCCCTTTAAAACCTGTCACTTTGCTTCTGGGAGATGCTCTAGGAGAGGGACCAGTTTGGCATAGTTGTCTAAGGAATGGTTTGCTAACAAAGCAGAATAATTAGCCATGCGGCACGACAGGGTGGCGGAGGAATAGACTTTCCTGCCAAAGAGGTATAGACGCTTGACATCCTTATCTGTTGTGGTGGTCTTATGTTGAGGCGCTTTCGCTCTCTGTTGGGCTGCATCAAGGACAAGAGATTTGGGTCCAGGATGTTTAAATAAGAATTCCATGCCGGAAGCAGGAACATAATATTTCCTGTCCGCTTTTTTATTAGTGGGCGGAGCAAAGGCCGGTGTTTGCCAGATGGAATCGGCGATTTCTAATATCACATCGTCCAATGGCAGCGCTATTTTTGAGGACTGAGAAGGATGTAGATTTCTCAGCAAATGGTGCTGCTTATGTTGAACCTCACCCACTTTGACGTTTTGGGACTCGGCAACCCTTTTAAAAAGATCTTGAAAGTCTTTTATATCATCGGTAGGGGAGGCATCACTCTGGAATATAGCATCATCAGGGGATGATGATGCGACCTCTGTCGGGGACTGACGATGAGAGTCCTCTGTATCAGGAGGGGAAAGTACCTCTTGTTGCCTGGAGACAAGCGGCATGTGTTGGTCACCTGAAGGAGTTGGTGGTCTGTCAGGCTGTGGCAAGATGGAAACAACTGTAGCTGGCACTGAGGACGATGGAGCTGGTGATAATGATCTAGCCACCGAGTAGGAGTGTGACCTGGGCAATCAATCCCTGGGATCATACGGACGGTACCATCGGTTATCGTGGTAAGGTGAATAATCATAGTGCCTTACGTAACGGTGTTCATAATGTGACGACCTGTGATGCGATGGTGACCGAGGTGATCTGGAACGCCATCTGGCATATGAAGGTGATGGAGAATAATAACGCCGGTAATAATAATGCGGAGGCGAGGTGTGATGGTGATGCAGCACCCTGGGTGAGCATAGCTTTGGAGAAGGCAGCTCCGGTGAAAATGTGTCTGGTCCTGGGCTGGGGGACAGAGAAGGGAGGCGCTGTGCTCTCTCTCTCTAATTCTACTGGACTTCTGGATAGGCGACGCAGAGGGGGGTTGATCTTCTGGATGGCCCCGGTGCGCCGGTGAGTGTAGTACATAAGAACATAAGAACGGCCGTACTGGGTCAGACCAAAGGTCCATCTAGCCCAGTATCCTGTCTGCCGACAGTGGCCAGCACCAGGTGACTAGAGAGGGTGGACCGAAGACAATGATCAAGCGATTTGTCTCCTGCCATCCCTCTCCAGCCTCTGACAAACAGAGGCCAAGGACACCATTTTATCCCCTGGCTAATTACCTTTTATGGAACTAACCTCCATGAAATTATCTAGCTTCTCTTTAAACTCTATTATAGTTCTAGCCTTCACAGCCTCCTCTGGCGAGGAGGCCTCCTCTGGCAAGGAGTTCCACAGGTGTGAAGAAGAACTTTCTTTTATTATTTTTAAACCTGCTACCCATTAATTTCATTTGGTGTCCTCTAGTTCTTCTATTTAATGAACTAATAAAGAACTTTTCTTTATCGGCCCTCTCCACACCACTCATGATTTTATATACCTCTATCATATCCCCCTCAGTCTCCTCTTTTCTAAACTGAAAAGTCCCAGTCGCTTTAACTTCTCATATGGGACCCGTTCCAAACCCCTAATCATTTTAGTTGCCCTTTTCTGAACCCTTTCCAAGGCCAACATTTCTTTTTTAAGGTGAGGAGACCACATCGGTACACGATATTCAAGATGTGGGCGTACCATAGTTTTATACAGGGGCAAGTAGATATTCTGGGTCTTACTTTCTATCCCTTTCTTAATAATTCCTAGCAACCTATTTGCCTTTTTGACTGCCGCTGCACACCGTGTGGAAGTTTTCAGAGAATTATCCACGATAACTCCAAGATCTCTTTCCTGATTTGTCGTAGCCAAATTAGCCCCCATCATACTGTACATATAGTTGGGGTTATTTTTCCCGATGTGCATTACTTTACACTTATCCACATTAAATTTCATTTGCCATTTTGTTGCCCAATCACTCAGTTTGGTGAGATCTTCTTGGAGTCCCTCACAGTCTGCTTCTGTCTTGACTATCCTAAATAGTTTGGTATCATCTGCAAACTTTAATACCTTACTGCTTATTGGTCTCAGAACTGACCCTTGGTGGGGGACCACTAGTTACCCCTCTCCAATCTGAAAATTTACCATTTATTCCTACCCTTTGTTTCCTGTCTTTTAACTAGTTCTCAATCCAAGAAAGGACCTTCCCTCTTATCCCATGGTCATGTAATTTACACAAGAGCCTTTGGTGAGGGACCTTGTCAAAGGCTTTCTGAAAATCCAAGTATACTATATCTACTGGATCCCCCTTGTCCGCATGTTTGTTAACTCCTTCAAAGAACTCTAATAGATTAGTAAGACAGGATTTCCCTTTACAGAAACCATGTTGACTTTTGTCCAACAAATTATGTTCTTCTACATGCTTCACAATTTAATTCTTTACTATTGTTTCGACTAATTTGCCCGGTACTGAAGTTAGACTTACCGATCTGTAATTGCCAGGATCACCTCTAGAGCCCTTTTTAAATATTGGTGTCATGTTGGCTTCCTTCCAGTCATTAGGTACGGAAGCCGATTTAAAGGATAGGTTACAAACCACAGATAATAGCCCAGCAATTTCCCATTTGAGTTCTTTTAGAACCCTTGGATGAATGCCATCCGGTCCCGGAGATTTGTTAACATTACGTTTTTCTATTTGTTCCAAAACCTCCTCTAATGACACTTCAATCCGGGACAGTTCCTCAGATTCATCACCCACAAAGGACGGTGCAGATTCAGGAATCGCCCCAACGTCCTCAGCCGTGAAGACTGAAGCAAAGAAATCATTTAGGTTCTGCGCAATGGCTTTATCGTCTTTGATTGCTCCTTTTATATCTCGATCATCTAGGGGACCCGCAGGTTTTTTAGCAGGCTTCCTGCTTCTAAAGTACTTAAAAAACATTTTGTTATTTCTTTTTGAGTTTTTGCCTAGCTGTTCCTCAAAATCTTTTTTTGCTTTTCTTATTACATTTTTACACTTGATTTGACAGTGTTTATGTTCCTTTCTATTTATCTCACTAGGATTGGACTTCCACTTCTTAAAAGGTACCTTTTTGTCCCTCACTGCTTCTTTTACATGGTGGTTAAGCCACGGTGACTCTTTTTTAGGTCTCTTGCTATGTTTTTTAATTTGGGGTATACATTTAAGTTGGTGTCTTTAAAAATTTTGGTGTCTTTAAAAATTTTCCATGCAGCTTTCAGGGATTTGGCTCTAGTCACTGTGCCTTTTAATTTCTGTTTAACTAACCTCCTCATTTTTGTGTAATTCCCCTTTTCTGAAATTAAATGCCAGGGTGCTGGACTGCTGAGGTGTTCTTCCCACCACAGGAATGTTGAATGTTATTATATTATGGTCACTATTCCCAAGCGGCCCTGTAATGGTTATTTCCTGGACCTGATCCTGTGCTCCACTCGGCTAGGTCTACACTGGCCCCTTTTCCGGAAGGGGCATGTAAATTTCACTAGTCGTCGTAGGGAAATCCGCGGGGGATTTAAATATCCCCCGCGGCATTTAAATAAAAATGTCCGCCGCTTTTTTCCGGCTTTTAAAAAAGCCGGAAAAGAGCGTCTAGACTGGCCCCGATCCTCCGGAAAAAGTGCCCTTTTCCGGAGGCTCTTATTCCTACTTCAAAAAAGTCCGCCGCACTTTTTCCGGAGGATCGGGGCCAGTCTAGACGCTCTTTTCCGGCTTTTTTAAAAGCCGGAAAAAAGCGGCGGACATTTTTATTTAAATGCCGCGGGGGATATTTAAATCCCCCGCGGATTTCCCTACGATGACTAGTGAAATTTACATGCCCCTTCCGGAAAAGGGGCCAGTGTAGATGTAGCCCTCAGGACTAAATCAAGAATTGCCTCTCCCCTTGTGGGTTCCTGCACCAACTGCTCCAAGAAGCAGTCATTTAAGCCATTGAGAAATTTTATCTCTGCTTCTCTTCCTGAGGTGACATTTTTCCAGTCAATATGAGGGTAATTAAAATCCCCCATTATTATAGAGTTCTTTATTTTGGTAGCCTCTCTAATCTTCCTCAGCATTTCAATATCAGTATCGCTGTCCTGGTCAGGTGGTCGGTAATATATTCCTACTGCTAATTTCTTATTATTGGAGCATGGAATTACTATCTATAGCGATTCTATTGAACATGTTGATTCACTTAATATTTTTATTTCATTTGATTCTACATTATCTTTCACATACAGTGCCACTCCGCCACCCACCCAGCCTGCTCTATCCTTTCGATGTATTTTATATCCCGGTATGACTGTGTCCCACAGATTTTCCTCATTCCAGCAGGTTTCAGTGATGCCTATTATGTCAATCTCCTCATTTAATACGAGGTACTCTAGTTCACCCATCTTATTAGTCAGACTCCTAGCGTTTGTGTAGAAGCATTTTAAACATTTGCCACTGCTTATTTGTCTGCCCTTCCCTGATGCATTGGATTCCTTGTATGCGTTTAACACATGCCTGCTTAACATGTTTTCGCAATAGCACAATTTTTTTAGGGAACGTTTTTCGAATAATACAACCATCCCCGAAATAACATGAAAATAATCAAGTGGCAGACTACTTCGTGTGGCGATATAAGTTGGTGAAAATGGGTAATACGCATGAGCAGATGAATACACACAGTCACAGAGCTCCTCCTCTCACTCGTGTTTATCTTTGGCTGCGTCTAGACTGGCAAGTTTTTCCACAAAAGCAGCTGCTTTTGCGGAAAAACTTGCAAGCTGTCTACACTGGCCGCTTGAATTTGCGCAAGAACACTGACGATCTAATGTAAGATTGTCAGTGTTCTTGTGCAAATACTATGCTGCTCCCGTCCGGGAAAAAGCCCTCTTGCGCAAATGTATTTGCTCAAGAGGGCCACTGTAGACAGCTAAAAAGTGTTTTGCGCAAAAAAGCCCCGATGGTGAAAATGGCAATCGGGGCTTTCTTGCGCAAAACCGCGTCTAGATTGGCCACGGATGTTTTTCCGCAAAAAGTGCTCTTTTCCGCAAATGCTTTTAATGGAAAAACTTTTCCGTTAAAAGCATTTGTGGAAGATCATGCCAGTCTAGACGTAGCCTTTGTGTTTTAACAAACCGTGGCAACTTGTGCTGCTAGATAATATCTAATGCTGATGTTGATGACTGAGCACCAACAAAAAACTGACTTTGCCACCACCACCTGAAACACAACCCCCACCTTTTCCATTATTTTTAATGGGAAAATTTACCCTACATAGCACGTTTTCGCTTAGCATGAACATTTTCAGAAATGCATCTATAGTGTTAAATGAGGAATTACTGTGCAGATAGGTGAGAGTGATAATTAGGATCAAACCTGCAGTGCAAGACTGCCAGCAAGATGTACTTACAGGACATTATAATTTTCTATGCTGGGGGAGGGTGTGTGTGTGTGCGCAAATCAGATGATGTAGTCCTGTCATATGATAAGAACCTAAGACCATATGTTTTTATGATTTTCAATAAGTCTTGAAACACTGGGGAAATTCCAGAAGCCTTGAAGAAAACTTACTTGCCAATATTTAAAAAGGCTAAATGGGATAATCAGAGAATTATAGGCCATCAGTTTGATATTGCTCCTGAGAAAGATAATAGATTGCCTTATATGGGACTTGATTAATAAAGGATATTAATATAATTAATGCAAATTACCATGGTCTATAGAAAATATATCCTGTTAAATTAACTTGATACTTTATTTGATAAGATTATATAGTTTGGTGATTAATGTCCAAATAGATTACATCAATATTATTTCCATGTGTGGGGCATTTCGTTTGGTACCACAGGACATTTCAATTAAAAAGTTAGAATGATATAAAATGTATATGGCACACATTAAATATATTAAAAACTGGCTGATAGGTCTCAAAATGTAATTATAAAGTGGGTATCATCATAGAACAGATGTTTTCCTAATGAGGTACAGTAGGGAGTGACCCCACATTATTTACATTTTTATCACTGACCTGGATTAAAACATCAAATCATCATTTATAAAATGTGCAGATGCCACAAACTGAGAGTAGTAAATAATGAAAGGAACAAATCACTGGTACAAAGCAATCAGGATTGTTTAGTAGACTGGGTGCAAGCAAACAGGCATTTTAATATAGCTAAATGGAAAGGCATATCTTTAGGGACAAAAAGTCAGCCATTATAAGTGTTTCTTACACTTGTTGGCCAGGTAAGTGATTCTTACAAGGGGTGGAGGTCATGCTGGATAATCAATTGAACACGAGCTTCCCGGGTAACACTGTGGCCACCAGGACTAATGTGACCCTTCAATGTCCTAGAGTGGGTTTGGAGAGGTTATTTTGCCTCAGTCTTTGCTGCTGCTGGAGCATTGTGTCTAGTTTTTATGTCCATAATTGCAGACGTCTGCTGATCAGTTGCATAGGGTTCAGAGAAGAGAGTTAAGAATGGCTAAAGGGATTTAAAAAACTGCCTCTGGGATAGAGTCATAGGGCTCAACCTATTTAGCTTACCACAGAGAAGTTTAAGAGATGACCTAGCTACAGTCTGTGAGGCATGGACCAGTAATCATGCCACACTCCTCATCAGTACCCAGACTGGGAAGCCAATGATCCAAGCAGCAGAACAGATTCAGTGCTGATACCTGGTCACGTGCACCTGAAGCATGCTGTGCAGATGCAAAGCAAGACCAATGTGAGGAATCAATATTTAATAATGGGTTCTTCACTGTAGCCGAGAAAGGTACAGCATGATCCAATGGCCGGAAGCAGAAGCTGAATAAATTCAGACTGGAGATAAGCTGTAAATCTGTAACGGTGAAAGTAATTAACTTTAGGGTTGTAGGTGGCTGGGCCGACAGCTACCGTGAGCCTTGGGCTCTGTGCCTCTGGAAGGAGTGGGGTCTCAGATGGAAGAGGGGGCCAAGGGCAGTCAGCCCTAATTGTGGCACGTCCTGCCCTCAGCCCCCAGAGCCGTGTGGAGTGGTGCTCTGGTAGCAACTGAAAGGGGCCCACTGCCACTGCCACCGCCACAGTATCTGGGATGGCACCTGGGAGCTCTGGGACCCTTTTAATCTCTAGGCCCTAGGCAATTTCCCTTTTCCCTCCCCCATTGGCAGGCCTCGTTGTAGGGGATTTTCTACCACAGACAAATTTTAAATCAAGATTGGCCATTTTTCTAACTGCCCTACTCTCAGGATTACTTTGGGGCAGATCTCTGGCCTGTGCAATGCATGAGGTCAGAGAAATCACAGTGGTCCCTTTTGGGCTTACACTCTAGGGATCTATGACTCACCAATTTCTTTCACCAACAAAAGTCAGATTAAGGTCAACTGAGCCAACTGGCAAAGTCAGGCTGATTTTGACAATTGTTTCTGTCAAAATACAAAACAAAAAAATAAAAAATGTCAAATGAGCCATTTGGCCACTGTGGAATGTAATTTTTTATGTCTTATTTCAAATTTCCCTCAATTCCATTTTAAAACTGTTAAAACATATTTAAAATCTTAAAATTGAAACAAGCCTATTTTTGATATTTCGTTTTGCCAAAATATTCAAGCATTTTCATTTTGGGTAGCCCTGAAATCATTTTTGTTTATTTTATCGACCAGTGCCCAAAACTAAGTTAACACAGACAGACCAATGAGCAGTTGGTACATATCAGAACAGACTCTCCAAATACAACCCCACCAAATGCAAAATAGTCTCATATTTTCACACTTGCTCCAATATCCAAGTGCCTGCAACGGCTGTGTGCAACACAAAGGTGTCAAAGCACAACGCTTCCAAACCAAGCAGAAAACCCTGAGGTTCCCAAGCAAGTTAAAAGTTCGTTAACATCTCTTCAGAAGTTGGAGTTGTAACTGAAATGCAGTTGAGGGTACAAGGAAAGTTATGTAAGTATGTTGTAGAATTCATGTTTAATTTTACTGTCTAGGGCCATGTCTTCACTAAACGGAAGATCAATGCTGCCGTGATCGATCTTCTGGAGTTCGATTTAGTGAGTCTAGTTACTCCTGCTTAGGAGTCTAGTACCCCTGCTTCTGCAAGAAGTAAGAGAAGCGAATTGGAGCATTTGCTCCCACCGGCCTCCTGCTGAGAGTTATGGCTGGGAAACTCAAAATAAGGTACCTCGATTCCAGCTATGTAATTAATGTAGCTGGAGTTGCGTGTCATGATTCAACACTCCCTTTCAGTGTATACCTGGCCTGAAGTAAATGTGAGAAAGAGTTGTTGCAATAAATAGCTGCCCAATGGGGGGGGCTATCACATGATGTTGTCTAGGAATTCTGAGAACATGTCATTCAGGATGTGCTTAGTGGGAGAGGACAGCATATGTGGAAGAAGGCACAAAGCCTCACTGCAGCACTGAGTGGGCTCACTCCCTTTGCAAACCTGAACACCAAGCAATGAGTTAAGAACATCAATAGCATAGAGCAGCCAGACTGGGTCAGGCCAAAGGCCCATCTAGTCCAGTGTCCTGTCTCCTAACAGCGGCCAGTGCCAGGTGTCCCAGAGGAAACGAACAGAACAGAGAATCATCAAGTGATCCTTCCCCTGTCACCCATTCACAGGTTGTTGAGGTTTTTTTTCTGAAACCATGAAAAACTTAATGTGATGGGGAATATAAACTGGGCTGAAATGAGCCCAGCTTGTGTTATGTCAGCCCCCAAATATTCATCAAGGCCAGAATTTCCAAGCTGATGGGGTGCAAATTCTAGGCTGAGTTCTTGCGAAAATCTGGCCTCCAGTGTGGGTGCTAAGCACTCAAAAGCCTGACCCTCAGCCCGTTGGAAAATGTGCCTTCCCCGTCACTATGATTAGACCAGACTCAGAATGTCCCCAGACTTTGGGAATAGGTACATCCTTCAGAACCAGGTGGTCCTGTCTGACCCACTTTCTGCTAACTACTTTGGATGGGGCTATTGACTAGATAATCTCAAGGGCTGTGTCTAGACTGGAAAGTTTTTCCACCAAAGCAGCTGCTTTTGTGGAAAAACTTGCCAGCTGTCTACACTGGCCGCTTGAATTTTTGCAGGAACACTGACTTCCTACTGTCTGAAATCAGTGCTTAATGCGGAAATACTATGCTGCTCCCGTTCGGGCAAAAGTCCTTTTGCGCAAAGCTTTTGTGCAAAAGGGCCAGTGTAGACAGCTCAGATTTGTTTTGCGCAAAAAAGCCCTGATCGCGAAAATGGCAATTGCGGCTTTTTTGCGCAAAAGCGCATCTAGATTGGCCACGGATGCTTTTGCGCAAAAGTGCTTTTGCGGAAAAGCAGCTGTGCCAATCTAGACACTCTTTTCCACAAATGCTTTTAATGGAAAAACTTTTCCGTTAAAAGCATTTGTGGAAAATTATGCCAGTCTAGACATAGCCAAGGAGTGAGGCTCTATATCCCATCCCCACCACCGCACCCAACACTGACCTGGTTCTTGGCTCTGGGAGCAATTTGCTCTCTGCAGCCTTCTCTCCTCACTGTTTAATAATGTTGCTGTCAGTTTGGATTACAGACCATTGCTTTCTTCATCACAGCTTCAAATACTTGTGGTTTCAGAGTCTGTCAAAAGAGTTACATAAGAGGAGAGTTTTGCCCAGAGTAGGGATGATGAGGGAGAAGGAATGCATTGCTATTAGTTCCTGCAGGAGTCTTTCTTGGATTCCTCACGGATTATCAAATGGCAGAGATGTGAGGAGGTAGGGTTGGGACACTAGAGAAATTCAGACTGGAAACAAGGCATAAATGTATCATCAACCACTGGAACAGTTTACCAAGAGCTGCGGGGCATTCTCTATCACTGACAACTTTTAAATCAAGATTGGGTGTTTTTCTAAAAGATCTCTACTTCCAAGTGACTCTTCCGGGGCAGTTCTGTGGCCTGTGTTATCCTAGAGATCACCCTAATTGCCATGGTCCCTTCTGGCCTTGGAATCTCTGGCTCTACCACATGGAAGCCCTGGTGCTACTCTTTCAAATACACGTGCCTACCCTCCAGCTCTTGTCTCTGTTGCCAGGTGCTGGCTGGACACTTACTGGCTGTCCTAGCTGGAGCTCAGAAAACTTTCCAGGAGCTTTCCTGTGGTAATATTTGACTTGTTGTCAGTGTGGTTTAATTAGTTCAGCCCCTTTTCCCACTACTCCTGGTTGCAAAATGTATTGTGATAGGCCAAGGATGGGGAACCAGTTTTGTATCAGTGGCCACTGAGCCACAGGAAAACACAATGGTGGGTCACAAACATTCACCTCACCTGCTCAACGGGAGGGTATTGAGTCTCGGAGCTTTCTCCCGCCACAGGGAGAGATGGAGTCTCTTTTATTTTCCATTCAGATTGAGACCCTTTTGATATGCGCTACTGAATAGGACTATCAGGTTATAATTCTGATCAAAATTAGCCTTTTCACAAGTCTCCACAACCAAACACTGAGATTCATATATGAGAACATCAACCCTTCAAGTCCCTCTCTGAGAGCTCTGTGATCAAAATACAGTAATTCCTCATTTAACACTATAGATACATTTCTGAAAATGTTCGTGCTAAGCGAAAACGTGCTATGCAGGGCCAATTTTCCCATTAAAAATAATGGAAAAGGTGGGGGTTGCGTTTCAGGTGGTGGTGGCAAAGTCAGTTTTTTGTAGGTGCTTGGTCATCAACATCAACATTAGATATCTAGCAACACAAGTCATCACAGTTTGTTAAAACACAAAGATAAACACATGAGTGAGAGGAGGAGCACTGTGACTACATGTATTCATCTGCTCGTGTGTATTACCATTGTTTTCACCAACTTATACCGCCACATGAAGTAGTCTGCCACTTGATTATTTTCATGTTATTTCGGGGATGGTCGTGTTATTCGAAAAACATTCCCTAAAATAATCCTGTTATTGTGAAAACGTGTTAAGCGGGAACGTGTTAAATGAGTAATTACTGTACACTCCGAAAGTTTGCAGATCATATTGAGCTAGACGGGGTTGCTCTTGCGCAAAAAGGCATGTGTGGATGGACAACCGGGCTTTCTTGCTCAACAGGGGTTTCTTGTTGGGAAAAGCACAGGTGCTCTGATGGCCATTCTGTGAATGGCCATCAGAGCTTTCTTGAGCAAGAGCATCCATGCAGTATGGATGTTCTCTTGTGCAAAAGCACATCTCTTGTGCAAAAGCACATGGCAGTGTGGACAGGCTCTTGTGCAAGAAATTTTTGCGGAAGATCTCTTCCACAAAAAGTTCTTGCACAAGAAGCCTGCAGTGTAAACGTAACCTAAATGTGTTGGATAGATGAGAATTTAATCTGCTAAAGGCCAATTTAGCAGCATGTTGCATGGGCAACCTCCCCATCCCATCAGTGTTTTCTATTGGGTTGTAGATATAGATCTTGTTGTTATAGTAACTGAGTAGGTCACTGGGGTCAGCCCAGCTAGTCTGGGCTTATTCTAATTAGTTCTGTGCTATGCAATAAAATGGACACTTGCACCTACTCCAGCTCTCTGCATTTCCACTGTTTTCTTCCTATACTGTGACACTCCCCACGACATAACAAGTGGTGACGAGGGTGGGATACCTGTGCTGCCTCCAGCAACAAAAGAAGTAGAAGTCAATGTAAGAAAACAAACTTTTTTTGGCTGTTCTGGAAGGTGGGGTAAGAACTGACGGCTACACTGTGCAAACTGAAACTAAGATCAAGGAGCCCAGAGACTGAAAAAGAAAAAAAAAGGGGGGGGGGGGAGAGTGCAACAGCCATTGTTACAGTTACAGGGCCTCTGGGACCTTTTGACTATAGAGCAATGGCAGGTACATACTGAGCGTTTTGAACTTTTTGTTATTGCAAATGATATTAAAGAGAAGAAGGTGCCAATATTTTTAAGTGTTGTAGGGGCTAAGACCTATTCTCTGCTACGCAGTTTGCTGCTCCCTGTTAAGCCAGAGACCAAATCTTACAGTGACATTGTGGAAATCCTGGGGTCACATTATGCTCCAAAACCATTGGTAATTGCAGAAATGTACAGGTTCCATAGCAGAGACCAAAAAGAAAGTGAAACAATTGTACAATTTGTAGCCAATTTGAAAAAGCTTGCTGAACACTGTGAATTTAAGGAGATGTTAAATGATGCCCTACGTGACAGGTTAGTGTGTGGCCTGCACAGTGAAGCTATACGGAGGCGTCTGTTAACAGAAGCTCAGCTCACCCTACAGAAGGCCATTGATATTGTGGTCTCCATGGAACTGGCCACACAGGAGGCACAATACCTGAGTGCACCCCCTGGGGTGCATAAAATGTCCCAAGAACCTACTCACAAAACAGTGGGGAGCCAGGAATGTTACCGCTGTGGTAAGACAGGTCACCATGCCGCAGAATGCTGGTGTAAGAACCTAGTGTGTCGACAGTGTGGAAAAAAGGACACATTGAGCGTGCCTGTAAACAAAAGAAAAAGAGGCCTGTGGCCTGGCGGAACAAAAAGGAAAATCTGCATCCCATCGAGCAGATGCCTGATGATCAAAGTGACACCCTGTCTGAAGAAGAAGTGCCTTGCTATGTTTTGTCTTTGGAAGGGGGCTCCCATGAATACTGGGTAACCCCACTGTTGGATGGCAAACCGGTACGCATGGAAGTGGACACTGGTGTCATTGGTCTCAGACACGGTGTATAAGGAAAAGCTGAAGAATCTTCCACTTAAGGCAACAAAGATCATTCTGAAGACATATACAGGAGAAGCAGTACCCTATTGGGCACTACTGATGTTAAGGTGGAACTAAATGGACGGACTGCAGAATTACCACTGTTTGTGGTGAAAGGCCATTACCCAGCCTTAATGGGGAGATCATGGCTTAGGAAGATCCCACTGGACTGGGCAGAAGTGCACCGGATGACTAAAGAAGAAACAGGCCTGACTGATATATTAAAGAAACATGCTGCTGTTTTTGGAGAGGATCTGGGAAGTATGAGGGGAATCACCGTGAAACTGAACATTAAACCTGGTAGCCAACCAAAATATCTGAAGGCCAGAACTGTGCCATATGCTATCAGGCCAAAAGTTGAAGCAGACCTGGAGCGCCTAGTCAAAAATGGAGTCCTAATACCAAAAATGGAGTCCTAATATCAGTCCTAATACCATAGTCCATGGGCAACACCAATAGTTCCAATATTGAAGAAAGACGGTTCTATTTGGATTTGTGGGGATTTTAAGGTCACTGTCGGGGCGGATATAGGGCAGGGCGAATGGGGCGGTCGCCCCGGGCCTCACGTTTCAGAAAGCCCCGCGCATGCGCCGCGGCGCTGCAGCGCATGCGCACGGCGTCACTGCGTATGCGCCGTAGCAAAGGGGGGGCCCCACGGAATTATGCTGCCCGGGGCCCCGCAAAACGCTCATCTGCCCCTGGTCACTGTTAACCCTGTTTTATGCGCAGAGCAATACCCCCTTCCTTGCATCGATGACATCTTTGCGGGCCTGGCTGGGAGACAAAAGTTCAGCAAGATTGATCTGAGTCAAGCATATTTACAGATGCCAGTTGATGAGGAATCCCAAGAGCTGTTGACTGTTGTGACTCATAAAGGGCTTTATCGTTACTGTCGATTACCCTTCGGAATAACTTCTGCCCCAGCCTTGTTCCAGAGAGCTATGGACCAGATCTTGTGTGGCTTGCCAGGAGTTCAGTGCTATCTTGATGACATCCTGGTCACAGGCGGGAATGAGGAGGATCACCTTAAGAACTTAGAGGCTACCCTACAAAGACTGGAAGAGTATGGCCTTCGAGTCCGTAAAGATAAGTGTGCATTCTTTCAGCCCTCTGTTGAATATTTGGGACACATCAATGATGCTATTGGTCTTCATAAGTCCCGGTCAAAAGTTAAGGCTATTGTGGAGGCTCTACCCCCTCAAAATGTTAGTAAACTTCTCTCATTTCTAGGACTATTGAACTATTATGGAAGGTTTATTTCACAGCTAGTCACACTATTAAAACCACTTCACGAGCTCCTTGGCCAGAACAAGGTCTGGAAGTGGACTGACACCTGTGATGTTGCATTTAACAAGGCTAAATGTGCATTGCTAAACGCAGAGGTCCTGACGCATTTTGATCCATCCTTACCTTTACAGTTGGCTTGTGATGCCTCCCCATATGGAGTGGGAGCAGTCGTGCACCTTAAGCAAGGCTGAAACTAACTATGCGCAAATTGAACGTGAAGCATTGGGAATAGTTTTCGGAATTCGGAAATTTCACCGGTACCTGTTTGGACAGAAGTTTACACTTTTCACTGACCATCGACCTCTGATGGCAATTTTTGGTCCGCACTCAGGTATTCCACCAATGGCTGCTAGTCATATGGAACGATGGGCATTGTGGCTTTCAGGACACACATATGAGATCAGATATCGGAAAGCCACTCTACATGGCAATGCAGATGGTCTCTCTAGTCTGCCTTTGCCAGTCAAACATCAAGATAGTGGCCAGAAGGAAATCTTTTACTTTGAACAGGTGGAGAACATGCCCATCACTGCTGCACAAGTTAAGAGAGCAACTCGTGTTGACCCAATACTGTCCCAAGTAATGGAACTAGTGATGCGTGGAACATCTCTATGGAACTCTCAGGTCTCATCTGACCTTGTCCCCTCCATGTCCAGGAGAACAGAGTTATCAACCCAGTCGGGGTGCTTGTTGTGGGGAATGCGTGTCATTATTCCAAAAATACTGAGACAACAGATGTTAGAGCAGCTGCATTCAGGTCACTGTGGAATGGTGCGCATGAAAGAAATTGCACGAAGCTATTTTTGGTGGCCTGGCTTGGACAGTGACATTGAAGAGAAGGCAAGAGCTTGTATTTCTTGCCAGGGTGTGAGGAATGCACCTCAATTGGCACCTCTACACCCATGGGACTGGCCTGAAAAGCCATGGCAATGTATTCATGTTGATTTTGCTGGCCCATTTGAAGGTAACATGTTATTGGTGGTGGTAGATGCTCATTCCAAATGGCCAGAAGTCTGTATAATGCCTTCCACTACTGCTGAGAGTACTATCCAAAAATTATGGGGAATCTTCTGTCATTTGGGTATTCCTGAACAACTTGTGAGTGATAACGGTCTACAGTTTTGTCTCTCAGGAGTTTGGAAATTTTATGAAAGCAAACGGGATCCATCACATCACTTCAGCACCCTATCACCCAGCCACAAATGGATTGGCTGAAAGGTTTGTCCAGACAATGAAACAAGCTTTGAAATGGGTTAGAGGACATTCACTCGTACAAAAGAGTCTGGACACCTTGTTACTATCCTACAGAAACACTCCTCATGCTACAACCAAAGTGTCCCCGGCTTTTCTAATGATGGGACGTCAGCTGCGCACGTGCTTTGATTTGCCGAAACATTCAGAACGGCGACAAATTGTGCAACATCAGCAGCAAGGTCAAGTCATCAGGCGCATCCAGAGCAAAAGATCAAACCTTTAGTCCTGGACAGACAGTTTTGGCTCGGTACTATGCTCCTGGAGCTAAATGGGTCCCTGCCACTATTATTGCTCAAACAGGACCTGTTTCCTATACTGTCCGGACTGCGAAGGATCTCATCTGGCGGCAGCATGTAGATCAGTTATTGACAGGTTATTCCTGCCCCCAAGGCACATCTCCAGTTGAGTTGCCCGTCCTTCCCACTGCTGGTGAGTTACCGTGTCAAGAATCACCTGCTCCTGACTCTCCTCCTCCATCACCACCAGCGGCGAACAATAACCCCCTCCCTGAGCAGGCTGATCCAACAGCCTCACCTGTTCACACTTCAAGTTCCCAGCCCAGTGTCAGGCCTGCACCCATAACATCTTTGGGTGCGAGAACGCCGGATGTCCGCCGTAATCCACCTAGAGAAAGGAGGCCTCCTCAACGGCTGGACCTTTAGTTGGGATTAACTCACAGATGGGGCAAAACAATCCCCAGGGTTAGCTAGGAACTTGAGGCGTTCTACCCTCATTTCATAGTTAGTTTTTGTTTTCTTAAAGGGATGTTTTTATTAAGGGGGGAGGAATATGTTGCCTATTGGGTTGTAGATATAGATACTTGTTATAGTAACTGAGTAGGTCACTGGGGTCAGCCCAGCTAGTCTGGGCTTATTCTAGTTAGTTCTGTGCTATGCAATAAAATGGACACTTGCACCTACTCCAGCTCTCTGCATTTCCGCTGATTTCTTCCTATACTGTGAAACTCCCCACGACATAACAAGCAGCTCCTAGAGTTACTGTCACTTGCACTTATGCTTTTGAGAATCAAGAGGCATCTTGGGAAACTCCCCAGGCCACATGTAGAGCACTGGGAAGTGCAGAGACCTGAGCCAGGTAGCTACAAGTGTGTGTGTGTGTGTATATGTGTGTGTGTGTGTGTGCGTGCGCAAAGCAGCAACTTTGGAAAGGGCGCAGGCAACTGCAAGAGAGTCATGTAGCCAGGGTCTGTTAGGGTATGTCTACACTAGCCCTTAGTTCGAAGTAGGGAGGCTAATGTAGGCATTCGAACTTGCAAATGAAGCCCCTCCTCATTCCAGGAGGAGTAACAGGTAATTCGAACTAAGGACTTAATTCGAATTAGCCACGGGCAATTAGTCCGGACTAATGGCATTTAAAAATGGTGACTGGACGGGAACATGCAAATAAAGCCTGGGAAATTTAAATCCCGGGCTTCATTTGCAAGTTCAAATGCCTACATTAGCCAGCCTAGTTCAAACTAGGGGGCTAGTGTAGACAGACCTCTAGAGTGGGATGAGACAAACATGAGAACAGACAAACACATGGGCCTCTGTGGTGCACCTGGAACTAACCCACATTGTTGAGGAAGAGGCATGGTGAGCTGGACCTAGGATCTGCTAGGAGGCTCTTAAAGATTTTTGCTGGGCATTACCAACAACGAATGACTGCTCCAGACAACACATGGACATAGCAGCTGCATCAGTGTCCAGAAGCCAAAGGACTTCCTTGGATACTGAGCATGTGTGTACAAGATGTGGAATCAGAAGGCTTGGCTTCTTTCCTTAGCACTGCCACTGACTCCCTCTGTAACCTTGAGAATGGCACTTAAATGCCTGCAGCCTTTGCTTCCCACCTGCACCTTGTTTGGTGGGCAAATTCCTTCATGTTTTTGCAGTACTTCAAATGAAAACCACTGGGGAAGGTGTTCATTGTTATAAAGAATTCAAACAGGGACACTCTCTGGGTTTAGCAGTTGGAAGGGGGAAGAACCAAAGTGAATATCCAACCCTGAAGTGGATGGGAGTCCCAGCAGTGAAGAGGAGACAAACCTAGGCCAGCCTTGACACTTTCTAGCCTAGTCCTTGGAGGAGACATCTACGAGCTGCCTTTGGGAACCCATGCTGGGACCGTAGGGTTTGGGACTCTGCCTGCTTCCAGTAGGGCCTGAGCACATAACCCTGCTGGAACACTTACACCTCAGGCTGGACCCTGCAGGGAGCCATAGGCATCCTTGCACTCTGGCTGGCTGGAAGAAGGGAAGCAGTGGGGTCCTGTGCTCTGAGCTTGGTGGCACTCACACATGGGGAACAAGCAGTGTAAGGAAAAAAACAAAATGAGGGGCACAGAGTGGAGTCGAGAAGCAGCACTAAACCCCAAACTCTTCTCCTTTGCCGATTTCAAAGCCTTTTAAAAACACTGTCGCAAGAATTAGCTCCATTTGATAGGGCAGGAAACAGAGAACAGAATGGACTGGCTGCAGTCAGGAATAGAACCCCTATGATCAGAGCCCAAACCCAGGGCCCCAGCCCTAATGAACTCTTCATTCAAAACACCCAAATCCCTCAGACCCACTGGAGGAAGAAGCTTCATCTGCTGAGACGTTTTCTCGTTTTCCCAAGTGGTCCATTACGTTAGCTACTTACAGTCCTTAGCAGTGACACCTACCATATCCCACCCAGAAGTGACAAGGGCTTTCCAGCAGAGGAGAGGAGAGGATCCACACATGGGCCTTGTACTGAATTTATAACAAAACAGGGCTGGCCAGGTGAGTGAAGGGTCCCCATATTTCTTCAGTGGAGTATAAACCTCTCCATGGTTTCCTGGACCTCCCACCCAGTCCACACAGGGTTAAGTTATAACCCCTGCTACACAGCTGGCTTGGTAGCTGAAGTATGAATGCATGAATTTTGCATTAGATGTGTTCATGACACATCCAACATGGGGTAATCCCTGAAACAGGCACAGATCAGGCATGTGAACTATTGTGGGTGAAGTATACTTGAGCGTCCAAAGGAATATGTAAACACATAGGTCAGTGCATGGTGAGCATCCCACTCTATGCCCAAGCCTGAGACCATATGGCAGTGCTGGCGTAGCCACGTATGCTTTTAGCTTTTGGGAATCCTGCTGCTGCCAGGATGGCAATCAGCATTCAAGTTCACCCATGTGTTTAGGATTTGGCTTGGTTAAAGAAATAAGCAATAAGATCATTTAAACACTAGCTCAGACCAGCTAGGTTTGGCTGCTTTGAGTTCCTCCTCAGAGTAGCTCAGCCCACTCCCCAAAGCATCTGACCCAGGGAGCTACTCCTTCCTGGCCTGGCTTCAGTGAGTCAGCAAAACCCACGGATCTGCACCTGGCCTGAAGCATGCCAGGAAACGCCGTCAGAGTGCTTTGGCATTGCTCTGGCCCCACCTGGTTCCCTGGGTGTGGGAAGAGGGACAAGGCTGCCAACCCTCCCAGATTGTCCTGGAATGATGCCATGTGATGAAACCTCCAGGGATAAATCCAAGCTCGCACCGTCCCCCTTAGGGAACCCAAAGGGTGAGATGAGTCCCAAGGCCAGCCGGGAGAAGGAGCAGGGCTGACTCAGAGGCAAGCACATGAGAGCAAGCAAAGTAGCATTCTGAGCTAACCCAGGAGCCCAGAAGAGTAGAGGGTGGCGAGTGGGAGGAGGGGCAGCCAGTTGTAAAACTATTGGCCCATTCAACAACCCACCTTGTTTACTAGCTCAGAATCTGCCCAGCAGATGAGCAAGCCAAGCTCTTTGTGTCACCTCCTGGGTCCCTGCTGAGGAATCTGCTCGGGGGTTGTGGAAGCTGCGCTCTGAGCTAGGCTGAGCTGACATGCTAACCCTCCCTTGTGCTGCCTGAGCCAGGCACAGGGGGATTAGCATGTCATGGGACAGGGCTTCTGGCAAATGAGGCACATGAGATGACAGCTTATCTGGGCAGCCATGCTGAAAATCCCTCTCCCTGTGTAAATGGTCCAAACCAGGCTGGAGTGGCTCGGGGCCAGACCTTTGCAAAGGGCCACTCAGACACTGCTCCATGTCAGAGCTGCCTATTGTCCGACATATGTCTGCTCCCCTTAGCCAGGCAGCAGGGCCCACACCAACTGCCCCAGTGAAACCTGGGCACTAACTCCCGGCCCTCACATGTCTAAGCAAGAGTCTTTTTAACACCTCTTCACTCAGCTCCTTGATCCAGTGATTTCTGCTCTTCTGCTGCCTTTAACGACAAAAGCATTAAATCTGCTAATTGTTATTTGCAGTCCTGTAGCTCCCAGAGACCTCAGCTACCACCTGGGCCCCATTTCAGAGTCTGTGCAGCTCTCTGCGAGAATGCCTCACAGAGCGTATCATCTACATAGACAAAGCGGGGGAGGAGGGAAAAGAATTGAGGTATTGGGAGAAAACACTTCCCACCTGTCAGGGATTATCTATTTGATACTTGGTGATCTCTCAAGGACCCTATGGATCTATGAATAGCAAAGATGATCACAGTGTAATGCCGACAGGTGGAACCAAAGCTGGGACCTATGGAGCTTAATGCATGAGCCTCTACCACTTGAGCTAAAAGCCAGATGGGTCTCAGTTCAGGCTGTAGAGTACAATCATTCTCTCTCTGGTCTCAGGGTCACTAAATGGGGACAGTGAATCACACCCAGTAGGTGTGGGGTTACAATAGTACCCAAATCTTCTGTGTCCTAGCCCAATCTGCTACCCACTAGACCACACTGCATTGCTACCTGGAGCTTGCTAACAGTCCATCATCTGCTGCACTCAAGCACTTACATGTCACTAAGTGGCTTCCCACTTTATACATTGATCCCACCATAAACAAGCTCACTAGCCTGGTCTGGTGTAAAGAACGTATCCAGCCCAGCAGTAGCTGGGACTGGAGAGGCATGGAATCCTAGAATCCGAGGGCTGGAAGAGACCTCAGGAGGTCACAGAGTCCAGCCCCCTGCCCAAGGCAGGACCAACCCAACTAAATCAACCCAGCCAGGGCTTTGTCAAGCTGGGACTTCAAAACCTCTAGGGATGGAGATTCCACCCCCTCCCTAGGTAACCCATTCCAGTGCTTCACCACCCGCCTAGTGAAATAGTTTTTCCCAATATCCAACCTAGACCTCTCCCACCACAACTTGAGACCATTGCTCCTTGTTCTGCCATCTGTCACCACTGAGAACAGCCTCTCTCCATCCTCTTTGGAACCTCCCTTCAGGGAGTTGAAGGCTGCTATCAAATCCCCCCTCACTCTTCGCTTCTGCAGACTAAACAGACCCAAGTCCCTCAGCCTCTCCTCATAGGTCATGTGCTCCTGCCCCCTAATCATTTTGGTTGCTCACCACTGGCCTGTCTCCAATGTATCCACATCCTTTTTGTAGTGGGGGGCCCAGAACTGGACACAATACTCCAGAAGTGGCCTCACCAGAGCCCAAAAAAGAGGAATAATCACTTCTCTAGATCTGCTGGCAACGCTCCTTCTAATGCAACCTAATATGCCATTAGCCTTCTTGGCTACAAGGGCGCACTGTAGACTCATATCCAGCTTCTCATCCACTGTAATCCCTGGGTCCTTTTCTGCTGAACTGGTACGTAGCCAGTCAGTCCCCAGCCTGTAACAATGTTTGGGATTCTTCCATCCCAAGTGTAGGACTCTGCACTTGTCCTTTTTGAACCTTGTCAGATTTCTTTTGGCCCAATCCTCCAATTTGTCTAGGGGGAAAGTTGAGTGGTGCAGAGGAGCACATGGATCAGACAGAGACTTCTCTTAGAGGAGAGTCTATTGATAGAGATTCTCTAGGTTTTAGTCAGGAGGAGAGGATGGAAGAGGATAAGACCAGATCAGACAAGAAACATTCACATAAAAAAGAATCTGACATCAGAAAAGGGCAGACAAATAAACAGTGACAAGTTTAAGTGTTTGTACACAAATGCTAGAAGTCTAAATAATAAGATGGGTAAACTAGAGTGCCTCATATTAAAGGAGAATATTGATACACTAGGCATCACAAATCTGGTGGATCGAGGACAATCAGGGGGAACGAGGACAATCAATGGGACACAATCATACCAGGGTACAAAATATATTGGAAGGACAGAACAGGTCGTGCTGGGGGCTGGGAGGAGAGTGGCACTGTATGTGAAAAAATGTAGAATCAAATTAAGTAAAAATCTTAAATGAATCAACATGTTCCATAGAACTCTATGGATAGTAATTCCATGCTCTAATAAGAATATATCAGTAGGGATATATTATTGAACATCTGATCAGGACAGTGATAGTGACTATGAAATGCTAAGGAAGATTAGAGAGGCTATTAAAATAAAAAACTCAATAATAGTAGGGGATTTGAATTATCCCCATATTGACTGCGTACATGTCACCTCAGGACGAAATTCAGAGACAAAATTTCTCTTAAATGACTGCTTCCTGGTACAGGAACCCACAAGGGGAGAGGTAATTCTCGATTTAGTCCTAAGTGGAGCGCAGGATCTGGTCAAAGAGGTAACTATAATAGGACCGCTTGGGAATAGTGACCATAATATAACAACATTTAACATTCCTGTGGTGGCAAGAACACCTCAGCAGCCCAACACTGTGGCAATTTCAGAAAGGGGAACTATGCAAAAATGAGGAGGCTAGTTAAATAGAAATTAAAAGGTACAGTGACTAAAGTAAAATCCCTGCAAGCTACATGGAAACTTTCCAAAGACACCATAATAGAGGCCCAACTTAAATGTATACACCAAATTAAAAAACACAGTAAAATAACTAAAAAAGAACCACTGTGGCTTAACAACCATGTAAAAGAAGCAGTGAGAGATAAAAAGGCATCTTTTAAAAAGTAGAAGTCAAATCCTAGTGAGGAAAACAGAAAGGAGAATAAACACTGCCAAATTAAGTGTAAAAATGTAATAAGAAAAGCCAAAAAGGAGTTTGAAGAATAGCTAGCCAAAAACTCAAAAGGTAATAATAAGAAAATGTTTAAGTACATAAGAAGAAGGAAGCCTGCTAACCAACCAGTAGGGCCCCTGGACGATCGAGATACAAAAGGAGCACTTAAAGACGATAAAATCATTGCAGAGAAACTACATGAATTCTTTGCTTCAGCCTTCACAGCTGAGGTTGTTAGAGAGATTCCCAAACCTGAGTTGTCCTTTGTAGGTGACAAATCTGAGGAATTGTCACAGATTGAAGTGTCATTAGACAAGGTTTTGGAATTAATTGATAAACTAAACAGTAACAAGTCACCAGGACCAGATGCCATTCACCCTAGCGTTCTGCAATTTCACATTTGCATTCTTTCAGGACTATTAACTATGGTTTGTAACCTATTCCTTAAATCAGCTTCTGTACCCAGTAACTGAAAGATAGCTAATATAACACCAATATTTACAAAGGGCTCTAGAAGCGATCCTGGCAATTAAGGACCAGTAAGTCTAACGGCAGTACCGGGCAAATTAGTTGAAACAATAGGAAAGAATAAAATTGTCAGACAGAGAAGAACATAATTTGTTGGGCAAAAGTCAACGTGGTTTCTGTAAAGGAAAACCATGTCTTACTAATCTATTAGGGTATGTCTACACTACCCTCCTAGTTCGAACTAGGAGGGTAATGTATGCATACCGCACTTGCTAATGAAGCTGGGATTTGAATTTCCCGGGCTTCATTAGCATAAGCGGGGAGCCGCCATTTTTAAATCCCCGCTGCTTCGAACCCCGTGCAGCGCGGCTACACGGGGCTCGAACTAGGTAGTTCGGACTAGGGTGCCTATTCCGAACTACCGGTACACCTCGTTTCACGAGGAGTAACGGTAGTTCGGAATAGGAACCTAGTCCGAACTACCTAGTTCGAGCCCCGTGTAGCCGCGCTGCACGGGGTTCGAAGCAGCGGGGATTTAAAAATGGCGGCTCCCCACTTATGCTAATGAAGCCCGGGAAATTCAAATCCCGGGCTTCATTAGCAAGTGCGGTATGCATACATTACCCCGCTAGTTCGAACTAGCGGGGTAGTGTAGACATACCCTTAGAGTTCTTTGAAGGGGTTAACACACACGCAGACAAGGGGGATCCAATAGATGTAGTGTACTTAGATTTCCAGAAAGCCTTTGACAAGGTCCCTCACCAAAGGCTCTTATGTAAATTAAGTTGTTATGGGATAAAAGGGAAGATCCGTTCATGAACTGAGAACTGGTTAAAAGTCAGGAAACACAAGATAGGAATAAATGGTAAATTTTCAGAATGGAGAGGGGGAACTAGCGGTGTTCCCTAAGGGTCAGTCCTAGAACCAATCCTATTCAACTTATTCATAAACTAGCCAATTAGCCCGTCATAAGACGGGATTTTCAGGTCTCTCCTCCACCTTGGTCTTCTCTCCTGAGCCTCCGGTATCTCGTGCCATCTCTCTCTCTCTCTTTCCTCCTACTGCCTCCCCCTCTCTCTCTCAGCTCTCCCCTGCCTCCTGCCTCTCTTGCCTTCTGTCTCTCTCCATCTCTTTCTTTCTCTTCTCCCCCTCCTGCCTCTCACTCTCCCTTTCTCTTCTCCTCCTCTTCCTGCCACTCCCTCCCCTCCGTCTTTCCCCCCCTTTCCCTTTCCCTCCTGCCGTGGCGCTCGGCTGAGTGCTGCCTGCTCAGCCGGGCTGCTGCAAGGGAGAGGGGCGGGATGGTGATGTACACAGCCAAGAGGCGGGGCCAGGTACATCACTGCCCCGCCCCCTTCCCCTCCCGCCATGGGGGAGCCCAAATAGCCCCTTGCACTGCTGGCTCCCCCACTGTGGCCCAGCTGAGGGGTGCAGCATTCAGCTGAGTGCCACAGCAGGAGGGGAAGGGGGGCAGTGACGTACACGGCCCCGCCCCCTGGCCATGTATATCACCGCCCTGCCCCCTTCTCCTCCCTCCGTGGAGGCTCGACTGAGCATTGCACGCTCAGTCGGGCTGTCGCGGGGGAGGAGGGGCGGGTAGGGTTACCAGGTGTCTGGCATTGTACCGGACAGTTCGGTATTTGCGCGCTCTGTCTAATAAAAAAGGCAGAAAATACCAGACATGTGCAATGTCCGTTATTTTCTGATTTTTCTGGCTGCGCACCGGACGGAAGCCTGACATGGGTAGGGGGAGCGGCTGGGAGTCTCAGCTGGGAAGCGGGGCCGCGATTGTCACTGGGAGCCCTCAGTCAGTTGAGTATGAGGAGGAGGGGAAGCCTCCTCCTCGCTTGTGCGTCGCTGGGACCCTGCACGAGACAGGCAGCAAGTGCTCAGGTCAGTCCTGCTCCCCACCGGCCAATTTGCTCACCCCCCACTTCCCCTCCTGATCGTCCCCGGCCAGCCCCACTGGACTCTCCCCACCAGTTCTGTTTTCCCCCAGCCCATTCCTCTTCCTGATCTCCCCAGCTAGCGCTGCTGCACCTTTCCCCGCCCCCACCAGCTCTGCTTCCCACCCACCCCTTCCTCCCGGCCAGCGCTGCTGCACCCCAGCAGCTGTGCTTCCCGCTCCCCCTTCCTCCCAGCCACCCTCACGGCCCCTGACCTCCTCCCTCAGCTCTGTTTCCCGCTGGCCTGTTCCTCTTCCTGATCTCCCCAGCCAGCGCTGCTGCACCCTCCTCCCACCAGCTCTGCTTACCACCCCCCTTTCCTCCCGGCCACCCTCGCGGCCTCCAATCCCCCCCAGTTGTGCTTCCCACCTCCTTACTACCGGCCAGCCTCACCCCCTCCTGGCTGGTCCCTCCTGATATCCCACAGCCAGCCTCGTTCTGCCTGACCCCTCCCACGACTAGCCCTGCTTCCTGTTGGTACGTCACCACCCCGCCCCACTCTTCCCCTCCTATCGTGGCGCCTAGCTGAGTGCTGCGTGCTCAGCCGGGCCACCGCGGGGAAGCCCAAATGCTCCCCCTAAGTAGTTCTTAAGCTGTTCTTTCTCCATCGAGGGATTCCCACTTCCTTCCCATAGGGTATATTTACACACAATTTTTATTTCAGGAGAAGGATACAAATAGCACTGCACATTTCCATACTTCCTCCATTTTTTTTCCCCAGAAGATACTCTTCCAGTATTTACCCGCGTCTACACGTGGCCGAATTTCAAAATAAATCCCTATTTCGAAAGGCCCGTTATTCCTCCTACAATGAGGTTTACAGGGGTCTTTCGAAATTGGGATTTATTTTTAAATTTGGCTGCGTGTAGACGTGGGTAAATACCAGAAGAGCATCTGCCGAAAAAAACCCGGAGGGGGTTTGCAAATGCTCAGTGCTATTTGCGTCCGTCTCTCAAAATAAAAATTGGGTGTAGTCATAGCTACGTTGCCTAGTGCAGTAGTCTGGGAGCTGTCCTTGTCTGTGAAGACAGAGGTGAAAAAAAAAAGCATTGAGTACTTCGACTTTTCATGCATCATCTGTCACTAGGTTACCTCCCTCATCCAATAAGGGCCCCCCCCCCCCTCTGATCATCATCTTCTTCTTAACATGCCTTAACCTTTCTTGTTATCCTTCACATCTCTTGCCAGCTGCAATTCCAATTGCACTTTCACCTTCCTGATAACCCCCCTGCATTCTTGAGCAATATATTTATACTCCTCCCTAGTCAGCTGTTCAAGTTTCCACTTCTAATAAGCTTCCTTTTTGTGTTTGCCTTGCTGGGGAAATCCTTGGCAAGCTTAATCTGGCCACCTACCATATTTGCCTTTCTTACTGCTCATCGGGTTGGTTTCTTCCCGCGCCTTCGATAAGGCTACTTTAAAATACTGCCAGTTCTGCCTGACTCCTTTCCCCCTCAGGTTAGCATCCCAGGGGATCCTGCCCATCAGTTCTCTGAAGGAGTCAAAGTCGGCATTTCTGAAGTCCAGGGTGTATATTTTGCTGTGCTCCTTTTTTCCTTTGTTCAAGATCCTGAACTCGACCATCTCATGATCACTGCTGCCCAAGTTGTTGCTCATATCTACCTCCCCTACTAATTCCTCCCTGTTTGTGAGCAGCAGGTCAAGCTGCGCAAGGCCCCTGGTCAGTTCCGTCAGCACTTGTACAAGGAAGTTATCCCCAACATTCTCCATAAACTTCCCGGATTGTCTGTGTGCTGCCGTATTGGTCTCCCAGCAGATGTCAGGGTGATAAGTCCCCCATGAGAACCAGGGCCTGTCATCTGGAAGCTTCTCTTAGTTGTCTGAAGAAAGCCTCATCTACCTCATCCAACTGATTTGATGGTCTATGAGGGTCTGTCTACACTAGCACTCTAGTTCGAACTAGGGTGGTAATGTAGGCATCCGGAGTTGCAAATGAAGCTCGGAATTTGAATTTCCCAGGCTTCATTTGCATAAAGCCGGGTACTGCCATTTTTAAATGTCCACTAGTGCAGACTCCATGCCGCGCGGCTACACGCGGCATGGATTAGGTAGTTTGGACTAGGCTTACTCCTCGTGAAACTCCTCGCGTCCGTAGCCGCGTGACATGGAGTCCGCACTAGCGGACATTTAAAAATGGCAGCGCCCGGCTTTATGCAAATGAAGCCCGGGAAATTCAAATCCCGGGCTTCATTTGTAACTCCGGTTGCCTACATTACCACCCTAGTTCGAACTAGGGTGGTAGTATAGACATACCCTAGCAGACACCAACCACAACATCACCTCTGTTGCTCCCACCTCTAAACTTAACGCAAAGACTTTCAACAGGCTTCTCTCTCTCTCTCTCTCTATATATATACTGGAATTCTGAGCAATCATACTGCTTTCTTACATACAGTGCAAGTCCTTCCTTTTCTCCCCTGTTTGTTCTTCCTGAACAGTTTATACTCTTCCATGACAGTGCTCCAGTCACATGAGTCATCCCACCAGGTCTCCATTATTCCAATCAAATCATAGTTCTTTAACTGTGCCAGGGCTTCTAATTCTTCCTGTTTGTTTCCCAGACTTCTTGGAATCCCCGCCCCACCCAGTGGCAATATGCTCTTTAAGGGCTTACACTCCTTTCTTCTCCAAGGCTCAGGCTAAGGCCCTAAAGCAGGTGAGCAGAGCCCCATTATTGTGGCCTCCAGAGCCACCTGCACAGTGACTGTTCTTATGCTTTTCAAAACACTTAGGCTAGGTCTACACTCGCGGCTTCTTGTGCGAGTAATATGCAAATGAGGCTAAGTGTGGAATATTGCCAAGCCTCATTTGCATACCTAATGAGCCACCATTTTTTTCAGAAGAGGCTCTTGCGCAAGAAGGAGCATCTACACTGCCCCTTCTTGCGCAAGAAAAACCCTCTTGCGCAATGCCGTTACACCTCATACTTTTCAGGAACAACGGCATTGCACAAGAGGGTTTTTCTTGCACAAGAACCTCTTCTGAAAAAATTGGTGTCTCATTAAGTATGCAAATGAGGCTCGGCAATATTCCACGCTTAGCCTCATTTGCATATTACTCGTGCAAGAGGCCCCGAGTGTAGACATAGTCTTAGTGTGACAACTAGTGATAATGATTGAACCCTCCTCTGTGACCCATGTCCTATAGTGCTTTCTATTAATATATAAATAGCATGGTAGGGGAACTATTTAGTATATTACAGCGAATGATTGACCCAGTATTATTTTATCAACTACAATTGGTTAATAGCACAGTAAAGGCACCCTGGTTGGTTAATAACTTAGACTGGTTAATAACTTAATCGCAGTGTTATAATATGTGCTGTAACGAGCTGAAGGAGACCTGTTAACGAGCCCCTTGAAGCCCACAAGGCTCAGCCTGAGCATACCGGCTTTATGTCACTAACACATCACACTCTCATATTCTCTTTGCAGGTCTTGTGTTTAAGTTTACAGCAACTTCCAGACAAGGCTGTCATCTTGAAAAGCGCCCAAGACCTGTTTTGAAAAGCACCCGTCTACAAAAATGACTTTAAGGAGGGATTCACAGGGAGGACTCAGCCTTCTGTTTTCTGTGCCTCCCACAGGTAGGTGTCAGGGAGCTGAGCAATGCAGAGTTTTAGTGGGAAGCCATCTAGGCTAGCCAATCCGAAATGCCGGGAAGAGCAGTGAAGCCAAAACCCCACCCTTCCAAAGGAGTTAGACACCCACTTCCAGGCTGATGGGAGCCCTGTCCCTGTGTTCTGGATTTGCAGCTGTGAACTCTCCCTTGGAACTTAGTGTTTTTCACAAAAAAAATGTGAAAAAAAGAATCTGCAGCCCAGTAGCACACTCCTAGAGGTGGGGAAAGACACACACACACACACATCCCAGCTTTACATCAGCAGAGGAGGAAGATGAACCTTGATCACCCATATCCTTTGGGAGTGCTCAGACTACTAAGCTAAAGGTTATAAGAAGAGGCACCCACGTCTCCTTCATGCAGGCATGCTGTCATTGGGTCATGAAGCTGTAACACAGTGCAACTCACCAGCACAGCACCTCCAGCTGGTCGATCCAGAAATTAGCTCTGCTCAAAGCTAGAGTACCCTCTAGCAAGTTTGCAGATGACACTTAAGCTAGGGGGAGAGGTAGATATGCTGGAGGGCAGGGATAGAGTCCAGAGTGACCTGGACAGATTAGAGGATTGGGCCACAAGAAATCTGTTGAGGTTCAACAAGGACAAGTGTAGAGTCCCGCCCTTGGGACTGAAGAATCCCAAGCATTGTTACAGGCTGGGGACCGACTGGCTAAGTAGTAGTTCTTCAGAAAAGGACCAGGGGGTTACAGTGGATGAGAAGCTGAATAGGAGTCAACAGTGTGCCCTTGTAGCCAAGAAGGCTAATGGCATATTAGGTTGCATTACAAGGAGCGTTGCCAGCAGATCTAGAGAAGTGATTATTCCTCTTTTTTGGGCTCTGGTGAGGCCACTTCTGGAGTATTGTGTCCAGTTCTGGGCCCCCCACTATAGAAAGGATGTGGATGTGTTGGAGAGGGTCCAGCGGGGGGCAACCAAAATGATTAGGGAGCTGGAGCATATGAGCTATGAGGAGAGACTGAGGGATTTGGGTTTGTTTAGTCTGTAGAAAAGAAGAGCAAGGGGGGATTTGATAGCAGCCTTCAACTTCCTGAAGGGAGGTTCCAAAGAGGATGGAGAGAGGCTGTTCTCAGTGGTGACAGAGGGCAGAACAAGGAGCAATGGGCTCAAGTTACAGTGGGGAAGGTCTAGGTTGAATATTGGGAAAAACTATTTCCCTAGGAGGGTGGGGAAGCACTGGAATGGGTTACCCAGGGAGGTGGTGGAATTTCCATCCCTAGAGGTGTTTAAGTCTCGGCTTGACAAAGTCCTGGCCGGGTTGATTGAGTCGGGATTGGTCCTGTTTTGGGTAGGGGGCTGGACTTGACCTCCTGAGGTCTTTTTCAGTTCTATGATCTAGCCCTTTGCCTCAGGAGCAAACTGCAGTCTGAGATGGCCACTCGTCATAGGCAATGGGGTGTGGACCCTCTGCCTTTGCCTGCTCTTGCTGCCTCCCTGCAGCCCTAGTGCCTCTCTGGGCCCTTGTCACTGGGCCTCAGCCTGGGACTACTCAGTTGGAACTCTCCTGAGGCACCTTGCCTGTCCCAGCAGTGCTCTGTCCATGGTACCCAGGCTAGCACGTAGCTGGATCCTTCTCCTTCCAGTGCTGAAATGAGAGAATGCTTAGCCTGGCATCTCTTTTATACAGCCCTCCTGGGCTCTTATTGGCTTCTGCAAGACCTCTCCTGATGGGCCCCCTAGCTACAGCCCTCTCCCTGGGTTGTTTAACCCTTTTTTTGCCTGGAGCAGGATCACTACCCTGCTACAGAAGCCAAGAGCCTAGAGGAGGGAGGACAGAGCCGGACATGTTAGCACAGACAGGTTCATGTCCTCCATCTCCAGGCCCTGCAGTGGCTCCTATATGATGCAGATAGTCCAGCATAGAACACGCTTGCACATGCTTTCCTTCACTGCTTCCAAGGGCTCCGAGCCGACTGGCAGTTCCTTTATTTAAGAGGTCTTCCACAAAACCTATCCGAGCTGCTGGCCTACCAGGACCTCCTGTAGACCTGGAAGCTGCTTTCAGTGACCAGGTCCTTGGGAGCTACCGTAGGGGTAAACCTCCTCATGGGGTAACTGGTACACACAGTCACCATCTTCGTGTGCAGGTGGCAGAGGCCCCCTCGGTGTGCCAGAGGTCACCAGGATCAGATACCTCCTGGACTACAACCAGGAAGACTGGATGGCTCCTCTAACTTTCAAACAGGGCATGGGGCTTTGCACCCTGCATACTTCCCTGTGCATACTTCAGAAGGTGAAGGATGCTTTGCTGCCCACTGCTCAGGTTTCTCTCAACAGGGTCCTGTGAGAGGGTGCACCCCATCCACCCCTTACTCCTGGCCCTTCTGATCTCTGCATCTGCCCCCAGCACCGTGTGCCTTCCCAACAGCCCTCCCCTCATCATCCACACTGGCTGCACACATTGCAGCCGGTCCCCTTTTGAACTCATGCTTCACACTCTTCACTTCCCCACCCTCATGTCTCGCCCAGTTTTCAAGTGGCAGGACCTCCTACCACCAGTAGAGGCTGGGGAGCCCTGGTGGAATCTCCATCTCTGGAGATATTAAGAACAGGTTAGATAAACATCTCAGGGATAGTCTAGAAATAGGTCAATGGAGGGATGATAGGAGTTGCTATAGGGAACTTTCTGGGTGTCTGGCTGGTGAGTCTTGCCCACATGCTCAGGGTTTAGCTGATCGCCATATTTGGGGTCAGGAAGGAATTTTCCTCCAGGGTAGATTGGCAGAGGCCCTGGAGGTTTTTCGCCTTCCTCTGTAGCATTGGGCACAGATCACAGCTGAAGGACTCTCTGCATGTTGGGGCCTTCAAAGTATTGGAAGGCTTCAATATCTGAGACATAGGTGAGAGGATTATTCTAAGAGGAGTGGGCGAGATTCTGTGGCCTGCACGGTGCAGGGGGTCAGACGAGATGATCATAATGGTCCCTTCTGACCTTAAAGTCTATGAGTCTATGAGAAGGTACTGGGCCCTGCTGTGAGGGCAGGGGACTGGCCTTGATAACCTCTCAAGGTCCCTTCCAGTTCTAGTGGTCTATGGTCTATATCATCCCTGGCAGGTGTCTGTCTAACTTGTTCTTTAATATCTCCAGTTATGGAGTGTCCATGACCTCCCTAGGTAATTTATTCCAGTGTTTAACCACCTGACAGGCAGGAAGTTTTTCTTAATGTCCAACCTAAACCTCCCCTGCTGCAGTTTAAGCCCCTTGCTTCTTGTTCTGTCATCAGAGGCCAAGGAGAACAATCCCCCCGCTTCCTGTAACACCCGTATAGATGCCTGAAAACTGCTCTCACGTCCCCTCTCGGTCTTCTCCTTTCAAAACTAAACAAGCCCAATTCCTTCAGCCTTGTGTGGCAGCCTGAGAGCAGGGGGGGCTGCAGAAGCCTGGTGGAAGACACTTACACGGGGAGTTGGGTGTGTGGGTTTTTGTTCCCGGAGTAGGCTTCCAGAGACTGCAGCTCAGCCATTAAGGTACCTGAAGCCCATCTGGAGTCAGCGTGGAGGGTAAACTGATTGGAGCACCTGCCGCCAGTTAAGGCTATGGGCACACACTAAAAACCTGCCCTTAGGCAAGGCAGGGGGAAGGAGAAAAAGGACAGAGGAGAGGAGAAGCCAAGCAGAGAGCAAAACAGAGAGTGGAGCAGCCCAGCCCAGCCCAGCCCAGCCCAGCTCTGGAGACAGACCCAAGGCAGCCGGCAACAGGGCCTCTTCTAAGGCTTCAGGGAGGAGGTAGCCAGGGAGAGTTGGGGAAGTGGCTCAGGGAGGGGGCCCACTATTCAGTGTGGCAAGGGCCAAGCTTCACAGCCCACTCGGGGCTATTCCCCCTCCCTCTAGGGCCCTGGGCTGGAACCTGGAGCAAGTGGAGGGGACTGGGTTCCCCCCAATCCCATCTCCTAGCTGCTGGTAAGAAAAGGAGATTTGTGTACCTTCCCCCCCCGCCCCCAATAGTTTTTTCAAAAGAGGCTTTTCTGAAATTAGGCTTGTCTACACTGGGCCAAATTTCAGAAAAGCCTCTTATTTCGGAAGAGCCCTTCTTCCTCGCAGGAGGCGGAAGACAGGGCTTCTGAAAGAACACGTCTGCTCTTCTGCAAAAAAAAAAAAAAGGCGGAAGAGCAGATGCGTTCCCTCAACACAGCCTAAGTTAGCCAGAGCCTAAGTGCAGCACTTTGCATTTGTCCTTATTAAACGTCATCCTGTTTACCTCAGACCATCTCTCCAGTTTGTCCAGATCAGTTTGAATTCTGACCCTATCCTCCAAAGCAGACTTGGAGATAAGTAGGCAGTCAGGGGAGCCAGCGCTCAGGTGGCTGGATGCATGCCCAACTGTGGGGACTCAGGAACTTGGGGCAGCTATAATATTACATGGCAGCTGAGCATGTGTTTTGTGAATAGGGTTGCCAGATACTGTCACAAAAAATCCCCAAACATGGCGGGGGAAAAAATTGGTTGGGGGTGGGGGGGGGGGGGGGGGGAAGGAGGGGACCAAAGTTGTTGAGGGAAAAAAGTCACTGCGCCTTTAAATCCCTGTTTGTTTTCCCAGACAGGGGCCACCTGGCCAGACACCTGGCAACCCTATTTGTGAATGGCAGTGGCACCTAAAAATTTGACATGGTCCCTCTTGGCAGCCGGCAAGAGCTATTTTATCACATCAGTTTCTGGACCTAATTAGTCCCTCCCCTCACTTTCAGAAGTACTGAAAATAGGCTCCCCAAAACTTCCCCAGCAGTTCCATGCTATAGGGCTGCAGCTTTTTTTTTATCTCAACTTTCACAGACAAGATCAGCTCCTAGAGTGCTGCACTGGGTAGCATAGTATGAGGAGGAGTGGAGCAGCCCTGAGTTATGAAAGAACAGGTTAAAGACTATTTAGAAAAGCTAGAAATACACAAATCCATGGGGCCAGGTCTAATGCATCTGAGGGTGCTGAGAAAGATGGCCGATCCGGTTGGAGGGCCGTTATCTGAAAACTCATGGCAATTGGGGAGGTCCTAGACAACTGGAAAAAGGCAAATGTAGTGCCCATCTTCACGAAAGGGAAGAAGGAGAATGCAGGGATCTACAGTCTGGTCCGCCTCACACAGTCCCTAAAAAAATCATGGATCAAGTCACTAAGGGTATGTCTACACTACAGCGCTAATTCGAACTAACGGATCCAGACTAAAAAACTAGTTCGAATTAGCGTTTTGCTAATTCGAACTAGCATGTCCACATTAAGTGGACCCTGAAGCGGGGTTAAGGATGGCCGGAAGCAGTGCCGGCAGGGCATCAGAGGAGGACTTAGAGCGTGGAGATGCTGTCTCAGGCTAGCCGAGGGCTGCGCTTAAAGGGACCCAACCCCCACCCCAGACAGACAGTTCTCAGGGGTGCCCTGCTTACAAACCAGTCCTGGCTTGGAGTACCCACACTGGGCACATCACAGCACTCAGCCATCAGACCGGCTGCACTTGCCGCAGGCTGCCATCTGGGGAGAGGGGGCAATTGGGGGGCTGCAGGAGAGCTTCCACCCCCAGAAGCCCACAGAGCCAGCCCAGTCCTCCCCATCGGGGGCTCGTACCCCATTCCTCCCTCACCTCCTTCCACTTACCCTTCCCTAGCCCCTTTTCCTGATGTACAAAATAAAGGACAATTGTGTTCAAAAATGGAATCTGTCTTTATTAGAATCACAGAATAATAGGACTGGAAGGGACCTCGAGAGGTCATAGAGTCCAGCCCCCCACCCTCAAGGCAGGACCAAGCTCCACCTACACCATCCCTGACAGATGTCTATCTAACCTGTTCTTAAATATCTCCAGAGAGGGAGATTCCACCACCTCCCTTGGCAATTTATTCCAATATTTGACCACCCTGACAGTTAGGAATTTTTTCCTAATGTCCAATCTAAACCTCCCCTGCTGCACTTTAAGCCCATTACTCCTTGTCCTGTCCTCAGAAACCAAGAGGAACAAATTTTCTCCTTCCTCCTTGTGACACCCTTTTAGATATTTGAAAGCCGCTATCATGTCCCCCCTTAATCTTCTTTTTTCCAAACTAAACAAGCCCAGTTCATGAAGCCTGGCTTCATAGGTCATGTTCTCTAGACCTTTAATCATTCTTGTCGCTCTTCTCTGCACCCTTTCCAATTTCTCCACATCTTTCTTGAAATGTGGCGCCCAGAACTGGACACAGTACTCCAGCTGAGGCCTAACTAGTGCAGAGTAGAGCGGCAGAATGACTTCACGAGTTTTGCTTACAACACACCTGTTGATACAACCTAGAATCGTATTTGCTTTTTTTGCAACAGCATCACACTGTTGACTCATATTCAACTTGTGGTCCACTATGACCCCTAGATCCCTTTCTGCCATGCTCCTTCCTAGACAGTCGCTTCCCATCTTGTATGTATGGAACTGATTGTTCCTTCCTAAGTGGATCACTTTGCATTTCTCTTTATTAAACCTCATCCTGTTTACCTCTGACCATTTCTCTAACTTGCTAAGGTCATTTTGAATTATGTCCCTATCCTCCAAAGAAGTTGCAACCCCACCCAGTTTGGTATCATCTGCAAACTTAATAAGCGTACTCTCTATCCCAATATCTACATCATTGATGAAGATATTGAACAGTACGGGTCCCAAAACAGACCCTTGAGGAACTCCACTTGTTATCCCTTTCCAGCAGGATTTAGCACCGTTAACAACAACTCTCTGACTATGGTTATCCAGCCAATTATGCACCCACCTTATCGTGGCCCTATCTAAGTTATATTTGCCTAGTTTATCAATAAGAATATCATGCGAGACCATATCAAATGCCTTACTAAAGTCTAGATATATGACATCCACCGCTTCTCCCTTATCCACAAGGCTCGTTATCCTATCAAAGAAAGCTATCAGATTAGTTTGGCATGACTTGTTCTTCACAAACCCATGCTGGCTATTCTTTACACATGCTGGCTATCACTTTATTACCTTCCAAGTGTTTGCATACGTGCCAGGTGCAGATAGCCAGCCCGTGCCCCTTTAAGGGGTCCGGGGCCAGGAGGGGGGCAATAGAGTTTCCCTGGTGTTGGCCAGAGTGGCCACCAGGGAAACCTGGGGAGGGCTAGCCTCCCACTAGTTCGAATTAAGGGGCTACATACCCCTTAATTCGAACTAGCTAGTTCGAACTAGGCTTAATCCTCGTAAAATGAGGATTACCTAGTTTGAACTAAGCGCTCCGCTAGTTCGAATTAAGTTCGAACTAGCGGAGCGCTAGTGTAGCGCCTATGAAAGTTAGTTCGAACTAACGTCCGTTAGTTCGAACTAACTCTGTAGTGTAGACATACCCAAAGGAATTAATTTTAAAATACTTGAAGGAGAGGAAGGTGATCAGGAACAGTCAACATGGATTCACCAAGGGCAAGTTACGCCTCACCAACCCAATGGCCTTGCAAAAGGAGATAACTGGCTCTGTGGATGTGGGGAAAGTGGTGAATGTGACATACCTGGACTTAGCAAAGCTTTTGATACAATCTCCCATAATATTCTTTCCAGCAATTTAAAGAAGTATGGCCTGGATGAATGGGTTATAAGGCGGATAGAAAGCTGGCTAGATAGTTGAGCTCAGTGTCTGGTTGGATCAAATGGAGTAACCCAGGGGTTAGTTCTGGGACCGGTTTTATTCAACATCACCATTAAGACGCTGGATGATGGTTCACTGTCTGAGGGCTGGACAGGGGAAGCAGTGCAGGAAAGAGACTGTGGATGTAAAATCCCAGATAATGAATTAGCCAGTTACACCTTAGGTTTCTGCTCCCAGCTCTTCCCACCCCCTATGCACAGGTGGCCAGATTCTGCTCCTAGCTTCCCTGTGTTGGGGGGCAGAAGGCCTGACCTCTGTGGGCCTGGAGCAGCACTCTGCCTGCAGTGGGCCAGGGGCTGTTCCCAGACACCCATTAACCGGTGCCCTGGTAAGCATCAGTAAGAGTGATGCTTGTTTGGTAGCCAGTTATCCCTTCACATCCTTAGTATAAATACTGAGAGAACAAGATGGAAACCCACCCCCAGAAGAGGGACAGGGTCTGTGCTATCTAGGGACATACCGTCCAGCTCTTTGCCCAGGAGAATGTTACAGATTGGTTACAGGAAGAACCCAGTGCTCCCTACTCACGTTATTCAAGGCTGATTTGTGGCCCATTGTCCCCAGCAGAGACTTCTAGGCTTCTGTGGCCCATAAACTCAGCATCACCCTTTGCTCATTGAGGGCATTCATTTTCGGCAACTCTTACGGAGCAACGGGAATTCCCCTTCCTCCTTGTAGCCAAGTCTCTCGGGTTAGGGCCTGGTGTTAGCTGGGGGCCCGGGAGTAGGACTTCCAGCCACTTAGCCAAGTCTGTTCCTTCAGTTTGGGGCGTGGTGCCAAGAATCCAATTTCCCCCTCTTGGGGGGCAGGGCTTCCCTCTGGTTCTTCCCCTTTGCACCTGGGGGGAGAGGAGCGGGAGGCTTGCATCCTCCTGGGGCCAACTCAGCCAACAGCTCTGGCTCAGATCCAGCTCCTGCCTCTTCACTGGTCAGCCCCGAACTGAGCCAGGTTTCTTCCTTTTATTCTCCCTCCAGGCCTGGCATTGGCTGCAGGTAAAACAGGGCGGGGCTAATTGGGCGAAAGGCCTTGTTTAGCTCCTGCACTGCCAGGCCCTCCTCTCACGCCCGTAAATCAAAAGGTAGCTTCTCCCCTGTCCTAGACCTCCTGTACCTTAGCGGCAAAATTCTCCCTTCTCCCAAAGGAGGTAAAGAGCCCCCATCCCCCGAGAGAACGTGCATCCCTGCACTGCTAGTCTATTGCCTGGGGAAGGGGGGACTGACCCAGCGTGCAGGGAGCAGCTTTCCCCCTTCTCAGGCTTGTGTCACTAAAAGCCCCAGTTGCATAGTGGGGGCAGTTTTGGCTGGTAGCCCAGCTCAGCACGTTCATTTAGTTAGAGAAGAAACATGGTTTTCCTTGAAGCTACTGCTCATCTCCGGGCAGCTGGGCTTATCACTACATGCAAGGGTGGCATTCCCAGATCAATATCACTGAGGGTTAGTGATGGAAGAGGCCTCACGAGGCCTTAACCAGTGCCTCCTAACCTGGGCCCTGGGCGCCACAGCTCTTCCTGGCATAGAGGATCGCTCACTCCATTACTCCTGCCTCTGGAGTAGGAGAGGACTCTGTCTGCACTGTGAACTAGGGATGGGGTTTCTCTGCTCAGATCCAGTCACTCACCTAGTTATGAGAGAGATGGCCAGCAGGACTATTGCTAGCAGTGGAGCCATAGGACCATGGAAGGAAGTCTGAGGGCAAACCCACCTGAAACCAGTGAGTATGTGGGCAGCTGGGCTCCGCTGCTCTTTCCAGCCATGCTAGCTCAATGAGAACAAGCTGGAGCACAACTACCCCTGCTGGGAACTACACCCCTCCCCTCAGTTCTAGTGCAGATATAGCCGCTAACCCTGCAGGGGGAGCGTTGGCTAAGTGCAGGGAGAGAGACCTAGAATTTGCTGGGGGAGGAATCAGGAAATAGTTTAATGAAGTTTTACCACAGACTTTGCAAAAATTGAGATTTTGAAAATATTCCAAATAAAAAGCAGAAAGGTGAGTATTCTGAGAAAGAAAGGGTATTTATGGACCACCAAAGCAGACTGGACATTAGTGCAATATTTCTCAGATACCAGACAGCCATACAAAAATATATAAATTAAGAGTTATAGGAGAGACTTATGTACAGTTTAGGAAAGTGTACAAGGACTGGAATGCAATTAAAAAACGACCAGGCTTATTTCTTTCTGGGAGCTTTACACAGAATATAAATAAGAAATCGCTCTCCTTGCTGTAAATGCTGAACATCTGAGGTAGAGAACTAATTTTTTTCCCTTAAAGCACTAAGCCATTTCAGCAGAGCAAGGCTTGGTTTTGTGGAAATGCTCATGTAATGAACTAAATTCCTGCCTTCTGCTTGTGATATGAATTACAGGTCAGGTGGTTAGTGACAATGAGGTTGCCACTTATTACCTGTCTCCTAACAGTCCCACCCTCATTATGCACTGGCCTGATCACTTGGGCCGTGGCCCATAAGGTCTCATTTCATTATGCGCACACAATGCCTGGTCCAACAGGATGCAGATTCCTCACTGGAGCTTCTAAGAGCTCCTGCAATACAAGTAACAGAGGACCAGTTCCTTGGCTTGGCCCGTTACATAGTCTCTCCCTGCACAATTTGAACCTTGGCCAGGGGAAGAGGCTTCTGCAGACACAAAGGAAACAGTCAGCAGAGCATCTGCCTCCAATTCTTGCTTCCGTGAAGTGTTGACCTGATAGATGAAGCTTTGGGAAAAAACTGTTCAGCATGAGCCCTGGGCAGGGAACCTGAGACCCTGTTGAGAGCTGATTGGAAAATGGGATTTTCGGGAACCTCAGATTTGTGGCTAAAGTCAACTCCCCAAATCTTCCAATTCAGAAATGCAACCATGGTTCTTCACATCCCAAACATCCTCTCTGGCCCTGATGCCTCAGCTTGACCTCATTTCTCACCCTGACCAGAGGGAGCAGCCTACACCAGGGAAGCATAATCCAGTCAGGAAGCCTGGCCTACAAGGGAGAATGGGGGCAAGAGAAACTACAGCAGCATTTGCAAGAGATGTTGGGGGTTGGCAGAAAACAGAGAAACTCTTCTGGTTCCAGGCATTCCATTTCCCAGTGAAAAAAGAATGGAGGCTTCAGTATACAGCAGCCACTGCTGGGGAAAGATTTAATTTGGTCAAAATCCCATTTCCCATCAAACAGTTTGAAGGCAAGACCCAAAGCCAAGCCGCCCTGGGGCTCTCCACCTTATTCTGGAGAACTGAGCAGAGATCCAATGGCACCTGAGACTGCTGGCCAGGGAGCTTCAAGCACATGGCAAACCACATTCCATTGCACCTTCTGGCTTTACCAGGAGCACAGATGCAAACCCCAGCCCATCATCAACCCACTAGGCAAAGCAGGGTGCAGCCCCAGCTTGGTACAGGCAGCTAATAGCCAAGGAGGCATCTCTGCAGGCACTGGCCCAGCGCAGCATTACCACCCAGCCAGGCCCTGGTCAGAAGAACAGTTAACTACGCGCCTGTGTCCTCTGGCATCCCATGGACATGACATGCTTACGTGGTTTTCTTCAAAAGCAACCCCTCTGCCTCCAAGGGCTTGCAGGCAGCTCCAGAGTAGGGCGTTTTCTATATGCTCCTGCACACACAAGGCTGCACCCCGTGTCATATTGGCTAAGGAGAGGCCTGGGGCAGGAGGCCCCTATGTGGCTGCAGTGGTGACAAAACAGTGGCATTCTCTTCAATGGGAAATAGCTTGTCTTGTCTCTGTCTCCCTTCCTAGTCTGGCACACAGCTCCCAGTCCTCACTCTGCTTGGCTCATGTCCTTTGGATGAGCAAAGGTCCACTAGAAGTTAATGGGAAGACCCCCATTGACCTCTCTGGGAGCTGCATGGGCCCTAAACCCCTTTCTTGCAGCAACCCTACCTCACTCTTCACCAGGAATCCCTCTGTGTTCCCTGTTCAGCCTTGGTCTCATCATGTGTCGCTTAGGCCATGGCTATAGTGCAGTTTTTGCACAGAAACTCACAGAGCGGCCACACTACAAGTGCGTTTTTGCATAAGTCAATTTACAGTAAATCGAAAGAAGACGGCTTTTTGTGCAAGTTTTTCCTCTTTCTCTGAGAAATAAACCTTTTTGCGCAAAAGCGTCCATGCAGTGTGGATGCTCTTGTGAAAAAGCGCATTGCTCTTGCGCTGCGCTTGTCATGTAGGCATCTTTTGCGCAAGAAGTTTTTAGGAAGATGTCTCCGCAAAAAGCTTCTTGTGCAAGAAGCCCGCAGTGTAGATGTAGCCTTAGGGGGCCAGAGTCTGTCGATCTTTATTAAGGGAAACACCTTCCCTGCAATAGGTTATTTTGCAGAACAGCCCTAGGATTTGGCCCTGAGATGGTCAGCCTTCTGAGGCAGTGAACGCTCTTCCTTTCATGCTTTACAAAGCGCCAGGGCCAGTCTCACAAAACCAGATTAAGACCAGAAGGGACCATCGTGGTCATCTAGTTCTGTGGCCTGCAATATGCAGGAGGACAGACCTGACTCACCCAGCCCCTCACCTCTGAAGTTGCTGAAGAATCCACCATTTGCACTACCTTAAACCTGCAAGTGAAGCCATACATGCTGCAGAGGAAGGCAAAAAGCCCCAGGCTCTCTGCCAATCTGTCCCAGGGGAAAATTCATTCCCAACCCCCAATATGGGGACCAGTTAGACCCTGAGCATGTGGGCAAGACCCAGCAGCCAAACACCTGGGAACAATTGTCTGTAGTTACTCAGAGCTCTCCCAGCCCTGGTCATTGCAGATATATGCTGCTAGCAGTCACAAATGGGTCACATGCTGTTGTGGGCAACCACACAAGACCCCCTCCCCCCATTCCCTGGGAAGGCTGTTTGAAAACTTCACCCCTCTGACAGTAAGAAACTTTCATCCAAGGTCCAGCCTGAACTCATTGACTTGTGTTTATCCATTTGTTCTTGTGTCCACATTGACCCTTAAGTATACTCCTCCCCTCCCTGGTTTTTACCCCTCAGGCGTACTTAGAGAAATCATGTCTCCCCTGAGCCTGTCTTTGATTTAAACAAGCCCAGCTCTGCAAGTCTCTTCTCAAAGCAGGTTTTCCATTCCTTAGACCTTCCTAATAGCCCTTCTCTGCACCAGTCCTAGTTTGACTTCTTTTCTTGAACATGGGACCAGACTTGCACACAGTATTCCAGCTGGGGTCTCCCTGGTGCCTGGTACAGAGACTAGTCCTGACCTGGAAAAGCCCACCTGTGCTGCTGGATGAATTCCCTAAGAGAGAACTGTAGGAGGCATTTGGCAGGAAAAAGATGGCTGCAGAAGTAGAGAACATTTATTGGACCCTGCTGTTCTCAGCACAGGAGACACGGTGAAGGAGGAGGGATGCCAAGAAAGAACAGACTCAAGCTGGGTCTCAGTTGCTCCAGAATGAAAGAGCTTGGAAAGCTAGTTATTCTTCATTTGCCCCCTGCCTTTGTTCTTCTTGGTTCCAAGACCAAGCTGCTAGGAGAGAGGCAGTCTGAAGCTCAATGAGGTGAAGGCATAAGGTACAAGCAGGGCTGGCCCAAGATATTCTGGCACCCCGGGCGCATGGTGCATGCACAGGCCCGCCTGTGGGGCACGGGCCTGCTCGCCTAGGGTGTGCGGGCCCACCCCCAGGGTGCACAGCACATGCACGGCCCGGCTACAGCCGCTGGCGGGCAGCCTGGGCCTGCCCCCGGGGAACACGGTGCATGTGCGGCCCAGTCTGGCCTGGCCGTTGCTGCTGGCATGCGTGCCAGGGCGTGTAGGGCCCCGCAGCCATGGGAGGAAGGGCATTGCTGGCCAGTGCCGTGGGGATGCGAGCAGGCCGGCGCTGCAGGAGCCAGGCGCATGGCGCCTGATGGCAGCTGTAAGGGACGCAGCGCCCCTTACAGCTGCCATCAGGGGCTCCCCACTGGTTGGCACCCAGGGCAGCTGCCCAGCTTGCCCATGCCTCCGTCCGGCTCTGGGACTGTCCCCCTTCCACTACCCAGTGATGAGTTTAGTAGATTTGGAGACTCCTCTCGAGAGTCAGAAATGAAATAAAGTTTTAGCCCAAGAAGTTGGGACATGCAGTTAAACTTTATCCCCACCAAGGCTACATCTAGACTGCAAGCTTCTTTCAAAAGAGATCTTCCGGAAAAACTTTTTTTGAAAGAGAGCGTCTACACAGCAAAAGCACAATGAAAGAGCAATCTGCTTTTTCGAAAGATAGCGTCCGCATTGGTTGGATCTATCTCACATTTCAGTTGTGATGACTGTGGACGGAGTGGCCACCAGGGCACCTGTGCTTTTTCCTGGAGGCCTCCTCTTTGGAAAAAAAAACACTCTTCCGTGTCCACACACACCTTTGTCTGAAAAAGCATTTTTCAGAAAAAGGCTTCTTCCTCGTAGAAAGAGGTTTACCACTGTTGGAAAAACCCTCTGTTCTTTCAACTTTCCGTCGAAAGAATGCAATAGTGGTGTGGACATAAGCGTAGTTTTCCTGGAAAAACTTTGCAATATAGACATATCCCAAATGGCAAAGCTCTTTAGCTGATTAAGAGCAGCAATCTGTATGAAAATGGGGCTAAAGAGCATCAAAAGAAACCAGTTTCCTTCAGCCCTGCTTCTCCTCCTGATTGTTCAGTATTTGGACTCAGCAGGGTTAGAGCAAACACAAATGTAGGACATTGAAAAGGCCCCCCCAAACAGCAGGGCAGTGAATGTGGAAAAAGGAGGGACAATTAATGTATTCACTCATATAACATTTTCCACCTCAGTTTAGATGGATTTACATTTTATCTTAACGGTCAGATAAGAAAATCTGCAGTCTGCAACAAGGGACTGTCCCTCTTAGAAAGGGGAAAGTATTGCTTTGTGTTGTCTTATATTTTGCAGATTCTTTTAGTTATGAGTTGAAAGTGTCAGTGACTGGAGCAGAGGCCAAGATTATCAGGAGTGACTAGGGATGTTGGCAGCCCCTACTCAAAAGCATCTGATGTTCAAAGGATGGGTGCTCAGCACTTCCTGAAAGTGTATCCAGTTGGCCCCCAAAATAGTGAGTCTCCAAAACTGCTAACAATTTCTGAGAATTGTGGCCAAAAGGACCTGCAATGGCCAGGCCACTTGGAAAGGGAAACTAAACCCGAGTCACTGCCCTCTCAGTGCGTCTGTTCACATTCACGGTTGTGTCCCACGGCTCACCTGGCGGGAGCTCTGCTTGCAGCTGGAATTTCTGCTTCCTGTAAAACCTTTCCAGAGGAGATGCTGTTCTGTGCTCACCTCCTTACAAGAAAGCACTGCGCTTTCATTATTCCTGAAGTAACTTGTGTTTCCTCCAACTAAAACAATGCCCCGGTCATTGGTCCCACAAATGAGAGTGGTCGTGGAAGTGGAAATACTGCTGAAAGGTTGCTGGTTTGAAATGGCTGTTTTCTTTGTTTGCTTGTCTGGCCTCCTGGGATCCTAACAAAAAATGATCTCCCTCAGAGCTCAGTTCTGCCACTAACACAACCTTTTTCAACCTCTCCACAGCATCTGTTGAGCATTTTATCCAGACCTATAACCTCTGCCTAGCAGTGAAAGACCAGGACTGCAGCCACCATGAGATCCTGCATCCGGACATGAGACATGGCCCACTACTGCAGAAAATGGAGACTTAAACCTTGTACCAAAACACAATTTTCAGCTGCTTCCACATATCGCATATAAAGGCCAACAAACAGTTCATCATCTTCCTGAATTGACATGACTAGACCACAGCCCCAAACCGTTGTATCTAGGTGTTACACTGGACCCTGCCTTTATTTTCAAGGAACACCTGACAAAGGTCTAATTGAAAATAAAGACAAAGAACAGTCAGATCAGCAAATTAGGTGATTGTACCAGGCGGAGTTAATGCACAGACATTGCCTCATGCTCAGTGACGTCTTCTGGTTTATGATGCCTCACACGGAGGCTGGGAAGGAGAAAGACCACACCAAGGAGTGGCCACACCAAGGGGTGGGGGGCTGCACTTAGGGCTGCAGGGGCAGGAAGAGGGCAAGGAGGCTTAAGCGTGGGAACTGGGGGGCGCTCTGCCTCCCAGACACATGCTCCAATTCCTGATCCCAGCAAGGTGGAATGGATGAGCAGTGACTGGGTGTAGCTGTGGGAGACACGGCACCGGAGCCAGCATCTTGCTGTCCCATCCCAGAGTGGGAGCCCTAGCCATACACAGAATATGCAGCTGCCTATGGCACCACTAAATATGGCGTCTAAAATGAGTAGAGCCGTAGGCATCTGCATGTTCTGTGCATGCCTAGGGATGGCTCTGCTCATTCATGAAAGCAAGTGTGAGAATAGGTATCCAGACTGACCAAACTGATTTGGCTGCTGGTTCTGTCTGGCATTTCCTCCTGACATCCGGCAGCAAATCTCTTCTTAAGGTGCAAGACCTTTTACCAAACAAGTTGTTAAGCACCTCTGCTATCTCCAAGAATAAGACAGAATATCTTATTACTAGGACTGTCAATTGATGTGCGCTAATGCCTGGGATTACTGCACGGCAGTATTAATGCGTTCATTTTTTAACACGTTAATCACAGGCGTTAATGCTGCACTAGCCCTTTGAAATGCTGCCAGCCTGTTTCAAAGGGGCAGAACATTTGGAGCCTGGGATCTGCTGGAGTTCCCAGCTGACCCTGGGCTCCATGCAGCGCTGCCCTTTGAAGTGCTGGAGTGGCACGTCCAAGGGCAGCACCAATGTGGAGCTGGGGATCAGATGGGGACTCCAGCTGATCCCAGGCTCCAAATGAAACTAGACAGGAACACACACAGCGCTCTCAGACTCCACTCCCATGTGGAGTGGACATGCTGTAGGAGAGCCTGGTTTGCAGCTCCACTTGCCACTCACCCCAGTACCCAAAATGAACAAACTCACTCACCATGAAGACTAGAAGTTAAAAGAAAATATTACCAGGGGCGGGATTAGGCAGAGGGAGCTCACAGCTCCGCGCAGAGCGCAGCTCAGCCAGCAGAGGTTAAAAAACACCCTTTCCCTGGCCCCAGCAAACCCCTTTCCATGGGCTGGTCAAGTGTCAGCAGCAGCAGCATGCTGACCCAAAGCAGAGCTCACCTGCGGTGCCCGGCATGGGGAGGTCAGGCAGGCTCCAAGGTGCAGTGCAGGAGCCGGCTGGAAGAAGTGAGTGCCGCGGGCTGCTCCAGACCCTACCGTTCACTCATAGACTTTAAGGTCAGAAGGGACCATTATGATCATCTAGTCTGACCCCCTGCACAGTGCAGGCCACAGAATCTCACCCACCTCTCCCAGAATAATCCTCTCACCTAGATCTCAGATATTGAAGCCTTCAAATACTTTGAAGACCCCAAGATGCAGAGAATCCTCCAGCTGTGATCTGTGCCCCATGCTACAGAGGAAGGCAAAAAAACCTCCAGGGCCTCTGCCAATCTACCCTGGAAGAAAATTCCTTCCCGACCCCAAATATGGCGATCAGCTAAACCCTGAGCATGTGGGCAAGACTCACCAGCCAGACACACAGAAAGTTCTCTCTCTGCTGCACCCCAGAAAGTGGCAGGGTGCTTGCTGCCTCCTGGCAAGTGGCCACAACAAGCCGCTTCCTGCCATCAGGGCACACGCTCGCCAGCTGTGGCTGCAGCTAGGTGTGCCTCCAGACTCGCACCGGGCTCACCTGGGAGAACCACAGCTCCCCAGGTGGAAAGGTGCCGTGAGATTAATCAGGATTAAATTTTTTAATTGCTTGACAGCCCTACTTATTAGCTCTATATAAATCCATGGTGTGCCCACATCTTGAATACTACATGCAGCTGTGGCCACCTCATCTCAAAAAAGTTGGCATTGGATAAAATTGATTAGGGGTTTGGAATGACTGCCAGATGAAGAGAGATTAAAAAGACTGGGACTTTTCAACTTAGAAAAGAAGAGACTAAGGGGGGGATATGAGAGCAGTCTATAAAATCATCACTGGTTTGGAGAAAGTGAATAAGGAAAAGTTATTTACTTGTTCCCATAACACAAGAAATAGAGGTCAAATGAAATTATAGGTAACCAGTTTAAAAACAAACGAAAAAAAAGGAAGTATTTCTTCATGCAGTACACAGTCACATCTGTGGAACTCCTTGCCAGAGCATATTGTGAAGAACAGGACTTTAACTAGATACATTCCTGAAGGATAGGTCCATCACTGGCTATTAGCCGGGATGGGTAGGAATGGTGTCCCTAGTCTGTTTGTCAAAAGCTGGGAATGGGTGACAAGGGAGGGATCACTTGATGATTTCTTGTTCTCTGTTCATTCTCTCTGGGGCACTTGGCATTGTCCACTGTCAATAGACAGGATACTGGACTAGGTGAACCTTTGGTCTGACCCAATATGGTTGCTCTTATATTCTCCAAAGGTGCAGCTTGTCTCTGTCACAAAACTGACTGTAGGGGATGGGGAACCTCAGTACTCAGGATTAATGCAAGAAAGCTGGCAAAACTGCAAGGGCCTTTTCTTCCCTAAACACATAAACCCCGTTCCCTGTACACATGGCATGTGTTTCCCGCCCTAGAACACTGACATTCTGTACTCCATTCATGTGGCAGCTCCAGGGGCAGTGAGGAGGTAGGCAGATCACAACCACTGCCTCTGCTGGGTAGCCTCCATCACTGAGGATTTTAGCCCTTCATGGAAAACTATTGGGCTACGTCTACACTGGCCCCTTCTTCGGAAGGGGCATGCTATTTTGAACTTGGGAATAGGGAAATCCGCGGGGGATTTAAATAAACATGGCCGCCACTTTTTTTCCGGCTTGGGGAAAAGCCGGAAAAAAGCGTCTAGACTGGCGCGATCCTCCGGAATAAAGCCCTTTTCCTGAGGATCTCTTATTCCTACTTTGAAGGATTCCTACTTTGAAGTAGGAATAAGAGATCCTCCGGAAAAGGGCTTTATTCCGGAGGATCGCGCCAGTCTAGACGCTTTTTTCCGGCTTTTCCCCAAGCCGGAAAAAAAGCGGCGGCCATGTTTATTTAAATATCCCCCGCGGATTTCCCTATTCCCAAGTTCAAAATTAGCATGCCCCTTCTGAAGAAGGGGCCAGTGTAGACGTAGCCTTGCTGTAGCTTCCTACCCATTACATCCAGTCCTAGGAACTTGGAAGGCTTGTGGGAAGCATTAAGCTCTTTTAGGATTAGCAGTAAACACGTAAAGATAATGATCTGTTCATTACTAATTCCCAAGCTATTTAAGGTGGTAAAAATTAAGGCAGATTATCCTGATTGGCACTTCAGCAGGATTTACATTAAATCAGCATTGGCCACAACAAGGGAAAGGAATAAACCCACCGCTAGCCAAGGGAACATTTTAGTAGCCATCCCCTATTGATTAAGAAATAGCTAGATTTGCTCTGAGCCAGGCAACTTAAGCTTCTTTAAAAAAATCAATAAAGAGAGAGAGAGAGAGAGAGAGAGAGAGAGAGAAAACACACCCCAGTTTTGTTTAAACGACAGTAAAATGAGCACAGGAGACCTAATATTAATAGGAGCCAGGGCATTAGTATTAAACATGTCTCTGAATATGTATCATGTGGACATGAGCTAAAGCACTGGTGTATGAGACTCAAGCTTAAGGTCAGAAATGACCCCCATGATTCAGTGCAGGTCACAGACCATCACCCACCTATTCCTGCAACAGACAGTTCCTGACCTTCTCAAATCATGGCTTAAAGTCTTCAAGGTACAGAGAATCCATGGTCCAGAGGAAGGTGACTCTGCCAATCTGACCCCAAATATGGCAGCCAGTTAAACTGTGCATGTGGAGAAAACGCAGCAGCCAGACACCTTGGAAAGAATTCTCTGTAGTACCTCAAGGCCCTCCCCATCTAGTGCCCCATCTCCAGCCCTTGGGGATATTTGCTGCTAGAAGTTGCAGATCAGCTGCATGCTGTTGTCAGTAGTCTCACCTTCCCATACTCTCCATACACTTAGCAAGCTCAGTCTTGACACCAGGTAGGTTTTTGCCCCCATTACTCTTCTTGAAAGGCTGTTCCCTCCTGTTGGTTATGCTAAACAAGCCACACTCTGAGTCTCCTCACATAGCATGAATGCAATACACCTTGGCTGCACACCAAGATTAGAAGTTTGGGCTTGAGGTCTATCCATGGCCAGCATGTACATTAACCACCATCAGTATGGTGCCAGCAATGTTCCCTCGACCCTTTTCCATTCATGTGTATAATAAATGTTGTTACATGCACTGAGGCATGTGCAGTTGTGCACCACCAACAGAAACACAAAATCTAGCTGTGGGCGCTCTGCTAATCATCTGGGCAGCATCTGAACCGCTGAATGGCTGCGCAAGTGCCCAGCTTGCAGGAAACAAATTTGAGGCTGCAGATTTCATTCCTCTCAAGTGGGAGATGTAATCACCGGCAGCATAGGGAGCCCCACTCACCAACATCCTACTAATACCTAACAAACCACCCAAGAGAACTGAAGGGTAGGGCAGTGGCCCTGGAGTAAGACGACCAGGTTCTATTCTCCTTAGCTCTGCCAGGTGAGCAAGTCCCTCCCCCCTCTAAAACTGGGCTCTCCCCCTTTTTTGCCTGCCTCATGCTCACACCTGAACTACTGGTGCTGCATCTTCCTGGGGGTTCCATTCTGAAACTGCTTAAGTAACTTAGGCAGTTTTTAAAGTTTTACATAATCCATCCGCAATGCTTATCACAAGGGAACTCCAGACTCAGCCGGAATCTTTGGCTAACAGCTACAATGGACTATACAATAGGGTATAAATAGATGTATCATGCATTTGATTTGTACAAATCAGAGGAAATAGCAGTAATCTTGACAAAGGGTTCCACTAGGACTCACTTACAGGGAAATAATTTTTAGTGAGTTCGTCTGGATTCTCTTCTATTACAGACAATAACTCCACCGACCTCAGTAGACTCACTCCCCATTTACTCCAGGATAAGGGATATGAAACTGAAAGTTCTCTGTAGAGTAAGATAAAAATACCGCTTCCCAATGGCTTCAGTGCCCTGTTGACTCTTTAAAGCAAATCTTTTGGATCTGGACAAAATAGACCCACGATTGCACTTATTCTGTGGGATGAGGTTTCGGCTCTTGAAAGGTGCAGGGGAAGTGGAAATACTGTTAAATGATGCTTCACTTCAGAGAGGAGAGATGGTCAGTTTGCCTTATTCAACTTTGCACTTTTCAGTTTGCTAGTACTTTGTGTGAGTCCTGAGAACAGCTGGCTGCTACTCAGTTACCCAATTGCACCAGGTTATATACAAAAATTATTATGAAAAACTACTCATCTATGGGCACCTACAATCCAGAACACAGAGTTAGTTACCAGGGAACAGCACTTGAAAAACCGCATTCTCAGTGAATCAACAGCTGCTCTCCTATCATAGGCCTCAGGTTAGATTGCCTTGCTCTCTGGTCCCATCAGCCTTTTCTCTCCTCCCTTTCATACCCTGGGACAAAGGGGGGGCGGGGTGCCCTCCCAAACACGTTTCTCTGCAGCTGCTTGGTTTTACTCCCATCAAGGACAAAGCTTCAGGATTTGCCATCTTTTCCTCTCTCACCAAGGTCCTTGCTCTGTGTGCTCTCCCCCGAACCTTGCCTTTGCAGCTGTGTACATTCCAAGCTTTGGGGAGGGGGGGGGGGGTGGAGGGGCAATACCAGTATCACACAGGCCAGACACCTTCCCTACACTAATCTCTAGAGCTGATTTTAGAGAAATCTAGTCTGGATTTAAGAATCTCCAGTGATGGAGAAGCCACTTCAATCCTGTGTAAATTGTTCTACTAGTTAATTACTCACTGTTAAATGTATGCCTAGTTTCCAGTCTGAACTTGGCTAGATTCTACTTCCAGTCTTTGGATCATGTGGTACCTTTCTACGCTGGATTGAAAAGTCCATTATTAAAAATTCCCCCCCACGTAAGTACCCATAGACTGGTCACCTCTTCACCTTCTCATGGGAAGCTAAACAAATTGAGTTCCTAGGGTCCCTTTCTGAACCATTTCTGTGGCTCTTCACTGAACTCACTCCAATTTAATCAGCACCTTTCCTGGATAGTTCATGCCAGAAGCAGATGCATTATTGCAGCCATGGGCATGCAAGTGCCAAATACAGCAGAAAAATAAATTCTTTCTACTCCAGGCTTCCATTTATCCTAGGACCGTGTTAGCGCGTAGAGCCACAAAGTCACTCTGGGAGTTCATGTTCAGCTGATTATTCACTACGATCCCCAAGTCTTTCAGAATCACTGCTTCCCAGGTACTGTCACTCGGCTCTATTTAAAGCCTGCCCTCTTTGTTTAGCTGTATACAGATAGCCACAGTAGGACTATCCAGTCTGTCTTGTGCCACAACTTCTTGGCAGACAGCAGCAGAAGGGCTAAGGGTGGTGAGCCCCCTGCAACAAGTAAGGCCTGCCTCTGCCTTCCCCTACAAGGGGCCCAGGCTCATTAATACCCTTTGTTTGGTTTCCTTTCCTTGCACCCGCCCTACTGCTTACAGCTGTAGATCACCTCCTCCTGCATGCATTGCTGGCACTCCACATAGCAGCACCACTGCACATGGCAGTGGCAAGAGAAGGTGACCATCTGGCTCTGTGTGTTGTAGCCTCGCCCACAGCACAGGCTGTCACAGCTGGCCTCCCGGGAGCATGTCCTGCCGGCAGTGCCTAGGGAGTATTTGCTAGGCCGGCAGAAGCTGGGGGAGTCCTCCACGTATACCAGATCCGTGGGGCGCGGAGCAGCTGGGCTTTTGGGGGAGCGGCTGTGCCGCTGCACTCCCATGAGCTCCGAGTGTCCCACAGCATCATTCGTGGCACTAAAAATCTTGATGGCATCATCATAGCGCAGCTTGAGGATCTTGCCAGTCTCATGGAACGGGGAGAGCTGCTTCCAGCAGGTCCTCACAGCACAGGAGCCAGAGACACCATGGCACTTGCACGTGGTTTTGAGACCGTTCTTCACAGCCTGCGAAAGAAGAAACTCCAGTTAGGACACCGCACCTCAGAGAGGGCCAGAAAGCACCGGAGCCATTCCCATGTTACAAACAGGGAAATGGAGGCACAGAGGGTCACAGGCTGCAAAAATGCCCTACAGTAAGAAACTGACAGAGTTCAAAGAGGAAGAGAGGACCCAAATCAGCGTTTAGGGGCAGTCACAGGGTGAACACAAAGTATTCAAGACATTCGAATCTGGCAGAGAAAAGCAGAACAAGAACCAGTGGCTGGAAGCTGAAGCCAGAAAAATCCAGAGGAGAAATTAGGCACCGTGATGAGGCAATTGCTGTACAGTGGAAAACAAGGGATTAAAAGCAGCCGTGGGTGCAGAGGGCTGGCTGTTCCATAAGCCAACCAGGGCAGGGCTAGGCTCTACAAGAATGGCTGCTGGGCAGCAGGAGCTGAACCAAGCTGCTTGCCAGACTGGTACCATGGACAGAACAGTGCTGGGAGACCCCAGGCAGCCAGCAGGGTCCCTGCCTGAACAACTTTCCTCCTGACTCAGGGACCTGAGGGAGGTTCTAGGGCTGCGGGTCCACCCCCTGCCAGCAATGAGCAGCTAATTCAAACTGCAGTTTGCCCCCAAGGGAAGGGGCGAGACTAGGGCTGCAGTGGCTCACTGAGGCCAGTGGTGGAATTAGGCCTAGCCAGTTGTCTGGGGGAGGAGGAACCTGGGAGTGGACACCCCCACAGGGGAGTAATCCAGGGGAAGAGGGGTTATGGTCTGGGGGTCTGTCTACACTACCCCGCTAGTTCGAACTAGGGGGTAATGTATGCATACCGCACTTGCTAATGAAGCCCGGGATTTGAATTTCCCGGGTTCATTAGCATAAAGCCGGCTCCGCCATTTTTAAAAGCCGGCTAGTGCGAACCCCGTGCAGCGCGGCCACACGCGGCATGGGCTAGATAGTTCGAACTACGTAGCCATTCCGATCTGTCTAGCCCGTGCCGCGTGTAGCCGTGTGGCACGGGGTTCGCACTAGCCGGCTTTTAAAAATGGCGGAGCCGGCTTTATGCAAATGAAGCCCGGGAAATTCAAATCCCGGGCTTCATTAGCAAGTGCGGTATGCATACATTACCCTGCTAGTTCGAACTAGCGGGGTAGTGTAGACAGACCCTGGGAGGGATGCTGGCCCCAGTGTGGTGGGGGCAGAAGAGGCAGGTAACTGTTGGTGACATCACCAAAGGAGGGTGCTGTGCTGCTAGAATGAGCTAATTCGCAGGACATCCAGCAGGAGGCATCATGGGTGAGAGAGTCACAGCCTGCTACAGGCACAAACTCAGCAGGGAGGGGGATCATCACTCCCCTTTGTTGCTCATTCCAGTGTCAGATTCTTCATAGAATCACAGATTAGGTTTGGCAGAGCCCCCAGGAGTCATCCAGTCCAACCCCTGCCGAAAGCAGGACCAACTGCAACTCAGTCAGCCCAGCCTGGGCTCTTTCATGCCGGGACTTAACTTCCAGGGATGGAGATTCCACCACCTCCCCAGGGAACCCAGCCCAGCGCTTCCCCACTCTCCTGATATCCAACCTAGACTCCCTCTCCCATTGAGACCATTGCTCCTTGCTCTGTCCTGAACCGTCACTGAGAACGGCTTCTCTCCATCCCCTGTGGAACTGCCCGTCAGGTAACTGCAAGTTGCTATCAATCCGCCCCCCCCCCCCCATCACTGTTCTCTTCTGCAGACTAAATAAATCATATTCTCCAGTCTGCTAATCATTTTAATTACCCTCCGCTGGACTCTCTCCACTGTGCCCACACCCTTTCTGTAAAGAGGGGCCCAGAACTGGACACAATACTCTATTTGGCACTAGTGAGGCCACACCTAAAGGGGAATAATCACGTGCCTTCATCTGCTGGCAACGCTCCTACTAATGCACCTTCATTTCTCACTGTCTTTAGCTCAAACTTGGAGGCCTTTCTGGAAGATGCTTTTGTCAAACAAGTTATTGGGCTCAGAACAAAGATGAAATTTGGTGGCCTGCAATGGCTGGTAGGTCTAGTGATCCCACCTGACCTTATATCTAATTCTAAGCCTTGCAAAGGTCATGTCAAAGCAGCAGCACGGCTGGGGTTGAACCCAGGAGTCCTAACTCCCAGCCCTTCATCTCTAGCCATCCTCAAAACTTGAATGAGCATCCTGTTCCCATATGAACACTGCCGGATTTACCAAGTGCAGAGCCCTATGAAGACCTGACCACTATCCCCATCGTTTCACAGCAGCAGGCATATAAAAGTCAGACTTCACAGGCCCTGCCATCCAAGCAAAGGGACAATTTCTGGTTAACCCTCAGCAGCATAGGGCCTGTTCTGACTAACCAGCAAAAGGCAGTGGCCTCTCCCCTGCCATAGCAGTTCCCCTGTAGAAGACATGAGTATAGAGGATAGGTCAAGCTATTTGCATCTGATCCCTGAGCAGGCAAGGTGCCCTTCCCCCTCACCTTGATGCCCACATTGGTGTTGTGGATATCCACCTTAGCCCTCAGGTCTTTGCCAATCTTCTTCTGGCCCACGAAATGTTTAAGGAACTTGGTGCTGTATTTCAGGTTGTCGCCACAGACTCCCCATTGCCAGGCCTTGCGATTCTCCAGGCCTGGAGAGTCGTCACAGGTGCAGCGCTCCATTCGTCCAGCACTGCATGCCCGGGCCAGCGAGTGGGTAAGAGCTGCAGAAGACACTGCATACAGGAAGGCAGTTTCCTTAAAACCTGAACAAGACAGAAGGGTTAAGGGAGGCTGGGAAGGAGGAATGGACATTCACCCATGTAACTGGGCTCCACACAAAGAAACACTGGGCCCTATTTTGTAGGGACTGCGCAGGACACAGTTGGGTGGCAGATTAACATGCTCCTGAGTGGTCTCTCTCAGAGTACATCTACGCTGTGGCACTATTTCGGGATACGTCCCGGATCCCAAAAGCTATTCTGCATCTTTTAAACAAGCCCGTTATTTCAAAAGCTGTAACAGGCTTGCTATTCTGACGTCTCTATATACCTCATTCCAGGAGGATTAAGGGACGTTTCAGAATAGAGCCGTATTTCAAAATACACTCAAAATAAACTATGCACATTGCAGAGCTCAAATTGCATAGCTTATTTTGAGCTACGGTGTAGTGTAGACACACTCTCAATGAGCAACAGGAAGGGAGGCTGCTAACAGGGTAAACACACAATTGTAACGCAGATGGGTGCCATGCATGGAGAGAACTAAAATGTCAAGGGATGGAAAGGAAAGAAATTTTTCAGGTTCCTGTATGCTGATTCTAAAAGCCTAGAGGTATAAGAGGATCACTCAGATACTTCCTTTTATCAGTGGGTGACACATCATTGATATTCCTGAAACTGACACAGAATGTTATTCACTGGACATGATGGGTTAGAAGATTCACAGGATTCAAGGCCAGAAGGATCATCTAGTCTAACCTCCTGCATAGACCAGGCTGGAGAAGTTCCCCAAAAATCTGCTGTGGGGATTCTTTTAGGAAAATCATCCAATCTTGATTTAAAAATGATCCACTGTGATCCTGGATAAATCACTCTATTAAAAGTTCTCTTTATTTCCCATCTGCATTTGACTAGCTTCAGCTTCCAGCTCGTGGATCAGGTTACACCTTTTTCTGCCAGACTGAAGAGCTCACTACAGGTACTAAGGGCAGCTAAAATGATTAGGGGTTTGGAACGGGTCCCATATGAGGAGAGGTTAAAGCGACTGGGACTTCTCAGTTTAGAAAAGAGGAGACTGAGGGGGGATATGATAGAGGTCTATAAAATCATGAGTGGTATGGAGAGGGCCGATAAAGAAAAGTTATGTATTAATTCCCTAAATAGAAGAACTAGAGGACACCAAATGAAATTAATGGGGAGCAGGTTTAAAACTAATAAGAGAAAGTTCTTCTTTACACAGCGTGTTGTCAACCTGTGGAACTCCTTGCCAGAGGAGGCTGTGAAGGCTAGGACTATAACAGAGTTTAAAGAGAAGCTAGATAATTTCATGGAGGTTAGGTCCATAAAAGGCTATTAGCCAGGGGATAGAATGGTGTCCCTGGCCTCTGTTTGTCAGAGGCTGGAGAGGGATGGCAGGAGACAAATCGTTTGATCATTGTCTTCGGTCCACCCTCTGTGGGGCACCTGGTGCTGGCCACTGTCGGCAGACAGGCCACTGAGCTAGATGGACCTTTTGTCTGACCCAGTACGGCCGTTCTTATGTCTACACAGCAGCATTAATTTTGGAATAACTGACATTCTGAAAAAAACAAAGAGCGTGTCTACACTACAAGCCTTTATTTCAAAATAATGCCGAGCTGGAGGACTTCTTATTCTGATGTCTGTAACCCTCATTTTACGAGGAGTAAGGGAATTTGAAGGAAGAGTGTTCTTCTTTTGACTTCCTGCTGTGTAGACAGCACCAAAAGCTGAAATAAGCTATTTTGACTTAAACTACTTGTAGACATACCCTATTAAATAATATAGGTTCTCAATGTAGGTACTAAGTCACCCTTTAACCTTCTTTTTAAGCTAAACACATAGGCTGCGTCTAGACTGGCATGATTTTCCGCAAATGCTTTTAACGGAAAAAGCACTTTTTGCGGAAAAGCGTCCGTGCCAATCTAGACGCGGTTTTGCGTAAGAAAGCCCCCATCGCCATTATCACCATCGGGGCTTTTTTGCACAAAACGGTTCTCAGTTGTCTACACTGGCCCTCTTGCACAAAAGCATTTGCGCAAGAGGGCTTTTTCCCGAGCGGGAGAGTCATTGTATTTGTGCAAGAACACTGATGATCATACATTAGATCGTCCATGTTCTTGCGCAAATTCAAGTGGCCAGAGTAGACAGCTGGCAAGTTTTTCCACAAAAGCGGCCGCTTTTGCAGAAAAACGTGCCAGTCTAGACGCAGCCATTGAGTTCGTTGAGTCCGTCACTATAAGGCAGGTTTTCTAACCCTTTAATCATTTTCGTGGCTCTTCTCTGAACTCTCCCCAATTTATCAAATTCCTTCTTTAATTGTGGACACAAGAACTAGCTGCAGTTGTATCTGTGAAAGATATGGTGAAAACATCTACTCCCTTCTCAAGATCCCGTTTCCTCAACCAATACAGAACCAGATGGCTGGTATGTAAGTTTAGAAAGGTCATAGAGGAGTGTTTTTACATTAAAGGGCTCAGCAGTAAGAGGGTTGGGGTAGTCTATCCCAGGGCATCCTGCATACTGAACTCCTCATCCCCAGCCCCACCCCAGAGCAAGGACTTAAAATGAAGCATGTACATTTTCATTTTATTTTCCAGAACACAAAAATTGAGTTAGGGACCCCAGCTATTCCGGGTAAATCTCATAGTATATTTATAAATCATGTCTCTCTCTCTCTGAAATCCTTCAAATCAAATAAGATTTCCCCTTGGATGCCTATAACTGATGAGTGTGTAGATGAGAAATTAAGTCAATTCTAGCCAGGAACATTCTGGCAGCGGCTGCACATTAGAACTCTATCTCCAGCAGTGCTGACACAAGCGGCACCAATATGGGCCTAGGTTCACTCCTTACGGTGGGCTCTCTGATTGTCTTCACTTGACCTCAAAGAGTCAGGTAACATTCTTGATGATGGTCCTCCAGGTTACCCGACCCTTCCCCTGCCTCTCACAGGTGTCAACGTCAATGCCACACTTACCAAGGAATTCTTAAGAACATCCCTGTAGCGCTTCCTCTGCTCGCCATGAGACCTCGTCCCAGTCCTCAGCTGAGTGTAGAAGATCTGTTTAGGCAAGTGTGTGTCAGGCACCCTTACCACACAACCGGACCATCACAGCTGCCTGTGGGTGACTAGTGCCTCAATGCTGCGAGAGTCAGCCTCTGCGAGAATACTAACGTTGGTCCATCTGTCCTGCCACATGATGCCCAATATCCTCCTCAGGTACCTTTGGTGGAATTTCTCCAGATCTTTAATATATCGTCTATAGGGCACGATAGACGTCAATCTTGGTCTATGCCTTGATGTCATGGTCATCGAAGACTCAACTCCATAAATGTCCATAAGCTGGCGGATTTCATCATTGATGTCAGCCTTGCTGGACAGATAGCTTCAGAGATAAGGCAAGCTGTTGACATTCTCCAGGACTTGGTTGTCTGCCGTGGTGGTTGGTTCAGATAACTGTTTGGTGGGTGTTTTGGTCTTTTGTGCATTGAGAGTCAGTCCCAACCTGTGGTAGGCCATGACGAAATTGTCGATGATTGCTTGGAGCCCATCTTCTGAAGTGCCCATCTACCTGAGCATAGTCAGTGTACTGGAGTTCTACCATGATGTTATTGTGGTCAGAGCCAAGACCAAGAAGCGACCCATCCTGCAGGTTATTTCAGCTCTGCCTGGGAGGTCATCTCCAATAATCTGGAGCATGGATGCCAAAAAGATATTAAATAGTGTAGGGCTATCACACACTGTTTGAATCCAGTCCTTACGTCAATTGGTTCAGTTGCATCACCACTATTGAGTTTCACAACTTGCATGTTGTGTAAGAAATGTATAATACTGACAAAATTTGTTAGACAACAACTAAAGTGTTGCAGGATCTTCCAGGAGGCCTCACAGTTGACAGAGTCAAATGCTTTTGTCAAATTGAAGAATGGCATATACAGAGGCCGATGTTGATCCCGACACTTCTTATGTATTAGGCAGGCAGAAAAGATCAGATCAATCATTCCTCGCCCTGGTGGAAGCCACATTGTGACTCCGGAAGGATTTCTTCAGCTAGTGGAAGGAGATGGTTCAGAAGGACTTGGGCAAGAATTTTACCTGCAGTTGAGAGTAGGGAGATCCCTCGGTAGAAACAGGATAAACAATGAGGTGGAAAATTCTGCCGACAATATAAAATAAGCGAACTGCAAAGCATTACAAAGGAAACTCTCAAGTGGGTAAATGACAGGGTCAGGACAGAAGGCTATAAAAAAGTAGTCCTACTGGAGTCCTGGAGGTGGGTGGGCATAAGCCCCCCCACATCTAAAGCACCTGCCCCCAGCTTACGGGAGGGTCCACAGAGCCCAGAACACCAAGTAATTATGGGTGACAGAAAAAAAAATGGATGAATGTGGAGGGGGCTGGACAGGGACAAACGAGGGCTAAAACGAGGGGGCTGGACAGGGACACCGGGCAGAGAACCCCAAACCGCACCCACTGCTCCTAGAAAACCTCGAGAGAGCCAGCAGATGCCTCCCAGTTGAAGTCTGCCCAGATTTGTGAACGGATACAGGAGCAGAAATAGGCCCCACAGTCACAGGTCCCTCCCTCAGCCAGTCTCTGCTCCCTGGTCTTGTAAATTGCTATTTTGGCTTTAGGCAGGAGGAGGTTGACGAGGAGGTCCTGCGACTTTGGGGAGTCACAGATGGGGTGTGCATAAATTAATAGGTGAGGGGAGAAGTGCAGCCAGCACCTCAACAAGAGGCTCTGGAGGATCTGAAAGAGGGGCTGTAACTTGGTACGCTTGAGACAGATGTGCGGCAGGGTCTCCCTCAGACTGGCCCACTGTGGCTCCCCAGCCTCGATTGGAGGTAAGAGGTCCTGCCATTTGTTATTTGGGCGGGACATGAGGATGGAGAAGTGAAGCACATACAGATGACTTTTTGATGCCGTTCAAAAGGGGACCAGCTGCAGTGCATGCAGCTGGCTCGGGGGATGAGGGCGAGGTGATCAGGAAGGCACGTGGAGCCAATGGAGAGATCTGGCAGGCTCTTGCAGGACACGGTGGAGGTAAACCCGAGCAGTGGCCAGCAAAGCATCCCTCACCTCCTGACTACATACTAGGAGTATGAAGGGTGGAGAGCCCCATGTGCTGGGCAAGTGCCAGCGCATCCACTCAATTTCCCCAGTTGTAGTCCAGGAGGTCTCCGATCCTGGTGACTTCTGCCAGGATCAACATCTGGCGCACCGAGGGGGACTCTTCCGCCTGCACATGGAGATGGTGATTCTGTAGCAGGGGCTCTGCAAGGAGGTCTGCCCTCACGGTGGCTCCCAAGGACCTGGTCTCCAAGAGCTGTTTCCAGGTCCTGCTTCCAGGATGAGGTCCTGATAGAAGACTGGCAGCTTGGAGAAGTCTGTCCGAAGCGGACTGGTGCAGTCAGGGTCCAGTTGAGCTTGACCAAGCACTCTGCAGAAGCATACAGCACCTGGAGAAATCCCACAGAATGAGGCCTGAAGCTGAAGGCCCATAGAATGCCTAGGAGATACCTGTGGTCCATCCAGCTGAACACCTTCTCCTGATCCAAGGACAGGAGGGTGAACAAGAGATCATCCTACACTCAATCTCTATGAGAGCCTGGACCAGAAAGAGATTATTGAAGATGGTATAGCCTGGGATGGTGTAGGTCTGGTCTGGATGGACCATGTCCACCAGCACGGGCCAAAGTCTCAGTGAGATGGCCTTGGCAATGATTTTATGGTCCACGCCGAGAAGTGACACGGGACGCCAATTGCTCAGATTGCAGAGGTCCCCCTTCTTAGGCAACAAGGTGCGCAAGGCTCTCCGGCACAATAAAGGGAGGACCACGCTCACCAAGGACTTGGCCCCGACACTGGCAAGGTCTGGGATGTCTTTCTCTAAAACTCCCATTCCCGCTGCCCTATCGCAACATCCCGCAGCCAGCTGGCATCCCAGGTGTAGTCGCAACACAAAAGCCATGTCTACACCTTCCCCACTTCCCACCACCACTGTGCCGAGGGAAAGGTGCACCATCGCCCTTGCCAGGCTAGCCAGAACTTCCAAAAGGACACTGCGAAGCAGACATCCTCCAGCAGCGTGTTGTTGAAATGCCAATAGGCCAGCCCCTGCCTCCCCAAAGAAAGAGGCCATCATGGCCACCAAGCAGGGATCTTAGAACAGGGCCAGCTGAACGGTGGAAGAGTAGGCCTGGGAAAGATGATGAGAAATGTAAACGTGGGTCTAATCAGGAGTGAAATGACCATTGACCCTCCACCCGGACAAAGGTGAACATGGTCTCCTCAGCCAGATGGTGGTCATGCCAGACATCCCCTAGGGAGTGTTGATCTATTATCTCCCTGGGAAGTCCCACTCCTTGAGGGTGCAGTTGAAATCCCCACCCAAGACCAGGCACTCATGAGGATCTAGAGAGCCAAGGAAGGCAGACACCCACTGAAAGAAGCGGAGCCTTTCTGGACCGGACATCAGGATGGAGGCATTAAAGTGTAATGTTGCCCCGCCACACAAACTCAGAGGTGCAGTAGGTGACCCTGCACAATCTCAGCAGTCCCCAGCACCCCGGGCTATAGGTTTAAAGAGAACAGGGACATCACCCCAGCTTCACAGGCCAACAGGTGACTAAAAAAAGACCCTGTCTCCCCACTCCAGCCACCAGCTAGCCCCAGTGGCCGGAGCAGTATGGGTCTCTTTCAGGAAAACAATGGCATACTCACCCTCCCGAAGGAAGAAGAGCACCCGACTCCTGCAGAGACCCAATCTATAGCGCCAGGTATTTAGAGCAGTAAAGATGAATGGCAGCATTGAGAGGGCTGGGGAAGACCCTTGCTGGCAGCCCCCTTTGGGCCCCACAGCAACCCCTGACCATATCCAAAATGTGAGCAGGTAATCATGGAAGCAGCGGGTCCTCTGTTAGGACCAGCACCTGGTCACTTTGCCTTCTCCTAAAATGGTCCTTATGGTCTGGAGGACAAGATGGTCGTCTCCCCAGTGTTGAAGGTCAAGAGCTCCCTTGTACTCGGAGCTGCAAATGTTCTCCAAGAAACTGCGCATCTAGTCCCTCAGGCTCCATGTCCAACCAAAATTGGCAAGCAGGGACTTTGGTGTCCCAGCTGCGCTGATGGTAGGGGCAGTGGGAGAGGAAGAACAGACCCAGACAGGCTGGGAGTGCCTCCTGGGGGTCAACCTCTAAGGTAAATGCAGCAACCCCCGAGGTGGCAGCAATAGGGGAAGGGGAAGGAAAGAGGGGGAGGAGGAGAAGGAAGGGAAAGAGGGGGAGGAGTAAGAGGAGGCGATTAGGAAAAGGGGTAGGAGGAAGGGGAACAGGAGGAGGAGTGGGAAATTCCATTGGGAGAGGAACTGGGCAGGGAACAGGGCTTGGGAGTAGAAACTGGATCAGCAGCTTCCGTGGAAGAGGCACTGGGATGTGGTGCCTCCTTGCAGGGCGGGGGAGCAGTAGTGGTGGTAGAGGAAGTTAGTGTCTCCCCAGCGCTAGGCCCCAGCACCGCAGGGAGTGCACCACCAGAGGCCTCAGTGCCAGGCGTGATGGGGAACAACAGGAACTCTGCTAGAAGTACCCAGGGGCTCAGTGGCCACTGCTGAAGTGCTGCTGACGGCTGGGCAGATGGTCACACCCTGGGGCAACTCAGAGGCAGGGAGAGGGGAGGAGGGCAGATTGGAAGGAAAAGGAGAGGGCAGCTGTCATCTCTCCAGGACAAGAGGATCCCCCTCTGAGGCAGCCGGGGTCAAGCCAAGGGCCTCAATCTCCTGTGAAAGGAAGGCAAGTACGGCACCCCGCCACCACGTGGTTCCCCCTTGTTAGTGGCAGGGTCAGCAGCCACCTCCACATAAGCAGGTCGCCTCTCCTCCATCAGAGCCACTGGCAGCGGTAGGGCCAGTGCCCTCCTGGGTCTCAGGGGTCCCAAGTGCCTCTCCAGGCCAGGCTCGTCCCTTTGGACATGCCCTGTTGCCCAGCAGAGAAAGCACCATCACCCCCAGAGCTGGTGGAGGGAACAGGGAGGCGGGAGGGAGGGGAAGCTGTGACCATGGGAGGTATAACTTTCTAAGTGGGACTCTTTTCCTTTTTGGTCCCCTGACAGTTCCTGGCCTTCAGGGGGGCCTTCTTAATGGTGACACTGGCAGGAGTGGTGGGGGTCCCAGAATCCCCATCCATGCCTGTCGCCACCGTTGGAGCGGGTAGCCCGGCAGCCTCGGAGGGGACAGCATTTACAGAGGTAAATGTGAGAATGGGTGGGGGAAGGGGTGGCGGGGGTGTCACAAGACTGCCCCTCCATTGTGGTCATGGGTGAGGAGGGAAGGAAAGGAAAAAAGTGCCAGGGAAGGAAAGGGAAAAAGGAAGGTTCACCACTCTGCTAGGCTGGAAGCGGGGTGGGAGAGCAGCAATACAGAAAGGAGGAGAGGGGGGGGGATAGAGGAACAACTCCCAGCACAGGATGAAAAGCTAGCTGAGAGGGGAGTGTGTGTGAGGGGAGCTGCCTGCAAATGAAGCACCAGCACCCCACCCGAGAAGAGAAGGGAGAGCAGAGTAGAGACTGTGACAGGGTCAGGTCAGAGAGGGACAAGGAGGAGTGGAAAGGTGGAACATTAGCCTCAGACTGAGTCATCTCTACTCCCAAGGTTCCAGGGAGGGGCTGGTTTAGAACCAGCCAAGGCAATCAGTGGCAGTGGAACACTTGGGGCTAATTGACTAAGCCTGCAGAGTCAAGGCAGCCTAGGCTAATTAGGACACCTGGGGGTAATTAAGAAAACCAGTTCAGACTGGCAATTAAAGAAGCTTTGCCTGCTGTTGGGGCATGTGTGTAGTGAGAGGATGGAGGAAAGCACCGCTGAAAATATGAGGAAAGGAGACAACTGAATACTAGGAAGATGAACCAGAAAGAAGGAAGGTGTGGGGAAGTAGCCCAGGGATCTTGGAGCTGCCTTATAGCAGATGTTGGGGATTCATACAAGCAGCTACTATTACAGGGCCCTTGGCTGGAATACAGAGTAGGGTTGTGGGCCTGGTTTGCTGCCTCCTCCCCCCCTCCACACTTACCTCCCCATTTCCACTCAGGGAAAAGGATTGTAGAGTTTATTCTCCATTTTACTATATGCTGGGCAATGATGAAAAGAGCTCAAACAGCAAACTAAAGCCCTTGGCACGGTGCCTAAAACTATGGGCTGCTGTGAGCCTTTGAGGCAAGCACAATCTGCCGGGAAGCGAAGGACCCACCAAGTTTTCATAGGAGCTGTGTCACAGTAACAAAGTGGAAGATGAAATTCAGTGCTGATAAAGGCAAAATAATGCCTATTGAAAAATATAATTCAAGTTACAAATACGACATAAGGGCTAAGTTACCTGTTACCTCATGGGGGGTCATCATAGATAATTCTCTGAAAACATCTACTCGATATGAAACAGTGGACAAAAACGCTAGGAGTGTAGAAACCATTAGCAAAGGGAGGGATAGAACAGAAAATGAAGCCACAATACTTATCTAAATATTTTAGAAGTGTCTGTATCTGTCTGTTCAAAGAACTCCTAAATGGTGAGAACTAGGACCACCAAATTTAGTATGCAGCTTCCCCTTATCCTACCTTAACGGAAGATCTGGGTTTGATTGTGCCAAAGATATGGGAAGAGCTAGGAATGAGAATGTTTTTCATAACATGGACAGGGATGAGCACAGACAGGAGAGACATGATATGAGAATGGTCCCTGGGGGGCAGCTGCACCACCAAGGACAGGGGGTAGGCAATAATTTTTGATGGGGTGCCACTCCCAGAATTGGGAAAATGGTCAAAGGCTGCACACTTTCATGATATTAATGGAGGAAGTGAAGGGTCTGGGATGGAGGTTGGGTGCAGAAGGGAGCTTGGAGTAAAAGAGGGAGTTTGGGTGAAGGAGGCAGTTGTGTCCCAGTGCACTGGCCTGGGGTGGAGGAGGTTAGATTGTGACCTAAGGCAAGGAATTGGGTTACAGGAGGGTTTGCAGGTATTTTTGGTTGTGAGCTAGGGCAGGAGGGGACTGATCTGGGTCAGGGGATTGGGGTTCTGGAAGGGGATATGGGTACAGGAGGGGGAAACAGAGGATTTGGGTATGTGGAGTGGCAGGCAGAAGGTTGGGGAAGGGAGGGACTGGGGTGCCAGAGGTAGGCTCTGCCAGGAGACTTACCAGCCAGCAGTGGTTCCTGAATCTGCCTCCCTGCCCACCCCTCCTCCTCTGCATAGGCTGCAGCCATGTGCTCTGGAGCCCCTTGTGCTTCATGGCTGCCTGTTATTGAAACAGGCAGCTCCCATTGGCCGGTTTCTGGCCAGAAACCGACCAATGGAATTGTGCTGGGGGCAGGGATCAGCTCCTAAAGCTTCTCCCTTCCCCTCCGGACTTACAGTTTTTAAAGAAAAACTCCCCACAGCCGTGTTTGAGCTGTGTGGGGGAAGGGAGAGGCAGGCAGGGAGCTTGCCTGAGGCTCCCCACAGCATCTGCTGGCTGGATCCAGTGGCTTGGCGGGCCAAATCCAGCCTACAGGCTATATTTTGCCCGACCTTACCAAGGGAATGACCAGCAGAGATGGTGCTCCACCATCTTGCCTGCCAGCACACAAGTAAGTAGCCCCCCTGCTCCAAACTCCCCCCCACCCCCACCCCTGTGCCAGAGGAAGAGGAGAAGAAAGCCCTGCTAGGGTGGGAGCAGAAGGCCTCTGGAGGGGAGGTGGGGGGGCTGAGGGAGTGAGAGAAAAACTCTGCTGAATGGGACCCCTCATCCTGAGCCCCTCCTCATCTCCAAACCCCCATACACCTCCAGCTCTGCCCCCATAGCCCCGGTGCCCTGCCCTGGTTCCTGTACTTCCCCCCGCCAGTCCCTAGCACTGAAGGGCCCAGGCAATGCCAGGTAAGTCTTCTAGTACTCATCAGTTCAGAAAATGCACATTTCATTTGTGATTAGAGAGTTACATGTTCTTTATTGGTTGTTCATTCTGGTACACATTTTAATGCACTAATTTCTTTGTTTTTCAATAGAAACAACCTAGATAGATAGGCTGTGCAAACAAAACAAGTGGAATTGAAATATAAATCAATGTATTGGCTAGGTACAGAGAGTATGTTTTGACCCATAAGATTGTACTTAGGTTTATGTGGCCCTACTGTAGGGTTGAGTACCAATGTCCTAACAGATCGACTGGCTAAGTAGCAGTTCAGCAGAGAAGGCCCTGGGGGTTACAGTGGATGAGAAGCTGGAGATGAGTCAGCAGGGTGCCCCGTAGCCAAAAAGGCAAATGGACTATTAGGGGGCATTAGGATGAGCATTGCCAGCAGATCTAGACAAGTGATTATTCCCCTTTATTTGGCTCTGGGAAGGCCACATCTGGAGTAGTGAATGCAGATTTGGGGCCCCCACTACAGAAAGGCTAGGGACTCATTTGGAGAGGGTCCAGCGGAGGGCAACCAAACTGATTAGGGAGCTGGAGCATATGAGCTATGAGGAGAGGCTGACGGATTTGGGTTTGCTTAGTCTGCAGAAGATAAGAGTGAGGGAGGACTTGATAGCAGCCTTCAAATTCCTGAAGGGAGGTTCCAAAGAGGATGGAGAGAGGCTGTTCTCAGTAGTGACGGATGCAGAACAAGGAGCAATGGTCTCAAGGTACAGTAGGGGAGGTCTAGGCTGGATATTAAGAAAACTATTTCACTAGGATGGTGGTGAAGTACTGGGATGGGTTCCCTAGGGAGGTGGTGGAATCTCCATCCCCAGAGGTTTAAGTCTCGGCTTGACAAAGCCCTGGCTGGGATGATTTAGTTGGGATTGGTCCTGCTTAGGGCAGAGGGCTGGACTAGATGACCTCCTGAGGTCTCTTCCAGCCCTGTGATTAGAGGAACTCATCACAGCACTCAAATTTAAGGATAGCTTAGGTGCAAGTGATCATGGCTTGTGCACATTAATAATGTGCAAGCAGCGCGCGCGCACACACACACACACACACACGGTGCTTTAATCAGGACAGTTTCATAAAGCTGAAAAAAAATGAGCTGGCAAATCAGCTGGAAGGAAAAAGTTAATCAGAAAAATATGACTGACAATTGGTATTTCTTTAGAACACTTTACTAGATGCCCAAAAAGTTAGAATCCCATAAGCAAGGAAGAAGGATTTACTGGCATGATAACCAGCCAGGTTAGAGAGGAAATGAAGACAGCCATAAAATTAAGCTTCCCCTTCCATTTGTGTTATACTAGTGAATGTAAATCAGAAGTTAGAAATTGTAATAAAAATTGATAAGAGAAGCAAAGGGACACAAAGTGAAATCAATGCTCAGCAGAGATAAGGACAATGAAAAGGAAGGGAGAGGGGAAGAGGGGTTAAGGACAAAAAGAAACTTGACAACAGTATTGGTCCATTATTAAATGGAGATGATGGAATTAATATTAATGTAGAAATAGCAGAAGTGTTCAATATGTATTTATCCTCTGTTGGGGGTTGGGCAGAAGAGGATGATGTCATGTCATTTGATAACACTTGTTCCACTCTACTAGTATTTGAGGTATGTTAAAAAGCAGCTTTTAAAATCAGCGGGCCCAGATAATTTGCATCCAAGATTTTGAAAAGAGCTGAATAAAGAGTTTGCTGGACCATTAATGCTGATTTTCAGTAAGGCTTGGGAGATTGGGGAAGTTCCAGAAGTTTAGCTTTTTTCCCCAATGTCATGCCAATATTGATATCAGTCCTGGATAAGATAATGGAGCAGCTGATATGGGACTAATTGAGAATTAAAGGAAGGAAATATATTCAATGCCAATCATCATTGGTTTAGGGAAACCAAATCCAGTTAGACAATATGTATCTTTTTTATCATATTAAAACGTTTGGATGACAAAGGTAAGAGATGTCTGCAAAGCATTTGACTTACCACGTGACCTTTTGATTAAAACCAAAAAAGTTACAGTATACATCCAATGAATTCAACCCTGGCTAACCGTCAGGTTGTAAAGTGCATTTGTAACCCAGGAATTGTCAAAGAATGGGTGTGTTTTTAATGAGGTTCTGAATAAATAGATTCTTGCCCTTCACTATTTAACATTTTCATCCATAACCTGGAAGAAAATAAAATCACTGTAAAGTCTGCAGATGACAAAAGTTGGGTGAGTAGAAATAATGAGGGCAGGTCACCGATTCAGAGTGGTCTGGACCACTTGGCAAACGTGTATTAATGCTGCTAAATGTAAATCTCTACATCTAGGAACAAAGAATGTGGTAGATAATCAGCTAAATACAAGCTTTCAGTGCAACACTGACCAGTTCAACCCTTGGATGCATAAACTGCATTGCCACCAGAATGAAATGTCTAATTCTGTCATTCACAACTCAAGAAGGTATTAAGTTGTGGAAGGCATGAGAATGGTTAAAGGATTAGAAAACATGCTTTTAGTAATAGATTCAAAAGGTCTCAATCTATTCAGCTGAACAAAGAGAAAGTTAAGGGGTGACTTGATTACAGTCTAAGTGCCTACATGGAGAATAAATATTTAGGAATGGGGTTTTCAATCTAGCAGAGAAAGAGCTAACATGATCTAGTGTCTGGAAGCTGATGTTAAACATTTTACTCCTGAATCAATGTAATAGCGAGAGTAATTAACCTTTGGAATGACATACAAGAGGTCATGGGGCATTTTCCATCACTAAATTTTAAAAATCAAGATTGGATATTTCCAAAACTTCTGCTCTAGGGATTATTTTGGGGGAAGTTTTATGGCCTGGGTTATATAGGGCTTCCAACTACACGATTACAATTGTCACTTGAGACCTTAGAATCTTAGTTATAACTGAATACCTCTTAGTCCATCAATAAGGATGCAGGATATTAAAACAAAGTAGCAAATCTTTTAGATGTGTTGGATCAAGTAACTTGATCCAAGAGTTTTATCCTTATTGGCCAAGGAATCAATGTTGTTTTTGAAAACATCATCATAGAATCCTAAGATGAAAGAGATCTCATTGAGTCCAACCCGCTGTTCAAAGCGGGACCAACCACAGTAAAGTCATCTCAACCAGGGCTTTGGCAAGCCAGGACTTAACCTTGAATGTGGGAGATTCCATCACCTCCCTAGGTAACCCATTCCAGTGCTTCACCACCCTTCTAGGGAGAGAATTTTTCCTGATGTCCAACCTGGACCTCTCCCACTGCAACTTGAGACCATTGCCCCTTGTTCTGCTATCTGCCATCACTGAACAGCTTCTCACCATCCTCTTTGGAACCCCCTTCAGGAAGTTGAAGGGTGCTCTCAAATCCCCACCCCCCACTCCTCTTTTCTTCTGTAGAATAAATAAACCCAGATCCCTCAGCCTCTCCTCATAAGTCATGAGCTCCAGCCCACTAATCATTTTTGTTGCCTTCCACTGGACTGTCTCCAATGCGTCCACATCCTTTTTGTAATGGGGGCGAGGGGGACGGGAACTGGACACCATACTCCAGATTTGGCCTCCCCAGTGCCAAATAACGGGGAATAATGACTTCCCTAGATCTGTTGGCAATGCTCTTAATGCAGCCTAATAAGCCTTCTTGGCTACAAGGGCACGCTGACTCACATCCAGCTTCTCATCCATTATAATCCACAGGCCCATGAACTGCTTACCCTAGCGGTGGGCAAGATACCTCTCACGGGCTGGATCCAACCTGCCAAGCCACCGGATCTGGCCCGTGGACACCCCTCCCGGGACCCGCAGGCACGAAGCAGCTGCTGTTTGAAATGCAGAGCTGTGCTGTGTGACTCTACTCCGGGGGGGAAAGGCTTCATGTGCTCTCCCCGCCCTCAGCCCAATCCTTAGCTCCTGTTGGCCAGAAACAGCCAGCCAATGGGAGCTGAGAGATTGGCCTGATGGTTGGGGGTGGCGTGAGCCTCTCTCCTCCCTCCTCCTGGAGACGAGAGCCATGTAAAGGGAGCAGGCTGCATTTTCAATGCTCTGGAGCTGCAGCAGGTATGCTTAGGTACGCACCTCCTAGCCACAGTCTGCCTCTGGCACCCCTGCCTCTCCTGTACCCCAACTCCCTTCCCCCCAAGTCACCTTCCAAACCCTCTGCACCCCCCACCTCAGATCAGACCCTGCACCCCTTCTTTCATACCTCTCCCAGGCCAAAATACTCTCCTGCATTTCCACTCCCTCCATCTCTTGACCCAAGTCACAACCTCCTCCTTCACCCAAACTCCCTCTCAGACCTCACACCGTATCCAGCCCCCCAGACCCTTTCCCCATGCGCCCTTCTGCACCCAACCTCCATCCTGGAGCCTGCACCTCCTCCACAGAAGAGTGTGGCCCTTAACCACTTTCCAAAATCTTGGAGTGGCCACTCCACCAAAAATTATTGTCCACTCCTGGCTTAGCCCATCCATCCTCAGCCTGTAACAGTGATTGGGATTCTTCCATCCCCAGTGCAGGAATCTGCACTTGTTCTTGTTGAACCCCTATCAGATTTCTTTTGACCCAGTTCTCCAATTTTTTCTAGGTCACTAGGGTCCCTATCTCTACCCTCCAGTGTATCTACCACTCCCCCTAGCTTAGCGTCATCCATGAACCTGAGGGTGCAATCCATCCACTCATCCAGGTCATTAAAGATTTTGAACAAAACTGGCCCAAAAACTAACCCTTGGGGCACTCCAATACTGACCAACTCTGATGCCAGCCAGATAATGAGCTGCTGATTGGACTCAATGGATAGCAATGATCTAGCCAGCTTTCTATCCACCTTATATTAAGACACCAGTGACATTACAGAAAACTGGAAAAAAAAATCAATGTTGCAATCTTTACAAGCAGATGTTCTGCACAGCAGGCCAGTTAGCCGTACATCCATTAGCATAGAAAGGTGACACAGGAGGAAAGAAGGGAAGAACAATTCTGGGCGTCTTTTTGACCAGCCTTTCAGTGAAAGTTACAGATTCAAGTTCACTGAAAAATATCACTAATCGGTGTCAATTTTGCTGACTTGTTTTGATTTTAAAAGACTCAGTAAATGCCAGGAAGAAAATAAAAATAATTTTGTTTGCCAATCAAACAAAATCTGTAATAAAAATTCTGAAATTAACTTTAATTTTAAATAGAAGTGTAAAAAAGGATCAAAACTGAAACAATGCTTGTTCAACCCAAAACAAAGTTCTCAATTTTGATTTAAACTGTCATTTTGAAATGTTTGGAAAAAGTCGATTTTTTCAATTTCTCAGAATTGAGAGCGAACCAAAGTAAGACATCTTCTGATTCACACAGTGCTAGTAAAGTATTTTAAAAAGGCATAATCAATTGCCTGCTTATTTTTATTGAAAATACGTCTTGTTAGTCAAACTTGATATAGTTTTGAGGCAGTTACAAATGCAATTAATAAAAGTAACTGTCGATATAATAGACTAACCTTCTTGGCAGCTGACATTCAAACTCTCCCAAATATATAGATTCTACCAGTTTGAGTTGTCTGCACATTTGTAATTGCCAGGATCACCTCTAGAGCCCTTTTTGAAAGTTAGTGCCACATTAAATTATCTTCTGTACCAATGACTGGAAGATAGCTAAAGGATAGATTACAAACCAGGGATGTTAAATTGTGGGTAATCAGCTAATCATGTAGTCAATGTAATTTCCATTAACTACTCAATTAGTTAAGAAAGGGGAAAACTGCAGAGCTGCAGCAGCGTTAGCTCCCAGCCTGCTTAAGAGTCTTAATATATTTAAAAAACAGAATTGCAGTGGGGTGACCAGGAGTGACCCAGGAATCAGCTGTCCTGGCTCACTCCCAGTCCCCGCCAATTCGTGTCTGCTTTTTAAATGTATTAAGAGCCATCAGGCTTTTAAGTTGGCTCCCCTCAGTACCCTGCAGAACTGGCTCCTGCCTCCCCCACTTGCTGCCTCTCTGATGCGGGGGGCAACTAGTTGAGTAGCAGTTTCATATTTGAGTTCTTTGATAACACTTGGGTGAATGACATCTGGTCCTGGTGACTTGTTAAATTGGTAAACTAAATAGTGTTCCAAAACCTCCTCTAATGACACCTCAGTTTGAGACAATTCCTCAGATTAGTCTCATAAAAAGAACGGCTCAGGTTTGGAAATCTCCCTCCCATCCTCAGCCATGAAGACCAATGCAAACAATTTTCGTTTTTCCACAAAGACAATAAGGCCATTGAGTCCTCCTTTAGCATTTCGATCATCCAAGATTGGTTGTTTAGTGGGCTTCCTGCTTCTGCTGTACTAAAAACATTTGCTATTACTTTGAGTTTTTGGCTGTTCTTCAAAATTCCTTTTTGGCTTTCCTGATTATATTTGTATACATCATTTGTCAGAGTTTATGCTCCTTTCTGTTATTTAAATTCCACTTGTTAAACCTGCCTTGTCACTGCCTGTTCTGTGAGCAGAGAGCATCAGTTCTGCCCTTTTCCCAGTCCTACATTCCAAAGGAAGACTCGTGCCCTCTAAACTAAGCCTGGTCTCCTGTTCTGCTGAGGCTCAGCTACTGCCCAACACAGGGTTCTGTACAGCAGAATGCTCATATGGGGTCTGAACTAGATGGACCTTTGGCCTGTGTCCTGTCTTCCCACCGTGGCCAGTATCAGATGCCCCAGAGGAAATGAACAGACTAGGTAATCATCAGGTGATCCTCCCAGTCACCCATTCCCAGCCTCTGACTAACAGTGGCTAGGGATGCCATTCCTACCCATCCTGGTGAATAGCCATTGATGGACCTATCCTCCATAAATTTATCTAGTTCTTTTTTAAACCCTGTTAAAGTTCTGGCCTTCACAATGTCCTCTGGCAAGGAGTTCCACGGGTTGACTATGTGTTGTGTGAAGAAATACTTCCCTTCGTTTGTTTTAAACCTGCTACCTATTCATTTAATTGAGTAACCCCCCTAGTTCTTGTGTTATGGGAAGGAGTAAATAGCACTTCCTGATTCACTTTCTCCATACCAGTCATGATTTTATAGAGTTCTATTATATCTCCCCTCCCACTTAACTGTCTCTTTTCCTAACTGAAGAGTTCCAGGATTACTAATCTCTCCTCATATGGCAGGCTGGATCCTGCATACCTCGCTTCAAGAGGCTGGTCCGTCCATCCAGGCTGCAATTCCAGCGCTCGTTGCGGAATTGGTACTGGCACTCCATGATGCTGAGCCGGATGGCATCTCGCAGAGTCTCCGCCAGCCCTGGCTCCCGCCGGCAGAGCCTCTTCTGCTTAGGAGACAGCTGGAGCAGGTCACACTGTTTGAGGTGTGGCTTCCCTTGGGCAGGGTTTGCAGAGGGGCCCAGAGAGGGAAGATGGGTCAGACCTTCTTTCCCAGTCAGGCTGCAGGGGAAAGCAGGGAGAGAGGTGAGTCTAGACAGATCATGGCCAAGGACAGAAGGAGCGTCAGAAAGCTGCTGTGTAGAGCTGGTGGATAACCGACTTTTAGGTTTGCTGACAGTTCCAAAAACTAAAAATAATTGGTTGAACCAAAAAGCAATGATGGGGAGTCAAAATAGCTGACAAAGATTCCATTCGGGTTGAACCCAAAATCCTGTTCACCCAGAAACCAACGGCTTCATTTGATTTTGGGCATTTATGCACATAAAAGCAAAGTATTAGAGAGTCACAAAACAGGCAGAGGAGGAAGTGATGTCACTATCCACCCACCTTAAAATCTTTAGCCCAATGGCTTGAACACTCACCTGGGCTATGGAAGACCCAGGTTTGAGTCGCCCATGTCTGATGTGGAGAAAATCTGACTGAGGTCTTAAATGTTGCACAGAAGTGCCCAGGGCATCCTTACACTTTGGGCTCTAGACATTGAGGCTGCTCCCTTCCAGTGTGGTTTCTGCTGGGGCTTGGGGATTTCCTGCCCCATGCCATTCCTCCCCAGCCTGCCTTCTGCCCAGTCCCTGGGGCTTGGGAGCAGAGATGGTCAGAGCTATCCTTGGGCACACAAGCACAATTTTCAGGTGCACTACACAACTGCACATTCAGCATATGGTTATGGACAACCCTGGAAGTGCCAAATCAATTGGGCTAAGAGGGCTCCTGGTGTGTGCCTCCCCCCCTCCCCATGCCCTGGTTGAAGCAGTTCTACTGCAGATGGGTTATGAAGATGGGTCTCCCCTCTCCCAGGAATCTGCCTTAACCGAAGGGTCAGTGCCTCTCTGGCCCAGTGACCAATTAAGTATTTTATACACAGCTGTCCCAGGAGATCCAGAGAGCCTGTTCCAGAGCAATCAACAGTACAGGGTCTTGGATACTTTCCTGAAACATGGGAACCCCCAAGTTCAGATGCTACCTCCACAGGAAGCACATCGAATGTGGGTTTCTTCCTCCCTGGCGAGTGCACCTGCACTAGGGAAAAAGTTGTGAGATGGATGGCAGCACCAACAGTCCTTTCTCCAGTGAGTGAAGGGTGCTCACTTCCCTGACCTTTCAGCCCAGGCTTTTTGGCAAACTCCCAGATTCACAAGTGCATTTTCCATTAATAAGCTACTCACCCAGCTCCACAGGGCACAGCAGCTCAAGCCACTGGCCCATTGGTCTGGTCAGCCATCTCCGGTCCTGACTAAGGCCAGATACCAAGTCTGATGGACCTATGGACTCTGCAGCATCCGGCAATAGAAGATACACAGCCCATAACATACCTGCCAAACACCAGCAGGGAAGCTTCCTCTTGGATCCATAAGGGATCAGGTTATGCATCGCACCATCAGCTCAAATTATCTGCCAATTTTGCCAGGACTTATTCCTAGAGATTTCATCACATGACAATCTTTTAATTAAAAGATTAATCTTTACTTCCTGGTGCCTCCAAAGCAATCTTAGCAGGTTGGCACTGTAGCTCAAATACCCATTTTAGCAGTCCCAATATGTTCATCATCACAGATGATTTGTTTGCGTGCTAATAGACCACTTACTGCAGGTTGCTACATCACAATTCACACGACTTATCCATAGATGCATTGAGTACATGGACTCAGGCTGTTCATAGCCCTCTCGCCAGCATGAAGGAAGAGACGCTGATCAAAGGCACCCTGACACTGTTTACAGCACAGGGCAGAGTGCCAGGTCGTAGAGGCAGCCAAAGAGAGCTTTCTAAATACCTAGCTGGGCAAGTCGAAGCCACACAGGAGCCTAGTCCCTGAGATCTCATTCCCAACAAGTCTTCCCAGCCCATCTCAACCCCTGGAGATTCCCAGAGTCACTGATTGAGTTCATGGCCAGTTTACCCATGCTTCCCTTACAGGGATCAGGCAAGCACACAGATCTGTGTTAATCTGTGGAACTCACTGCCATAATATACCAACTCAAAGATCTCACTAAAGGGTTTAATAAAATATTAGATTGATGTGAATATCTCCTGAATTCTCTCAGCTAGGAATATAAACCTTCATGTTGGGGCTAAGAGCGAGTTTCCACCATGGACATGTTACTGCAGAGCTATCCATTACTTATGCTTTACAATCTTCCTCCATGGCACCTGAGAGTCTGTTGGTCTACAAGCACCATTGGGTCTGACTATGTGCTAATCTAGCCTCCATTCCCATAGTACTGAACACCCTGTTCTCAGGGTCAGATAGCTGCACCACTGTACACAAGAGCAACAGAAAGGAGCTTTCCATCATTTTAGTAAATCTGGGCTCAGCTAATTTACTCCCTGCCAAGATGCAGGGTTTGTAGTGTGTGAGTCACCCAAGGCAGATTGCTGTCCACCTTCCTTTTGGAAGCCCTCAGTGAAATACTTCCACAACCTCCCGAGCGGTCCATGCCATTGTGCTGTGGTGCTTGGAGGTAGAAGTAGATCGTCTGCTCTGCTGTAGTTTGAGCCCGCAACACTTGTCCTGCCCTCTGTGGCAAGAGAACTGTTTTCCTCCATTTTTCCTCCATCCAGCCTTTCTAGTGTCTGAAGAGGACTATCACATCCCCCCTTAATCTGATTTCCAAAGTAGATGTACCCGGTTCCTTCAGCCGATGCTCATACTTCCATCCCTTTGTTGCTCAGCTCCAGATCCTTTACACTTTCCCTGCATCAGTAGTCACCAACCGGTCAATTGCGATTGACTGGTTTATCCCCATCACCACCTGGCAGCCCCATGCTGCCAGCCCATCCCCAAAAGCATTCAGCATGGCCTCATGTGTGTGGAACTAACTACAAGCAGTGCCCCCTGCAGCTCCTCCCATTGGCCAGGAATGGGGAATTGTGGCCAATGGGAGCTGAGGGGGTGGTACTGACAGAGCGCACAGCCACATGTCTCCTGTTTGCCACCCTTGAGGCTACAAGGGCCTGTTGGCCCCTTCTGGGCATGGCATGGCTTGAGCTGGTGGTGTGGCATGGGCCCAGGGCAGGCAGGCAGATAGCCTCCCAGTGACACGGTGGAAAGGGCAGTAAGGCTGAGGCTGTTCCCAACCCCCAGACCCCCTCCCAGCACCAGCACCCCAATTACCTGCCCCAGCCCTGAACCAAAGCCAATACCTATACCCTCCTACACCCTGTGCCCCAGCCCTGAACCCTCACCAAAAGCCATCCCCTGTCCTGACTGCTGTCCCAGGCCAGTGCCCCACACCCCCATCCTGCACCCTGAACCCCCTCCTACATTCGAAGCTCCAGCCCTGAGCCCTCCTCCCAGAGCCAGTACCCCACCCCCTCCTGTACCCCAACTCCCTGCCCCAACCCAGTAAAAGTGAGGGAAGGAGAGGGAGTAATGGAATGAGCAGGGTGGGACTTTGGGGAAGGGGCAGAACAGATCCCAAACGGATTTAAAAAAAAAAATCGCTTCAAGGGTAGCCGAGTTAATCGCTGAGTTAATCTGTAACAGGAAAAACTTTAAAAAAAGCAACAAATAGTCTAGTACAGGGGTGGGCAAAAGGGCCTCCGTGGGCAGGATCCAGCCCACCAAGTGGGTTGATCCAGCCCATGGAGGCCCTGCCACTCCCTGCCCCAGAATTGGAGCCTGGGGAGCACGCGAAGCTTCCTCCTGCCCGGTGAGCAAATGCAGCACTTTGAAGTGCCACACGCTGCTCGCAAGGTGGGGGAGGTCACGCGCTCTCCTGCCCACAAGCCCCAGTTGGCCTGGGGGCAGGAGGAGTGTGCAAAGTTTCCTCCCCCCGCCCTGTGAGGAGTGCATGGCCCTTCAAAGTGCCGTATGCGCACACAGAGCGGGAGCAGGGCAAAGGAAGCTTAGCACAGCTCCCCCACCCCCTGGCCAATCAGGACTTGTCACACACTCCCGTGCCCCCATCTCCTCCCGTCCTACGAGCAGCGCATGGCACTTTGAAGTGCTGCATACTCCTTGCAGGGCAGGGTTGGAATCTACCCTTGCAGGATCCCTTGCAGGAGGCATAAGGGGTCTGTCAAAAAAGGTTTTCTTTCTCGACAGAAACCCTTCTAAACTGCCGCTTTTTGCCGACAAAGTGCTGAGATGGTGTGACGGCGCGTTGGGGGTCCCCCGTCTCCTGCACCCCGAAATGGCACAAACAGACTGCACCAGCCGGTGGAATAGAGGAAGTTTATTGCCTCTCCAGGATACAGCTCAGCACAGATGTAATCTGGTCACAGAGCTGGGCTAGGATGCCTCAGGCCCCCTTGAGATGGGGGAGACTGGGCCCCTAAACTCCAGCCCCTTTCCCTAGGCTGTCTCCTCCATGCTCTCCAACAGCCACTCTAACCTTCTTCCAGCCCTGCCCCCCAGCCAGGGCAGCATCCACCTTCCTTTGTTCCTCTCCATGGGGGGTGTCTGGCCATACTGGTTTGCATAGTGACTCATCCTGTTTTGCTGGGTCGTGGTACCCACGGCAGCCAGTGGGGGTTACCCCAGAGCCAGCAGCATAGAAACCAGCCAGGTACCCCCACTACGTCACAGATGGCAAAACGCGGTGGCCATTTTTATGCAAATTAGGCACGGGATATTTAAATCCCTGCCTCATTTGCAATGTCAACCTGCCTAATCTGCATCCCTCTGCCGACAGATCTGATTCTCTCTGGCTGTGTCTAGACTGGCAAGTTTTTCCACAAAATCATCTGCTTTTGCAGAAAAACTTGCCAGCTGTCTACACTGGCCACTTGAATTTCTGCAAGAACACTGACCATCTAATGTAAGATCGTCAGTGTTCTTGCGGAAATACTGTGCTGCTCCCGTTCAGGCAAAAGCCCTCTTGCGCAAATCATTTGCACAAGAGGGCCAGTGTAAACAGCACAGTACTGTTTTCTGCAAAAAAGCCCCGATCGCGAAAATGGCGATCGGGGCTTTTTTGCAGAAAAGTGCGTCTAGACTGGCCACAGACGCTTTTCCCCAAAAAGTGCTTTTGCGGGAAAGTGTCCTGCCAATCTAGACGCGCTTTTCCGAAAATGCTTTTAACGGAAAAGTTTTCCGTTAAAAGCATTTCCAGAAAATCATGCCAGTGTAGACATAGCCTCTCTGATGTATTTATAGAGAGCAAATACCACGGAGGCAGAAAATGGTTACTAATCAGAGGAGTGAAGTTCTGGAACAAACTAAGTGGCGCATTGGGGGGCGAAGGGGAACCCAACCCTAACTAGTTTCAAGTCAGAGTTTGGTAAGTTTGAGAGGACAGTATGATGAGACTGCAGACAATGGAATGTAGCTGAAATGCAACTTCTAGTAGAAAATATCCCCAATGGCCAGTGATGAATACAAACTACGAGAGCTCCAAGTTGCTACAGAGAATTCTTTCTAGGTGTCTGGCTCAATGATCAGAGTCTATCTGGTCACCATATTTGCAGCTGAGGAGGATTTTTTCCCCTGGATAGACTGGCAGAGACACTGGGGGTGTTTCACCTTCCTCTGCACTGTGGGCCACTGACAGGTATGAAGTAGTGTAAATGGTGGATTCTCTGGAACTTGCAGTCTATAAATCAAGGTGTGAGGGCTTTAGTAACACAGCCAGAGGTTTGGGGCCCTATTACAGAAGTGGGTGGGTGAGATTCTGTAGCCTGTGATGTGCAGGAGGGCAGACCATATGTTAAGGTCAAAAGGGAGGCAGAGTTTGCCAGAGTATTGCTATTCTCCCTCTCACTGCCTCCATGACCTACCTCCTTCAATGTGCTAGGTGGGTAAATAGTCCCAAGTTCCTGTTAGGCAAACAAGATCCCACCAAACTTCAGGCCAGCTTGGGCTCTGGGACAGGCTTCCTCACAAGACTCAAGACATTTCCAAAAGGAAAGACAAGCCACAAAGGGCCAAATTCTGCCCCACTGAAGTCAGTGGTGTAAGTCCCATTCCCTTCAGTGGGAGCATAACTGGAGCCTTGCCATACAGAAGGTTAAGTGCTTCCCAAGGCCACTGAGTGGAAAGGACCAGCAGAAATGGTGCCCACCAGACAGCAGAGTCACACTCCAGGGTACCTCTGCAAAGGTCAAGATTAAAAAATCTTGGAAGGGGCTACAAACAAGCATTGCAGAGGCTCCCGACCCAAACTTGTGCGGCAAGACAAACTGTCCCCCAGTCTGCATCTGCATTGGCCCATTCACTGCAGAGCTACTGGATGCCAAGAGGAACTGGAAGTTTTGAACATCACAATGAACATGGAGGCTAAAGAGGCCTTCTATGCTCCACGTGCAGCAGTGATTCTATCCAGCCTGGCAAGGAGAAAAGACCCTACATGCTCGCAACTCTCAGCCACTCCCATTTGTTACTGAGTTGCTCAGGCTCGGCCCAGGCCTGGAATCAGATCGACAAAATGGGGAAGCTTTCAGAAAGCAGCAGAGTCACCAAAAGCATTAAGTGGGGACTGGAAGGGAGAGGCCAGGGACTCTGTTACAGGCCAGTCTGGAGTGCCAGGTGCAACTCCAACACTTCAAGGGACTGCAAAGGGTTTCAAAGCAGCAATTCCAACTGGGGTCTCTGGAATTCCACAGCAAAGTAACTTGCCTCTGGCAAACTCAGTTGAATCACCAAGGGTCTGTCTACACTACAAAGTGAATTGGAACTAACAGCCGTGAGTTCGAATTAACTTTCCTAGGCGCTACACAGACAAACCGCTAGTTCGAACTTAATTTGAACTAGCGGTGCGCTTAATTCGAACTCGGTAAACCTCATTCTGCGAGGACCAACGCCTAGTTCGAGTTAACTAGTTCGAATTAAGGGCTGTGTAGCCACTTAATTCAAACTAGTGGGAGGCTAGCCCTCCCCAGCTTTCCGTGGTGGCCACTCTGGGCCAAACCAGGGAAACTCTTCTACCCCCCTCCCGGCCCTGGAACCCTTAAAGGGGCACAGTCTGGCTATGGTGCGTGTGCCAGGTGCAAGCCTGCCAGCACCCAGCCAGCAGACCCTGTACCTGGCACGGCATGAGCCAGCCACCCATCCCTCCGCCTCTTCCCAGGACCAGGCTGGCAGCTCCCAGGACCCTGCCTGGGGCCGCAAGAGGCAGGCACTCCCCTGGTCTAGTGTGGAGATCGTGGACCTCATCCAGATTTGGGGGAAAGCCTCCAACGTCCACGACCTCCGCACTAGGCACAGGAAAGTGGCCGTTTAGGGCAGGAGAGCTGCCAGCCTGGCCACCAAAGGCCACATGCGAACCCAGGAGCAGGTTTGCATGAAAATCAAGGTGGTCCAGTGAGACCCCCGACCCTGAGCTTAGAACATTACAGCCATACTGGATCAGACCAAAAGTTCATCCAGCCTAGTAGCCTGTCTGCCGACAGCGGCCAACACCAGCTACCCTGGAGGGGATGGACCGAAGACAATGACCAAGCCATTTGTCTTGTGCCATCCATCTCCAGCCTTCCACAAACAGAGGCCAGGGACACCGTCCCTACCCCCTGGCTAATAGCACTCCATGGACCCAACCTCCATGACTTTAATCTAATTTCTCTTTAAACCCTGTTATAGTTCTAGCCTTCACAGCCTCCTATGGCAAGGAGTTCCACAGGTTGACTATGTGCTGTGTGAAGAAGAACTTTCGCTTGTTAGTTTTAAACCTACTGTCCATTCATTTCATTTGGTGTCCTCTAGTCCTATTATGGGAGCTAATGAAGAACTTTTCTTTATGCACCCTCTCCACACCACTCATGCTTTTATAGACCTCTATCATATCCCCCCTCAGTCTCCTCTTTTCTAAGCTGAAAAGTCCCAGTCTTTTTAGCCTCTCTTCATATGGGACCTGTTCCAAACCCCTGATCATTTTAGTTGCCCTTTTCTGAACCCTTTCCAAGGCCAAAACATCTCTTTTGAGGTGAGGAGACCACAGCTGTACACAGTACTGAAGATATGGCGTACCATAGTTTTTATACTTCCCCTCCTCCTTCTTCCCCTGGCTTCCCCCTTCCAGCTCCCTCCTCCCAGGTTTCCCCCTCCCTTCTCCCACCCTCTCTCCTCCCCTCTCCCACCTCCTTTTCCCTGTCTCCCCAGAGGTTAATTCCCGCCCCCAGTTTTGTTAAATAAAGAGTTTCTATTTTTGAACATGTGTCCTTTATTTTTTACATCAGGAAGGGGGGCTATGGAGGGATAAATGGAAGGAGGTAAGGGAGGAATGGGGGTACGAGCCCCCAATGGGTAGGACTGGGGTGGCTCTGTGGGCTCCTCGGGGTGGAAGCTCTCTTGCAGGGTCTCCTGGATCCTGACAGCCCCCCCGATTGACCCCCGCCCCCCAGATAGCAGCCTGCGCAAGTGCAGCCGGGCTGATGGCCGAGTGCTGTGATGTGCCGAGTGTGGGCACTCAGGGCACTCCAAGACAGGACTGCTTTGCTGTCCCTCATCGAGGTAGACAAGCAAGCGGGGAACCCTGAGAACAGTCTGTCCAGGGTGGGGGGTCGGGTCCCTTTAAGCACAGCCCTGGGCTAGCCTGAGGCAGCAGCTCCGCGCTCTAAGTCCTAACCTGATGCCCTGCCAGCACCTGTTCCGGCCAGCCTTAACCCCGGTTCAGGGTCCACTCAATGTGGACGTGCTAGTTCGAACTAGCAAAACGCTAATTCAAATTAGTTTTTAGATCTAGATGCACTAGTTCGAATTAGCTTAGTTCGAATTAACTAATTCAAATTAAGTTAGTTCGAATTAGTGCTGTAGTGTAGACATACCCCAACAGTGTTGCATGCTAGGCCCTAAATAGCTGCTTGTAATTCCAGAGAGCAACAGCTCTGACAGATCTCCCCACTGCTGTCCTCCTCCCACCACCACCCAGCACCATCCCCTTCCTCCAGACACCTGTTCTTCTCTCAGCACCTCCCTAGCCCACACTTGCCGAGAACTCAACCCACTACTTTCCCAGCCCCCTTCTGGGGTCCTCCTCTGTCCAGCCTTCACTTTGCTCCCCTCTCCTCAGCTACACAGTTCACCTGCTTACATCTCTGCCCTCACTCTCCCCCTCCCATTTGTGCAGTCTGCACGCCTCTGCTCCGGCCACCTCTCACAGCAGTTCAGTCCCCTCCCCAAGTCACTCCTCAGGATGCTGCCTGCCGTTCAATAGAATTCCAGAACACTCCCTGCCTATGGGGGCATGGCCTCAGCACAGCTCTTCTCTCCCTTGTCCCCCAAAGGAATTCTGAGACCATCCCCAGCCCAACTCCTTCCTCTGGCCCTGGACAGTCTCCTCACCCCATGGCCTGATGAGCAAGTCCTTGCTCAAGTGGGCCCGTGGGAGCAACCTGGCCTCCTTGCTGCTGTCCTCTTAGTCCTGCAGGGAGGTCTGGGCTTCCTGCATCCTATTGCAGCAGGAGGTGTGCCAGAGGGCCAGCCGAGAGCCCTTGAATCCCACCTGCAGTCATGGGAGGAGGAGTCTCAAGGTAGAGTTGCCAATGTGGGGAAGGTAAGAAGCACCTGAGGAGGTGGCAGGCGAAGGGGTGTTGATGGGGCAAGAAGAGGCAGTTGTGTGCATGCTGCGCAGTCAGGAGTAGCAGGGGTGCTGCTGGGGCAACTCCTGGCCACAGAGTGGGAAGGGGGAAAGCTTCAGGCGCTGGGAAGTCAGGGGCAGCTAAGCTGGGAGTGTCACCGCTTTGCTGCTATGAGCACAGCCTCAGAGACACAGGGCTGCCACCGCAACAGCTCCTCTGCAGAGGTTTCAATGCAGTGCTCCCTGCTGCAGCTGTTGGGGTCCCATATCTGCACTGCACCTGGTTCTGGTAGCCACATCTCGTGTGCCCCAAAACTTGTCTCTTCTTCTATGAGCTCTAGGAAACTATGTGCAAAAACCCAGCAGTACTGCCCAATTCAGATTGTATGTAATGGCCAGGAAGTCCCAGCCTGCCTGAGGAGTGTTAGCTTAGACACACTCCATTTCACTTGCATTTCATGGGAGTCTTCATTTACTGTTCTCTGGCCCCAGCCCTGCAAACCACTCCCCAAGTGGACCCGACCCACATGATTTCCAGGGAGCCAGTTGGGAATAAGAAGGGGGAAGCAAACAGGGCAATGGCCTGGGGTCCTGCAAAGCTAAGTTATGGGTGGTGGAGCTTGGCTTCAGCCCCACATGGCAGGGTTCAGGCTCCATCAAGGTCAGGACCCACTGCTTAGTTTCTGCTATAGGCCCCAGGTGGTCTAATGCCACGCCTGGGCAGGAGCTCACCCAAGAACTGCAGAACAAATCTGTTGGCTGCACATCTAGAGGGCAGTCTACATAACAGTAGGGCCATCAGCTTTGCCAGGCCCCTGGGCAAGGTGGGGGGCCCAGAAGGGGCAGGACCTTGGGCAGAAGTAGGGCCAGGGCAAGTCAGCCCTTCCATTATCGGGAATATAAAAACACCTGTAGGAGAACACCTCAATCGCCCTGGACACACAGTAGAAGATTTAAAGGTAGCCAACCTGCAACAAAAAAACCGTCAAGACCAGACTTCAGAGAGAAACTGCTGAGCTACAGTTCATCTGCAAATTTGACACCATCGCTTAGGATTAAACAGACTGTTAATGGCTAGCCAACTACAAAAGCAGCTTCTCCCCTTGGTGTTCATACTGCCAGCATCAGCTGCCAGAAGTGGACCTCATCCTCCCTAATTGACCTCCTTATCGCTAGCTGTGCTCTTTTCTTATGCCTGCATATTTATATCTGCCTCTAGAATTTCCACTCCATGCATCTGATGAAGTGGGTCTTTGCCCACGAAAGCTTATGCTCCAATAAATCTGTTAGTCTATAAGGTGCCACAGGACTCCTTGTCATAATTGCTAGTGTCCATCTGCCTCTGGGTGGACACAATCCCTAAGTACTTGTCTGCACATATAATTCTCCCATTAGGGTAGTTAATCCATTTCTGGGAAGTGAAGCCAAGTTAATGGAGAAGCTCCCCCACCCCTACTGACACCACTGTCTCCACTTGCAGTTAGCCAGTCTAACTGCTCACTATGCCCCAAGCAATACAAGCATGTAGCACAGACCTGTCCTAACACTGCCCTTGGACTGGAGGCTTCTGGGTCTGCTGCCCCATGTCACAAGACCCCCTTTCAATGGAATGCTACTGTACACACTCCTCATTTTTTGTTCATCAGGGCTCTCTCAGCATTCCATTTCCCCAATTCAACATGTCATTTAAGGGGTATAGTCCTGATTTTAAGTGCCTGTAGTCCACACAGAGCCCAGCATAGCCCCCTCAGCATGCATTTTGTTTTAACATGCCATGCATGCTCCATGAGGCATGACCTCACACATACAGTGCTTTAGGTCAAGAGTGCAGGAACAAAATTTCCCCACCCAGCTAGCATACTGCTTACGTCCAGCGCTATTCAACAAAGCACTGAAATAAATGGTTCAAGGCATCCCTTCCCATTAAATAGCCATATTGCAGATTGGATTGTATCTGCCACAGCTGAATCTCATTTTAACATTTCTAAAATAGGACAGTTCCTTAATATTCCACCTCCCCAAGCAGCACCTGGAAATATTGTTCCAATCTTATGAAATTATTGCTTTCTTCCAACTTCCCAAAACAGTGTTGTTTCTTAGGTTTCAATTTCATTTTGAAGTTCTCTTTTCAGTTAAATACTGAAAGTTAAGGAGCAAGAATTCTTGCACGGAACATGCCACTACAGAAAAGTCTTGTGCCTCAAGGACAAATATAACAAAGCAGGAAAATTCCAGCTTCAAACTTTGAGACACAAGATTGAACAGAGAGAATGGCTAATATCAGCCCCTGATTTCTCATTGTAGCAGAATAGGAGGCAGTTTAGACAGGCATTTTACTAACTAAAGGATTATTGTTAAGACATCAGGGATCATTCATGTTGTTTAAACAATTGAATCCACCTACAGTAATATTCAATATTTATTTTGTGTTCAGGAAATACAATATTTAATTTTGCTTTGTATAATCTGCAATACATACTTTAACTAGAAATCCAAACAGCATCTACCACTTCCTAGCTCTGTGCGAAGAGTGCTTAGATGTCTTCCATCTCCAAATGCTAGTATATGGACTATTCCTTTTGTTGACAATAAGAGTGAAAATCCTGTAGAGCCCATCGTTAAATGTAAACAAACTTAAAAATCCATCTGATTTAAGGAATCCTTAAGCTCTTAAAACCTGTATCCAAATCGGTATTTTATTCCTTAAATGGGCCCCAATGCTGCAAACGGGTAACTTGCATGCAAGCGTTCCCTCCAGAGAGGCTACCGGTGTCTGCGTCTGCAGGATCAGAGCCCCGACAGTGAACCAGAGCCACCGCCGTGCGAGTCAGAGTCGTTCTATTAACTTCAAAAGAGGTTCTCTGACTTCACCAGCTGAGATTCTAGCTCAGGATTTTATGGACAGCTCTCAGCGTTCAAATGTATTTACCTTCCCGCATCCCACAAACACCCACGTGCACTGCGAGTGCTAGGGGCTGGACATTTCTCCTGCAAAGACTTGTGCAAAGCAAGCGGGTGTGCCGTCAGCCGTCCCGCCGACCTGAAGGCTACCGGACTGCTCAGAGGTAATGGGCTTCGGTTTTTGCAGGCTCAAGGCCATGGAAAGGAACATCCTATCAGCAAGGTAATCGGTACAGTTGCCTGGAAAGGGCTCCCCAGAGCCGAGCAGAGCAGGTTAGAGACACAATCCCCCTTTGTCTCTGCTATTCCGGCGCTTTCGCCTGATGAACGCGCGATCTGCAAAGGCCACCCCAGAGACCAGCCCTTTGGGACTGGTGACGGCTGCTCAGTTTGGGGGCCGCTACACACACCACTGGGAGCTCGTCCGGGACACGGATCGCTCGACTTGGGCTGCGGCCGCCGCTCCCCTTGCCCTGCCCTGCCCTGCCTTCGAGCGCATCCGCACCAGCCCCCCACTCCGCACAGGCACGTTATCTGCGAGCATCTGCTACCCGGCAGCCCCATTCCCCACGAGCTCTCCACTGCCTTCGTGCCCTGCAGCGCTGGGTCCAACCAGGCAAAGCGGCGCCGTTTGGATTTCAACAGGGACGAGGACCCGGGCCCCTCTGAGCAAATCGTTTCCCAAGAAAACCCCCAAGATCCTGTGGCTGGCTGCTGGGGCGCAACAGCCCCGCCCCGCCCGTCCCGCGCCAATTCCCTTGCGCCCCCAGCAGCACCGAGCAGGGAGACGAGACTCAGACCCCGGGCACCGGGGCTGGGCGCTGCTCAGAACGGACCGGACCAGGGGCCCTCCTCCCCCCAAACCCGCCGGCCGTCCCCCCAGCAGCCCGGGGCCACCCCGCGAACCCGCCCCGGCCCCCCGCGGGCAGGGCTGACCCAAAGTAGGCGGCGGAGCCGGGCAGCAGCAGGAGGCAGAGGGCGGCCAGCAGGCTCCGGGCGCGCATGGTGCCAGCGCTGCGCAGCGGGGAGCAGCGTCTCCCGCGGCTCTTTAAAATCGCCGGGGGCGGCTGCTTACCTGCCGCCCCGCCCCGCCCCGCCTGCCCTGCCGCCCGTCACTGCGCCGGGGAGCCCCGCCTGGCTCCTGCCGCGCCCCGCTTGGCACCGACTCGATCAGAGCCGGCGGGCGCAACCGGAGCCTCTCCCAGCGGGAGACCAAGGTGCGCAGACCAGTCCCCGGGCACCAAGGCGTCAGGACCTCGCTATGCGCAAAGGGGCCCGAGTCCACCCCACGGGCCCGAGTCCACCCCACGGGCCCGAGTCCACCCCACGGGGCTTCAGCTCCCCTGGCCCCGGGCCTAACCAGAGGCTGGATGCATGTTCCCATCAACTTCAATCTGGCAGGGGTGGGGGCAGTAACGACACCAAGGACCCGCCCCAAGGGTCACACTGCAGCCTCAGTGCTGTGTCCCTGTGTAGACAGACACTCAGCATGGGCCTCCTAGCCCCCTTCCCCCCAGACACTCAGCATGGGCCTCCTAGCCCCCTTCCCCCCAGACACTCAGCATGGGCCTCCTAGCCCCCTTCCCCCCAGACAGACACTCAGCATGGGCCTCCTAGCCCCCTTCCCCCCAGACAGACACTCAGCATGGGCCTCCTAGCCCCCTTCCCCCAGACACTCAGCATGGGCCTCCTAGCCCCCTTCGCCCCAGACACTCAGCATGGGCCTCCTAGCCCCCTTCCCCCCAGACACTCAGCATGGGCCTCCTAGCCCCCTTCCCCCCAGACACTCAGCATGGGCCTCCTAGCCCCTTTCCCCCAGACAGACACTCAGCATGGGCCTCCTAGCCCCCTTCCCCCCAGACAGACACTCAGCATGGGCCTCCTAGCCCCCTTCCCCCAGACAGACACTCAGCATGGGCCTCCTAGCCCCCTTCCCCCCAGACACTCAGCATGGGCCTCCTAGCCCCTTTCCCCCCAGACAGACACTCAGCATGGGCCTCCTAGCCCCCTTCCCCCCAGACAGACACTCAGCATGGGCCTCCTAGCCCCCTTCCCCCAGACAGACACTCAGCATGGGCCTCCTAGCCCCCTTCCCCCCAGACACTCAGCATGGGCCTCCTAGCCCCCTTCCCCCCAGACACTCAGCATGGGCCTCCTAGCCCCCTTCCCCCCAGACACTCAGCATGGGCCTCCTAGCCCCCTTCCCCCCAGACACTCAGCATGGGCCTCCTAGCCCCCTTCTCCCCAGACACTCAGCATGGGCCTCCTAGCCCCCTTCCCCCCAGACACTCAGCATGGGCCTCCTAGCCCCCTTCCCCCAGACACTCAGCATGGGCCTCCTAGCCCCCTTCCCCCAGACACTCAGCATGGGCCTCCTAGCCCCCTTCCCCCCAGACACTCAGCATGGGCCTCCTAGCCCCCTTCCCCCCAGACAGACACTCAGCATGGGCCTCCTAGCCCCCTTCCCCCCAGACAGACACTCAGCATGGGCCTCCTAGCCCCCTTCCCCCCAGACAGACACTCAGCATGGGCCTCCTAGCCCCCTTCCCCCCAGACAGACACTCAGCATGGGCCTCCTAGCCCCCTTCCCCCCAGACACTCAGCATGGGCCTCCTAGCCCCCTTCCCCCAGACAGACACTCAGCATGGGCCTCCTAGCCCCCTTCCCCACAGACAGACACTCAGCATGGGCCTCCTAGCCCCCTTCCCCCCAGACAGACACTCAGCATGGGCCTCCTAGCCCCCTTCCCCCCAGACGCTCAGCATGGGCCTCCTAGCCCCCTTCCCCCCAGACAGACACTCAGCATGGGCCTCCTAGCCCCCTTCCCCCCAGACAGACACTCAGCATGGGCCTCCTAGCCCCCTTCCCCACAGACAGACACTCAGCATGGGCCTCCTAGCCCCCTTCCCCCCAGACACTCAGCATGGGCCTCCTAGCCCCCTTCCCCCCAGACAGACACTCAGCATGGGCCTCCTAGCCCCCTTCTCCCCAGACAGACACTCAGCATGGGTCTCCTAGCCCCCTTCTCCCCAGACAGACACTCAGCATGGGCCTCCTAGCCCCCTTCCCCCAGACACTCAGCATGGGCCTCCTAGCCCCCTTCCCCCAGACAGACACTCAGCATGGGCCTCCTAGCCCCCTTCCCCCAGACACTCAGCATGGGCCTCCTAGCCCCCTTCCCCCCAGACAGACACTCAGCATGGGCCTCCTAGCCCCCTTCCCCCCAGACACTCAGCATGGGCCTCCTAGCCCCCTTCCCCCCAGACACTCAGCATGGGCCTCCTAGCCCCCTTCTCCCCAGACAGACACTCAGCATGGGCCTCCTAGCCTCCTTCCCCCCAGACACTCAGCATGGGCCTCCTAGCCCCCTTCCCCCCAGACACTCAGCATGGGCCTCCTAGCCCCCTTCCCCCCAGACAGACACTCAGCATGGGCCTCCTAGCCCCCTTCCCCCCAGACAGACACTCGTAGAGGTGGGTGACAACCTGGGAAGCAGTGATCATGAGATGGTAGATTTCAGGATCCTGACCAAAGGAAGGAAAGAGACTAGTAAAATACACACCTTGGACTTCAAAAAAGCAGATTTTGACTCCCTCAGAGATCTGATGGAAAGAATCCCCTGGGATGTTAACATGAAGGGGAAAGGAGTCCAGGACAGCTGGCAGTATTTTAAAGAAGCCTTATTGAAGGCACAGAAAGAAACCATCCCGACACGTAGCAAGAGAGGCAAACCTGGTAGGAGACCGGATTGGCTTACAGGGGAAAGCCTTGGTGTACTTAAGCACAAAAAGGAAGCTTACAGAAAGTGGAAACTTGGACAAATGACTAGGGAGGAGTTTAAAGGTCTAGCTCGAGAATGCCGGGGGGTTATCAGGAAGGCGAAAGCGCAAATGGAATTGCGACTGGCTAAGGATGTGAAGGATAACAAGAAAGGTTTCTACAGGCATGTTAACAAGAAGAAGGTGATCAGAGAGGGTGTGCAGTCCCTAATGGATGAAGGAGGTAACCGAGGGTATGTCTACACTACAAAGTTAGTTCGAACTAACGGACGTTAGTTCGAACTAACTTTCCTAGGCGCTACACTAGCGCTCCGTTAGTTCGAACTTAATTCGAACTAACGGAGCGCTTAGTTCGAACCAGGTAAACCTCATTTTACGAGGACTAACGCCTAGTTCGAACTAGCTAGTTCGAACTAAGGGCTGTGTAGCCCTTTAGTTCGAACTAGTGGGAGGCTAGCCCTTCCCAGGTTTCCCTGGTGGCCACTCTGGCCAACACCAGGGAAACTCTATTGTCCCCCTCCCGGCCCCGGAGCCCTTAAAGGGGCACGGGCTGGCTACTCACTTTGTGCCAGTTGCAAGGCTGCAAGCACCCGTGCCTGCACAGCCTGCACCTGCCACAGGATGAGCCAGCCATCCGAGGGCTCCCAGCCCTCCACTGCTCCCCAGGACCAGCATGGCGGCTCCCGGGAGCTTGCCCGGGGGCGCAAAAGGCGGGCACCCGCTTGGTCAAGTGCGGAGATCGTGGACCTCATCGAGGTTTGGGGGGAAGCCTCCAATGTCCACGATCTCTGCACTAGCCACCGGAACGCGGCCGTCTACGGACGCATGGCTGCCAGCCTGGCCGCCAGGGGCCACCAGCGCAGCCAGGAGCAGGTGCGCTGCAAAATTAAGGACTTGCAGCAGTCCTACTCCCGGGCTTGCCTGCCAGGGGCCGACCCGGAGGCCTGCCCCCACTTCCATGCCCTGGACCGCATCCTGGGGCCTCATGCCGTCCCTGCCCCCTGGGACGTGATTGACCCCGGGGCAGAGGGACCGCTCCTGGACACAGAGGAGGAGGAAGAGGGCTCTGAGAGCCAGGAGCCTGCCGCCAGCCTGCCCAGGACCCGGGACCCCC